>NC_056623.2:102841418-103588918 GCF_002870075.4 Lactuca sativa | reverse complement strand
ATTAAGATTTTCATTAATTTTAATCATCGGTTATAATAACTAAAAAGGACAAACGCAAAACAAAATACATGTAGTTACTAATGGTTGACTGTATAATATTAATCGCGCAACACTTCTCTGTACATTAGATTTGAGGTATAGACTTTGTCATCGTTGAACCTTTTGTAGGATTCACTTATACCTTTGTATTGTCATGTGATGTCCCTCTAGACACTGCAACATAAAGTTTCCTATGCGACAAAATAGTTTTCGGACGGCGATTAGTTTTTCTTTAGGCGAATGTCAATTAGTTCCATTTCGGTGAGTAGTTTCTTGTTGGCGATTAGCTTCATTTTAACAGACAATGATAGTTTCCTTAGAAACATGTGATATTACAAAGAACATGAAATGCATCAACATATATCTAAATTTACGTTAAGGTTTAAGGTTTAAGGGTTTGTTTAAAGTGTAGGGTTTAGAGGATAATTGTTAGTAGCACAGTCGTAGGTGGCGTTTTCAATGTGGGGATGGTGTGACATATAGTTTTCTTTAAGACTGAATAGTTTTACTCTTTTGAAGAATGACAATTTATGTTTTGCGACAAATAGTTTTTTGTTACTATCCTTAATACTTTTGTATTGAGATATAATTAACAAAAAACAAAAAAATGACGATGGATGTTTGAGAAATTTACTTTATTAGGGTAGATGCACTGTATTCGTGAATGATGCAACTTAAAAACGTAAATATAAACTGAAACTAAATCAAATAAGATTCAGTTTAATCACTTTCAGTTATTGAGCCTAGTAAAAAAACAAATTCAAATTAAGTTTTCTTTTTTAAATAAACAGAATAATCAAAAAACCAAACAAAATAATACGAAGCTCATTCGGTGTAGGTTGGTTTTGATTTTTTTTACAACACATAGCAATGTCGACTAAATAATTATATTAGTCAATGGATTTTTAGGAATCAAATCTCATGAAAAAGATGTCACAAAATCATGTATTTTTTGAACAAATACAGTTTTATTTTTTTATTACAATATAACAATATAGATATAGAATTTGGAAATTTAACTACAAAACAAAAACCAAAAAAACTGAAGATGCACTTTTTTAAAAGAAATAGACATCCGAAACACTTGTGTAAATATTTATTTTGGCTAAAATCACAATCATTCGCATAGCAAGCAACAAAAAAATTTATTACGTTTTAATCGTTTCTTAAACATGGCAAAAGAAATAATAATTGCAGTATTTTTTTTTTGCTGAATTACCAATTCCTTAGACTATTTGCGGGAAACTTCCACTATAAATGCCTCTTAGCTATTACAATTACAAATACTACCCTCACCAATTACTATTAATGTATTACTAAACTATATCAAGTTCTAGCTGCTTTCGAGATGCATTTACTGTGTTACAGGAACTCCATCATATTCTCACACTAAACAACACGTAAGATTGAATTTTTAATATCCAATGATCTTATATTTTGCTTATTAATGATAATCTTCTTGTCGATTTCAAGCTAAACAACACAATGTTTTTGCTCAATGGTGATTACCAAAATGTTGAAAAAAGCATGCTAGTTATTGATTACCGAAGAAAGCATTATGAAATTACAAGCAAGCAGAGCAAATAGAAAAAAGGTTTTAAATAATAATAATAAAAAAAAATATTACCAGTCCCCAAGAAAGGAAAATACATATTTTTTTTCGGAGTTGGAGGGGGTTTCTTGTGTGGGTTACCTTTTGGTGTGTGTTTCTTTGGTTTCTTTTCTTGGCTAGCTGGCTTTTATTTATTTTGTTGTTTGCTTTGCCTTTCAAACAAAAAACATATTCTTTGCCAAGCTCAAAAGCGGTATAGTGGTAGCTATTCCTAGTTGGCTCCACCGACAGAAAACATAAACTCTATGGAAACTGAATTATATTTTCTACTATAATATATGGTTGGCTACTCCCATCACTACTTCATAACTACGGGTGTAACAAAGACAAGACATGCCAGCATTGAACGAATGACAATATTTTGTTTCTTCTTTTTGGTACAATGTCATGATATTGTGGTCTAGAAAGACAATAATTACCTCTTTTCGATGGTTTTTGTTTCCAACAACATTAGCATTGATGTTTCTCAGCAATGTAAATATTAATAAAGATAAGGAACATTATTCAAGTGATAATAAAAAAGGTACATAATAGGAGTGAGTAAAACTAACATAAAAACTAATGCAAACTGATTTGCAACCAGGAAACCTCCAAAGTTGGTAAAGAAAATCATGGATAGCTTTATTGATAAAAAAATCAACCTTGAACTTTTAAAATATATAAATGTACAATCATTTTCTTAACATTTTCCTTCTTTCTTCTTTGGGTTTCTCTTCTTTGCATCAAAAATATAGAAAAAACATAGATCACATACTGTGTAGGATCATATCGTACATTAGGAATCACATACTCTATCAATATGCATACCTCGATAATAAATCCAAGGAGAGTGGAATCCATTTGAAGGCACTACAAGAATAATATAATATTTCAAAAATCTAAAGTGAACACCTGTTTGAGGTTACAAAATCCAGTCACTGGATCTAAACGTTTTCATCAAAAAGTAAATAGAGATAAAACAATAACAACCACATGTTTTTAACCCTTATGTATCAATGTACATTTAACCTCTTATATTTACAATAAATTAATTAATAAAAACAAACAACCTACTTTTCCAATAATACTCTTTGTTCTGTCAACATGGCTGCAAAATGAAGATCCACTTTCATAATTTACAAAATAAAAAAGGTTCTCACCAAAATATTGTCAGTAATTTTGAACAGATAACTGATCAAATGGAACTGTAGCAAAACCATACAAAAAGGGTAATCAGGGTAATTAGATCAACAAAGCCCTTGGGAAAAAAGCTATTGTGCAATCCGTGAAATCTGAAATCAAAGAGGTTTCATTCTGTTTTTTCAAACACAGATATAAAGTGATACAAAAAGGGTAATCATGGTGTTTTACCTATTTTGAGTCAATATAGAGTACCTGGAGTGTTTGCGGAACATCATATTCATGTAAAGCACTGAAAAGAGACAACACATTTATTATAAATCATGCGATGGATTCCTATAAAAACAAACTTTGAGAATATCAAAATCAAATACGTTAATCTATATGGAGCAACAACATTGTAATTGACATCTTTTTTAAGAATTGTATGCCATTAAACTGGAATCTGGAAAGACCATTCATGGAACCTGGTCGTGAGCATAAGTATATTTATGCAACAAACATGAAATTAAAGTAATTTGTATTTTTAGGTGAGCTAGTGGTCAGATAATGGGGTTTTGGCCTTGTTTGTAGGAGTGATGGAAAAGAGAACGTTTTTGCTTACCGATTCCACATACCCCTTCAAGGTTTCCAGAAGAACAACATATTCAACAATTAAGGAGAGATATGGTGATAGTAAATGGTGGTGGCGAAAAGACGAAGATGGATATGCGATGGTGGTTAAGGCGACTTTTAGGGTTCACAAAAAAGGGCAGAGAGAGAACACATTAATATTTGTGGTTTCTTTCCGGATATCAATGAGTTTTCAAATTTAAATAATGTGTTTTACATAAAATTCGGGGAATTTGAAAGAGTCTTTCAGCTAAACTAGACAGACTCGCCGAGTCAATGAGCCAACTCGACGAGTCGGGTATGGTTTTCTTGATCGAGCTGAATCGTGTACTAACTCGGCGAGTTGTGGGGTCAACTCGACGAGTTGGATTGAATCCTCGTGAAACTTTGGAAAAAGTAAGTGGACTCGATGAGTCACAATGGTGCACTCGCCGAGTCAGGTCAAATCTACACGGTGGACTTGAGTTGACTTCGGTTGACCTTAGGGTTGGGTCAACCATGTGAAATGGAGACCATGGAGGGGTAAAATGGTCCTTTATCCACATCAAGAATTCGACAAAGAAAGAGTATAGCCTTGGGTATGTTGGTATGAATAAGTATTGCTAATAAATGTTTATCCTATGTGTTAGGCGGAAGCTAGGTCGAGATTCCTGAGTGTGAGGTTGTCGCCTGGTTGCTTTCAAGGTGAGTCTTCTCACTATACTTTACCTAGAGTGGTAATTATGTGTGACTGGAAGTTCTTATATGTTATGATAAGTATGTGATGTATGTTGTTATATGATATGTCTATGCTATGTTATGTTATGAGAAATATGATATGGACCGAAAGGTCAACAGTGTATGGGCAGGAAGGTCAAGATGATATGGACCGGAAGGTCAAGATGATATGGGCCGGAAGGTCTACCAGGATTATGGGACGGAAGTCCCCTGAGACACATTGACCGGAAGGTCTTGTAGAGCTATAGCCTTGAGTGGCAAATGTGCGTATGTGGTATATTGACGAACTCACTAAACTTCGTGCTTACCGTGTCATGTGATATGTGTTTCACGTTTCTTCAGGATCGCAGGACGGAACCGGCTGGATTGTACACACCAGAGAAAGAGTTATGTTTTGAGGATCCTGGATTATTAATGGAGTTGTGTTTTGTAATTCGAATAAACAAGATTTTATACCATATGTTATGAAAAGTATGCAATTTTTAAAATGAAAAATTGGTTCTAAAATTTGCGGTGTTACAAGTCTGTCCTATAATGTGAATAAAACTCTCAAGTTCCGCATCCAGGAAATCGGGGTGTTACATAATTATGTCATACTCAAAATTAAACACCTCTGAGAAATCTGTGCAGTATATCAAATAATGAATGTAATGTACTCTTGATCTATAACATAGAGTAAATAGTATTTTTACGTTAATGTATTTTATCAAGTAAAATATCAAACAAAACATTATTATTTGCATGAAGTTAAAAACACATTAATTATGATGATTATTTACTTAAATCATATATATATATATATATATATATATATATATATATATATATATATATATATATATATATATATAGAATGTAACACAAGAAACTATATTTATTATTCAATCTTAAAATCCATAAACATGATCATCTCGGCAACAATATAGTATAGAATATAGAAACTTTATAATTCATTGGATGATTATCCAATAATTATGATAATTACTATTTTGTGGCACAACATTTCTCTCCACATTTGCTCCTACAAGCTGGTCTGGTTTTGGCACATACGTTGCCCCCTCCACAACAACAAAATAAGTTTGCACGACGTTTCTTACACTTCAGAGTGCACGTTCCAGGTTCTAAAATCCCAATACTTTTGATGTCACTGACTTCATTTTTTGTACCTATACATCCAAAATCCACAATATTGCTTTAAGTAGAAAGACAGAAAATGTAAGGATATAATACAAGGTGATAGAAAGTTACATTGATAAGACGCAAGCAACATGAGAAAGCATATACAAAAAAGAAATATATGTGATTTGATGAGCTTGACCATTGTGTGGAGTGCTTAGGATACCTTTCCTTGTTTTGTTTATAAAGAAGATTCATTTGACCACAATTTATACCAACATTTGGGATAATGAAATTATTAAATAATGTGTGATTTCCAAAAAAAAGAATATTTTGATTTTTATTCTTTTTGCACCTAGACTTGTTTTTTGTTCGATAAAGACCCAAATGTTTCTTGTCAGTTGTTATTTCAGCCCCAACAGTTTACTAACACATAAATTGAGTTTTTTTTTTTTTTTGTTTCATAAATGGCTGTATTTTGTAATTTTTCTTTTTAGAACTAAATTTTTTTCTTTTAAATCAATCATAATTTTAACTTTTTCATTATTGTTTTATTAATTTAGTCGGTTACAAACACTAAATGTGTCCCATATACCGATTTTGAACCAGTTTTAGTGTTTTTTTTTCAAACAATTTATGACAAAAAAATTATGTATATACCGGTTTCGGTTATGTTTCTTCAGTTTTTTTAAGTGAAATTGTTTTTTCGGTTTGGTTATAGTTTAAAATATGAAAAAACCAGTCTTAAAGATACTTACAAATAAAACAAAAATATGTGATGTAAATAGTTATTTATGTAATAAAATATTGTTTATAAATTCTTCTTCAAAGCCAAGTTTAATAGGCAAGAATTGTTTTACAAAAATCAAGAAAATGCACGAATTCTTTTTCAGGACCAAGTTTAAAGCAAAAATAATAGTATTGTCTATGCTGGGAATCAGACCTTGGGCATTTAGTGTGAAATGGGTATCTAGACGAGTTTCACTTTCAAATTTGAAACCATATTGATATAAATATTAAATAGATAACTTAATAAAATCAAAAAACTATTTTTCGATAGTTATGCGTAGGGGTATTCATATATACCCGAATCAACAAACCCGATCCAAAAAATTTGATACCCGATTTTAAATTATCGGAAAATTCAGATATTCGAAACTTGGATATCCGGATTTTCGATAGTTGTGCGTAGGGGTATTCATATATACCCGAATCAACAATATAATCATGCACAAATAAAAGAACTGAAAATGGAAATTGCATACCTGCAACGTCCGGCGTTGCTCGCGTCTCCAAGGTCGTCATCTGAAAAGCCCTGCTCCCTGCTGCAGGTGCCTTTACCCGGCCCTGATGGCCATCCTTGATGCTCAAGGTTGCAGGGGCGGGTGCCATCACCCGTCCTGCCGAGAACAAACTGGGACACTGGGCCTTCTTGCACGGCGGGTAACAGTACCATCCCTGCCAAAATGACCAGTCCGACCGCACTTGAAACAGCCAGACTCACCACCGCTACCACTCCTGCACGCGCCCCTGTGCGCCCTGCCACACTTTCCGCACCGAATGCGGTCCTGATGATCCCTCGAACTCGAATCGGATCCCTTGGGCCTATTGCCCGAACCCGCAGCTACCTGAATCTCATCCGGCTTCCTCTTCCGGATTTGTTCCAAATCAATTTCCCTTTCTCAAGCCCGAGAAATCATATCTTCCAGCGTCTTACAGCTGGATCTGCTCACGAACTCCCTGATGTCATCCCTCAACATCTCATGGTACCGAGCCTTCTTCATCTCCTCATCCGCGACATACTGCGGTACAAGAAGAGCCCTCTTCCTAAACTTGGCGGTGATCCCCGCCACAGTCTCAGTAGTCTGCGTCAAATCCTGAAACTCTCGTGCCAGCTGCTGCACCTCAAGCATCAGCGAAAACTCCGCCCTGAACCTGGCCGAGAAATCGCTCCAAGTCATCGCGTCCAACGCGGCATCATCCCCCAAAAGCATGACCAATCTCCTCCCACCAATCCCTCGCTCTGTCCTTCAGAAGACAGGAAGCGAGTCTGACCTTGTCCCCACTCGGGACACTTGCTCGAACGAAAAGCGTTGGCTACATCAGCCAACCATCTGCTGCTAGCAATGGAGTCCCAAGCCCCATGATAATCTGGTGCCCCGCAGGCTCTGAACTCTCAAAATGTCAGAGTACGCGCTCCCATCAATGCCATCATCTCAGTACGGAAGGCTCCCAGCCTCTCATCCAAGATTCCCAGTATACCCTCCTTGACCGTGCCAAAGATCACAGGAGTCTGAGCTAGAATACTACGCGTAACCTCAACTGATATCAACTCTCTCATCCGATCCTCAAGCTGCTCGGCCCCTGAACCCGAGCCCGATCCCTCTCCGACGCCTGATCCGCCTGCTGGTCTCTCTCGCAATGTCACCATGTTGAAAATATACCACAACCACTATTATAGTACTCATCACTGATGCGAGAACAAACATACCCAACCAGGTTCCCGGTCTTGTCTCGACCTTTCCCGAATCGAGTACGGATCCTCTGCTTTCAGTAGTACGGGCCCATACTACCTTCCACATCTATCCGTACTTTCCTCAGGAATTGCTTTGACATCACCAGGTCCCTTATCCACTAATACTGCTCCCCAGCACTATCTCATCCTAGGCTTACCCTAGGGAAACCTCTGACTCAACTCAAACCAGTCCTCAGCTGCTGAAGGTCTCCTTATGATGCAAATTAGCCATCACCTGGATACCATCACATGCGACGAGGCTTAGATAATCCTTCAAGTAAAAGACTCGTCCCTACAACGGTTGGACTCAATCGAGAGCTGTGTAATAGGACCAAATCCAGCACTCTGAGATTATTCAACCCTGATCGCATATGACGTGTCGTATCCACCTAATGGCTAACTCCCATCACTCAGAATCCCACAATGCACAAAGCAAGCAGCATTCGAACAAGCGAAAATCTAACCGTAACATACTCAAGCAATCATATCCACATAGCAAGAATCTGAACTATCATGCAACACAAACTCATAACTCAGGCATAACCTAAACAGGCTATCCTACTACTGTCTAATCAGCACTACTATGCAGCTCAAAAGCACAAATAACAGGCACATAAGGCATCATCCCTAGATCCTTAGTCCTATTCTAGCATGCTGTTCTGTCAACTGATAATCATAATATAAACTTGTATGGGTATTTTGGGGTACTTACTTGAGCTTGGCTGATTGCATGCACCACACCCCTTTTTCTCTTTTCAAAATTCTTCTCTTTCTGGATTCTTTTTGTTTTTCTAAAATTGTTTTTCGTTCTCAAAATTCTTTTTACAAAACTGTCTTTTCGCTTTTGAAAACTTTTTATCCGACCCCTCAGTTTGAGTTCAGGCACACCCGAGAGTATGCCCGGATCCCTCAAACCAAGGCTCTGATACCAACTTATAACCTCCCAAAATTTAAGACTAAAAATTTCTTTTAATACAATATTACTTAAAGTAAAATCATCGATTCAAAACATAAATCAAGTATTAATTTTCAAAACACATGATCGTTATCAGAGTAAACATTCCCAGGCTGACAAATCTATGGTGTGTGCCATGCAATCACCCCGAGCTCCTCCCTCCGCTACTGGAAGTACCTGAAAACAAAACTGAAAAACGTAAGCGCGAAGCATAGTGAGTTCCCCACCTTACCACATACCATGCATAACCACATACTGCACATACTGGGCTACGCCCGCTATCCTGGGCCTCGCCCCCTACCTCGGGCCTCGCCCGCTACAACGGCCCCGCCGCTCCAGGCCCCTCCTGGCTTCGAGCCCCGCTCGGATACAGATCTGTTTCACTTAGGCCTCGCCTACCACAGGGCCCCGCCCACTAACATATAATAGCACATACACATATCACATATCATCACATAAGTTAAACATATACTAACGGCTCTTGCTCTAAGGCCTCGCCTATCTCTGGGCCCCGCCCGTGTCCTGCTACTGATGAGTCATGGGACCCCGTCCATACTCCTGCTGAAAGTGAGATACGGGCCCAGCCCATCCTCACTCCTTTCCTAACTTGGGCCTCGCCCCTGGACTGCTGCTACTGAGATGTGGAACACCATCCACACTCTGTTATTGGTGAGATACGGGACCTCGCCCCCACTCACCTCCCTACCAGGCACATACAAGTATCACACAGACAACATGTATAACTATCACATAAACCATTTCTTGGGCACCCGCCCTCTATCATTGGACCTCGTCCGAATATCATACTAGCATACTATGCCTAGGCTAACCCCCGGGTCTTCTACTCATAACTACATGGGCCGACATTGTGGCCGTAGACCCATTCATACAAAGGGAAACTCACCTGCACTGGCTGAACTTGCTGATGATCCCACTAGCTGCTGCCCGACCACTCACTGAACTCCTGCTCTACTTGCTCCCCGAGCTATCAATATCAATGCAATACTTAGTCTAACTGACCCCGACAGTTAACCAAGTCAATTCTGGTCAAAGTCAACCTTTCCAGGTCAACCCTACTCGTCGAGTCCACTTACTGACTCGCCGAGTTCATATACTCAGGGTCTTTCCATTCGCGACACGACTCGCCGAGTCAGTCCATGACTCGCTGAGTCCAATGATTTCCGAGTCCTGACCTGTCCAACTCGCTGAGTCTCCACCCGACTCACTGATTTGAATCTCAACTCGAAGGGTTTGGGGCTTCACGACCTGACTCGCCGAGTCCAAGAACAGACTCGCCGAGTACAAGGCAATCTTCATCCAACTCGCCGAGTGCAAGCCCAACATCATCCGACTCGACGAGCTGTTCATCCCACTCGTCGAGTTCCTCCTCATCTTCATGCTACTCGCTGAGTCCACTCGAAGGACTCGCCGAGTCTAATCAGATCTACACACATTCAGAGGACTTTTGAGTCATGCATGGACTCCAAACTATAGATCTACCCTTCCCAAGCCTATCCCCCACGTAAAGTTGCAAACTTTACGTGTAGAGATGAAGATCTAGGCAAAATACACCATAAACTAGGGTTTAAGGCCAAGGGACTTCAAAATCGACTCAAGGGTTGATACTTTATGCTTCTCCAGTCCATAACACACTTGGATCTGAAGTAGCAACTCCAGATCCGGCTTCTAACTCAAAATAATAACATTATGGCTAAGGAGCCCCAACAACCACACATAGATCTAGGTGCAAAAAGGGTCCAGGAACTAGTTTATTACCTCCAAGTGCTCAGAATGAACTCACAATCCCAGATCTATAGCCCCTTCTTGCTCCTCCAAGTTCCTTCTTCCTTTTCCAAGCTTTAAAGCACCTTCCAAGACTCAAATAGGGGATATGACGGCTAGGATTTGGTATCCAGGGCTAAAGAGGCAGTAAGGAACCCTAGGAAGAAGATTAAGACGTTTATATAGGCTCCAAGTCCCGAATTTAGGGATTTCCACTCACAAACCAGACTCGCCGAGTCACCTTGGCCGACTCGCTGAGTCGGTCACTTACTCCTCGACCCGGATCCCGCTCTGACTCGCCGAGTTCCTCCTTGGACTCGCCGAGTCGCCCCTTAACATTAAGGTTTTCTTTCCTTTCTTGGCCTTCAAAACTTTGGGTGTTACACCCGATTTTAAATTATCTGAAAATTCAGATATTCGAAACTTGGATATCCGGATTTTCGGACTCTGATACGGAAAGGGATTTTATAAATTTCCAAATAATTTGGGTATAAGAATCCAATATCCGAAAATTTTGGATATCTGAATTTTCGAATATAAGATTCCACTATCCGGAAACTCATTTTTCGGGATACAAGAATCCATTATCAAAAAATTAAGGATATCAAAACTTTCGTACCAACGGTTTTGAATACCCCTACCTATGCGTATGCATATCTCGCAATCCCTCAATATCTGCCCTTGATATAGAGCGGTTTCGTACATTAAGCCTTGTGATCGAGGGTAACAGACTCAATTAATGAGTTAACAAGGAATAAGTTAAATTGGTTTTATTTTGAAAAAAAAAAGTTTTACGTGTAAAAAAGAAAAATATAGTGTTCTTCATTAAACAAAAAACAAAAGAAAAAACATAATTTAGTTTTTCCTGACCTTTTCAACTAACAAGTAATTGGAAAATATAAGCTCTTTTTTTTGAGAAAAAAAAGTTTTAGCACCAAAAAAAGAAAAGAAGGCCAAATATAAGGTCTTCTATAGAAATTACTCTTAATTCATATATAAATTTAAGTATATCCAAAATAATTTTAATAATATATTACAACTAATTTGTTGCAATGTTTGTTGCATTTATATATTAACGTATACGTATGTAACTACAAAATGTAATTGTCGTGAGGATCCATTTAACACAAAAATAATAAATAAACATATGTAAGCATATGCATAGGTGAATATTACCAATGAATTTAATATATTGTAAAAGGGGTAATTATAGATATTGTAATATTTAAAATTTAATTATAATATTAAATTATATTATTTAATTAATAAAATCTTTTCTACGTCATGATATAATTAACACTTTTTTATTCTTTTTTCTAACTTGATCGTGTAATGAGTTATTTTTTAATCCATAATTACTTATGTTCTTCACGAAATAAATTTAGTTTAGGAATCACAAGTATATCGTTGTAAATATTAGTATAATATGTGAAAATATTTATTCTAATATTAAGGTGTTAAAAACAACATACTACTTTTCATTTGTCCTACATTTTTGATTTCATCAATAACAATATATAATGAATTAAATTAGTAAAATTGAAATCTCCAACATTATAACAACAAGTTTAAGATAGACTTTATCATTAAAGTCGTTGAATCGGTATGTTAGTTAAGTCAGAAAACTTTTAGTCATGTTCGCATAATTTGTAATTCTAACAATTATAAATAAAATAAATTGAAAAGATTTCATTCATTTTAGTTTTAATCGTTTGATACAAATTTTTTTGACTTAACATTAATGTGATATATATATATATATATATATATATATATATATATATATATATATATATATATATATATATATATATAAAAGTTCAAGTAAAATGCAGTAAGTTGTGTGAAAACATAAAAGCTCTGTGTTTTTTTAATGAATATTGTATATGTGTAATCTTGAAATACTCAAGTGTGAATACTAACGTTTGATTATTCATATATTAATTAGAATGTTATTCTTCTATTATAAATTTTGTATATGTGCATTATTATAGTAAATTTTAATAATAGTATTAAAGTGTGCTTATTCATTTATTTAATGTTGAATAATGATATAAAGTTGTGGATATGAAATTTATTGTACAAGAATAACATAAAAGTAGTGTTTTTATGTTTTCAAACTATTTATTGTTTCTACTCAAAACATCCCTTTATATATATATATATATATATATATATATATATATATATATATATATATATATATATATATATATATGTACTTAGTTAATTAGTTCGGATCATTTGAAAGGTGTTTTTTTATTATTGTTTTATTCAAAACAAACTTTGCAAAACTTTACTCGCTGGATTTTGATCACTTTTGAAAAAAGTATATACATCTATTTCAAAATGTGCATATATGCAAATCTTTATTTGCATACGTGCACGTCAAAATTTTTTATATACACACATTTTTAAAAAAGACATTTCTTCGAAAAAACAAATTAGAGAATTTAGCTCTTAATGAGCATCTTAATGTGTTGTACGTAGGGCTGTTCATTGTTCGGATAAAATCGAATTATCCAATTGGACAATTTGAATTGGACTATTTGGTTCGAATATTCGGATTTTTGGATTGGTTTTCAACAAAACCGAATTATTATTTTGGATTTCGGATTGGTTTTGGTTTATAAAATAAGAACCGAATAATCCAATAAAACGAATAAATATTTATTATTTATCTATTTATAATATATATATCTATAGTTATTTATTAATTTTGTAATTTATTTTTTCAAATAGATTAAAAACATTTCAGCCGATAAAATAAACATTAATATACATTTTCTCTCAAAAGTTTTCTATCTATAAAATATTTAACTATAATATATATTTTTATTAGTTGTTTATAAATTTCAAATCACAATTAAATAATTTGTTATTGCTTCTTGTGTAAAAGTTGGGTAATATTATAATTATATGTCGTGTTAAAATGTTTCAGTTTTTGAAAACCGAATTATAAAAACCGATCCAACCGAATTGTAATTGGTTCGGATCGGATCGGATTTGAATTTAGTTTACACTATTCGGATTCATGTTTTGAAAACCGAAATCAATTTGGATTCACTTGATTGGATCGGATCAAACGATCCATCCAAACGAACACCCCTAGTTGTACGCAAGAATTTGAAAAATATCTTGAATATTGTTTTGGATAACGCTATTGACTTTATAGTATCTTTGGATTAATTGTCATTAAATCAAATAACAAATTAAAATCACAACATATGATGTTCTTTATTAAGTGATATCCATAATTAAACATTTGTGAGAAACCCATCAAAAATATCAAATAATGAATGCAATGTACTATTGAAGTAATATGTTGAGTAAAGAGAATTTTTACATTAATGTATTCTATCAGGTAAATTG
The DNA here is from genome assembly GCF_002870075.4 of Lactuca sativa. Lineage (NCBI taxonomy): Eukaryota > Viridiplantae > Streptophyta > Magnoliopsida > Asterales > Asteraceae > Lactuca > Lactuca sativa. The sequence goes on along the minus strand of NC_056623.2, from coordinate 103,575,079 downwards.
TCAAACAAAACATTATTTTTTCGCATGAAGTTTAAAACTCATTAACTGTGATGACTATATATATATATATATATATATATATATATATATATATATATATATATATATATATATACACACACACACACTAGACGTCTACCCGCGCAATGCGACGGGCGACGAATACTTTGTTTCGACAATTTGTTGCATTTCGGGAAGAAAAGTAAGAATCTAGGAAACTACATGGACCATCTGTATAAATTTGTTTAAAACATATTAAGATTTTCATTAATTTTAATCATCGGTTATAATAACTAAAAAGGACAAACGCAAAACAAAATACATGTAGTTACTAATGGTTGACTGTATAATATTAATCGCGCAACACTTCTCTGTACATTAGATTTGAGGTATAGACTTTGTCATCGTTGAACCTTTTGTAGCATTCACTTATACCTTTGTATTGTCATCTGATGTTCCTCTAGACACTGCAACATAAAGTTTCCTATGCGACAAAATAGTTTTCGGACGGCGATTAGATTTTCTTTAGGCGAATGTCAATTAATTCCATTTCGGGGAGTAGTTTCTTGTTGGCGATTAGCTTCATTTTAACAGACAATGATAGTTTCCTTAGAAACATGTGATATTACAAAGAACATGAAATGCATCAACATATATCTAAATTTACGTTAAGGTTTAAGGTTTAAGGGTTTGTTTAAAGTGTAGGGTTTAGAGGATAATTGTTAGTAGCACAGTCGTAGGTGGCGTTTTCAATATGGGGATGGTGTGACATATAGTTTTCTTTAAGACTGAATAATTTTACTCTTTTGAAGAATGACAATTTATGTTTTGCGACAAATAGTTTTTTGTTACTATCCTTAAGACTTTTGTATTTAGATATAATTAACAAAAAACAAAAAAATGACGACGGATGTTTGAGAAATTTACTTTATTAGGGTAGATGCAATGTATTCGTGAATGATGCAACTTAAAAACGTAAATATAAACTGAAACTAAATCAAATAAGATTCAGTTTAATGACTTTCAGTTATTGAGCCTAGTTAAAATAACAAATTCAAATTAAGTTTTCTTTTTTAAATAAACAAAATAATCAAAAAACCAAACAAAATAATACGAAGCTCATTCGGTGTGGGTTGGTTTCGATTTTTTTACAACACATAGCAATGTCGACTAAATAATTATATTAGTCAATGGATTTTTAGGCATCAAATCTCATGAAAAAGATGTCACAAAATCACGTATTTTTTGGACAAATACAGTTTTATTTTTTACTACAATATAACAATATAGATATAGAATTTGGAAATTTAACTACAAAACAAAAACCAAAAAAACTGAAGATGCTCTTTTTTAAAAGAAATAGACATCCGGAACACTTGTGTAAATATTTATTTTGGCTAAAATCACAATCATTTGCATAGCAAGCAACAATAAAATTTATTACGTTTTAATCGTTTCTTAAACATGCCAAAAGAAATAATAATTGCAGTATTTTTTTTTTTTTGCTGAATTACCAATTCCTTAGACTATTTCCGGGAAACTTCCACTATAAATGCCTCTTAGCTATTACAATTACAAATACTACCCTCCCCAATTACTATTAGTGTATTACTAAACTATATCAAGTTTCGAGATGCATTTACTGTGTTACAGGAACTCCATCGTATTCTCACACTTAACAACACGTAAGATTGAATTTTTAATATCAAATGATCTTATATTTTGCTTATTAATGATAATCTTATTGTCGATTTCAAGTTAAACCACACAATGTTTTTGCTCAATGCTGATTGCCAAAATGTTGAAAAAAGCATGCTAGTTATTGATTATCGAAGAAAGCATTATGAAGTTACAAGCAAGCTGAGCAAATAAAAAAAAGGTTTTAAATAATAATAATAATAATAATAAAATATTACCAGTCCCCATGAAAGGAAAATACATATTTTTTTTCGGTGTTGGTGGGGGTTTCTTGTGTGGGTTGCCTTTTGGTGTGTGTTTCTTTGGTTTCTTTTCTTGGCTAGCTGGCTTTTATTTATTTTGTTGTTTGCTTTGCCTTTCAAACAAAAAAACATATTCTTTGCCAAGCTCAAAAGCGGTATAGTGGTAGCTATTCCTAGTTGGCTCCACCGACAGAAAACATAAACTCTATGGAAACTGAATTCTATTTTCTACTATAATATATGGTTGGCTACTCCCATCACTACTTCATAACTACGGGTATAACAAAGACAAGACATGCCAGCATTGAACGAATGACAATATTTTGTTTCTTCTTTTTGGTGCAATGTCATGATATTGTGGTCTAGAAAGACAATAATTACCTCTTTTCGGTGGTTTTTGTTTCCAACAACATTAGCATTGATGTTTCTCAGCAATGTAAATATTAACAAAGATAAAGAACATTATTCAAGTGATAATAAAAAAGATACATAATAGGAGTGAGTAAAACTAACATAAAAACTAATGCAAACCGATTTGCAACCAGGAAACCTCCAAAGTTGGTAAAGAAAATCATGGATAGCTTTATTGATAAAAAAATCAACCTTGAAATTTTTAAATATATAAATGTACAATCATTTTCTTAACATTTCCCTTCTTTCTTCTTTGGGTTTCTCTTCTTTGCATCAAAAATATAGAAAAAACATAGATCGCATACTGTGTAGAATCATATCGTACATTAGGAATCACATACTCTATCAATATGCATACCTCGATAAAAAATCCAAGGAGAGTGGAATCCATTTGAAGGCACTACAAAAATAATATAATATTTCAAAAATCTAAAGTGAACACCTGTTTGAGGTTACAAAATCCAGTCAGTGGATCTAAACGTTTTCATCAAAAAGTAAATAGAGATAAAACAATAACAACCACATGTTTTTAACCCTTATGTATCAATCTACATTTAACCTCTTATATTTACAATAAAATAATTAATAAAAACAAACAACTTACTTTTCCAATAATACTCTTTGTTCTCTCAACATGGCTGCAAAATGAAGATCCACTTTCATAATTTACAAAATAAAAAAGGTTCTCACCAAAATATTGTCAGTAATTTTGAACAGATAACTGATCAAATGGAACTGTAGCAAAACCATACAAAAAAGGGTAATCAGGGTAATTAGATCAGCGAAGCCCTTGGGAAAAAAGCTATTGTGCAATCCGTGAAATCTGAAATCAAAGAGGTTTCATTTTGTTTTTTCAAACACAGATATAAAGTGATACAAAAAGGGTAATCATGGTGTTTTACCTATTTTGAGTCAATATAGAGTAGCTGGAGTGTTTGCGGAACATCATATTCATCTAAAGCACTGAAAAGAGACAAAACACATTTATTATAAATCATGCGATGGATTCCTATAAAAACAAACTTTGAGAATATCAAAATCAAATACGTTAATCTATATGGAGCAACAACATTGTAATTGCCATCTTTTTTAAGAATTGTATGCCATTAAACTGGAATCTGGAAAGACCATTCATGGAACCTGGTCGTGAGCATAAGTATATTTATGCAACAAACATGAAACTAAAGTAATTTGTATTTTCAGGTGAGCTAGTGGTCAGATAATGGGGTTTTGGCCTTGTTTGTAGGAGCGATGGAAAAGAGAACGTTTTTGCTTACCGATTCCACATACCCCTTCAAGGTTTCAAGAAGAACAACATATTGAACAATTAAGGAGAGATATGGTGATAGTAAACGGTGGTGACAAAGAGACGAAGATGGATATGCGATGGTGGTTAAGGCGACTTTTAGGGTTTACAAGAAAGGGCAGAGAGAGAATACATTAATATTTGTGGTTTCTTTCCGGATATCAATTAGTTTTCAAATTTAAATAATGTTTTTTACATAAAATTCGGGGAATTTGAAAGAGTCTTTCAGCTAAACTAGACAGACTCACCGAGTCAATGAGCCGACTCGACGAGTCGGGTAGGGTTTTCCTGATCGAGCTGAATCGTGTACTAACTCGGCGAGTTGTGGGGTCAACTCGACAAGTTGGATTGAATCCTCGTGAAACTTTGGAAAAAGTAAGTGGACTCGACGAGTCACAATGGTGCACTCGCCGAGTCGGGTCAAATCTGGACTGTGGACTCGAGTTGACTTCGGTTGACCTTAGGGTTGGGTTAACCATGTGAAATGGAGACCAAGGAGGGGTAAAATGGTCCTTTATCCACATCAAGAATTAGACAAAGAAAGTGTATAGCCTTGGGTATGTGGTATGATTAAGTATTGCTAATAAATGTTTATCCTATGTGTTAGGCGGAAGCCAGGTCGAGATTCCTGAGTGTGAGGTTGTCGCCTGGTTGCTTTCAAGGCGAGTCTTCTCACTATACTTTACCTAGAGTGGTAATTATGTGTGACCGGAAGTTCTTATGTGTTATGATAAGTATGTGATGTATGTTGTTATATGATATGTCTATGCTATGTTATGTTATGAGAAATATGATATGGACCGGAAGGTCAACAGTGTATGGGCAGGAAGGTCAAGATGATATGGACCGGAAGGTCAAGATGATATGGGCCGGAAGGTCTACCAGGATTATGGGACGGAAGTCCCCTGAGACACATTGACCGGAAGGTCTTGTAGAGCTATAACCTTGAGTGGCAAATGTGCGTATGTGGTATATTGACGAACTCACTAAGCTTCGTGCTTAACGTGTTATGTGATCTGTGTTTCACGTTTCTTCAGGATCGCAGGACGGAACAGGCTGGATTGTACACACCAGAGAAAGAGTTATGTTTTGAGGATCCTGGATTATTAATGGAGTTGTGTTTTGTAATTCGAATAAACAAGATTTTATACCATATGTTATGAAAAGTATGCAATTTTTAAAATGAAAAATTGGTTCTAAAATTTGCGGTGTTACAAGTCTGTCCTATAATGTGAATAAAACTCTCAAGTTCCGCATCCAGGAAATCGGGGTGTTACATAATTATGTCATACTCAAAATTAAACACCTCTGAGAAATCTGTGTAGTATATCAAATTATGAAAGTAATGTACTCTTGAACTATAACATAGAGTAAATAGTATTTTTACATTAATGTATTTTATCAAGTAAAATATCAACCAAAACATTATTATTTGCATGAAGTTAAAAACACATTAATTATGATGATTATTTACTTAAATCATATATATATATATATATATATATATATATATATATATATATATATATATAGAGAGAGAGAGAGAGAGAGAGAGAGAGAATGTAACCCAAGAAACTATATTTATTATTCAATCTTAAAATCCATAAACATAATCATCTCGGCAACAATATATTATAGAATATAGAAACTTTATAATTCATTGGATGATGATCCAATAATTATGATAATTACTATTTTGTGGCACAACATTTCTCTCCACATTTGCTCCTACAAGCTGGTCTGGTTTTGGCACATACGTTGCCCCCTCCACAACAACAAAATAAGTTTGCATGGCGTTTCTTACACTTCAAAGTGCACGTTCCAGGTTCTAAAATCCCAATACTTTTGATGTCACTGACTTCATTTTTTGTACCTATACATCCAAAATCCACAATATTGCTTTAAGTAGAAAGACAGAAAATGTAAGGATATAATACAAGGTGATAGAAAGTTACATTGATAAGACGCAAGCAACATAAGAAAGCACATACAAAAAAGAAATATATGTGATTTGATGAGCTTGACCATTGTGTGGAGTGCTTAGGATACCTTTCCTTGTTTTGTTTATAAAGCAGATTCATTTGAGCACAATTTATACCAACATTTGGGATAATGAAATTATTAAATAATGTGTTATTTCCAAAAATATATATATATATATATATATATATATATATATATATATATATATTTTGATTTTTATTCTTTTTGCACCTAGACTTGTTTTTTTTCGATAAAGACCCAAATGTTTCCTGTTAGTTGTTATTTCAGCCCCAACAGTTTAGTAACACATAAATTGAGTTTTTTTTTTGTTTCATAAATGCCTATATTTTGCAATTTTTCTTTTTAGAACTAAATTTTTTTCTTTTAAATCAATCATAATTTTAACTTTTTCATTATTGTTTTATTAATTGAGTCGGTTACAAACACTAAAGGTGTCCCATATACCGATTTTGAACCAGTTTCAGTTTTTTTTTCAAACAATTTACGACAAAAACGATTATGTATATACCAGTTTCGGTTATGTTTCTTCAGTTTTTTTTAAGTGAAATTGTTTTTTAGGTTTGGTTATAGTTTAAAATACGAAAAAACCAGTCTTAAAGATACTTAGAAATAAAACAAAAATATGTGATGTAAATAGTTATTTATGTAATAAAATATTGTTTATAAATTCTTCTTCAAAGCCAAGTTCAATACGCATGAATTGTTTTACAAAAATCAAGAAAACGCATGAATTCTTTTTCAGGACCAAGTTTAAAGCAAAAATAATAGTATTGTCTATGCTGGGAATCGGACCTTGGGCATTTAGTGTGAAATGGGTATCTAGACGAGTTTCGCTTTCAAATTAGAAACCATATTTATTTAAATATTAAATAGATAACTTAATAAAATCAAAAACCTATTTTTCGATAGTTATGCGTAGGGGTATTCATATATACCCGAATCAACAAACCCGATCCAAAAAATTTGATACCCGATTTTAAATTATCCGAAAATTCAGATATTCGAAACTTGGATATCCGGATTTTTGGACTCTGATACGGAAAGAGATTTTATAAATTTCCAAATAATTTGGGTATAAGAATCCAATATCCGAAAATTTTGGATATCTGAATTTTCGAATATAAGATTCCACTATCCGGAAACTTGTTTTTCGGGATACAAGAATCCATTATCAGAAAATTAAGGATATCAAAACTTTCGTACCAACGGTTTTGAATACCCTTACCTATGCGTATGCATATCTCGCAATCCCTCAATATCTGCCCTTGATATAGAGTGGTTTCGTACATTAAGCCTTGTGATCGAGGGTAACAGACTCAATTAATGAGTTAACAAGGAATAAGTTAAATTGGTTTTATTTTGAAAAAAAAAAGGTTTTACGTGTTAAAAAGAAAAATATAGTGTTCTTCATTAAACAAAAGAAAAAACATAATATAGTTTTTCCTGACCTTTCAACTAACAAGTAATTGGAAAATATAAGCTCTTTTTTTTTATAAAAAAAGTTTTAGCACCAAAAAAGAAAAGAAGTCCAAATATAAGGTCTTCTATAGAAATTACTCTTAATTCATATATAAATTTCAGTATATCCAAAATAATTTTAATAATATATTACATCTAATTTGTTGCAATGTTTGTTGCATTTATATATTAACGTATACGTATACAACTACAAAATGTAATTGTCGTGAGGATCCATTTAACACAAAAATAATAAATAAACATATGTAAGCATATGCATAAGTGAATATTACCAATGAATTTAATATATTGTAAAAGGGGTAATTATAGATATTGTAATATTTTAAATTTAATTATAATATTAAATTTTATTATTTAATTAATAAAATCTTTTCTACTTCATGATATAATTAGCAATTTTTTATTCTTTTTTCTAACTTGATCGTGTTATGAGTTATTTTTTAATCCATAATTACTTATGTTCTTCACGAAATAAATTTAGTTTAGGAGTCACAAGTATATCGCTATAAATATTAGTATAATGTGTGCAAATATTTATTCTAATATTAAGGTGTTAAAAACAACATACTACGGTTCATTTGTCCTATATTTTTGATTTCATCAGTAACAATGTATAATGAATTAAATTATTAAAATTGAAATCTCCAACATTATAACAACAAGTTTAAGATAGACTTTATCATTAAAGTCGTTGAATCGGTATGTTAGTTAAGTCATAAAACTTTTAGTCGTGTTCGCATAATTTGTAATTCTAACAATTATAAATAAAATAAATTGAAAAGATTTCGTTCATTTTAGTTTTAATCGTTTGATACAAATTTTTTTGAGTTAACATTAATGTGATATATATATATATATATATATATATATATATATATATATATATATATATATATATATATATATATATATATATATATATATATAAAAGTTCAAGTAAAATGCGGTAAGTTGTGTGAAAACGTAAAAGATCTGTTTTTTTTAATGAATATTGTATATGTGTATTGTTGAAATATTCAAGTGTGAATATTAACGTTTGATTATTCATATATTAATTAGATGTTATTATTCTATTATAAATTTTGTATATGTGCATTATTATAGTAAATTTTAATAATAGTATTAAAGTGTGCTTATTCATTTATTTATTGTTGAATAATGATATAAGGTTGTGGATACGAAATTCATTGTACAAGAATAACATAAAAGTAGTGTTTTTATGTTTTCAAACTATTTATTGTTTCTACTCTAAACATCCCTTTATATATATATATATATATATATATATATATATATATATATATATATATATATAGTTATTTATTAATTTTGTAATTTATTTTTTCAAATAGATTGAAAACATTTCTGTAACATCCCCCTCTGGCACTTATCACAATATTGTCCGCTTTGGGCCACTCGGCACGAGGACTTCCCAGGGGGTCACCCATCCTGGTACTACTCCCGCCCGAGCACGCTTAATTGCAAAGTTCTTATGGGATCTGCTTCCCCCACGGCTTTAAAACGCGTTGTGTTAGAGAAGGTATCCACACCCCTTATAAGGAATGCTTAGTTCTCCTTCCCAGCGATGTGGGATCAGATCTAACCCACTTTCACCCAGTTGTAACACCCAAAGTTTTGAAGGCCAAGAAAGGAAAGAAAACCCTAATTTTTAGGGGCGACTCGGCGAGTCCAAGGAGGAACTCGGCGAGTCCGAGCGGGATCCGGGTCAAGGTGTAAGTGACCAACTCGGCGAGTCGGCCAAGTGGACTCGGCGAGTCTGGTCTATGCGAGGAAAACCCTAAATCCGGGACTTTGGCGCTATTTAAGCTCCTTATTCTCTCCATTTGTGTTCCTGAGAGCCTCCCTCATTCAGAAAACGAACCCTACGCCTCCATTGTTGTGCATTCAAGCTTCCAAGCCATTTTTGGGTGATTTGAAGGAAGAAGATGAAGGGGAATCAGTGAAGCTTCAAGGATTGGCTTCAGATCTGGAGTTTGTGGAGCCTCCTGAGGTATTGAAGCTCGAGGAGCTAGTGGAGCAGCAGTTCGGAGTCATAGGTCAGGTAGCAGTCAAAGGGATTAGCAGCAGCAGTTCAGCAGTATCAGGTGAGTTACCTTCCAGTAGTGGTGGGTCTAAGGCCACAATGCCGGCCCACCAGTAGGAGACGTATGATAGATGATTGTCTTTGTGATATCATCTAGGTTTGCTACTACCTGATATGTTATATGCTAGCATGAGTCAGACACCCCAGATACTTCTGACAATATGTGATGATATGTTTGCATGCTGGCTTGTTATGTTATATGCGATAGAGGTAGTAGGAGGGGACTAGTCCCCGAGTTCGGTTGTTAGGACCGAAGGGTAGTTCAGACACCCCAGATATGTTTGATAATATGTTATGTTATGATATGTGATAGTAGTAGTAGCAGGGGGTGAAATAGTCCCCGAGGTTCGGTCGTTAGGACCGAAGGGTAGTCAGCACCCCAGAATGGCTTGACATGGGTAGTCAGCACCCCATAATGGCTTGACATGGGTAGTCAGCACCCCAGAATGGCTTGACACGGGTAGGACGGCACCCCAGAATGGCTGCATGGGTAGGTCGGCACCCCAGAATGGTCGTACCGGGTAGTCAGGCACCCCAGAATAGCCTGGCAGTATGTATGTTATGTGGTACGATGGGGGAACTCACTAAGCTTTGTGCTTACACTTTATAGTTTTGGTTTCAGGTACTTCGTGTTTAAAGGAAAGGAGCCGGCTTGATCGCAGCGCATCACACTATAGCTTTCCGCACATGAGATCTTTGGGATTACACTCTGATATTGTTTCATGATAACATGTTTTTATTATTTCTACGTTGATTTTGACATGACATGATATTATGGATGTTTTCTTATACTGTTGGTTTTATAATAATATATTTAAAAATGAAATTTTTGGCCTGTATTTTTGGGATGTTACAAGTTGTTATCAGAGCCCTGGTTTGAGCGTTTCGGACTCACCTTCAGGGGTGTCTGAACTCAAATCGAGGGATTAAAAGATTTTCTAAAAGAAAATGTTTTCTAAAAACTGAGAAAAGAACTTAAGAAAGAACGAAGTGTGTGATGTGTGCGACCGGCCGAGCTCAAGTAAGTACTCCCAAATTACCCATACAAGTTTATGTTATGATTATCAATTTCAGTTTCAGTAGAACAGCATGATAGAATAGGACTAAGGATCTAGGAGGATGCCTTATGTGCCTGCTTTATGTGTTTCAGCTTAATAAGAATTTCATGCTAGTATTGAGTAGACAGTAGTAGGATAGCCGGTGTAGGTTATGTTGGATTAATGTCTAAGTCCATAACTATAATTGGTAAGACTTGACCCGACCCGGCATGGTCCATTTGGGTTGCATACCATCATGCACTTGAATGAGAGAAATAAGACACTTATGGTTATTAATATATTATAAGTTCTAGTATATTAATAATAAGAATAATAAGATTATTTAATTAGTATTGATCAAGAATTAATCTAGGATTAATTAAGTGATCAAAAGAAGACTAATTAAATATATGGGTTGATTGTGTAAATCATCCATACTTGTATAGTGGACTAATGCTCCATGGATAATCAAGTTGGGCTAAAACCCATAGGATGGTCCATGGATGCTCCATGGTGTATTTGTACCCATGGATCCAAGGAAATGGAAAGCCATGACAATTAAGAGTTTACCCTAATTGTGTAACTATATAAGCATCTTATTATTGAGGAAAAATCGGCCACTAGAGATAGTGAAGAAAGGGCTAGCCGATTTTGATGAGTGTAGAATTCTCTCAAGTCATTCCAAGTGTTTTGATGATTGTGATTCCATTTGAGGTGTCACACTTGGGGCACTAAGCACTCAAGCTTCATGAAGACTTACTACACCAAAAAGGTATGTATTCTATCCTACTATATCCATTGTTTTATATGCTAGATTAGGATAATACCTTGGAAGTTCTTATTTGCATGTATAATAGAGAAAACATAGATCCAAGGTATTTAGGGTTGCATGTACACTTAGGAACTGTTAGAATGCTCAAAACCCAACAGTGGTATCAGAGCCACGGGTTGTTTTCTGTTATATTGATGCAAATATTTTATTTTCAAAGTTGAAAAAAAACATGAAGTTTGTCAAATTTTAAAATAATTACTTGTTCTTGTGAAAAACTAATTATTTGTAAAATTTGAATAATTTGCTTTATGAGTTGAATTAGGTCAAATTTAATAAAAGATAAAATAATATGATTATTTTATTAGTTTTAAAAGTTTGATCTAAAGAGTTTTATTTTTTGAAACCTCCATAAGTTATGGATATGAAAAGGTTTTAAAAAAAAAATTGATTCAAAGTTTTTTTGGAGTTACAAAATTTGGTGTTAATGTTTTAAAGGATTCCATAACTTAAGAATAAGTTATGGATCACCAAAAGTTTTTTTGTGTTACCTTGTTTTATGAGTGAATTTAGATTAATGAATAAAATTATGTGATAGTTGGTTTTAATCCAAATTAATCTAAGAATTGATTCTAAAATGTGTTTTTGTAACTTGTCATCAAGTTATATGAAAAGTCACATTTAAGAATCATAAAACTCATAAAAATTGGCATAGGTTACAAAAAATGAAGAGTCTAGTTCTAATTAAATGGTTTTATGACTCCATAACTTGTCCTCAAGTTATGGAGGACCAAGAGTCTCTTCATTTAATAAAATAAAATAAAAATAAAAAAAAGGTGTAACCTTAATTAATTCCATAAGTTATAAAATAAAGAAAAGTTAATTCTTTTATTAGTTTAAAGTCTTCCATAACTTGTCCTCAAGTTATGGAACTTGAAGAGTTTTTGGATTAAAACTACTTTAAACACATAAGTTATGGAATTAATTAGTTTTGAATAGTTTCAAAACTTGCCCTCAAGTTTTGGAATTTGTAAAGTTTTCACTTATGAATACTTTAATTCCAAGTTAGCCCTTAGAATTTTAAAAGTTAAAATTCAACCCTTATACTTTATAATATTATAAGTTAATAATATATATATGTATAAGAGTAAAGTCAGTCTTACCGCTAGTACGCCTCATTCACGAAGCCGGTCTATAAGGTGGGTATAAGGTTGTTGCCTATAAAATGGCAACTTAATGGGTGTCCACTCTCACCCACCGCTTGCTTGACCGGTGGAGGGTCGTTAGCCGAACGGGTTTGACAGGACTATAATTCTCCCTTCATTAAAAGTATTAATGAAAATACTAAGTAACTAAACTTTTAATAATACCCAATCTTAGTTACTTAGAAAAATGTGAATAAGGTGCTAATCCATGAAATTACACTTTACACTTTGTCTAAGTCGTTAGTGGAGCGTGTGTGGTTAACCGGCACACTAACTTGGACTTAACAAGGTAGGTAAAGGGTGACTTAATATTTATCATAGTATCGATGGAGCGTGTGTGGTTAACCGGCACATCGATTGAGGGGTAATTTATTAAGGGTACCAAGTGATTTGCATGGTTACTTCACACCTTGTTTTGTGATCCTCGGCATCCCAGTCACAAAACCTGAAGGGCACACTCGAGATTGAAACATGCCTTTGAAAAGTTCAATGAATCTCAAAGATCTAGGAGTTGCAAAACCAATTAAAACCTAATAATACATTTCGTTTATCTTGGTGGAAATTGGTGAATCTCATTCACCTACCTTCAAATATTTTATAGCTTGGATTACGACATACCTCTTCTAAGTTATAAAATAGTTTGTTGGGTCCTAGCCTTAATATTTCATATTGGGTGTCATATTAAGGACTTTAAATCAATTATCTTGAATATCTCCCAAAAGATGTCTGGTTTAGACACCTATGATCTTCCCAAATCTCTTGAAACAAGGTTTCCTAATGAAGATGATGTCCCATGGATATCATACTTCTTTCTCCTCCTCCAACTATTCTCCCTAACCCACAAGTTCTTGAAAAGTTTAAGGTCACTCAAGCCCTATTGGCAAGGCAAGGTCTAGGTGTGATCACATCTTGGAGATGTAGTCACATATTGACAAGCCGGGAGAGTTGGGTGTCAAAGTCTTGAGAAAGTTGGTGGTTCAATCACTTTCTAAGTCACATAGTGAGTTCCTTTGGGACACCTATGAAACAGACTATGACAAGACCCTTAATGATCTTATCTATTTGTTAAGATCAACTTCCTAAAACTTTATGGTCATTGACAATGATGACATTGGATATCCAGTAAAGCATTCTCTTCCCAATGGAAAGGGATCGGCTATAGTCAACTCGGTTGACCAAATGGTAAAGAGAAAAGCTAAGTCTGTGATAGTCCTGTGTACCATTATCAAAGGGTCCATATGTTTGTATTGCCAAAGAAAGGGCATTGGTTGCGAAGCTGCCAAATTTACCTAAGGATGTTAAAGTCAATAAGTTTGACTCTACTTCAGGTAAAATCCACTATCTAACTCTGTTAAGTTTCTATTCTGAGATTCTTGATACATGATGTGACCGGGTCGCATGGTGATGGTTTAAGAATCAAAGGAAAGTGAAGAAACTTAAAGGAAGAATATGCTGAATCTGATCGCATAGATGGATTTCTATCGCATAGTTTGAAAAATCGGATTCTTGAGCTACTTCTTAGGAGTTATGAGATATTGCTTAGGAATAGATAACAACAAGTTTTCATATGGATTGTAAGGATAAGTTTTTCCGCAAAGTTTTAAAATAAAAGAAAATTTTTTGATTTTATTTATTTTAAAATATCCTTACAATGGCTTTTGAGGAAAAATTGTTGCTTATATAATTCCGTTAAGAGCAAGAGTGGAAATATGAAATTGATTCTTTCATTTGTGGTAATGTCTAGATTTACCAAATAAGGAAAGATTCTCATCACCCAAGTTTCAATTGGACCGGAACTTGGAATCATGCAAGTTGTATAGCATGATGAATGAGAACTTTCAAGTTTTGGAAAATTAAGACTAATTACTCGGCCACATGGATGTGTGAGTCAAGTAAAGGACTAAGGGATCGAGTACACATTCTTGTGCACTGATTAAGTCCACCACAAAAGATCGATAAGAAGAATCAAATTAGGCAGAAGGATAAAAGTTTCTCAAATCTGAAAAGATGGGAGAGTACTTTAGTATCAGTTTTGAGATCATCTTAATGATTAAGAAACCATATCAAAATTAGTTCTCTAAGGAAATCTTAGTGCATTCTTATGACTAAGAAGAGGAACTTGAATTGTTGAAATGGTTAAATCAAGAAGATGAGTCATACTTCGTTCCAATACAAGTCTTAGAGTCATACTCCAAGATTGTAATTTGAGTGACATGTCTTAAAGAAGGTTTAAAACACTTGTCAAATGTAAGAGTAAAAGTTTTCTACTCTTGTACATTTGAAATTGGTAAGTTGTGATGTTTTGGATAAAACAAAGACCAACTTAGGCCAATTGGGTAAAGTGTTTTTCTTGATTAGAATCCGCACTATCTCTTGGATGTTTGACAAGGGAGTCTTATATGTCAAGAGGACAGTGGGAGTCTTAAAGGTCTTGAAAGTCTCAAGAAATAATCAAGAATAAAACCTCAAGTTTTTCACTAGCACACGACTTGAGGTTTATAACCTATCGTGTTGACATATCTGTGCCCATTCCAGTTAAAGTTGGATTTGCATATGAGTTCTTAGAGTTCTCAGTTTGTTGCATAACAACTTGGAAGCAATGGCAGGCCCTTGAGCTGCCAGGTGGCAAGAAGTTAAGATTGAGTTCAATCCATATGGTTTTGGATTTGTCATTATCTTTGTCTTGTGATTATGGTTTGACAAATTCATATGGGTAGGAACTCATACACCATATAAATCTAAGTGTCATAAGGTTTCTCTCCGATTCATGAAAATGATGGTGAGGAAACGCTTTCACAAAGTAGATTTTACGAAGATATCAATTGTGTTATTTGCATTTTCAAAAAGTCGTTAGTGGAGCGCGTGTGGTTAACCGGCACACTAACATGGACTTGTGAGAAATGGCAAATGCCTAAGCAATTGAGACCATGATTACGGTATCCCTTTTCATGGTTCTTGAAATTGCTTAGACACACAGGTGAGCTATCTACGGAAAGGGTGTATGAATCTAAATTTCAGACTGTCTAGTTGATTTCTGAGTACATGCCAAAGCTAGTGGGAGCATAAGTGTTATGCTATTAATCATCATGTTAGTGGGAGCATGATAATTATGATAAGTATTGCAAGTTAGCAATGTTAATTATAGAAAACAAAAGTTTCAATTGGGAAAGAGTTGTTTTGCTATAATTAAGGGAGAGGAAATTATACTTCATATCAAATCTATAAGGTTTAGATTTGAGGTTTTAATCATTTAGTCAAGGAAATATATGAATTTCATGTTGGAATGGCTCAACATAAGGAAATTCTGTATATGGGTCCATTATTTGCGTTCTAAAATTCGATTATGATTACGACATCCCTTTTTATAATCTGAATTATGAGAACTTGGCAAATTGAAATGGAAATGTTATAGCAAAAGACTGGTTTAGTCTTTATGTGAGACATCATGAATCGTGTCCCATATGCTTCGGATATAGGATCGATTACATGTGCTATATTCATCCGTTCTAAAATTTTCCAAATGCCTGGGGCATTAAGAAGGGAAAAGGTTTAGAACTGGATATGACTAAAAGGATTAAACAATTGTCAAGGACAATCTAAGGTTTACCAAAGATTGGCTGCTCAAGGACAATTGGAAGTATAGTGATAATTCTGGAAGGACCATATTGACATAGTCTGTAAGGAGGCAACTCTTGTTCAGAAGTGATAGTCAAAATGGAATCTGGAAATGTTTCAAAGTTAGAATTTTCAATCTGTTTAAGATTAGGAAACTTAATGCATATAAGTTTAGAATCTAACAGATTTCAGTAAATGGCATGAATTTGGAATTCTTGCATTTGCAGTAAGGATTTGGGAGTGTGAAAAGAGAATCATTGAAGTTATGTTCAATTGATCTAGTTCACAAAGTAAGGATCATAGACAAACATAGTATGCATACTTGGTGTGTGGCATGACTAGTGTTTAAGAAAACATAGTGTACATGCTTGGAGCATGGGACAACTATTGTTTTAAATTCAAGAATAAAGTTGATAGCTGAAACAGTATACAATGAATAATGTGTAATCATATGGTGATAAATAAAAGGTGTTTTACTTATGTTCAAAGAGTTGATACCATATTGGATTCAATTATTATTGTGTTTCACTTTGCATGTTTTGACTTCCCGAATAAACTAGGTTATTCTTCCGGAATGACTAAGTTATTCAAACCATCCACAGTCGGTCATATTTTGGAAGTAGATATGAATTAAGACTGTCATGATGGGTTGTAGAGGTCTAAGGTGTTGGACAAGGCTACAACAATCATGAGTGCTCATAAGTTCTGAGTATTGGATTCAACCCGCGCTCATTGGAATCACTTCATGGATTTTATCACGAGTGATCATGAGACGATAATATCTTATATTCTTCAAACCTAGAGATATGAGTTGTTACTATGAGTTGATAGTACATTGATTGCACGAAACCGCATTTGGTAACTCTGTGCTATAAAACGTGCTTTTGTGTATGATTCAACAAGTAGTAGAACAAGCCATATGAGTCGAAGTTTATCCGTTCCTTTTACCTTCGGGATAAAAGCAATATCTGTGGGCCCCTCGATGATTTGATGATGACAAATGGAAGTGCTCGGCCGGGCCAGGACTGATTTGATTTGTTCAATTAGTCAGTCGTCATAAATCGGAAATCGGGAAACAACAAATGGACAGAGAGAATGATTATAATCCATGTCTCAGTCCATATGATATCTAGAATGGAGGAATATATGATCCCTTATCTAATGGACAAGTCATTGACAAAGGTCAGAGTTCATCGACAAGGTCAGAGTTCGACAGAAGCTTTTGAGAGCTACGATTGCCGGTTGGTTCCTGAAGTCATACGCAATAATAGTTTTAGACTTATCCAAGTGGGAGACTGTTGGATTAATGTCTAAGTCCATAACTATAATTGGTAAGACTTGACCCGACCCGGCATGGTCCATTTGGGTTGCATACCATCATGCACTTGAATGAGAGAAATAAGACACTTATGGTTATTAATATATTATAAGTTCTAGTATATTAATAATAAGAATAATAAGATTATTTAATTAGTATTGATCAAGAATTAATCTAGGATTAATTAAGTGATCAAAAGAAGACTAATTAAATATATGGGTTGATTGTGTAAATCATCCATACTTGTATAGTGGACTAATGCTCCATGGATAATCAAGTTGGGCTAAAACCCATAGGATGGTCCATGGATGCTCCATGGTGTATTTGTACCCATGGATCCAAGGAAATGGAAAGCCATGACAATTAAGAGTTTACCCTAATTGTGTAACTATATAAGCATCTTATTATTGAGGAAAAATCGGCCACTAGAGATAGTGAAGAAAGGGCTAGCCGATTTTGATGAGTGTAGAATTCTCTCAAGTCATTCCAAGTGTTTTGATGATTGTGATTCCATTTGAGGTGTCACACTTGGGGCACTAAGCACTCAAGCTTCATGAAGACTTACTACACCAAAAAGGTATGTATTCTATCCTACTATATCCATTGTTTTATATGCTAGATTAGGATAATACCTTGGAAGTTCTTATTTGCATGTATAATAGAGAAAACATAGATCCAAGGTATTTAGGGTTGCATGTACACTTAGGAAGTGTTAGAATGCTCAAAACCCAACAGGTTATGCCTGATAGTATGAGCTTAGCATTGTATGCTAGTGCAGTTTCTTGTTATGAGAATAGTTTTGCATGAGTGTGTTCCTTTATCCGAATGCTGCTTGCTTTGTGCTTTGTGGGACTCTGAGTGATGGGAGTTAGCCATTAGGTGAATACGTCACATCACATGTGATAAGGGTTGAATAATCTCAGAGTGTTGGATTTGGCCCTGCTGCGCAGCTCTCGTCTGAGTCTAACCATTGTAGGGATGAGACTTTTACTCGAAGGATTATCCGAGCCTCATTGCATGTGATGGTATTCAGGTGGTGGCTAATTGGCATTACAAGGAGGCCTTCAGCAGCTGAGGACTGTTTGGGTAGAGTCAGAGGTTCCCTAGGGCAAGACTAGGATGAGAGTAGCAGAGATCAGTAGTAGAGAAAAGGGGACTTGGTGGAGTTGAGGTAATTCTGGAGGAAAGTACGGATAGATGTGGAAGGTAGTATGGGCCCGTACTACTGAAAGTAGAGGATCCGTACTCGATTCAAGAGGGGCCAAGGCAAAACCAGGGAACTAGTAGAGTGTGTGAGAGATCCCTCAGCAGTAGTGTGTAAATTGATCAGGAATTGTTATATTTTCAGCATGGTGACGTTGTGCGAGATATCAGTTGGTAGTTTAGGTGCCGGGGAGGGATCCGACTCAGGCTCTAGAGCCGGGCAGCTTGATGATCAGATGAGGAATTTCATTTCCGCAGAGATCACGCGCAACATCGTTGATCAGACTCCAGTGATTTTCGGTTCAGTTAGGGATGACATCACGGAGCTCATGGACAGTCATCTTGAGGCCTTTAAGGACGGGATAGTTTCAGGACAGATTGGGGCTCGTCTAGACCCCGATTCTTATGGAGTTCAGGGATCCATCGGGAAAGGAGATCCCATTTCTGGTTTTTACCATCAGGGGACAGGAGTGAGTGGGGAACCTTGTCTCCAAGAGAGACCTTTGCATGATTGGATAGTAGAGGAGGTTACGCGAGCCATTCGCGAGGATCTGCCCAACATGGTTGTGAAGATCACTGATCGGTTGATTGCGAAGCTCCAGGATCAGACAGTTGTTGTTCAGTCGATGGGCGGTGTCGACAAGGTAACGTAGGAGCGAGAGACGCGCAGGGAATCGGAAAGGAAGAGGAAAACGGATGAAACTCAGGGAGCCGCAGGATCGTGCAAGAGGCCCAAGGGGTCGGATTTGAGGACGAGGAACTATCAGAGCCGCAGTCGATGCAGGAAGTGTGGTAGGACGCACATGGGTACATGCAGGCGTAGAAGTGGGGGCGATGCTGGATGTTTCAAGTGTGGCCAGATTGGCCATTTTAGCAGAGATTATACTGTTACCATCACCCAGGGACTTGATCCGATATGTTTCCATTGCAGTCAGAGGGGCCACAAGAAGGCCCACTGTCCGAGTTTGTATACAGCAGAGCAGGTGCCAGCTCCTGCCCTTGGGACTTCAAGTACCTCCAGTGGTTGCCGAGGCCGGGCAAGGGCGCCCACGACACGGAGACCGAGTTTTCTGGTTGATTTCAGCAAGGATTCGAGCAGCGCTGAGTGATAGAGGTATGTATCTTTTACCTCCTTGTCAATTATTATTCATAGTATTATTGTTATGTTGTTGCGTTGATATCAATAAGTATATGTGTTGGGGGTATTATATTACCTACTTGTGACGGAGTTTTATGCCAGCTGCATACCATGGGATTAGAATGGTGAATTGGAGGTCGTTCCCTCTAGATCAGGTTACTTCAGGTGCGGTGACTGTAACATGTATGTGTAAGATTCAGTAGTGCCTTACTACTTGTAGAAGGCGTTAGTCGGGTAATGATCAGTTATATTCTCAGTAGTGATAATCCAGAGTTTTAGTAGAGTAGCTAGCGGTTAGTAAGGAAGTGGGTTGGGGATGTGCACCCCAAACGCAGGTTCTCGGGATGTAGTGCCTAAAGCAAATACAGTTAAGGATCGAAGGGTGCTCAGTCAGATAGCAAGAAGGGTGCGGATCTGGTAAGAGTTAGTTGGAGCGCTGGCAAGGGTAAACGTCGGCGGACAGCATATCGCCCTTTTAATGGAATGAAGGTTGGAAATCCTTTCGACCAGTGAGCAGTAAGGAACTAGCCGAATCCAAGTGGGGGAGAACCCTCCGAGTATACAAGGATAAGAGCCACGTAGACCCAGAATGAGTGCACGGCCTCTGAGAAGAAATGATAGTACCACAGTGATTGATGGATTAAGAAGTTCAGAATTGGTAGTTCGAGGACCTTCCCAGCAGTTAGTTCATGTAATCGAGATGGTTAGAAGCTGGTGGGGAATCCAGGATTGGAGGACCGCCTGTAGGATCCTAGTGAGTCGGAATGAGGATCTTGAGAATGGTAAGCAAGAAATGCTTCCATGATAGTAGTAGTGGTGTTGTAAGTCTGCGGGGGTAGCCGTAGCATTCACTAGCAGTCAGATAGTAGTAGTAGTGTTGTAAGTCTGCGGGGGTAGCCGTAGCATTCACTAGCAGTCAGATAGTAGTAGTGGTGTTGTAAGTCTGCGGGGGTAGCCGTAGCATTCACTAGCAGTTAGATAGTAGTAGAGTGTTGTAAGTCTGCGGGGGTAGCCGTAGCATTCACTAGCAGTTAGATAGTAGTAGAGTGTTGTAAGTCTGCGGGGGTAGCCGTAGCATTCACTAGCAGCCAGATAGTATTAGAGAGTTGTAAGTCCGCGGGTGTAGTCGTGGCCTTTATCAGGTTGGTAGGCAGCATGAGCGCATTGTTGGGCGCAGGGGAAGCAGTAATACCCATCAGTTCGGGTGCAGTAGTGAGGATATGGGAATCCACGGGTTAGATTTCAGATTTCCCAATTGGTTCGGTTATGGTTAAGTCGGCGAATTGTCAGTAAATCGTCACCTCAGTCATGAGATTAAGGAAGCGGTGGACCGTTGGGTTCGTGTGTGTTAAGGGCTACCGTTAGTCTGAGAGCCACCATTCTTTAGCTTTGAATATGATGATGTCAGGATTCGACGTATGGACCGGTCGGTTGGATCGGGGGGGGGGGGGGTTGTTAGAGTTACAGTGTCAGGATGACTAGTGGAAACTAGTTCCAGAGGAAGATTTCGTTTAGAAGTTGTGGGAAGCAGCCATTCAGCCAGTTCAGTGATTCAGTCACTTTAGTGTTTCAGCCAGTTCAGTAATTCAGTCAGCTCAGTGTTTCAGTCAGTTCAGTGTGTTTCAGCCAGTTCAGCGTTTCAGCCAGTTTAGTGTTTCAGGTAGTTTAGTGTTCCAAGCAGTTCAGTATTGCAGGCAGCTCAGTGTTTCGGATAGTTTCAATATGAGTGGCAGAGTGGATAGAACGATTATAGATAGACGAGGTATCCTCGGAAGTCGCTGAAAGCAACTAGGAGGTTGCAATGGGGTGTAGTAACTGGTAGGGTCCCGTAACCCAGATATGGAGACATCAGTAAGGACCAAGGTGGCTCGGTTCATCCGAAGGCGGATGAGGAATAGCAGAAATTTTCGGTCAAGTAGTAGTATGGGTAAGCAGTCTATAGTGATTTTCAGTTGGTCGAAATCGAGGGGTGCTCGACACCAAGTTATGTCAGATAGGAGTGTCGGTGGTTGCTGGCGGTGTTGACCCGTACTGGAAGTAGCAGGAGTAATAGAATTGGTGAAGATAGGGTCTTCATAGGGGCAGAGGAAATAGTTGGTTATGGAGCATTGCATTGGGGAGGTAAGGAAATCGCGCAAGGAAGGAAGTGGAGAACCCCTATGAGTTCAGTGCAGTACTCGGTGAGTACCAGAGGGAAAGTCGGTTGAGCAAGTTATCTTCCAGAATGTTCAGGGTCAGGTTTGACTCGGGATGATTATCTGCAAGGATTAATGTTAGTCGGAATGGCCGAGCGAAAAGCCAGCGAGGGGAAGGCACCTGGTGTTGGAATGATTGGTTGGGTATTAGAGGCAGATCGCAAGCGGTGGGCCATAGCAAACTTCGAGGACGAAGTTTAGTTTAAGTGGGGGAGAGTTGTAACACCCAAAGTTTTGAAGGCCAAGAAAGGAAAGAAAACCCTAATTTTTAGGGGCTACTCGGCTAGTCTAAGGAGGAACTCGGCGAGTCCGAGCGGGATCCAGGTCAAGGTGTAAGTGACCAACTCGGCGAGTCGGCCAAGTGGACTCGGCGAGTCTGGTCTGTGCGAGGAAAACCCTAAATCCATGACTTTGGGCGCTATTTAAGCTCCTTATTCTCTCCATTTGGGTTCCTGAGAGCCTCCCTCATTCAAAAAACGATCCCTAAGCCTCCATTGTTGTGCATTTAAGCTTCCAAGCCATTTTTGGGTGATTTGAAGGAAGAAGATGAAGGGGAATCAGTGAAGCTTCAAGGATTGGCTTCAGATCTGGAGTTTGTGGAGCCTTCTGAGGTATTGAAGCTCGAGGAGCTAGTGGAGCAGAAGTTCGGAGTCAGAGGTATTGAAGCTTCAGTTCAGCAGTCAATGGGATTAGCAGCAACAGTTCAGCAGTATCAGGTGAGTTACCTTCTAGTAGTGGTGGGTCTAAGGCCACAATGCCGGCCCACCGGTAGGAGACGTATGATAGATGATTGTCTTTGTGATATCATCTAGGTTTGCTACTACCTGATATGTTATATGCTAGCATGATATGTTGTATGTGATAGTAGTCGAGTTTGGTTGTTAGGACTGAAGGGTAGTCAGACACCCCAGATACGTCTGACAATATGTGATGATATGTTTGCATGTTGGCTTGTTATGTTATATGCGATAGAGGTAGTACGAGGGGACTAGTCCCCGAGTTCAGTTGTTAGGACCGAAGGGTAGTTCAGACACCCCAGATATGTCTGATAATATGTTATGTTATTATATGTGATAGTAGTAGTAGCAGGGGGTGAAATAGTCCCTGAGGTTCGGTCGTTAGGACCGAAGGGTAGTCAGCACCCCAGAATGGCTTGACATGGGTAGTCGGCACCCCAGAATGGCTTGACATGGGTAGTCGGCACCCCAGAATGGCTTGACACGGGTAGGACGGCACCCCAGAATGGCCGCATGGGTAGGTCGGCACCCCAGAATGGCCGTACCGGGTAGTCAAGGCACCCCAGAATAGCCTGGCAGTATGTATGTTATGTGGTACGATGGGGGAACTCACTAAGCTTTGTGCTTACAGTTTACAGTTTTGGTTTCAGGTACTTCGTGTTTAAAGGAAAGGAGTCGGCTTGATCGCAGCGCATCACACTATAGCTTTCCGCACATGAGATCTTTGGGATTACACTCTGATATTGTTTCATGATAACATGTTTTGATTATTTCTACGTTGATTTTGACATGACATGATATTATGGATGTTTTCTTATACTGTTGGTTTTATAATAATATATTTAAAAATAAAATTTTTGGCCTGTATTTTTGGGATGTTACAATTTCAGCCGATAAAAAAACATTAATATGCATTTTCTCTCAAAAGTTTTCTATCTATAAAATATTTAACTATAATATATATTCTTATTAGCTGTTTATAAATTTCAAATCACAACTAAATAATTTGTTATTGCTTCTTGTGTAAAGTTGGGTAATATTATAATTATATGTCGTGTTAAAATGTTTCAGTTTTTGAAAACCGAATTATAAAAACCGATCCAACCAAATTGTAATTGGTTCGGATCGGATCGGATTTGAATTTAGTTTAGACTATTCGGATTCATGTTTTGAAAACCGAAATCAATTTGGATTCACTTGATTGGATCGGATCAAACCGATCCATCCAAACGAACACCCCTAGTTGTACGCAAGAATTTGAAAAATATCTTGAATATTGTTTTGGATAACGCTTCTGACTTTATAGTATCTTTGGATTAATAGTCATTAAATCAAATAACAAATTAAAATCACAACATATGATGTTCTTTATTAAGTGATATCCATAACTAAACACTTGTGAGAAACCCATCAAAAATATCAAATAATGAATGCAATGTACTATTGATGTAATATGTTGAGTAACGAGAATTTTTGCATTAATGTATTCTATCAGGTAAATTGTCAAACAAAACATTATTTTTTCGCATGAAGTTAAAAACTCATCGAAGTCAACCTCCCAGGTCAACCCTACTCGCCGAGCCACCCTGTTGACTCGTCGAGTTCATATGTTCAGAGTCCTTCTATTCGCGACTTGACTCGCCGAGTCTACCGATTACCGAGTCCTGACCTGTCCAACTCACCGAGTCTCCATTCGACTCACTGATTCGAGTCTCAACTCGAAGGGTTTGGGGTTTCACGACCTGACTCGCCGAGTCCAAGAACATACTCGCCGAGTCCAAGACAACCTTCAACAGACTCGCCGAGTTGTTCATCCAACTCGCCGAGTTCCTACCCAACTTCATCTGACTCGACGAGCTGTTCATCCCACTCGTCGAGTTCCTCCAAATCTTCATGCTACTCGCTGAGTCCACTCAAAGGACTCGCCGAGTCCATTCAGATCTCCATACATGCAGAGGACTTTTGAGTCATGCATGGACTCCAAACTGTAGATCTACCCTTCCCAAGCCCATTCCTCAGGTAAAGTTGCAAACTTTACGTGTAGAGAAGGAGATCTAGGCAAAATACACCATAAACTAGGGTTTAAGGCCAAGGGGCTCCAAAATCGACTCAAGGGCTGATACTTTATGCTTCTCCAGTCCATAACACACTTGGATCTGAAGTAGCAACTCCAGATCCGGCTTCTAACTCAAAATTATAACATTATGGCTAAAGAGCCCCAACAACCACACATAGATCTAGGTGTAAAAAGGGTCCAGGAACTAGTTTATTACCTCCAGATGCTCAGAATGAACTCACAATCCCAGATCTATAGTCCCTTCTTGCTCCTCCAAGCTTTAATGCACCTTCCAAGGCAACAAGTGGCTTAAATAGAGGATATGACGGCTAGGGTTTGGTATCCAGGGCTAAAGAGGCAATAAGATCGGACGATGTTTCTAAATGGGTGTTACAGTTTATATTTTTCTCACGGTTGACTATGTTTCTAAATGGGTTGAGGCCAAAGCCACAAGATCGGACGATGCCAAAATAATTATTGAGTTTTTGAAGTCTAATGTTTTTGTAAGGTTTGGTGTACCTAGGGCGTTGATTAGTGATCGAGGGACGCATTTTTGTAACAAGGTGATGGAGGCCTTGCTAAAAAATGTACAATGTGACCCATCGTGTCTCTACCGCCTACCACCCTGAAACGAATGGTCAAGCGGAGGTTTCGAATCATGAAGTGAAGTCTATTCTAGAGAAAACAGTGAATCCGGCAAGGAAGGATTGGAGTTTGAGGCTTAACGATGCCTTATGGGCCTATTGGTCCGCTTATAAGACCCCGATTGGAATGTCACCCTTCAGATTGGTTTTTGGAAAACCATGTCATCTTCCCGTCGAATTAGAGCATCGTGCATTTTGGGCAGTCAAGCAATGCAACTTCAACATTGACAAGGCGGGAAGACATAGGAAGCTTCAACTCCAAGAGCTAGAAGAATTGTGAAACGAGTCCTATGAAAACGCAAGGATTTATAAGGAGAAAACGAAGCTCTTCCACGACAAGTCCATCACCCGGAAGCATTTTGAACCGGGGCACAGGGTCTTACTATACCATTCATGATTGAAGTTATTTCCAGGAAAGCTAAGGTCAAGATGGATCATACCTATTGTTGTGATAAAGACCTTTGACCATGGGGCGGTAGAAATTCAAAGCGAAAAGACGGGACAAATTTTCAAAGGTAATGGGCGCCGGTTGAAGCCATTCTATAAAGGTTTCAGTGCTAATGCTCTTGAGATCATCCATTTGGATGTCCCAATGTGTTGAAGCAAGCCAGGAAGACGTCTCGCCAAAGACGTTAAAGAAGGGCATTTTTGGAAAGCATTGTGCTTTCATCTTTTTCTTTCAAATTCAAATAAATCGTTTTACAAAGCGTATTCAGGATTTTAAAAAAATAAATTTTTGAATGGTTTCACCCTTCATTCCCCATTTTATTCCAGCTTTTGTCGAGAATTTTGAAACTGGGCCTTACGGGGATCATTTTGAGCTAAAAATCAAGTTTTTTGGAAAAATCTCATTTTTGAAGTGCAGGAATGTCTCGCGGCCCACGTGGCTTGGAAGCATAAAGTTTGCGCGGCCCACGTAGATTAATGCTCAACCGTCATTCAGTACCTGCGGCTAGCCCACGACCCGAGTCCCACCCGCGTGAAAGATTAGGGAGTTCAGGAGCTTTTCAGCAACTAGACGCGGCCAACCCGCGGCCCGAGCCACGCCCGCATGGAGGTTGAGAAGCGATCGAAGTTTTTCGAGTGGATAGAAGCGACCATCCCGCGGCCCGAGCTGCACCCGCGTGGAGGTTCATAAGCGATCAAAATTTTTCGAGTGGCTAGACGCGACCAACCCGCGGCTCGCGCCTTGTCCGCGTGTGGTCGTTTGGCTGTGTTTTTCAGTTGTTGACTTTTATTGACTGAGTTTTAATGAGTTGACCAAACATTGACCGGGTTTGACCTTTCTTGACCATGGATTAAACATCTCCAGCCCTCATCTTCTTCATTCTAACCTAACAAATTCCACTATTTTCTCTCTAGAAGCTCAAGAACACCATAACCCAATTCTCACAAAAATCCATTTTCTCGGAGTTCTACCGGTCGGAATCTCGTGAAACCACCACCATTCTTCGCCATTTTTCATCCTCTACAAACCCCACCCAAATTCTGGTCCGATCTATGGCCGGAATTCCGGGCGCCACCACCACCTTCTTTCATGTTTTCCGGCCAACTCCGGCTACCATTGGAGATTTCGAGCACGGAGTTTTGTTTCTCTCATCGAGGGCCTTCTAACCATACCAATCTTTCTACAAAATCTCACGAAAAATTTCCGTCTAATTCCAGGTGTCGCCACTCTAGTCGTCGGAAAGTCATCTTGAAGCTCGTTTGTGGGGTTGTTTTAGCGATTAAAGCGTCAAATACGAAGCAAAATTGTAAGCTTGGGGTGTGTCTTGACGAAATCTTTTTGGTGGCACTAATTCATCCGGGGTGTGTCTTAACTTGATTATTTACATCCCAATTTCTGATTTGTTGTTGGTATTGTGTGCCTTTGGTGTGGCTTGAAAGTTATTATTAGTAAAATTTTGTCCCCAGTAAATGTCTAAACTTGCAAAAACGGGGATGGGAGCTACTTCCTCTAAGGGAGGGTCGAAAGGAAAATCCAAGGATCCCCCGTTTCATTTGTTGAAACGCGAGGACCGCAAAACATATGATTTTCTCGTTTCGAATAAGCGTCAAGTCAAGTCAACAAAATTCCTCCATATGGAATCTTTTGCTAGTCTTAGGGTACTCGATGGAGTCCAAGCGTTATTTAACAACATCGGGTGGGGTCAATTCCTCTATAACCGTGCCGCCACCTATGTTGAACCCACCTTGGAATTTCTTGCTACACTCAATCCCGAGGAGGAAGCTGAAACTATCACCATCCAAATGCTTCGCGAGAAACGGACCCTACCGCATCAGGTTGTGAATGCCCTGATGGGCACTCCAGTGGACAACCTATATTACCAACAAGACCCATGGCCCGGAAACTTCAAGGAGCATTACTTTTGGCATCAAATTACCAACGGGCCACAATATTCATCGTCTTCGTCAAAGGCCTCCTCCATAATTCACCCATGTTTGCGCCTAGCTCATGCATCAAGTTCTCACATGCACCATTTTTTCCCGCTCCGAAGTGGGACAAATTTCAAAGGCGGAATTATTTTTTCTTTGGTGCATGACTCGTGAGAACGGTCCGTGGACGGATTTTGCTTCCTTTTTCTTCACCAAATGTTACAACCTCACAACTATGGACACAGGAGACATTTTCATTGGGCGATTGACCACCTTCATTGTATCTCAGCCACCGCTTCAACTTCATCTCTCCACTCTTCCATTCGAGAAGGCTTCCGGCCCTTCTAGCCTTGACGACCACGCACTTCGCCGAATGCAACTCATCCGAGATTCGGTCGTTGGTCCCATGTTGATTCTTGACAACCAACCATACCTCGTTCTTCCCCACGAGTATATAGGGAGTTTTGAGCCAACCGACCCCGATCAATGGATCATTTCATCAGACTACCCTCCTCCTGTAGATGGTGAGGATGACCAGTTTCAGCCTCCACAGCAATACGTCGAGCCTCAATATCAGCCACAGTAGCAGGGGGGACACGAAGTCCCACCATATTTCCCCTGTACGTTCTTTCAAAAATTCGCCACAATGTTCTCCATGGTGCAGCGCATCGATACCCAAACGCAAGAGAACACCCGGGCCATCCAGGATGCGGTGACATGTGTTGATCAGCTGGAGCAGTCCTTCTGGTCCACTTCTCGCCAGGTCCAAAATATGTGGGACTACCACTATCGCCACGGACATTTCCCGCCGCCTGACCCTCCGATTTAGGTCCTTTCCGCCCTTTCCTTAAACATTGAGGACAATGCTTGTTCTTAAGCTTGGGGTGGGGCATTTCCCTTTCTTTTTAAATTTTCATGCATTTTTCTCTAGTTAGGTTTCATAACATATTAGTTTAAGTTAATTTTCATTCATTTTTTCATTTTTATAAAATTCCAAAAAGATTTTATTTTCTTCTTTTTCACCTTTTATATTTTTGCATAACATTTAGCTTAACGCATTAGCATTCATGCAGTTTTGTTGTTTGTTTATTCTCACCTCCTTGGAAACCTTGGAACAGGTTCACAGTTATTGTATCATTATTGGTCCATGATCTTGTTGTTATCTCACCCATCGAACCGGGACCATTGGCTGCAGTTTGGGATTTCATACTTGGGATCAGATGCTGGAAGCTTAAAGGGGTAAGTGATCATGGCCAGGTAGTTTCATGAAGAATTGTGCATACAATACTAACAACTGTAGGATATACTATAGAAATGGATGTTCTTAGCTTTGCGGTCACTACCGATGTGAGGATCACACTTGATCATGTTTGAACTATTAGGATGAAGCATTGGTGCTTGTCCCTGAGTAAAATCCATATCCAGTCTCTTTACATCACCATATCTTCTTGCGATTTTCTTAGAATTTTAGAGAGTCTTTTAGTCCACATTTAGACGTTTTCATCATCTTTGAAAAACCACAAGTTTGAAAAGGAGCTTACATTACATCTTTATGCTCCACACATGGTCATTTTCACACTTAGGCCATTCGGATTATATTACTACCCTTTCGGTTCCACTTACACACTTTTGGAAACCAAATTTTGAGTCAAAGGGTTTTCTTGTTAAAAATTTCGATTGTTAATACATTACCTTTGATTTTTTTCCTTTTAGACCTATAACTTTTTTTTGTTCATAAAACATCTAATTTTTTCCTGTTATTGTTACTTGTTATTTAAGACCCAACACGTAAATTAAGTTTTTTTTTTTTTTTTAAATAACTATATTTTGCACTTTTCCTGTTTAGACCTAAACTTTTTTCTTTTAAAATAAACTAATTTTTAACTTATTCCTTATTATTTAATTAATTGAGTCGGTTACCTTCTGTATCAAGACTAAAGGTGCACCATATACCAATTTTGAACCAGCTTTAGTTTTTTTCATATCTGTTTAAAACAAAACTGATTATGTCTATATTGGTTTCGGTTATGAATTTTTGGTTTTTTTGAAGTGAGATTACTTTTCAAAAACGACTTTTCGGTTAAAATCAATTCGGTTTAGTAATAGCTGGAAAAAAAGAATTCAAAAAACTTACGATAAAACAAAAAACATATGTTGTACATAGTTATTTATGTAATAAAATATAGTTTATACATATGTAACAAAATTTATATATTAATCAGCTTCTTTAATATGTTGGTAAAAAATTTCCAACTTATTATATCACTTTATAATAGATTTATTACTTTGTCTTTTATTCACTTGTTCCTTATTTTCAAAAAAAAAAAAAAGGGACATGAACAAAAAATATGATAATACAAAAAGGTTTAATGGAAAGGAAACATGTTTGTAACCAAATTGGATGATATGCGTATGAATTCTTTTTAAAAACCAAGATTAAAACGCATTATTTCTTTTTTAAAACCAAGTGTAAAAGGGTTTATTCCACTATATTACTTGGATGAGTTTCGTTTTCAAACTAGAAACATTTAATATTTATACAAATAATAAATAATGTTTACTAAAATCAAGACCATATTTTTTTGGGCCCGACATGGTGTTGTTGGTAAGTTAATAAATACCTGAATAAAAAAACCCGATCCACAAAATCTGATATCCGATTTTAAATTATCTAAAAATTCTGATATTCGAAATTTGGGTATTTTGATTTTCGAATTTTGATACGGATAGAGATTTTATAAAACTTCAGATATTTCAGATATTAGAATTTAGTATCCGAAAATTTTTGATATCTGAATTTTCGGATAAAAGAATCCACGATCTGGAAACTCGTTTTTCCAGACACAAGAATCCACTATCCGAAAATTTTTCGTATTCAAATTTTCGGATATATGGTTTTAAATATTTGTACCTGTGGAGTAGCACATCTCTTAATTCCTCAATACCCGCCCTCGATATAAATCGGTTTTTTATCTTTAGCCTTGGGACAAGGGTAACCGACTCAATTAATGAAATAAAAAGGAAGAAGTTAAAATTGAGTTTATGTCTCTTTTGATCACTTGTTCGGGTCTAAAATAATAAGTAACTAGAAAAAATTATGTCTCTTTTGAAACAAGTTTTAGGACAAAAAAGAAAAAAAAAATCCAAACATAAGGTCTTCAATGGAAACAACTCTTAATTAATTTATAAATTTTAATATTTCTAAAATAATTTTAATAATATATTGCTACTAATTTGTTGTAATGTTTGTTGCATATATATGTTCACGTATAGATGATTGTAACCATAAAATGTAATTGTCATGAATCCATTTAACCCAAAAATAATAAATGCAAGTTTATACATAATACAAATGAATTTAATATATTGCAATAGGGGTAGTTATAAATATCGTTGTATTATAAACTTTGACTTAATATTGTATTTAATTATTTAGTTATTAAAATCTTTTATAAGCCATAATATAATAAGCACTTTTTTTTCTAACTTGAACTTGTTATGAGGTATTTTTAATCCATAATTATTTGTGTATTTTACGAAATAAATTTAGTTTAGGATTCATAAATATGTCTGTGTAAAAATTAGCATAATGTAGGCAAACATTTATTTCGATGTTAAGATGTTAAAAATAAAATATTACTTTACATTTATTTTATAGTAACTTCTTTTTATAATAAATTCAATGGTTAAAATTAAAATCTTCAACATTAAACCAACAAGTTAAAACTCATTGAGTTGGTATGTTAATTAGGTCACAGAACTAAAATTAAAATCATTTTCTTAAATTTGAAATTCACTGATTCATTAATTAATTCATTATCTAAGCTTAAATTTTGAATACTGTTCATTGAGCCCAAATCTCTTGTCCAATACTGTTCATCAAGTTTGAGTCCAAAATATTAAACTGATAATGTTGATAAAGTCTCTTTGATATACATCGTCTTCATTTGTATTTCTTTCTCCATTTTTGTCCTTTGATTCGGAAATAAAAAAAATGTCAAAAATGGAATCAAATGTGGGGGTGTTTGGCTTAGCTTTTGAGAAGCCAAAAGATCTTTTAGAAAAAGATAGAAGCCAAAAGATGTTTGGCAAAACAATTTTAAAACCTACTTTTGGATTTTTGATAGAAGTAAAATCAACTTTTTTGAAAAGTTAGAAAAACCTGACTTTTTGCAACTTTTCCAAAAAGAACTTTTGACTCTTAAAAAGCTAAGCCAAACACCCCCGTGATTTCGATTTGGAAACTTGAAAAATCGCAACATTCACGTTCAATATTGACGGGTATCAGAATGTTGTTTTAATATTGATTTTGATTTTTCCGTTCATCTTATGTTTGAATCGGATGTTTGAAATCAAAAGTTTAAGAAATCGAAGGTTGTTGCTTGTAATTTCGAATTGAGTGGATGGATATTTGCAAATCAAAACTCGATTTGTGGTTCTTAGTCAAAATCAGATGGCCGATTCGATGGGTTTTGATGTTCAATGTGTATTCAGTCGAATTTACAAGTCAAAACATATGGTCAAGATTGAATGCGAAGGTCTGTTGATCTATGGTTGATAAATCGAATGGGTATTCGGTTGATTTGGATTTGAAGTTGAATTCGATTGTTGATTTTTTTGAGTTATTGAAAGCAAAGGATTGTTGTCAATGGTCGATAGTTCTTTATTGAGGGTTCATTATCTGTTAATAGCGAAGACTGTATTTGGGGTTATTTGATTTTGATGACTATTGATGAGATCATATGTGCTTTGTTGCGAAGTCTCTGAGATGAAAAGCAAAGGCTTGTAATCGTGATGTCGATGGTCATGATAGTTTTATGTCGATGGATGGTGGATTTGTTTTCAAAGGGTTATGGTTCGAAAGAGAAGGACTTGTGAATGATTATCGTTGGTGCTTCGGTAACGAATGGTTGGTTTCCAATAGACACTCGACTGCATTTGGTAGATTTCGAAGGTCATTAAGTTGATAGGATCGTTAGCGAAGGGCTGGAGTCGGTTGTTGACGGTTCGTTATCGAGGACCCGGATATGCTTCGTTGTCGAGAATCTTCCATGGTTCGTTGACGAGGTCTTGTAATTGAAAGCGAAGGGTTGAAGCCATTGTTGATGTCGAATGGTTACCTGGTAACATGAATAGGAGAAGAAAAGAATTGTTTGAAATCTCACCCCTGGTTTTTTAACGATTTGACAATTCATGCACATAGTCGAAATGGTGTAAAAAGTTTGTGAGGTGTGATGAAGTTTCTCAGTTAGTCCTTGCAGTTTTTACATCTTGGCAGAAATTACCCAAATTGGAAATTGGGCTAAGAAATGGAGAATTTTACGAGTTCAGTCCCTACAGTTAATGCGACTTAACGCTTTATACATAGTTTCGCAATTCGGGAGTGTTTCGCATTTTAGGCTGTTTTTGGCGTAGCGGTCCCTGCAGAATTTTGAAAGTGACAGTTTTTGCCCAGATTTTGAAAATTCTTGCAACTCTCACCAAAAAGTCGAAAATTTTCACAAAAAATTGGAAAATTTTCAAGACTTTTTGTGATTGTTTTTCCATGCAAGTTTTTCAAGGTTTCATTTTTCGCACACATCAAAGGGGAGTTATGTGAAGATTATTCATCGCGCGCTTCTCACCCTTAATGGGTTTTATAATCATTTTTTTACTACAAAAATGGGGAGAATGAAGAGTGGGTATTCGAAGCTTTGGGTATTCATTTGCGGGTTTGAAGACCGATATCATTTCGTGGGGGAGTTGGTCTTGATCGCGCGAACTCGTTGGATATTGAAGCAGGGACATCCAATATTAACTTTGAGGGGGAGAATGTTATGGTGCAAGTCACGCTTGGATGTATTTTGTGCTTATCCTATTGTATTTTGAATGATTTGTCTTTCCTATAAATAGGAAGTAAGTGACACTTGTTTATCTAATGCTCATTTTGGAGAAATTAGTTTCAGAGAGAGAAATAACAAGACCCATTTGTACTCTTTCTACCAAAAACTAATGAGAGCTTAAACCAAATTTTATATACTCCATGTCAGTGATGAAGCTTGAACATATATGTCACAACTAGGAATTTTGATGCTTTGTAAACATTGAACAATGATAACATGGTGATTAAAACTTGAAAGCATGTATGATGCTTAGTCAATGACAACAAAAATTTCATCAAACGCTCTATACAAACACTTCAAATAGCCAAATAAAGTTGGAAACCCTAAACATCCCGGTTTATGTCCATTTTGGACTAGGATTTCCTTATTGGGCCTAATAGACCAATACGCTTCCAATTTGACTATTTTGGGCTTAGGACCCTTAAATGAGCCCTAATTGGACCCACTTTCATTTATTTTAACATTTTGGGGCATAATGGGCCTAGAATGAAATAAAATGCCCTAATGGGCCAAAACAAAACTAAATAGCCTTAATGGGCTATAAAACTCATAATTTGATAAATTTTAGGACGTGAATTACTCTAAAAGGCCCAATGGGCCGAAAACCTACTTAATGGGCTCATGGTTTCGAACAAAATCAAGCAATGGCCCAAGATAAACTACTTCCTTCCTCCTAAGTCCAAGAATTCGGCCCAACTACAAAAGAAAGGGGGGGGGGGAGTTGACTTCTAAGGTTGCCACTTCACTAATACACCACATACTTCCATGCGTGAACCAACATGCATCTATAATGGTCACCTCAACTCTCTCTTTTCTTCTTTCTATTACTCTCGGCCGAGAACCCATCACACACACCCACACTCTTCCAAATTCTCTCAAACACTCACAAGAACACTCTTACATCTTCTCTCTAATTTTCGAGAATTAGAAGCATTCCAAGGAGGTTATTCTTCAAAAATCATCATCTTAGGTAAGTTGATGCTTGGATCCATAATCTAGACTCTTTGTTTTATCAAAAATCTCTTCTTAACTCATATAAACTCATGATCATCCTCCTAGAAACCTCTAAGATCGAAATCAACCAAAGAAAGCTTTCTAGGTCCGAAAATATCATCAAACTCTTCCATCTCTTCTTCAAATCGAAATCAACAAGCAAAGGTGAGTTCATACCCCTCTATTTTCGGTTTTCATATGTTTTATGGGGGAGAATACAAGTAAAATGTGTAGATCTACGTGTATGTCTATGTTATGTGTGATTTCATGTGTTTATATGGTAAATGTGTAACAAAAAGAATAGAAATTTCAAGAGCAATGGCTCTAAGAGGAAGATAAACATGATCAAAGTTATATTACACTAAAACAAGTCAAGAAAATTACCCTCTAAGATTAAAATATACATATTGCAAAATAAAACTCATTTTTGGACTTTAACCGTCAAACAAACAAAAGTTGGGTTGAAAAATTGCTATTCACGGTTTTCTCAAGGATTAACAGAGTCAAAACAGTAAAAATAAGTGTTTTTATGAATATCATACTCTTTTAAAGGTTAGAAATAAAATTTATGGCTTAATGGGCCAAAATTTGGGCTTTTCGGCCCAATGAGCCAAAACTTGCGAACATTACAACTTTCAAGGGGTTGAAATGATACACTTCTCAAAACAGGGGGTAAAAAGGGTGAATAAAACTAATTCAGGGGGTTAAAATGATGTATTTTCCAAACAAGGATGAAAAATGTAAACTTTTTGGATTTTGGGCCAAAATTGTAAAAATTGCGAAAAGTTTGGGATTAATTTGAAAAATTCATTTTTGGAGGGTCTGAAACTGCCAAAGAGCAAATTCCGAACCAAAAACATCATTTAAACAAGTCTAGGGGTCAAAAATGTCACGAAAATGGTTTAAGGGCCCAAAATATCTTTCTTTTTAAAATGAGGGACTAAAATTGACATTTTTTTAAGGGTTGAAAAGGGTCAAACCCAATATTTTGAAAATATTATTTTATTGTTCAGATATTTGAGTCAAAATAAAAATACCAAACTACAACTCATGAAAATGGAAAGATGAAAATATGTATAATTCCAAACATCGTTATAAATAACCGACCGGCCTCATGCCGATACGAAATTAATAATCGATCAATCAAACTTTCCAACAATTATACTATACCTAAAAAAAGTAAACATTCAAATCCTTGGGCTTGAAAGACTCAAAACATGCTTATTGGGCCTTCGTGACCCATTAACATAACTTTTGAGTCCAACGATAAAAATAAATGTTATTGGGCCTCCTGTGACCCGATTACATGTTTAAGGGACCCTCGATGGCTTTTAGGTGCTATTGGGCCTCGGTGGCCCATTAGCATTGCTAGTAAGGTCCAAATAAATCCTATGCGAGCTAGACCCTTGCATCCGTCGCATACTCGACAGCCTTAAATAACAAATGTGATTTGTAGGATCTCGTGGTCCTCTTCTTCTCGTCTGTTAGGCTCACCATCAATTCAAGTAAACAAATACAGGTCGATAATCAATAGTAATCAAATTCATTGGGATTTAGTGAGTAATAATAGGTGGCACCAACGAGTGTCAGTCGTAGTCTGTAGTTATAATCAAAGTCTCCTAGAGGGAGAGTGAGAGTTTGTGTATAGATCTATACGGGGGTGACTCCCCCACATCTCAGTTGTTCGCTACAGTTAGACTCAGCCAGTCTAGGGTCACAAAATCTTAAGATCAATTCCGGCGTTCACCAGAGTGCCAAGAGACGAACTACTCATTATCATGCATGGTTATAACGACTCACATAAATAAATCCAATGTTATTCGAGTAATCAAGGCAAATCAAAATCATTCGTTGTGATGGAATAACAATTCGAACAATTATACGATATTTTGTTATCGGAAAACATCGGGTTTTCCGGGGGAGTTCAACTTTTTCAATGGTGCTTTTAATACAAGTCTTTTCATTTATACACGTTTTGAAATCATCATGCATATATTTACGAATCATCACACTTTTATATAAACAATTGTCTTTTCAGAAAATATCGGATTTTCTGGGTTGTTTTCTTACAAACTATACAAAACATTTTCATATCAAACTTGCTTATGAACTCACCAACATTCCATATTTTGACCGTTTTCAAAATAACTTGTATTCTTAGGTAACAGGTAAGTCGAGGAGTAACACCAAGTATGTTAGGGTATTATGCTTTTGGAAAAACTATCAAACAATTTATATCAAGGATATGTAATGATTAAACAATGTACTTGATGTGAACAGTGTCAGTTGTAATGTATTGATGAATGGTGATGTTTATGTTATGATTCATGTATATTCATTGTGATGATATTCAATTTAAATCACGCAAGCCCTCGGACGTTTCCGCCGTCTGGTTCGAGGGTGTGATAGGTTGGTATCAGAGCACTGTTTATAGTGAACTAGCATATCTAATCACACATTTATATGCAACTATAAACCAAAGAAGGGGACAAAAACAACTCTGAACAAAACAAAACAAATAAAACACAACGATAAAACACCTCTACTTGTAAGATATAGGGAAAATAACATAGTACCAAATCAAATAAGATAATGTTGGCATCTCGGTTAAGTCGAGACTTTTCATAGTGGTATTAAGGGGGTGAATGTAGCCTGATCAACTACATTTCCTCTGAGGTACAACTATCACATGCCCCGAGGAAATCACGATGCTCGTTAAACTTAAAAACATACCCCTTGTCTACCAATAAGAGAACATCAACTCAAATTTATACAATAATTAAAACGTCTTAGGAGTAATAATAGTTTATTAATATACCTCCTCTCAGTCACTATGGAAGGGGAGCACCAGGGAATCCTGCGGGAGAAAATCTCTCTCCGGAAGCTGAGATTGCTGCTCTGCGGCAACAACTATTCTCCATGAAAGCACGAGCAGTGCAAGCTGAACAGGAAAGAGATGGAGTCATTGGAGAAATGATTGAGATGGCCCAATTGTTGGCACAACACTTTGGTATATGACCTCGCTGCCATCGTAGGATGCTCCTTAGAATGTTAGGTCCAACCTTACCTTACTAGTGCTATGATCTATGCTATGTACCATCGACTCTATGTTTAAGTGATTACACTACTCATAGATTCGTTACGTTGCCGAACTCACACCACTTATGTATGCTCTTTGGAGCAAATTTTCATGTATCAAAGTATGGATATTATTAGTGAAAAGTACATGTATTCTATCGTGATGTTGTGTGTTGTGTATCCATGATTGTATGTCAACATATGAAACAACTTAAGTACATGCACTACACCTAGTTTATGATGGGTTTTATTTATAAGAACATCCTATGTGCTCATACAAACCCTAATGCTTGGATCTAGGTTTCTCTATTGTACATGAAATTTATCCAAGACTATAAACCCTAATTCTAGCATACAATTAATCATATTAACATAAGAATGAGTTTAAGATATTACCTTGATTGTTATGTAGCAATAACAATCACAAATCCTCCTTGTAATGACTTTAGAAAGCTTAGAGTCACAAGTGTCACTCCTCTAATGGTTCACAAACACCAACAGCAAGAGGATGAAGAGGAGAGGTAAAGGAGGCTGCCCAAAAACGTCTACAAACCCTAGAAGGAGTCTTGTTCACGTTTTTGAGGCATAATGACTCTATATATAGTGAGGCTATTAGGGTTATCTAACAAGGAAACCCTAATTTGGATGCTTAAGCCCTAAGCAACCCATGGACTCCTTTCCTTAAGGCCTTGGACGATTTCTAATGGGTATCCCCATAGAATTCGTCCACTCCTTAATATAAGGCAATCCATAGCCCAAATTGCAATTATCTTATAATTACAATTCCAGTCCCTTAAGTTTAATTAATCTCTTTTAGTCACAAAATTAATTACCAATTAATTCTTGACTAATATTAATTAAACAATATGATTTCTCCTTTAATATATTATTCCCATAATATATTAATAAATCATATTTAATCCTTTCTCTCCATAATTCATCCTATCAAGTTGCTTTGGTGAAGGCAACCCAAAAGGACCATGCACCATCGGGTCAAGTACATGTCAAACTAGTTATGGACTTAGACACTAATCCAACAGTCTCCCACTTGGATAAGTCTAATAACTATTCTGCATATGACTTCAGATCCTGATCTGCAATCGTAGCTTTCCAAAGTCGCTGTCAACTCTGATCCTATCAGATACGCGTGTCCTTTAGATAAGGGATCATATATTCCTCCATTCTAGATATCGTATAAGATATGATTTCTAATCATTCTTTCTGTACTATATCTCGAATTTCGATTTATGATGACTGACTAATTGAACAAATCAAATTAGCCCTAGCCCGGCCGAGCATTTACGTTTGTCATCACTAAATCATCGAGGGGCCCAAAGATATCACTTTTATCCTACTTTGGATAAAAGGAACGGATAAACTTTGATTCAATGCTCGCTTCCACTCACTCACCGAATCACACACAACAATATGTTTTATGACACCAAGTTACTGGTGCGTTTACATATTATCAATGTGCAACCGATTTGCAAGATACAGCTCACACATCTCGGTTTCAAGAATATAAGATATTATCGTCTCACCAATCACTTGTGATACAATTCATGGAGTGATCCAACTGAGCGTGGGTTTAATCCAATGCTCAAATCATATTCATAAGCACTCATGAACGTTGCAGCAAACATTTGCTTATGTCTAATACTCTTTACACAATCCACACACCAATTCATGACAGTCTTTATTCATACCTACTTCCAACATATGAACGACTGTGGCCCGTTCGAATAATTTGACTGTTCTAAACCAATTAAATTATTCAAGAAGTCAAAACATGCAAAGTGAAACACAATAATAATACTAATCCCATATGGCCTCAAACCTTTGAGCATAAATAAAACACCTTTTAATTATCACCATATCAATTACTCATTATTTGTTGTTTCGGGTAATCAACTTCTTACTTGAGTTATTACACTTGTCCCATGCTCTTATCATGCACACAATGTTTACTTATGGTTCTTACTTTGTGAAATAGATCAAATGAACACATTTCCAATCATACTCATTTCACAACTCCAAATCCTTTTTCATACGTGAAAGAATATCAAGTTCTTGCCACTTATAGAATATGTTAGATTCTAACATTTTATGCACTGATCCTTTTCGTAATGTCATAGCACAAAAAGTCACAAAGACTATTGCCAACGATATTACAAAGTCCTCTATCAGAGATTGTTACAATACAATTCCTTAGATGTGATTTCTCTCTCTCAAAGTACATTCCTTTGAACATCCTTTTGCATAAAAGTTTTTAATCTAGACATAGATTTTCAATATTCAATTCCCATTATGAACACGTTTTTCCATATTTTCCATATGACAACTCATTCTTAATAGAATCTTATCTATTTATAATAATGTCGATATGGTCCATCCATTACTATACTTCCAACTACTCACAAGCGACCAATCCTCGACGAACTTTGGATTGTCCT
This sequence comes from Lactuca sativa, assembly GCF_002870075.4. Classification (NCBI taxonomy): domain Eukaryota; kingdom Viridiplantae; phylum Streptophyta; class Magnoliopsida; order Asterales; family Asteraceae; genus Lactuca; species Lactuca sativa. The sequence continues at coordinate 103,535,136 of NC_056623.2, read as the reverse complement.
TTGATAGTTGTTTAATTATCTTAGTCAAAACCGATTCTTGTCCTTTTTCCCTCTAAATGCGCTAGACATTTGGAAAATTTTTAGAATGGTCAAATATTATAGCAATTGCAATCGATCCTATACCCGAAGTGTATGGGACACGATGCATAATGTCTTACATAAAGATTTGATACTTTATCAATCTTCTGCCATAATATTTTATGTGCTACGTTCTCAAAATTCGAACTATGAAGAGGAATGTCGTAATCATAATCGAAATTTGTGAACACACTATGTTTCCTTGACTAAATTGTTAACATTCCACAACCTAATCCTTTAGATTTGAAATGAAGCATAATATTCTCTCCCTTAATTATAGCAAAACAACTTTTCAACTATTGCGACTTTGCAAAGTATAACTCTGGTTTTCTATAATTAATATTGCTAACTTGCAATACCGGCCTTAATAATCATAACATTTATGCTCCCACTATCATGATGATTATTATAAACATAACACTTATGCTCCCACTAGATTTGACATGTATTCAGAAAACAACTTAACTTACAGAAAAACAATACCTATTGAATTTCTTAAGTTCATGTTTCTAATACTTAATGCTTTTATAATCCTTTATCAAGCCTTCTTAATCTCATACACCTTTATCCAAGATAGCTCATATGTGTCTTAAACAATTAAGACTAATTGCCAAATCTCACAATTCGAATCATGGAAATGGATACCGTAACCATAATCGAATTCGGGAATTCAATTACACAATCACTATCTTCTTAAAATCTTTCTTAGTGAAAGCATTTCCTCACAATCACTTTCTTGAAGGAGGGAATCTTATGACACTTAGATTTTAATGCTGTATGTGTTCCTATCTATGTGAATTTGTCAAAACCAAAGTTTACGACAAATTCAAACTCATATGGACCGAACTTTCTTAATCTTGATTTCTTGCCTTATGGTAGCACGGCTGCCCACCATGTCTTCCAAGTAGTCAAACAGCTCACCTTTTCCTATCAATGTACCATTCATTGATCAAGGTGCTTGCCTTTTATGCGTTCAAATGAGAACTCATAGAACTCACATGCATAATTGACTCAATTGGAATAGCACAGAAACAAAATATTGTCAACACGATAGGTTGTAAACATCAACTCGTGTGCTAGTGATAATTGATAAGGTTTATTTTGATTTGTTCTTGAAACCTTTCAAGAACATTAAGACTCCCACTGACTCCTTGACATATAAGATTCTCTTGTCAATAAACATTTCTTGACAAACAAATATTCAAGAGTTAGTGTAGTCCAAAACACTTCATAAATTGGTCCTAGTTGGTCTTTGTCTTATCCAAGACATCACAACTTTCCTCATTTGATGAATGTTATAAACCTTCTTTATACTTACCACTCAATGTCACAATCTTGTTTTGGAACGAAGTATGATTGACTTCTTGATTTAACCATTTCTTCAATTCTTGATTCCTCTTCTTGAATATACAATTGTACTAAGACTCACTTAAAGGATCAATTGAGATATGGTTCTTAATCATTAAGACCTATCATAAAGCATAAAAGGTACTCTCCCTTCTTCTTAGAATGGATAAAATTTTATCTTTCTGCCTACTTGATTCTTCTTATTCGTTCTGCTATTGATTTAAATCTTTTCAATCAATTCAGAATTACACTTAATATTATAAGTATAATCATATTTACTAAACCTTTAGTAAATCATGACGAATATCTTGGTTACTCTTATGGTGGACTTGATCAATACGCAACTTTGTGTACTTGATCTCCTAGTCCTTCACTTGACACTTTGTCAATGAATTAGTCTAATTTCCAAATATGAAGTTTCTCATTCATCGTGCAACTAGGTTGCATGATTCCAAGTTTCTGTCTAATTGAAACTTGGGCGATGAGAGACTCTCCTTATTTGGTAAATTTTCGACATTTCCATAATTAAGAATCAAATCCATTATTGCTAATAATCAATTTTTTATACATGCCATTGCAAGGATAAATAAATAATATAAAATCAAAATTTATTTTATTGCGGAAAAATATGTCCTTACAATGCAATTCATTGAAAAACTATGCTAATACATATTTCTTAGCAATCTAATTCTAACTCTAAGTAGTAGCTCAAGAATCTAATCTTCAAGTAATGCGATCGAAATGCATTTCTTCATGGTTAGATTCTGCTAACTTCTTCTTTTCTTCGATCCTACAAAACATCAATTGTAATCTTATCACATTATGTATTAAGAATCTATAATAGGAGCTTAAAAGAGTTAGTCAATGGATTTTACCTAAAGTAGAGCCGTACGTTTTGACTCTCCCATCTCTTAGATCTCTTAGGTAAATAGGGCAGCTTCGTCTCCAGTGCCCCTTCTCTTGGAAATAAAAACAAATTGACTCTTTTGGAACAGGACATGGAACTACTTCAGACATTGCCTTTCTCTTATGATCAAACCTTTCGATCATAGCATGTCTTTCATTGCCATTGTCTATATCCATAGAGGTCTTGAAGGCAGATTCACCAATCAACTTTGCTTTTCTATTGCGCCAAACCATTGCTGATTCAGCAGCAATAAGCATATAGGTGAGATCTATAGGGATCACGTCGCAGTTCATCATATAGTACTCTCTTACGAACTTACTATACGAGTTAGGAAGTGACTGAAGAACCCAATCAACAACCATCTCCTCACAGACAACGGATCCCAACATTCTTAACCTATCAATGTGTGACTTCATCCCTAGGACGTGTGCACACACCGACTTTTCCTCTTCATGTTTGCTTGCCAAAAGGGCTTGAGTGAGCTTGAAATTTTCAAGCCTTCGAACTTGTGAGTTAAGGAGAATAATTGGAGGAGGTGGAGGAAGTGAAGCATGATTTCTTGTTCCTCGATCGAATCGTGGAATATCATCTTCATGTGGAAAGCTTGTTCCATGGGATTTGGGAAGACCATAGTTGTCGAACTTTGACATCTATGGGAGAAACAAATTCAAGTTAGTTGATCGATTGAGTCCTTAGTAAATCACCCAAATGATATACTAAGGCTAGGACCCAACGCAATACGCTACAACCTAGAAAAGGGATGTCGTAACCTAGTTGCAGAATATTTGAAGGTAAGTGAATGACGATTCACTAATTTCCACCACGAAAAACGAAAAGGAAATTTAAGTTTTAAATTTATGAAAACTCCTAGATCCTTTGAGATTCATTGAACATTTCTATGGCATGTTTAAATCTCGATATGCCCCTCTTGTTTGTGACTGGGATGCCGAGGATCACAAAGCGGGTGTGAATAACCATGCAAACTTACATGGTGCCCTCACATGTTACGGTCACCTATTCGATGTGCCGGTAAACCACACACGCTCCACCGAAATATGACAAACATTGAGTCACCCTTTGCTACCATTGCTTAGAGCCATTTATTGTGCCGATAAACCACACACGCTCCACTAACGTCTTTGCAAGGGCACAAAGTGTAATTTCATGGAATTGCATCAATTCACTTTTGCCTAAGTAACTAAGATTGGGAATTTGTAAAACATTTAGTTACTTTTGTACTTCATTATACTTATAATGGAAGGTTTTGTCCTATCCTACCCGTTCGGCTAACGACCCTCCACTATTCAAGAGTGCGGTGGGTAAGAGTGGATACCCATTCAATCGCCATTTTATAGGCAATTTCCTTAAACACCCCTTATAGACCAGCTTCGTGAATGAGGCCTACTAACGGTAAGACTGACTTTTACTCATACATATATATAATGTTAGACTTTTAATGTTATATATAGTATAGCGTGTATTTTACACTTTTAAAATACTAGGTGGTCAAATTTAACAATTATACTTTTAACTCAATTAAATTGTAAACCAAAAATTTATGGATTTATTAAACCTCTTTTAATTATACACCTTAATTAATTAATAAAACCATAAGGGTGTGATTTGAATCTTTTCAAAACATGACTAGGGTTTTAGAATTTATCATTCCTAAATTAAACCTTTTAATCAACTTTTAAATTCCAAAACTTGAGGGCAAGTTTTGAAACATTTCAAAACATTTAGGATTAGAATTTAAATATACATCAAAATTAAACTTTTAATCAAAATTTAAATTCCAAAACTTGAGGGCAAGTTTTGAAACCTTTTTCAAAACATTAGGGTTTCAACTATTTAAATTTCAAAACTAAACTTTTTGAGTTCAAATTTAAACTATAAAACTTAAAGGGGAAAAATTGAAACTTTTCATAACACAAGGATCAAATAACAAATAATATAAATTAGACAATTAATTTCATCATTATCTATATTTGACCTAATTTCAATTTCTTGCAAAATAAGTTACCCAATTAATACAAATAATCAACTTAAATCATATAAGGAAGTAAATATTTTATTAATTGATAAATATCTTTAATTAGATCAAGAATATACTCATATATATCATAAAATCGGATTTATATTGATCTAATATGATAAAGGCAAGTATCCATGAGAAAAACAACAAGAAATCCTGAAATCCCCTTTTTCTGACGCTCGAACTCGCCGAGTACCCATATGGACTTGCCGAGTAGGGGGCTACTCGCCGAGTCCACAATGGGACTCTCCGAGTCCATCAGCCAGTTCCACAAAAATCGAATTTTTTCAACTTGAACAAACATACAAGGCATCAATAAAATAGAAACCAATCTAGGCTCTGATACCACTGATGGGTTTTATTTATAAGAACATCCTATGTGCTCATACAAACCCTAATGCTTGGATCTAGGTTTCTCTATTGTACATGCAATTTATCCAAGAGTATAAACCCTAATTCTAGCATACAAGTAATCATATTAACATAAGAGTGGGTTTAAGATATTACCTTGATTGTTATGTAGCAATAACAATCAGAAATCCTCCTTGTAATGACTTTAGAAAGCTTAGAGTCACAAGTGTCACTCCTCTAATGGTTCACAAACACCAAGAGCAAGAGGATGAAGAGGAGAGGTAAAGGAGGCTGCCCAAAAACGTCTACAAACCCTAGAAGGAGTCTTGTTCACGTTTTTGAGGCATAAGGACTCTATATATAGTGAGGCTATTAAGGTTATCTAACAAGGAAACCCTAATTTGGATGCTTAAGCCTTAAGCAACCCATGGACTCCTTTCCTTAAGGCCTTGGACGATTTCTAATGGGTATCCCCATAGAATTCGTCCACTCCTTAATATAAGGCAATCCATAGCCCAAATTGCAATTATCTTATAATTACAATTCCAGTCCATTAAGTTTAATTAATCTCTTTTAGTCACAAAATTAATTACCAATTAATTATTGACTAATATTAATTAAACAATATGATTTCTCTTTTAATATATTATTCCCATAATATATTAATAAATCATATTTAATCCTTTCTCTCCATACTTCATCCTATCAAGTTGCTTTGGTGAAGGCAACCCAAAAGGACCATGCACCATCGGGTCAAGTACATATCAAAATAGTTATGGACTTAGACACTAATCCAACAGTTTATAGGACCATAAACATGCAGAAATCATAGACACTCAACGTCTTTCTGTTCCATGACAGAAAGATGCCTCAATGACCAACCCGTGGAAACCCTGGACCAACCCCACCCGAGGTCAACTCAACTGCATTCCATGTAGCTGTATTTGTTGTGGTCACCGCAACCATGGCACAAATCCACCAAGGGAGCAATGGGGGAGGCAATGGACAAGGATTTGGAAGTTCGAACAATGGAATAAATCAAGGCCATACCAAGACATGCTCCTACAAATATTTCACCAATGCCAAGCCACGAACCTTTACCCTAAAAAGATGGATTGAGAAAGTGGAATCAATGTTCAAGATATGTGAATGCCCTGAGGAGATGAAGGTGAAGTTTGCCGCATGCACGTTCGTGGATGAAGCTCTCACCTGGTGGAACGGACATGTAGAAGCCATGACTCTCCCTGTAGCCAACTCTATGCTGTGGGAGGAGTTGAAAGAAATGATGATGGCTGAGTACTGCTCACGAGGCGAGATTCAGAAGTTGGCGCAAGAGTTGTGTAACCTTACTGTCCGAAACTCCGATATTGACGCATACATATCAAGGTTTAGCGAACTGTCTCTGTTGTGCCCTGGCATGATTACTTCAGAGGGAAAGAAAATCGAACGATTCATCTGGGGATTAACCTCCCCACTCCAAGGAAATGTGATAGCTGAAAATCCTAAAACCTTCGACAGTGCCAAGAGATTGGCCAAGAAGCTGTACGACCACAACAACAAAAAGGGCGAGAAGTCGGGAGAAACCGATAACAAGAAGGAGAGACAACAAGAAGGGAAAGAATAAAAAGAGGAAGGGGCAACAAGGCCCAGATTCATCGAAGAAGCAACAAACAGTGACAGTTAATGTTGTAACCACCTAATTTTCCTCCACACCACATGCGCCAATCTCAGCTACTCCAAGTGCTCCTAGGCAGTATTCTGGAAATCTCCCAAAGTGCAACAAGTGCAATCTCCATCATAATGGTGAATGCAGGGAGATGCATTGTACCAGTTTGCAATCAAAAGGGTCACACGGAAAAATATTGCAGGACCTATCCTCCCAGAACCAGCAGCAACGAAACAATAACAACAACAACAACCGCAACAACAACAACACCAAAAACAACGAAAACAATGCAGGACCAAGCCACACCTGCTATGGATGTGGAAAGACTGGGCATTTCCGTCGAAACTGCCCAACAACAATAACCCTAGGAATGGAGGAACAGGAAGAGTGCTGACCATGGGTCAGGGAGAAGCAGTTCAGGATCCCACTGTTGTCACCGGTACGTTTCTCCTAAACCACACTTATGCATGCATCCTATTTGATACCAGAGCAGAACGAAGCTTCGTGAGCAATAAATTTAAAAACTAGTTATAACAACAACCTTAAAAGCTTAATGAAACCTTTACGGTGGAAATGGCCAATGGGAAAACAGAATCCACTTGGGAAATCTACATCGGATGTACCCTAACATTGAAACAACATATCTTTCAAATAAACTTAATGCCTGTTTCCATTAGGAGTTTTGATGTGATTATTGGCATGGATTGGTTAAGCCCCCACCATGCTGAAATTATGTGTCACGAGAAGGCAGTTCGCCTCCACCTTCCAAATCACGAAACCCTGATTATATACGGAGACAAACCCAGTACGAACCTTCGTCTTATCTTGTGCATTGAGGCACAGAAGTATCTACGAAAGAAAGAGTTGATGTTTCTAGCTCATATAGTGGATAAATCCAAGGAAGAGGTCAATATTCGAGACTATCTAGTAGCTTGCGAGTTCCCGGATTTCTTTCCTGAAGATCTTTCGGGGATACCCCCAGAAAAACAAGTCGAGTTCTGAATTGATCTTGTACTAGGAGCTACACCCATCGCCAAATTGCCCTACATATTGGCTCCTGTGGAGATGCAAGAGCTGTCCAGCCAACTCAGTGAGCTTTTGGACAAAGGATTCATCCGACCCAGTTTCTCACCCTGGGGAGCTCCAATTATCTTTGTTAAGAAGAAAGATGGATCCTTTAGGATGTGTATCGACTACAGGGAACTAAATAAGCTCACTATCAAAAATCGCAATCTTCTTCCGTGAATCGACGATCTATTTGACCAACTCCAAGGTGCAAGCTATTTCTCTAAGATAGATCTGCAATCCGGATACCACCATCTCAAGGTCTGGGAAGAGGATATCCCCAAAACCGCTTTCCGAACTCGTTATGGACATTCCGAATTTGTTGTAATGTCCTTCGGTCTAACGAATGCCCCTGCCGCATTCATAGACCTAATGAATTGAATATGTCGACCATTCCTCGACAACTTTGTCATCAATTTCATTGACGACATTCTAGTTTATTCTCAAAGCGAAGAGGAGCATGACCAACATCTCCGGCAAATCCTGGAAACCCTGAGAACCGAAAAGCTATATGCAAAACTTTCTAAATGTGAGTTCTAGCTCCGTAGTGTGAACTTTTTGGGTCATGTTGTTAGTCAAGAATGGATACACGTGGATCCTTCTAAAGTCAAAGCCATTGAAGGATGGGCGATCCCAACGACACCCACATAAATTTGTCAATTTTTAGGTCTCGCAGGCTATTACAGGAGTTTCATCCAAAACTTCTGTAAGACAGCGAAGCCACTTACCTTGCTTACACAGAAGGGTGTACCCATTGAATGGACAGATAAACAAGAGGTTGCATTCCGAACTCTGAAGCAAGCACTCTGCAGTGCACCGGTACTATCGCTCTCAGAGGGAACAAAGGACTTCGTAGTTTATTGCGATGCGTCGAATCATGGCTTAGGTTGTGTACTTATGCAGCGTGGGAAGGTGATAGCTTATGCGTCCCGACAACTAAAGACATATGAGGTGAATTATACCACCCATGATCTCGAATTGGGAGCTGTGGTCTATGCCTTGAAAATATGGAGGCACTACCTTTATGGTACAAAGTGCACCATTTTCACTGACCACAAGAGTCTCCAACATATTTTAAATAAAAAAGAGTTGAACATGAGGCAACAAAGATGGGTTGAACTGCTAAACAATTATGAGTGCAATATCAAGTATCACCCAGGGAAGCTAATGTTGTAGTTGATGCCTTGAGTACGAAGGAATACTCAAATCGCTGTGTGAAAACTCTCTCCATAACCATTCAATCCCACTTTACCTCGCAAATCAGAGCAACTTAGTCCGATGCCATGAAGACAGAAAACAAAACAAATGAAGTATTATGTGGAATGGAAAAGAATTTCGAAACGAAGGAGGACGGAACATATTATTTCACGAACTGCATTTGGATCCCTAAACATGGGGGATTCAGAGAAGTAGTCATGAATGAAGCCCACAATACACGATACTCCATCCATCCAGGTTCTGATGAAATGTACTTGGATATCAAGCAACATTATTGGTGGCCTAACATGAAGGCAGAAATTGCCACTTATGTGAGCAAGTGCCTCACGTGTGCTAAAGTAAAGGTGGAATATCAGAAGCCCTCGGGATTACTACAACAACCAGTAATTCCCGAGTTGAAATGGGAAAGGATTACTATGGACTTTGTGACCAAATTACCCAAGTCAACAGATGGATTGGATGCCATATGGGTAATAGTCGACAGATTGACGAAATCCGCTCACTTCTTGCCAATAAAAGAATCCTACAAGATAGAGAGGTTGACCAGGATATACGTCAAAGAGGTGGTGAGACTTCATTGAGTGCCAATATCTATCATCTCCGACCGAGATAGTAGATTCACTTCGTGTTTTTAGCAATCACTTCAAAAGGCTATGGGAACATATCTCGACATGAGCACTGCTTATCATCCACAAACGGATGGTCAAAGTGAGCGAACCTTTCAAAACCTTGAAGACATGCTTCGCGCGTGTGTGATAGACTTTGGAAAGACGTGGGATACCCACTTGCCTTTAGTCGAATTCTCATACAACAACAGTTATCACTCAAGCATCAAAGTTGCTCTTTTCGAAGCACTATACGAGTGTAATTGCAGATCACCGTTGTGTTGGGCTGAGGTAGGTGATACTCAGTTAACAGGAAGACAAACATCAAGAAATGCATTAACGGGACCAGAGATCATACGCAAAACAATGGGGAAAATAGTTTAAATCAGAGGTCGACTACAAGCATCTCGAGACCGACAGAAGAGCTACACTGATAAATGGCGAAAGCCCTTGGAATTTCAAGTCGGGGATCGGGTGTTGTTAAAAATCTCTCCCTGGAAAGGGGTGATTCATTTTGGGAAACGGGGAAAAATAAACTCACGATACATTGGACCCTTCGACATTCTTGCCCGAATCAGTCCAGTGGCTTATAGACTGCTGCTATCTGCCGAGCTCAGCAGTGTACACCCCGTGTTCCATGTTTCCAATTTGAGAAAGTTTTTACCCGACGAAACCCTCATCGTTCCACGTGAAGAAATCAAAATCAACGAGAATCTCCTGTTCGTCGAAGAACATGTCGAAATCATGGACAGGGAGGTGAAGCGTACTAAGAAAAGTCGCATTCTGATTGTGAAAGTCCGGTGGAACGTGAAGCGTGGACCAGAATTTACATGGGAACGCGAAGACCAAATGAAGCAGAAGTACGCTCACCTATTCTCGCATCCTTGAATTCAGCTTCAAAAAGAATTTTGGAACGAAATTCCCTCTAACGGGGGGATAATGTCACAACTAGGAATTTTGATGCTTTGTAAACATTGAACAATGATAACATGGTGATTAAAACTTGAAAGAATGTATGATTCTTAATCAATGACAACAAAAATTTCATCAAACGCTCTATACAAGCACTTCAAATAGCCAAATAAAGTTGGAAACCCTAAAAATCCAGGTTTAAGTCTATTTTGGAGTAGGATTTCCTTATTAGGCCTAATGGACCAATAAGCTTCCAATTTGACTATTTTGGGCTTAGTACCCTTAAATGGGCCCTAATTGGACCTAATTTCATTTATTTTAACATTTTGGGGCATAATGGGCCTAGAATGAAATAAAATACCCTAATAGGCCATAACAAAACTAAAGAGCCCTAATGGGCCATAAAACTCATACTCTGATAAATATTGGGCCGTGAATTACTCTAAAAGACCCAACGAGCCGAAAACCTACTTAATGGGCTCATGGTTTCGAACAAAATCAAGCAATGGCCCAAGATAAACTACTTCCTTCCTCCTAAGTCCAAGAATTCGGCCCAACTACAAAAGAAAGGGGGAGGAGTTGACTTTTAAGGTTGCCACCTCACTAATACACCACATATTCCATGCATGGACCAACATGCATCTATAATGGTTACCTCAACTCTCTCTTCTTCTTTCTATTACTCTCGACCGAGAACCCATCACACACACCCACACTCTTCCAAATTCTCTCAAACACTAACAAGAACACTCTTACATCTTCTCTCTAATTTTGGAGAATTAGAATCATTCCAAGGAGGTTATTCCTCAAAAATCATCATCTTAGGTAAGTTGATGCTTGGATCAACCCAAGAAAGCTTGCTAGGGCCGAAAATAGCATCAAACTCTTCCATATCTTCTTATCGAAACCAACAAGCAAAGGTGACTTCATACCCCTCTATTTTCAGTTTTCATGTGTTTTATGGGGGAGAAGACAAGTAAAATGTGTAGATCTATGTGTATGTGTATGTTATGTGCGATTTCATGTGTTTATGTGGTAAATGTGTAACAAAAAGAATAGAAATTTCGAGATTTATGGCTCTAAGAGGAAGATAAACATGATCTAAGTTATATTACACTAAACCAAGTCAAGAAAATTACCCTCTAAGATTAAAATATACATATTGCAACATAAAACTCATTTTTGGACTTTAACTGTCAAACAAACAAAAGTTGGGTTGAAAAATTGCTATTCACGGTTTTCTCAAGGATTAAAAGAGTTAGAACAGTAAAAAATAAGTGTTTTTATGAATATAATACTCTTTTAAAGGTTAGAAATAAAATTTATGGCTTAATGGGCCAAATTTTGGGCTTTTCGGCCCAATAAGCCAAAACTTGCGAAAATTACAACATTCAAGGGGTTGAAATGATAAATTTCTCAAAATAGGGGGTAAAAAGGGTGAATAAAGCTAATTCAGGGGGTTAAAATGATGTATTTTCCAAACAAGGATAAAAATGTAAACTTTTCGGATTTTGGGCCAAAAATATAAAAATTGCGAAAAGTTTGGGCTTAAACTGAAAATTTCATTTCTGGAAGGGCTGTAACTGTCAAAGAGAAAATTCCAAATCAAAAACATCATTTAAACAAGTCTAGGGGTCAAAAATGTCACGAAAATGGTTTAGGGGCCCAAAATGTCTTTCTTTTTAAAATGAGGGACTAAAATTGACATTTTTTTAAGGGCATAAAAAGGTCAAACCCTATATTTTGAACCAATTATTTTATAATTAAGATATTTGAGTCAAAATAAACATACCAAACTACAACTCATGAAAATGGAAAGATGAAAATACGTATAATTCCAAACATCGTTATAAATAATTGACCGGCCTCATGCCGATACGGAATTAATAATCGATCAATCAAACTTTCCAACAATTATACTATACCTAAAACAAGTAAACATTCAAATCCTTAGGCTTGAAAGTCTCAAAACATGCTTATTGGGCCTTCGTGACCCATTAACATAACTTTTGAGTCCAACAATAAAAATAAATGTTATTGGGCCTCCTGTGACCCGATTACATGTTTAAGGGACCCTCGATGGCTTTTAGGTGCTATTGGGCCTCGGTGGCCCATTAGCATTGCTAGTAACATGCAAATAAATCCTATGCGAGCTAGACCCACGTGTCCGTCACATACTCGACAGCCTTAAATAACAAACATGATTTGTAGGATCTCGTGGTCCTCTTCTTCTCGTCTGTTAGGCTCACCATCAATTCAAGTAAACAAATACAGGTCGATAATCAATAGTAATCAAATTCATTGGGATTTAGTGAGTAATAACGGGTGGCACCAACGAGTGTCAGTCGTAGTCTGTAGTTATAATCAAAGTCTCCTGGAGGGAGAGCGAGAGTTTGTGTATAGATCTATACGGGGGTGACTCCCCCACACCTCAGTTGTTCGCTACAGCTAGACTCGGCCAGTCTAGGATGACAAAATCTTAAGATCAATTCCTATGTTCACCAGAGTGCCGAGAGACGAACTAGTCATTATCATGCATGGTTATAACGACTCACATAAATAAATCCAATATTATTCGAGTAATCAAGGCAAATCAAAATCATTCGTTGTGATGGAATAACAATTCGAACAATTATACGATATTTTGTTATCGGAAAACATCGGGGTTTCCGGGGGAGATCAGCTTTTTCAATGGTGCTTTTAATACAAAGCTTTTCATTTATACACGTTTTGAAATCATCATGCATATATTTACGAATCATCACACTTTTATATAAACAATTGTCTTTTCAGAAAACATCGGATTTTCTGGGTTGTTTTCTTACAAACTATACAAAACATTTTCATATCAAACCTGCTTATGAACTCACCAACATTCCATATGTTGACCGTTTTCAAAATAATTTGTATTCTCAGGTAACAGGTAAGTCGAGGAGTAACACCAAGTATGTTAGGGTATAATGCTTTTGGAAAAACTATCAAACAATTTATATCAAGGATATGTAATGATTAAACAATGTACTTGATGTGAACAATGTCAGTTGTAATGTATTGATGCATGGTGATGTTTATGTTATGATTCATGTATATTCATTGTGATGATATTCAATTTAAGTCAGCAAGCCCTAGGACATTCCCGCCGTCTGGTTCGGGGTGTGACAATATAATTTGAGGCGGGGGGGGGGGGGGGAGTAAAAAAATCTAAAATTAAAGTTATTACAAAAAAAATAAATTTTTTTCAACATTTAAACACCAAAATACCTAAAGTTACTGTTCTTACACATAAAAAACCAAATTTGTTTAGCAATTAAACACCAAAAATACCTATAAAAAGAATTACAACTCAGCCCGATGAACTTTAAGGTCTTTAAAATCATCAAATACCGACTTTGAATCAATGTTTTCAGCAATTTCCCTTTCTATGTAAACCACCAAAATATTTGCGAGTAAGCCATCTAACATCTTATTTCGAAGGCGGTTCTTGAATATTTTTCATTGTAGAAAATCCTCTCTCTGTTGCTGTGGTAGAAACTGGAATTGTCAAGATTAACCGAACCACTCTATCAATCAAATAATATGTCTCACGTTTCCGAGTTTCCACAAGTCCTTTGTATAGGTCAGAAATAGTTGATACACCACTTAGCCTGGGATTCTTTGTCATATCAATATTAAAAATCTTCAATTGATTTCATAATTGAATTCTCTCTTGCTCTGTAAAATCTTCAGAATAATACTTCTCAACAAGAAGACAAATATAATCAATATTAATCACTTTAGGTTGTTCTTTTGAAACTAAAGTAGAACTAATACGTAACAACTCCCTCGCCTGATCATTGAATCTACTATTCAACTTATGTAATTGTTTGTCCAATGTGGATGTAAACAAATTTACTCGATAAAAATGTTCAAAAGTAACATGATTATCTGTTTTTTGAGGCCGATATCAAGTAGAAGTATATGGAGCATTCATATCTGGCATATCTATTTGATGTTTCTCACAAAAAACTATACCTGTGCAAGTAAAGATTCCCATCCGTTGTTTCTGAAATCATTTAGAACCTCCTTTGTTGATGAAACTAACTCCATGGCATTAAGAATATCTTGGGATTTCTTTTGTAGAGCTTGAGAAAGTATATCAGTTTTCCCATTAGTTCCTTCATCAAGAGAAGAATAAACGCAAACTCAAATGAATTCAGGTAACAATAAGCTGCATCAGCATCTCGGCATTGAAAATAATTAGCAGATACGTCATGACTTATTCCTTGTAGCACAACACGACTACAATCAAACTTGCTAAGCTAACTACAAATGGAACGAAGATGAGAACCCCAACGTGTATCACCAGCTCATGTTAATATCCCAACTTTATTCAATCCTTTGCCTGATACAATTTCAACAAGTTCCAAAAAATGCTCAATCTCAGTTGCCTTTTCCTTTTGTAACTCATCATGACACTTACTAGAAGCACAAACCACATTAATTATAAAATTAAGTTTGAAAAAAATTAGTGCATAGGAATAATTTCTCTTGAAGCAGCCACCAATGCTAGTTGTAATCTTTGAGCAAAGCAGTGAAAATAATACGCATAAGGACAATCCTTAAGAACAAGTGACTGTAATCCATTCCATTCCCCTCTCATATTACTAGCACCATCATACTCTTGGCCATGGATTTTACTAACATCAAACTGATAGTGTAAAAGTTGTCTCCACATATTTGTTTTCAAGGTTAATGATAAGGTATCCTTGACATGAACCAAATCTAAGAATCTTTACAGTATGATCCCTTCTGCATCAACAAATCTCAAAACTATGGTCATTTGCTCTTTTTTAGACTCATCCTATGACTCATCAACCATGACACAAAAGTATGGATCCCCCACTTCACTACAAATATGTTTTCAAGCTTTATTTGCAATAATACTAAGAATTTCTTTTTGAATTTCTCCAGAAGTACACTTTGAATTATAAGGAGCTTTCTCCAATATAACATTTGCAACTTCATCATTATAGGATGCTAGAAGTTTTAGTAATTGGAGAAAATTACCACGATTTTTGGAATTTGGACTTTCATCATTTCCTCGTAAAGCATAAGCTTGGAATGTCAACCAATGAACGTTGTCAATCGAAGCTTTTAATCGTAAACGATTCTTCAATATATGCGCGTCATTTTGCTTCATTATGATATTTTCAATGTGTGCTTCTTGGTTCATCAAGTTTTCAGCGAATGCAACTGCATTTCTATGTTGTGAACAACCAATGTGCTTCAAGAATGCACAATTTTTCCCATTATTAACTTTATTCCAATTGTTAAATCCTTTAACAACATCATAATCATGACACACACTTGGTTTATCGTTAAATATATATAAAAAATAAAATAATAAGTTGAGTGTGTTGTTGGAGAATATTCTAACTAATTAGGGAAAATTTTGAACCAATAATATTGGAATCTACGAGGGTGTTTCTTTGAACCTTTAGCTTGATACTCTTTAAGACGTATTTGGGAAGGTCCTAAAGTCATATAGGTTTGTCTTACTTCTTCTCTTAATTTAATCGGATAATCCCACATTTCTTTTCGTTTAGTAGGATCTCTTTCTAGTTGCTTAAGATCAACCTGATTAGGATTTGATTGTGTGGCTTCAAAAATGTCATTCTCTTGTTGATTTTCATGTTGTTGTGGTTATGGCTCACTTGTTGAAGCTTTTTGACGTTTATTATTTTCATTAAGTGTTTCTTCATCATCACCCATTCTTTTGAAAAAAGAATGAATGGTATTCATCTTGCCCATCGTAACACCCAAAATCAGGAAGGCCAAGAAAGGAAAGGAACCCCTAAGTTTAAAGGCCGACTCGTCGAGTCCAAGGAGAAACTCGGAGAGTCCGAGCGGGATCCGGGTCGAGGAGTAAGTGACCGACTCGGCGAGTCGGATAAGGGGACTCAGCGAGTCTGGTCTGAACAAGGAAAATCCTAATCCCGAGAGTTCTATCCTATATAAAGGGTGTTATGTCCCTTCCTCAGCCTCCATATCATCCTAGAGAGCCTGTGAACCCTAGATTTTGTGTGAGCTTCCATCATTTGAGAGAAATAGCTTTGGAGGAAGGATCTTTTGAAAGGAACTTGAAGATCAAGAGGTTTGCTTCAAGGGAGAGGTGTAGATCCGAGATCTACTTCAGTTTGTGTTCATCTTGGAGGTAATAAGCTGCTATCTTCCCTCCTTCGCATCTAGATCTATTTTTGTTATGAGATTTTGGGGTTTTACGGTTGTTTGAGACCCAATTCGGGTTTGGGGCTTAGTTATGTTGTTGCCACTTCAAATCTAGTGTTGGGATGGTCCAATATGTCATAAAGCATCATATTTAAGTAGTTGGTGAAGCCCTTTTGTCCTAAAACCTAGCCCTAATGTGTTTTGAGCCTAGATCTCTTTAGTGATACGTAAAATTTGCAACTTTACATAAGGATTGAGCTTTGGAAGTATGGATCTATAATTTGGAGCCCCTGCATGGCTCGAAAAGCCTCTGAATGGATTCAGAACAGGAGCGACTCGGCGAGTTACATGGTTGGACTCAGCGAGTTGGATGATATTGGGTAGGAACTCAGCGAGTTGGAAGAACAACTCGGCGAGTCTGTTGAAGATTGCCTTGGACTCGGCGAGTCTGTTCTTGGACTCGACGATTCAAGTCGCGAAACCCCGAACCCTTTGAGTTGAGACTCGAATCAGTGAGTCCAGTGGAGACTCGGTGAGTTGGACAGGGCAGGACTCGGAAATCGGTGGACTCGGCGAGTCGTGGACTGACTCGGCGAGTCAAGTCGCGAACGGAAGGACTGCATATGAACTCGGCGAGTCAGTAGGCAGACTCGGCGAGTAGGGTTGACCTGGAAGGTTGACTTTGACCAGGACCTTGGCTTTGACCAGGGTTGATTTAGTTGACTTTCGGGGGACAGTTAGACTAAGTGTTGCATTGGTATTGGTAGCTCGGGGAGCTAGTGGAGCAGGAGTTCAAAGAGTTGTCGGGCAGTAACTAGAGGGGTTATCAGCAAGTTCAGCAAGTGCAAGTGAGTTTCCCTTTGTGTAAATGGGTCTAAGGCCATAATGCCGGCCCATGTAGTTATAAGTAGAAGACCAGGGGGTTAGCCCTAGGCACAGTATGCTAGAATGATATTTAGGATGAGGTCCAATGATAGCGAGTAGGTGCCTAAGGAATGGTTTATATGATAGTTTATACGTGTTGTCTATGTGATACTTGTATGTGCCTGGTAGGGAGGTGAGTGTGGGCGAGGTCTCGCATCTCACCAATAGCAGAGTGTGGATGGTGTTCCACATCTCATTAGCAGCAGATCAGGGGCAAGTCCCAAGTTAGCGAAAGAGTAAAGGTGGGTTGGGCCCGTATCTCACTACCAATAGGAGCATGGACGGGGTTCCATGACTCATTAGTAGCAGGACAAGGGCGAGGCCCAGGATAGGCGAGGCCTTAGGACAAGATCCGTAGTATGTGTTTAGCTTATGTGTTGTGATATTTTTATGTGCTATTATATGTTAGCGGGCGAGGCCCTGTGATAGGCGAGGCCTAAGTGAAACGGATCTATATCCGAGCGAGGCTTGAAACCAGGCGAGGCCTAGAGCGGCGGGGCCATTGTAGCGGGCGAGGCCCGAGGTAGGGGGCGAGGCTCAGATTAGCGGGCGTGGCCTAGTATGTGCAGTATGTGGTTATGCATGGTATGTGCTTAGTTGAGGAACTCACTAAGTTTCGTGCTTACGATTTTAAGTTTTGGTTTCAGGTATTTCCGGTAGCGGAGGGACGAGCTCGGGGTGATCGCATGACACACACCATAGATTAGTCAGCCTGTGAATGTTTTACTCTGATTATGTTTTGGATTGATGATTATGCTTTAAGTAATGTTTTATTAAAAAAAATTTTAGTCTTGAATTTTGGGACGTTACACCCATAGTTGTATCTATAAAAAACAATGTATAAACAAACAATTCATTCACAATCAGCCAACTAACTTAAATTTATGCAAAAGAAAATATATAACATTGTGTGAAATCCTAATTACTTGATTCTCAAATTCCAACAACAAGAAAATGGAGGAACAAGTCACATTAATCAATAATCTCATCTCATTTAGACAAACAACAAGCAATTGGAGGAACAAACAGTGCACAGTCAACACTAAAATCATTTAACTGTGTGAAACTCCCATAACAAGCAATTAAGCATATAAGCAAATGGAGAAAAGAGGAAATTTAGAAATACAGAATTACAAGTTAGAAAAGAAAGAAGATAAAAACGGAGGCAAGAAAGTGAAAAGCATGCTTAATTTTTTGATTTTTCTTCCGTGAACAATATTACAATTTTCTGCTGCCGAATGCGCCCTACTGTGTTACGTTTGCTAGTGGAGATAGGAGGCCGAAGGGTCAAGGGTGACCCGTGGTGGCGATTATGGCATCTAGCGTGAGGCTCTGAGGCATCCGACGAGGCTACGACTACTAACAAGCAATGACGAACAGATTGGGGTTCGATTCACCATTCAGTCGTTCTCGTAATCTCGTTCACGTCTTTCCGATTGGGCACAAGGGGCCACAACCCAATTTTCAGAATTCTAGCCTATATCTAGAAAAATTTAACTTATTGGACTACTTCTGACCCAAAATTCAGGGCGGGGGGGGGGGGGGGGAGGGGAAGACCCTCCTGGCCCTATTAAAGATGTGTCCCTGCTCTATGTGTTCATGGTTTGTATGATGATTCACTAGATCTTATCAATTCCGCATATGTCGTTATAATCAACACCACCAAAAAAATTTAGTCGTATATGTATACTTTGTAGTTCTAACAATTATATATAGAATAAAATAAAACATTTCATGTTAGTGTTTGTGGTTTGATACCAACTTTTTTTACCATAATATTAATGTGATATATATATATATATATATATATATATATATATATATATATATATGTGTGTGTGTGTGTGTGTGTGTGTAGGAGTGTATATATAGTTAGTTAGTTATTTTTCAAACATTGATGTACATGCGTGCACTTCAGAAATTTTTATATTCCCATATTTAAAAAAACATTTTGTTTAAAAAAATAGAGTATTAATATCTTCACGGGTGTCTTAATGCGATGTAAACAAAAATATTAAAAATATCTTCAATATTGTTTTTGATAATGTTATTGAGTTTTACATATCTTTGGATTAATAGTCAAGTGTAAATCAAACAACCAGTTAAAATTAGCTACGTAAGATGTCCTTAATTAAGTGATACCCAAATTAAACACCTATGAGAAACCCGTGCAATATATCAAATAATTAAAGCAATGTACTCTTGATCTATTACATAGAGTAAAGAGTTTTTACATTAATGTATTTTATCAAGTAAAATATCAAACAAAACATTGTTATTTGCATGAAGTTAAAAACACATTAATTATGATGATTATTTATTTAAATCACACACACACACACACACACACACATATATATATATATATATATATATATATATATATATATATAATATTATATATATAATGTACCCAAAGAAACTATACTCATTATTCAATCTTAAAATCCATACACATGATCATATCGGCAACAATATATTGTAGAATATAGAAACTTTATAATTCATTGGATGATTATCCAATAATTATGTTAATTAGTATTTTGTGGCACAATATTAATCTCGTTTACATTGGCTCCTACAACCTTGTCTGGTTTTGCCACACATGTTTTTCCTTCCACAACAACAATATAATCTTTGTTGGCGTTGCTTACACGTCAAAGTGCTTACACGTCAAAGTGCATGTTGCAGGTTTTAAAATCCCAATACTTTTGTTGTCTTTGACTTCATTTTTGGTATCTATAAATCCAAAATCCACAATATTTCTTTAAGTATGAAAGATAGAAAATGTAAGCATATGATGATAGGTGATAGAAAGTTACATTGAGAAGACACAAGCAACATGAGAAAGCTTATACAAAAATGAAATATATGTGATTGAAGAGCTTGACCATTGTGTGGATTGCTTAGGATACATTTCCTTGTTTTGTGTATGAAGAAGATTCATTTGACCACAATTGATACCAACATTTGGGATTATGAACTAATTAATTAATGGGTTATTTCCAAAAAAAATCATTTGATTTTTATTCTTTTTAGGCCTAGAACTTTTTTTTTGTTCGAAGTAGACCCAAATGTTTCCTGTTAGTTGTTATTTCAGGACCCAACAGTTGGCCAACACAAAAATAGAGTTTTGTTTTCTTCTTTTTTTTCATTAAAGGCTATATTTTGCGAAAAAAATTTATGACTAAATTTTTTCTTTTAAATCAAACTTAATTTTCACTTATTCATTATTTTTTTTATTAATTGAGTCAGTTGTTGTAACATCCATAAAAAATCATCCCAAATTTAAACTTTTCAAAACATTTCAAAATCAATGATCATTACAAAAGTTGTTTCCAAAATAGTATAATATCAGAGTATTATATTACAGAAACAAAGTCATAAAATGTGAGGAGTTCCCCCAAAATATTGATATATAACAAATAATACACATACCAAATAATACCTGAAACCAAAACTGAAACTATAAGCCCGAAGCTTAGTGAGTTCCCCCAAAATACTGATACAAAAAAATAATACACATAATAACAACATGTGATGGGGCCATAGCTCTACAGACCGGATTACCCTGGGCCCACAGTGTGATTCTAGCTTGCCTTCCGGGCCCACAACTCACATCTGGCTTGCCTCTGAGCCCACAACATAAGTTTGGTTTGCTTTCAACCCTACAACTTATGACTGGTTTTCCCCCTCTAGTCCTAAGACTGAAATCTAACTGATCAGCCCTCATTGCAAGTTTAGCATGCTCCCTTGGTCCTCAGATGGAATGCTGCAAGACCCTCGAGCCCTTAGTATGAGTCTTGCATACCACTCGGTCCTCAACTCGTATCTACTATGCTAATGAGTCCTTAGTATGAGTCTTGTATGCTTTCCCGTCCCTCAACTCATATCTGGCATACCCCAGAGTTTGTTGGTCACCGCACGAAGCAGTACAACCTCATCCCTTCCCACACAACATGTCTACATATAGAGCTAAATGCACATACGGATAGTCAAACAGTGACACAGGTAGTCCTACAGATCTACCAAACTGGGATAACAAATCAGCATGTATAACTATCTCATACTCCACACATCATTTAACTATTGGGATATCAAATCCAATGTGCCGACATTCGTGCCTTCGACCCCTTAGTATAGTCAGGATAACTCACCTCACAAATGTCGAACTATATTGATAAGATCAAACTATTGAATCACAGCCACAAACTCCACCACCTATATTCACCATAAAACCACTTCCATAAGTTCATAATTTAATAAAATACCCCAGGAATTCAAACCGGTTAACCCTTGGTCAAAGTCAAAGTCAACAGTTCATGTTGACCGGACTCGTCGAGTGCAGCTAGCCACTCATCGAGTTACATCAGAACTCAAAAGTCACACAAAACCCTAATTGAATCGCCGATTTTCCTACCAAATCGTCAAGTCCATACGTGTCTAGATGTCGGGGAAAACCCTAACTAACTCGTCGAGTCCTTTTAGTGACTCGCCGAGTTCATGCAAAATCAAATATGGGAAACCCTCATCCGACTCGTCGAGTCAGCTAACCAACTCGTCGAGTTTGTGCAGTCCTTTACTTAGACATATGTTTTTAAGCCACCGCGAAGCTCCATATTGTAGATTAAATCTTCTAGGACATGGTTTCCACATAAAGTTGCAAACTTTATGTGCATGCATGGTCCTAAATGCCAAAACTAGACTAAGGGAAAGGTTAATTCAAAAGAAAAGGTCCATGCTTGCCAAATCTCATAACTTTATGGCTATAGCGACCAAGGGAAGTCGAGATCTGAAGTTACAACTTCAGATCTTATCCCAATACTCGAAATGTAACAACCCGATATTTCAAGTCAATGTAATCGTCTAAAGTCAAGTATTGTAACCTATTTTTGAAATAATAAAATTTAACATCAAAAAATGAAATGTTCAAACATCTTAATTAGGATGTATAAAGATAGATATCATAACAAGGTTTTCGGAAATATAAAGAACAATAAAATCCGAGTTATAACGAAGAAGTTATGACCCACCGAAGTTCCGAGTCAGAACCGGCATGACATTATGTGTCATAAAAAGTGAGTTTTCAATAGAATGCTTTTTAGGTGACACAACCTAAACGAGAATTGAAGATCTCGTCAATAGTAGTGCCACAGTAAAAATACAAACGAAAACGGATGTCGGATAAAAAAGTTATGAATTTTTAACGGACTTTTCTTGTCCCGTCCTGTTAAAAATATAACATTAAAAATAAAGTCAAAATTAGCCAACGGAGTCTAAACGATAGTTTTAGAGTATAATCTCACCTACGCGTGGATATAAAGAACGTCAGAAACAGAATTCGTATGCAAAAGATATGAATTTTTTAAATTCTGGGCACACACTTCGAAGCTTATCCAAAGGGGAACGCCCCGCATTCGCACACACATGGTCCGAAACCGACCACGTCACCCTGTGCTTCGAACGACAGCCACATTTCTCGCACATCGACACATCCGAAGTCCGGAAATCAATCAGAGGACACGTTTCATCGAACGCGCCGTGTACGAGGAAAGCCCTGCACTCCAGAACGCGTACCGCTCGTCGCTGGAACGCCCAGCGTAATCTGAGGATCTAACCAAGTATAAAAGTGAAGCGGGGTCTCTAGGTTTGGTTTACAATTTTCATCCTTTCTCTTATATTCCTCACTTTTAAGCCTCTCGAGAGTACCCCGACGCCCCGCTCACATATCCAAGTTCAGACGAAAGCCTGAAGCCCCGAAATTCTCGAAAAGCTAACTTCTTTCCAATCGAAGTGTTGCCCACGTGAAGCCCCTTTTTTCATCAAATCATCACTTTTACCAAGTGATTTCATACCCCTATTTTACATGTCTTTTCTACATTTTTAGGGGGGAGAATACAAGTAAACACACAGATAATTGTGTTAAAATATCAATCTTTTGCTATAATTTTCTTACAGTTGTTATAATTATTATATGAAAATATTAGCATGTAAAACATCTCATGATACCATTTTACCCTTTCGGGACAAAATAATGTTTATATATAAAAATATGATTTATTTTTATGTCTTTATAAACATCACAAAAATATTACATTCGAAGGGCACGGTACTGGTGCAACACCAACACTGCCACCACCACCTCCCCAATATGATCCCAACATATTGCAATCTGCTATCACTGCAACAGTAACAGTTGCACTGTCTGAAGTAAACCCTAACGGCGTAGGAAGGGATGAAAGTAATCAACCTACTAATACAACGCCGTTCCTACGATTGGACACCGCCACTTTACAAGCTACATTCATAGCTGCGGTGGCAGCCATTATGGCATATAAGAACTCTGTCAACTCAAGTACGAAAGGAAATGAAATAAAAAATCCTAATCAAAGAAACAATCGAAACCACCTACAAGTAACTACTTGTAAGAATACCCTGAGGTGCAAACCTAAGAACATGAAACGGAAACCCTGGAGCGAGAGGAGGAGCAAATCAACTCAAATAAACACCAAAAAGCAACCAACAATCCATACCCCCACATACCCTATTACCTCCGCACCGACAACACCATATCGTGGAAACATTCCGCACTGCAACAAGTGCAACTACCATCATAATGGAGTCTGCCAGATAAGGTCTTGCAATAAGTGAAACAAGAGAGGACACACCGTCAACCACTATAGGACCCCGTTCCAATACATCACTGCAACCACCAATGCCGGAACGAAGCGAACTTGCTATGCATGTGGTGAGACAGGACATTTCAAGCAAGATTGCCCAATAGGGAAGAATAACAAAGGAGTAGGAAGAGATTAAGCATCAAGATAGAAAGAAACAACCAGGAAAGCCATTAAGAATTTTGGTATGTCCCAAACAACAATAACTCTACTTCGAAGTTCACTACAATTTTTGCCAGTAAATTTTATATTTCTCTTTCAATCGAACAAAATCTCAAACTTTTAGTAAGACACCTTGTAAGTGAGTTATAAGGGTTGCGAGTATACTTTAAGGTTTTATTAATCAAGACCTTGTAGGTTGAGGGTGAGTGATTCCGCTTCATCTTTTGATCCCTGTCTAGTAGGTATATATTACGATAATTCATCATTATCTGAACGGCCGTCAGCTAATAGTCGCTTGACGACATACAAGATTCGTAATAGTAATGACAAGGATAAAACTAAAAACACACACGTAGGGTGCACTATTTCACTAATGAACTCTCTTCCCGATCGGCTTCACACCTATTAAGATAAGAAGTTCCTAAATAACTTCTAGAAATAGGTTGGCTTGGTCTTCACCACACCATTTGCATGTACTATGAAAAGACTCCTCGCATTAACCACCGGCTAATAAAACTCTTGTAATTGCACTCGATGAAATCGAGCTTAACGAAAACCTTAACCTTGTGGAAGAACCCGTCGAGATCATGGATAGGGAAATCAAACGAACTAAACAAAGTCGCATATCGATAGTGAAGGTCCGCTGAAATGCCAAGCGGGGACCTGAATTCACTTGGGAACGAGAAGATCAGATGCAACAAAAGTTCCCGCATTTCTTCCCTTGTCCATAAACACATATCTTGTAAATTAATTTCGGGACGAAATTCCCTCTAACGTGGGGATGATGTAACAACCCGTTATTTCAGATTATTGTAACGACTTAAAAGTCAACTTTTGTAATCTCTTTTATGAAATAATAAAAGTAGCGTCAAAAATAAGGTGTTCAAAAAGCTTAGTTTAAGTATACTAAATGATAGATATCGTAATAAGATTTCCAGAAATACCGGTAAAACGCTAATAAGCGTAAAATGCGAAGTTTCGATAAAATACTTTTCAGCCTTAGGTTTCTAAATAAATGTCATAGGAATCGTAAAACCATGAACGTACATAAAAAGAACGCCCAAAATCTGACTTCATATGAGGAAGTTACGATTTTTCGAAGTTTCAGAATAACAGTAGACAGCTAAAAACTCGAAATAGAGATCGAGCAATTTTTAGCCGACGCAACCTAAACGAAAGATGAAGATCTCAACAAAGGCATCGCAATGGTAAAAAGACTGACGAAAACGGACATCGGATGGAGAAGTTATGGATTTTTAACGGACTTTAATGGTCTCGGCCTATTAAAAATATATTATTAAAAATAAAGTCAAATCTAGCTGACAGAGTCTAATGAAAGTTGTAGAGTACAGTCTCACCTACGTGTGGATATAAAGAACATGAAAAACGGAGCTCGTACGCAAAAGTTACAGAATTTAGAAGCTGGAAATCCAAATTACGTCCAGCGTAACTTGGGTTACGCCCATCGTACTCAGACGCAGAGCCCCGTCCCATCGGCTAGTAGGCTAGCTAGACTCGAGTCGTAAGCGCTGACGACTCCGGAGTACGCCCAACATACCCAAGAGTGCGTCCAGCGTACGGGGGTGCTCCAGCACTGTAAATAGAGTGCATGAGCTCCAGATTTTGGCACCAATTCTCAATATCTCTCTCACTTTCACACTCTCTTGAGCTCCAGAAGCTATCCCAACACCCACGATTCCATACCTGAGCCCCGACGGAAGTTTTACGCTCCCGAGAATCCCGAAGAAGCAGCTTTCTCCAGTCGAAGTTCTGCTCGATTCTCGTCTCACCCTCTTCAAACTAATCAAGTGAGTACATACCCTCTTTTCTACCATTTTAAATGCTTTTGAATACTTTTACTATTATACGGGGGAGAACACAAGTAAAAACATAACTTTACTCGCTTGAAAACATCGAACTTTTGGGTATACATTACATGACATTTATAAAACTATTGAAGTGTTTAGTTAACATGTATACATCCTACTTTACCCACTTTTGGGATACAACTTGGTTTTTAAATGAAAATATGTTTCATTCACAAATACATTTGCGATTTCATACCAAAAGCGAACATTTCAACTACAACATTTTATATTCATGGGAGTATATACATTACTACTATGGTTTTGACAATACTATGGAAAAACGATAACTTTACGAATACAAACATACTCTTTGTGATACATGACTTAATTGAGAATTCGTGAGACAACATCTTCAATATACCTTTCGAGGTGCTATAGTAAGTCCTTTCTTATAACCAGAATCTCCCATCTGGAGAGCGTGGCAAGTGTGTATAGATCTATACGGGACTAATGATCCCGCACCCTGACTGCTAGCTACAGTCCGCGGGGTGACAAGTGTCATAACGTTTCGACGCTTGAAAAACGTCACTACAGGCAAATATGAAAGTATGGTTATTGGAACTCACCGAATATACGATTAATGTAGTATTACGTTTTTACGGGAAAAGTAATATTTCATTTTACTTTTACGTACCTCAACAATCTTCATGTAGCTTTGTTGTTATAATAAGACTACGCAACAACATTTTTAGCATGGTATAATGCTTACAGTTACGGTCTTGAACATATAAAGACTGCATTTACGGTTTAGGAAAATAAGGGATTTTCCTGTTTCAATACATACATTACATGCATAAAACGATTTACTACACGACTTGTAAGAAAATATGGGATTTTCTGGAAATACATACACGAACTTTCGAATGGCATGCATTTACTACTACATATGAACTCACCAATTTAATTGTTGACTCTTTTTCTTTGAAATAACTTGTGTTCTCAGGGAATCACTAAGGCAAATTGTCTGCAATCTTTTGAAGATTAACGCAATGACGTTACTTGCATATTTTTGAAACATGATTTGTGTAAACAACTTTTGAACTTGTATTCAATACAATCATGTAAAATTTTCAATTTATGTAATATGGTGGTGTGTACTTTTTTTACTATACAATCGTTGTGATATCGGATATGACGTCCTCTGCCCCCGAACGTTTCCGTCGTTCAGGTTTGGGGGGTATTAGACGTGAACCTAGTTGTGTTTAATCTTATTTTCTTTCTTTTGATTTTCGAGCATATGATTTAGGAGGGCCATTTCATATATAAAGTTTCAATCACAAATTTTCATTTTAACATACATTTTGTGTAATTTTGATTTTGAATGACACTTTGTGTGTTTTTATAATTATTCAACAATTTCATCCACACAATATAGAACAACAAGATAATATGGTTATTTTTTATCATTCAGCACAGTCACTCAAATATACAATCAAACATCATGGTTTTTTTCCTAATCAGTAAACTTTCTCAGACAACAACTATCAAACGGGTCCTAACCGTCGACCTTAGTATTTACACAATGTTTACACATTATGACATGTAAATTGTGATAGTATTCAAATATTTCAAGGCTATAACATCCATAATGAATGGTTGAATGACATAGAATGCTTAATTGACATTCAAAAGATTAACCTTAAAAATAGTAGGTCTATTTTTCACATACAATGGATTTAATATTCAATGCCCATAGAACAGTATAATGTGAAGAAACAATTTTTGTTTTAATATGTATAAATGCCATGAAAATATGGCTATTGAACTTTCCAGAGTTGAATGGATTGTATTAAGTAATTGACAATATTGTATGAAAAGTAAAATGTGGTAGTGGAAATTCATTGATCTTTTAGAGTTTGAATATATTGTGGATTCCTTTACAAATTGTCGTTTTAATTTTGGCAGGTATACCAAGAATTTTCGAATTGAAATTTGAGAAACAATAAAAGTAACTAATCATCATTTCCTATAATATCACGTGACTGATAGAAATCACACAAATTGCCTAATAATTTAAATAAATAAAAGCCAAAAAATATGACAAATTGAATTTGGAGCCCAAAATGAAGATATGTGAGCTTTACGGATAGGCAGAAGGTCCAACCTTATGACACCTTTGTGCGAAATACTCATTACTATGTACTTCTTCCCACCATGTTTTCCATAAATTTTGGGCTAGTTGCTCAACTTACTCCTTATAAGTTATGAAGAGAGCATTGCAAATATCATTGCAAGGTTATCAGTCTCTTTATTCTGTTACATCCTGAACCAATTAATAACCTTACATGTCAACAAAACTGGATGTGTGCGACATCTATTAATGTCATGAGAGAGAGGTTCAGGTGTCAAAAATATACCTCATGTGCGCGACCAAGTAGATGTCGGACAGAATTCCTTGGGGATAAAGCTTTAAAGCATACTTTCTCTGCATTATGAAAACAGAAAGAAAAGAAAAATTATTAAATTTTATCATTCACATACATCCACTTGGACAAAGTTCTAGCTATGGTTCTAATTGAGTTGGATGTTGCTTTATGTCCGATCCAAATATAATTACGCAATCTAACATCTCAAAAAAATAAAATGATCAACTGACCCAACAAATCAACCCATTTGGGTTTCAATACTTGGGCTAATCCATTAGAAAAAATAAAAATAGAAGTATAACTTTCTATATCTCATAATGGTTAATTTTGGGTCATGATCCATCTTTTCTAAATAATTAGTTTTTGATCTATCTATTTAAATTAAAATATTGATCATCATGCATTTCTTAGAAATATTATCCATTACTTAATGGAATCATTATACGCCTAGATGCATCATAATTCATAAATGGGTAGCAGGGTGCACAAGCATCCCCGTTATGCGAGCGCCCATGGAAGAATCCTACCACAAATGTGAATAAATTGTGATTTTAACCACTCATGGATTACTTTGTAACAAGTATTTCGCATTTAGAAATCGAAGAGATTATTAAACAATGTGCTGGTTGTATGACTGTAATTTTCTTGGCACACAAATACAAGATAAAAAAAAATGCGTAAGAATGATATTTACCTTTGAAGTTGCCATCTTCATTGCAGATGATGAAAAGACAGAAAAGCAAAATTTTATTAAAAATGACCAAAAAAATAGTAAAGAGTGTTTAGTATTGGCACGCAAATGCTAGATAAAGTAGGATTAATGGTATGAATAGGTAACCAAGTACATTTGTCAAGCCTAGGTCAACAAAGGCTATATATAGGACTAGATCGCTAAAGTCCCTACTACCTTTTGTTTAAAAAAACACCAATATTGCAAGGCTATAGCTGCTCATAGTGTTTTTAAACAAAAATAGTGACTTTAAGGATTTAGGATGGCGATAAAACCTTTAGTGACGTAAGCATTATAGAAGGTTGGTTACCCATTCACATCAGTATCCCTAAAAAGTAATACAAAAGTTACGGCAAAGTTATATCTTATAAGAATGACACTTACCTCGAAGGCTTGCGTAGTCTCCAACAAATTGATGATATGGATAGAGTTCATTGTCATGCAGCAAAAATCGCCTATTGTCTAGGACGTATTCTCCTGTTGTTAATTGAAATCCGGTTAGATCTCCACCAATGATGTGATTCCATGACTTGTAATAGCCCAACAAATCTTCTTCTTCTTCTTTTTCTTCTTCATCGGTTTTTTTATCATCATACACAAGACTCACCCCACACTCCTCTGTAAGTTGATGTTGTTGACTTGTTACACTAATTGTAATAGTAACATGGTCACCAGCTTCCATCTCATTCAACCCAAACATCCAATGGCTTAAAAATATTAGACACTCTTCGTATACACTGACATTGTCAATGTAATGTTGGTACATCCAAGTCTGGTTCTTTGTAACATTACTAATTAGGATCATTGGCATATCAGATGACTCATAATCTAGAAGAAAATATATTGTCTGCAAATAACAGAAATTTAATCCTTTGAACTTGTTAAGAGATGATGGGATGGTAAATGATACTGACGATCCCTTGCCTCTACACCTAATCCAATTCGGCATATCTTTGCCTCCATAAATTGTGCTGAAAATTCCAAATTCATAATACATCTGCCAAATACAAGCCACCTTAATTAATCACCATACAGTATATATACACATACATATTCACACAAAGACAAATAGTTATGTAGAGGAAACCTGAATTTGATACTCCTCTAATCCTCTTAACCAAAAGTTCGTTCCCATCCACCTATAGTAAACGCATTCTAAATCAGTCCAGCCCAAACTATGTAATATGTTTACATCAACACCTGCCAATGGGTGGATTTTGACCATTCCTTCAAATTCAAATGACGAGGGTGCTAACGTATCCCAACCTAATCTTAACAGGAGTGGGGACATTTGTGGATCGAATACAACTTTTCCAAGCAATTGCTCACTATAATACTTATCATCATAATGCAGGATCAACTCTCTTAGTGTGTGAGGAGGATGCTCGACTGAATTCAGCATTGGACAGTCTTTTATACTAAGTATCTCAAGTCTAGGAAGTCTTTTCACACAACTAGGCAGGGAAACAATAGGATTGCCATCTATATATAATTCCCTTAACATGGATAGTGAATTAAAGTCCATGGGAAAGGATTCAGTGGACAAGTTGTTATTTGCAAGCGACAGCTTTACTAAAGAGCTCGGAAAAGAAATCACAATGCACTTCAAATTACTTGGTATTGCCTCCAAAATGTCAGAGGACATGGTTTTCATGTTTATGTGGATGGTGTTGGCCTTGAGCATTTCCGGTGAATCCACATCTAGAATCTCGATTTTAGATTCCCCAAGATTACAACCATCTAGTAATAGTGTTTTAACCTTCTTTAACATGCCATTGGCTTTTGGAAGTTTTTCAAGCTTGCTGCAGTAGCTCAGATCAATGAGGACAAGTTCAACACATGCCTCAATTGATTCACAAACCTCAACCAAACCAATGCAATTTGTAACTATTAACCTTTCAAGTACAGGGAGCTCATCAAACCCACTGAGAGTGTGAAGTTGATCACAAAAACTAAAGTTTAGAATCTTCATTGATCCAAGCAAACTTCTTTTGACTTTCAAGCCTGACCCAAATAACTGTTGATATTGTGATAAGTTAGAATAGTAGTAAAAATTCAGCAACTGATCAACATCGAAGAATAATAACAGAAGATAAGTTACCTTTTGCCTGCTCTCTAGTCTTTGTGAATTGCTATAACAAATTCCAAATGATTCAATATTGCTATATGACATGTCGAGAGCAACTAGATTATCCATTGGTAAGTCTAAAGGTATAGACTTCAAAAGAAACCCATGCATACACAACCATCTTAACTCTTCTGGAAAATTCTCATAGGACCCATTCATTTGAACATAATTTAGTTGTAGTAGCATCAAATTATCCATTTTACTCAATGCATCTGTTTTCAGTTCAAATGGCACACACATCTTCTCTTTCTCAAGCATTCTAAGATCGAGGGCAAGGCCTAGAAGATTTCCCTTACCCTAATAAGAAAAGGATTGCCACAAGAATCAATATATATATATATATATATATATATATATATATATATATATAGAGAGAGAGAGAGAGAGAGAGAGAGAGAGAGAGAGACAGAGACAGAGAAATCAAAATACTTTAAAAGTGGAGGATACTATAAGTGTTCATGGCCTATACCTTTTTTTGTTTCAATACTTTGAATGAATCCTCATGACACCATAGACGACTTCGCTTCCAAGGCTTGTTGGGTGATTCCTGACAAACTATGAATCTTCCCATCTCTTGAAGCAACCGATGCATCATCAGTTTGTTCTTCCTTCCTATATGAAGAAGGCATTTGTCGATAAGATTTGTGATCCCAAGTCGTGTGTTTATATCACATGCCTTTAAAATTGTTTCGCTAACATCTCTATCCATTCCAACAAAAAAGCAAGCAATATGCTTAAACAATTCCTTATCATTTTTTGATGGTAACGAGTCAAAGCTCACTCTCAAGACATTATTAATGTGTGAACCGGATTCTTTCCTTAGCCCTTTCATACACTCTTCCCAATAACCCACGTCTCGATCATATAGAGACTTGCCCAAAACTTCAAGAGCCAACGGATGTCCTTCACAATATTTCACAAGATCTTCTACTACCTTTTCATAACCTGTCTTGGGATCTTGACATATGAATGCATGAAAACACAAAAGGTTTTGCGACGCAGTCTCATATAATCCTTGAAGCATATGCTTGACATGCTTGGGTTTAACATTTGTTTTGAATAGTGCACAACTCTCTGTCAACCATGAATCCTTTGTTGTTATTATTATTTTGCTTCCCGGATGAAAACCTTTGCGTCCAAGTAATGCATCCAACTGGTCGAGATTATTAATATCATCAAGAACTAGAAACACCTTTTTACGGGATACCACATTCTCTATCTTGGAGGTGTATATAGAAATATCATGTACTTTAATGGAACTTGTTTTTGAAATGTCATCATAGAGTTGTTTTTGTAAATCAGGCAGCCTGAACTTTTCATCACATCTCCTACTGATATCTTCAATATAGCTGCTTGTTTGGAATTCATGACAATGCAACATATAGACATATTTTGCTAAAGATGTCTTTCCGATCCCACTCATACCACAAACGGTTAGTATGTCTGTCATATGTGTGGATGCATCTTTTAACCATGAAGTGACAAATTTTATAGAATAGTCCATCCCAATAAGTAGTGGTAGATCACTCCTTAAATGTACTCGTAATCTACCGTAGATGTCGTTAACAATTTCCTCAATAAATTCTGTCTCTAGCCTGAAACTTGGTTTTATTAGAAGTATAAAACACGATCCAAGAAACTAATAAAGTAAATATAAACATTTAATTTATCCAAAGATAGAAATCAACATTAAATAATATTAATCTATTACTTTTAGGGTTTTTTTTTTTCTTTTTTATTCACATCAAAACTATGTCATAGTTACACTTATAACCATATAAGTATCTAAAGTGTAAGGTCCTAATTTTTATGTGTAATAAGACCACGACCACCAAAGTAATACAAAATTTCCCACTAATGGGCCACAAAACGTCATATGTTTATAGTTTGTACAAGACCATCAAACCTAAATCTCAATGTGGTTATGCATGAATATGTACATAAATTTGCCGAGTAGTTATAGGTTATCCTTCACTAATGATTTGAAGGTAGTATGATATAATAAAAAGTAGACACATAACTAATTGTTCCCTATTTGGTTTATAACTGAAATGATAATATTACTAAAACTGAGTTTTTTAGATGAAATGATTAATGATAAAAAAAAAAAGGTATAACAAACTTTATTTGACATGGTTAATGTATCGATATGAGTTATGAGTCCTCATGAGTCATGTATCGTCGATTCAGCGTTGGACTTAATTTCAGATTCTTTTTTTGAACTCTCACAGTCTCACACTCACATTCTCTCTCTCTTTCTTGGTCATCACCTCACTCATCCCTCAACCAAATTCAAGCAAAGACTTAAAGGCAGAAGCTGCATATTCTTCATATCACTGAACTTTATTATTGATATATTTTGTATATGTGGATAAACTTATTGTATTTAATAAAACACGAAACCCTTTCGTTTGTTTTATAACAACAAGAAACTTTTATTATAAAGGAGTTAGCGAGGAGCTTGAGTTACAAACCATTTGAACATTCAGTTTTAGGGGTGTAACACTAATTCAACCGGTTAATGAAATCTTTCCTAGCTCTAATCTTCATCCAATTGTAAGCAAGAAGTTTAAGCTCACTAGCTAGATCTTTACTGTTCCTCGTCTTGTTGTTGAATATATAGTCATTTCTGCAACGCCAAATAACCCAAAGAAGGGCAAGAAGAACAACCATTATACCCGATTGAACTTTCCGAGCAATTTGCATGCCAGCATCAGCTTCAAACAGTTGATATATCGAATGAAGATGACTAATGGTTCCCCACATCCCTCCTCTATCAGCAACATATATGTCTCTACCAATGCCTCCATCGGAACCATGGATAGATTAAATTTCTTCCTTCCAAATAGATCCTTGATCGCATCTAAAACTCCGCCACCATTTCCCAAGGATCCCTAATTTAAACTCCAGAAGACTTCCGATATGAAGGCCTCCCTTTTCCTTGCAATTCTACACCTTTTTCCAGGTTATCCAGGTCACCTTCTTGCTGTCATTGCACCCACCTGAAAAGAAATTATTGCGTATACTTTCAAGGCATTTAACCACGATGGTCAGTGCTTTATGATGGGAAAATAAGTAAGTGCCAAGGTTTCCACGCACTTCCTTGCGAAAGGTCAATCTACCACTGAATGGAAGATTTTTCGCCTTCTATTTAGATATCTTATTTTGAAACTTTTCGATCTAGGGCATCCAATTAATATATTTAGACATACACTCTCACCAAGATGCCAAGGTAGTCGAAGGGAATGGATCCTTCACCGCAACTTAGCCATGTATCCATGTTAGCAATTTCAAGATTGCTAACACCAACACCCATCACTTAGCTTTTTGTTAGATTGACTTTAAGACCGGATGTAAGAAGTTGATAATAGGGAAATCCGATCCGTTGTTTATTGACTGATAGTTGAATCTCATAAAATTTGATGGGTTGTTTGATTTCTTTATTTTATTTTATTTATTATTATTTTCTTTTGTTATCTTGTAGTTGTTTGTAAAGGATTTTTGTTTCTAATTTTATCTGTTAAAATTGGTTCAGAACTTTTGTTTTGAGGTGTGTTTTATCAGGGGTTTTTGGCAATCACTGTTAGTCAGTGCCTTTTGAGATATCTAACAATGTAAGCTGTGCACTAATGCTCACTTATTGGAATAATGGAATCTACCCAAAAAATATGATCATCCTTTCCTGATTTTTCCTTAATGAATGTGGGCTTTATGGACTTCTAAATTGTCTTTTTGGTTATCCTTGTTTGTGACTTTCTGGTATAGGTTTTGTAGGGTTATAATCGAACGAAGTTGGGTCCAACTCATTTATTCATTTTCATGGCTATATTTATGTGTTTGTTCTAATAAATGACTATGAATGTCGGTGTGCAAATAACTTACTTTATCACACAGAATTTGGGTGAAATGATTTGTAATAATGTATGTGTTGGTGGGATCTTGAAATTGTATTTTTAACATTAATTTGTTTGAGATTCTGAACCAATATCGCATGATTTTGACTACACACTTTGGTCAGTTAGAGGAGTTTTTTTTTCCCCTTAGCCTAAAATATGTTTTAGAGTGTCCCAGGAGTGATCACATTATTGAAGACTTAGATTCAGTTTCATGCATCTGAATATCAAATTTAAATACTTAAAAATATGCCAAGATGATATTAAGAAAACTTCTTGAAATGCAGGGAGAAGTTGATATTGACATTTCATACGTTAATCAAAGAAAATTGTAGTATGAAAATCTGGGTGCAAAGGTGGTTACCTGTCTTTTACATCCTTCCCTTTTAGATTTGAAATTTCTAAAAGTGCTTCGTTCCATCTTTCCATCTTTTCAGTCCATTGACTTCTTTTGTTTGCATTAGTTTCCTCCTCCATCATCTGCTTATGCTTAGCCATTGCATCTCCGAAACTACTTTGTTGCTTCCTGATATGGGTGGGCTCAACATGATAAAATATGGGGATAACAATATGGTTGGATGTCATACGTTGCTCAAGGATTAGCACCAATTCGTCAAGGCACCATGTCGAAGAAGCATAATTCTTGGACAACACGATAACAGAAGCCCTAGATGCTTTGATCGCACTCTCCAATTCTCGTTTCAGTTCTTCCCCACTTTCAATCTCTTCATCATCCAAGAAGGTGGTGATATTGGCACCCATGAGAGCCTTGTTAAGGTGATCTGTGAAACTATGACGAGTGTCGATGCCTCTAAAACTTAAAAACACGTCATATGTATGACCATGAGTTGATGAAGAAGGTGAAGATCCTTCTGAATGTTCAGAGAGAACAACCATTATGAGTTATGGGTTGATGACCCTTCACCCTTCTCACGATTTTGTGTAATTATTTCTTGTTCTTCCGTATGTATACTTTGAGCCTCCTCCACACATCATCATTTATGAAAGTTTGTTTCTCCGCTCTACCTCTTCTCTCTATCAAGCTTTGCATCCCATGTTTTCCTCACTTGTGCACCGTAATCTTAAGCTTCAATGCATAATGTGTCTACATAAAATCCAAATTATTAATATTTACAATATGCAACATAGGTCTTACAAAAAAGCTTAAACTTCAATAATTAAACCTTAAAGTCATCAATATAAATATTTCAGTAGTGATTGAAAGAACAATACATATTCACCTCCAAGCTTTGGGATGCGAATTAGCAAGCTGCATGCAAATTATTTAACAGGTAGTTGGTGGTTACTCAGTTAATTGAATTGATTAATCTGTTTTTCAGTTAATATAAGTTCAAGAAAATGTGGTATACCAATTTATTTAACCTTTATTGAGATCCATGGTTGTTATTGATCCCCAAAATTAACAAGAACAATCATTTCAAATTTTAAATAAAATTGTAGCTAGATCAAGTGGCAGCATATATACATCTAAAAGATTACGATCAACATTTTGATCGGCCCGGATATGATCTTGAAACCATCAAGTCATGCTATTTCTAAGCTTGATGTTTCAAAATCTATAAAAGATGAAACTTAGAAGGTAAACGCACTTTATACACAAGCATATAGATATAACTCTCGATCTTGAGTTACATCTTGTTTTTCAAAACAATGTAACAATATTGGTTTGCACTCCCCCTAGAACACAACTTTGAGTTAACCAAACTCTACTTGTAACTACAACATCCATATGAAAAGGATTTCAAGGTGATGAACCCAACACACAAATGAGGAAGTGGCCAAGGATAATCACATCTAAAGTGGATATTATCATTGGTCTCATGTAAGACAACTAAATGCATAAGTAGATCATACACAATCGACCCTGGAGCCAACCATGATGACTCAAGCAGATACAAAGGGACCAGCTTGTGCTACATCTACAATCATGTCAATCAAGGAGCGATTGTGTGACAAAGGTGACTTAATAGACAACTAACGTAGGTTTTGCTAATCAATGTTGTAGGTGTTATATCTAAAAAAAATTCCTTATCAACTTTGTACCTGAAACCAAAAAAAAAAAACTAATCCAGCGTATTTGCAAATGAATGGAGCATTACTTTACCGATTCAGGATCTAGAAGACACTGCAGTAGCAAAATCTTAATTTTATTTCAAGGAGTATAATACCTAATCGTATTCCACAAGAAGCAGATGTCTTCCCATCTGGCTTCAAAAGATCAACATGTTTTAACAATTAACATAACCATGGAATGTAGGATTATTACAATCAAATAATATTAGAAGCTTCTCCATTATGAATGATTAGGTTACAGATAAGGAACAGATGTTATCATTCAAGAAGATCGGTTAGGAAAATCGTGTGTATGAAATTGAACATGTGAAGGAACTAAGGAAGTAATTATCGAGGATTAAAGAATTTCCACATGTGCACAAAGGTTTGTTCATCATTCTGGAATGAAAGAACACGCTGGACTGTGTAGTGTGCAGTACTATCCTAATTAAAATACGAAATCGAAGAAAAGTAATTGAAATAAACAAAATATCAATCACCATGTTAATGAAAAAAAAAATGATTGTAATGTGATTTATAATAAATAAGATGAAATTATATAGTTACCTGTGAACTTGAATCATGCCCCACCGAGGTTCAAACATAAGTTAATTGTTTCCCCTTGTGTACCCAAATCGCATCTCTGCCCCCTTTCCTGCCAAACCAGTGTTTCCCTCCATCACCATCCGGTATGACTCTCGTTATGGTCAGTCCACTCTTTTTTTCTAGGTTTTTTAAGATGAACGACTTTGCAATCTCCGTCCCATTGGAGCGACATGATCTCTAACTTTGCCGAAAATTTGTAGTTTAAGTCGAAGACAAACCTAAAACCAAACTAACTGTAAAGATTAAATTTTCCCTAACTTTTTTCTATTTTTCTATATTCTATTTCGTTTTCGATATTGTCATTGTCTTTGGAAGTCCACGATGATATTACTTTGTTAATTTTGACTAAAGTTAAGAACAATGTAATCGATAGATTTTATGGTTTATTTTTGTTATGAGTGTGATGTGTACCATATAACCTTTCTATATTACTACAAGTCCATGATGATATTACTTTGTTAATTTTGACCAAAGTTAAGAACAATGTAATCGATGGATTTTATGGTTTATTTTTGTTATGAGTGTGATGTGTTCCATATAACCTCCTTATATTACTACAACTACTTTATAACCTGTAAAATTAATTAAACTTTTATAACAAAATTTATAATTATTAATCAGTTATTTTAAATAAATCATTTTAAATATATATATATCAAAATTTTAAA
The DNA here is from genome assembly GCF_002870075.4 of Lactuca sativa. NCBI lineage: Eukaryota > Viridiplantae > Streptophyta > Magnoliopsida > Asterales > Asteraceae > Lactuca > Lactuca sativa. Next base: position 103,496,650 of record NC_056623.2, on the reverse strand, counting down.
GTTATTATAACTTCAAATTTAACATGTAATTAAAAAATGTAAATTTGAATTTTGAAATGAGTTGTCTAATATAGCTACATAACATATGACATAATATTAATTAAGAGTTGTATTAGACTGACAGTTGATAAAAGGAGATAAAACTATTTATTTATTAGAATACAGATTCAACAAGCATAGATGAGCTTTGTGTATTTGGAATTGTTTATTTGAAAGTGTTTATTGATTTATTTTGATTTGACACCTATAATAATGAGGTTTTGGTGTCTAAAATAATAGTAAGTACTTGTTGACTTAAATAATATGTTTTTAATAAGTCACTTCCCATTTGTTTGATAGTTGTTGACTAAATATTGATTTAGATGACTGAAGCATTGATTGAGTCTAAAGCTCTAATTCATCTCTCTCTGAGTGAAACTATATTGTTTGACTATACAACAATATTAAATGTTGAAAATGACCATTTCACCATTTTGTTGTATTTTGTAGTGAGTAAAATGTATCTAGGGTTGTTACATTGTTACGTAAAAGTAAAGTCGCAATAAAAAAATTATCTTCTTATCCACATTAAACAAAAATATATAGATACAACTATGAATACATTTTGTCCATATCCTATCAATTTCACTCCAATCACATATAACACAATCGTTTTTGTTCTATTACATTTTACGTCTTTGCATGATACAATTTACATAAATAACACAAGAAACATAGTTTATATCAAAAGCTAAAACACAAACATTACCTTCGGTTCTTTACGTTCAAAACCCAAATGCCTATCTTTCATTGCAAACTTCAACTTATCTCTTTCCACCAATAAATCTTCTAAACGAAATCCATCATTTTACATTTCCATTGGAATTATCTTGATCATCAATAAACATGTTCTCCCCGTTTACATTTAAGGGGGTGTTTGGCAAAAAAAAATTATTACTTATTAGCATATAGTTTACTAGTTTATTGACTTAGAAGCTAATTAGGTTATAACCCATGGAAACCATGGTTAGAAAATTAATTAAAATTTCATAAAAAACAACTCATAATTATTAATCAATTGTTTTAAATAAATTATTAGTTAAGGTATATATTTTATTTAGTTATGCAACATTATAATCTTTGATTCAAATAAATAAATAGGTGTTTAAATTTTAATTTTAATCCTAGATTATATGTATTGATGCTTAGAAGACTTGTCATATTAAAATAGAGAAGGAATATAATTATGTTTGGCAAAATATTAATTAGGAGAATCAAAAGAGTGACAAGTGACTGGATATTAAATAGGAGATTTAATTGAGTGAAATGTGAAGAAAAAACTATTGATTTATTAGAATAGGATAAGTGAGAAGGAATTAACTTATGAAAAAAATGATTTATTACCGGTTTGACACTGATATAAGCTATTTTTTCTCAAATATTTTTTTTAGTTTATAACGGTGTGAAACTGCTAATAAACTAAAAAGTTGTTTTGCCAAGCACACTAAATTATGTTAATTAACCATGGAATTTTATAATCTTCTTGACCATGGTTTGAATCAGTAACAATATCGAACTTATTGTTCATAAAAGTCTCACTCACCCCATTGTTTAGGAAATTTCTTTTGATGATCAGATACATGAAGGAGCTAAGCAGTTAATATCGGCGATTTCCAGTGATTTCCAGGTGGGATATGGTTATCAGTACTTTTCAAAATAGCGGTGTCAAATATCGGTCCAAAATATCGGACCGCAAAAATTGGTGATATTTACCGATATTTAATTGATATTTACCGATATTTCCAGGCGATTTTCAGATGGGATATCGGTTAAGTAATTTTACTTTCTTTTTTTAGTGTTAAGTCATGGCCTTAAGTCTTATGGACTTAACTTAATTGAACCTGCTATTATGTTAAGTACTTAATTGTTAGTTTTAGGTCATAGACTCGTGTTTTAAGTATTAACCAATCTTATTTTTATGTTAATTGTTACATACTTAAGTGTTAACTTGCTAGTTTCTATAGGTTTGATCATGTTGATGTGTTAAGTACATAATTCTTAAATGATGATGATGATATTAGAGTTGATGTGAATAATCTAGATAAAATAATTGGATGCCTTGGTTGATGTGGACTTGGAGGAAGATTCCATGGCTTACGTAAGATTATGTTTCAAACATTGACTATTTTTGAATTTTGACTTTTTATATTACTTTTATATATATTTTATGTTTATATTTATTAATTATGCATGATATAAAAATACTGATATCCCACCGCAATAACCTATATCCCAAATATCGGCCCATGAACGATATTTGATTTTGGACCGCTATAACTGCCTAGTGAAGGAGAATTCATTTCCTTTTCATTCAGTTCATTCCGGTAATTAATCATTTTAAGTTTGTCCTCAGAATTAGAAATCATTTCAATATCCCTCTCAAAATCGCAAATAGTGGAAGAAGGAACCAATATGGGATTGAGTTTAGGAAAAGGAATAGATGAAACACTTTTACCAACAGAAGCACAAGAAGAGTTATGTTTGAATCGTTGATAGGGATAACATCAGAAGAAAAGAACTAAAAACAACATTTATGCCCCAACAATGCTCATAGCCTCCTTTTCATTCATGTCGACATCACTGACCCTTTTATTCTCTTCGGAGAAAAGAATTTTTTTTCTTCGGAATTGAACCTCTTAAGACTGGTTCCTTCAAAATTATGATTAAAACTTGAGTAGACTAGACCTCAAAATCATAATACATGTCCCAATTTGAGATTTCTTCATATTTTGTTCCAAGGGTTTTCTCCAGGATTTTAATTTGCGGGGATATCCTCCATGGAATAAGATGAAACTTTGACCAAATGATAAGCAAGGAGGGCCAAATCAATTGACTCAAACGAGGAAGGAAGAATACAATCCATGCGACACACCTTCTGAGCGTCTTCACAAGCTGCATTCCTCCAACCCCGCAGTGTCAGATCCTATGTTATACTATAGCATTGTCAGTGCCCTTCAATATCTTACCTTCACAAGACCCGACATTTCCTTTGTTCTTCATCAAGTCTGTTTGTATATGCATGAGCCCTGCAAGCAACATCTTTATGCTCTCAAGCACAAATTACGATACATTCACAACACCATTGATCATGGCTTTTAGATTCATATACCCATACACTCCCCCCCCCCACCCACTGTCAATCTAGTCGTATACTCTGACACAAGCTGAGGGATGTTCATCTATACATCTATTTACATCTGGGATTTATGAATATCCAGGCCTTTTGGAGCATTTGACTCTTTGGATCTGATTTAGACACCACGATGTGGTAAAGGGATACGATGGTCGGGCGGTCAGTTGAGTTGACTATTCTTGACTTTTGATCGTTTAACCCAGTTTGACCCAAGGCGTTATTTTGGGTATTTTGGATTATGTTGAGAATTGGTCTTTTGATGGTTAAGTCTCAGTTAGAGCTGAGATTCGGAGTCGGGGTCTCATCAACTATTGTTCATATTCATAAGTGAGTCTCCTCACTGTACTCGTGGGTCAAAGGCACCAACGCCGTCCCACGAGGGTATGTTATGTTAGATGTCTTTGTGACTCTTGCACGATATGTTGGTCTAGGCCCATTATATGACAGGATAGGCCCATTTATATGTTGGGCTAGGCTCATGGAAAAGGAAAGGCTAGGACCATTTCATGTTATGTAGGTGCTAACTATCTTTGTGAATTTTTCATTTGTGTGACCGGGCTAGGCCTAATGGTTTAGCAGGGCTAGGCCCATTATGTTGATTTGGGCATAATATTCGGTTTGGGTCCACTGTGAGGGCGAGGCCCAATGGTATGCATGGTATGTTGTATTTTGGAGAACTCACTAAGGTTTGTGCTTACGATTTTTATGGTTATGGTTTCAAGTACTTCCGGTTCGAAGTGGAAGGGCATGGCTTGATCGCAACGCGTCCACACATGCTTCCGCATTATGATGATCTTGGGATTTTATTCTGAGAACTATTTTCTTATAAAGTACTTTTGAATAGATATATATCGGATATTGAATGTTGTCTTAAAGATACTTAATGTTTTGGTTGAAATAAATTGATTTTTTTTACCTCATAATTTTGGGTCGTTACAAGTTGGTATCAGAGCCTTGGTTTGAGTGATTCAGGCACACTCTCGGGTATGTCGGAACTGAAACTGAGGAATTGATAACATTTTGAAAGAAAATGAGTTTCTAAAAAGATTTGGTAAAAATGAGCAAATTTATAAAAGGGTTTGATGAAGACAAAAGGGGTGATGCGTCCAATCAGCCGAGCTTAAGTAAGTGATTCCCAAAATACTCGTACATGTTTGCTATGATTATATGTTATCAGAATTCCTGCTAGGATAAGGCTAGGGATACTTTTAGGAATTGCATGATAGATTGGCCTGATATGTGATGTCTTGTAGCCTAGAGACGAAAAGACTCGATGATAAGTGAGTAGGGAATTTTCTTTATATATTGCCTTTAATTTTGTATTTTGATGATAAATGAGGAGTAGGGCTTTTTCTTTATATATTTTCTTTAATTTTTATTTTTTACCATCATTTATTGATTTTTTTTACTTTTATTGACCATTTTATTAAATTTCACCTTTTAATTTTGTTGACTGATTCGGTCCGATATGTTGGGGGCGACCAAGACTAAATATGATAAATAGGTCTGAGTATCACTTATTGTCAGCGGTTGGATACTGCCTAGCGTCTAGGCGCCGATTTATCGGCTACCAAGACAGATTTTTACAAAAATGATAATTATGCTAACAATTTATTTATGTTTCATGTATCAGGAAGATGAATCGATGCAAAAGATGTGTAATTTCTTTGAGAAAATGAAAAATCTAGACGTTTCTCGAGATTTTGTTTTGGTTAGTTGCAATTTTTTTCTTGTTTGGAGACAAATGATGTATGAAAAATCTAAATAGTTTGTCGTCTGGAAACAAACCGTGTATATTACGATTTTGGAATAAAATTTGTGGATGGTTATAGTTTTGTGTGTTTAAAAATGAAAGTATGCAACTATTATGTATTTAAAAAAGAAAGTAGGATGCTATTATAGGTTAATTTTGAAAGTAGCCTTCAATTTCAGGTTAAAAATGAAAATAGGTTGCCATTATGGGTTAAAAATAAAAGGAGGCTGTCATTATAGATTAAAAATAAATTTATGCTGCCATTATGGGTTAAAAATGAAATTTGGATGCTACTATGTGTTAAAAGTAAAAATAGGATGTTGTTATGGTTAAACGTAAAAGTAGGATGTTGTTATGGTTTAAAGTAAAAATATATGCTATTATGGGTTAAAAATGAAAGTAGGATGCTATTATAGGTTTAAACTGAAAGTAGGCTGCTATTATGGGTTAAAAATAGGCTGGTCTTGTGGGTTAAAAATAAAAATAGGATGCTATTATGGTTTAGAAATAAAAGTAGGATGATGGTATGGGTTAAAAATAAAAGTAGGAAGCTGTTATGAGTAAACAACAAAAGTAGGATCCTATTAGTCAACTATGTAATTGTTTTACCCATATTGAAGTTTGAACAAAGCGCTTAAAAAAAGAAATGTCAATTATGACCCTATTACTACAAAACAAGCCTATTATTATTATGCATACCAACGGATGATATATATCGCATCTGCTACATTGTTTAGTAGGGTAGGGTTAATGACCTAGAAAGGTAACCAACTTTGGTCTTTGTTCACATTTAGGTAACCATGTTTTTTTTCATTCACATTCAACCATTGAACTTGTTTGACCTGTTCAAAATAATGTAATATGACTGGTAATTACGGTAATACTACCTTATTATGAACAAGTCAAACAAGTTTATTGGTCAAATGTGTATGAAAAAAAAAATATGGTTACCTAAATATGGACAAAAACAAAAGTTTCTTACCCATTTTAGTAATACCGGACAAGAACCATCTCATGGACTGAGCCCTAGAATCAGACTCCGACACTCAATGAACAATTAGGTTATCCAACTTTGGTCCTTGTTCACATTTAGGTAACCATGTTTTTTCCGTTCACATTTAACCATTGAACTTGTTTGACCTATTCAAAATAATGTAATATGACTGGTAATTACGGTAATATTACCTTATTATGAACAAGTCAAACAAGTTTATTGGTCAAATGTGTACGAAAAAAAACATGGTTACCTAAATATGGACAAAAACAAAAGTCTCTTACCCATTTTGGTAATACCGGACAAGAATTGTCTCATGGACCTTGACCTGGAATCAGACTCCGACACAAATTGAACAATTAGGTTAGTCATGGGCTAGGTTGTGTTGCTAGGTTTTTAAAGCACATACAATCTAGCCCCTTAAGCGTATACAACCTAGACCCTAACTAGATGGGCCTAAACTGGGTTAGCCGAAGACTTGACTATCTCCTCATATACAAAGACCGAACAACCCAATTTCATGACACATCAATGGATCTTATGACTACTTGCACTTAACATAAAGAATCAAATATTACCAAAATGGGTAAGGAACTTTGGTTTTTGTTCATATTTAGGTAACCATGTGTTTTTCTTACACATCTTACCAATAAACTTGTTTAACCTGTTCATAATAGGGTAATGTTACCGCTAATTAGCAGTCATACTACATTATTATGAACAGGTCAAACAAGTTCAATGGTCAAATGTGTACGAAAAAAACATGGTTACCTTAATGTGAACGAAGACCAAAGTTCGTTACCTTTCTAGTTCATTAACTCAATGAGGTATGTACAAACACAGGGAATAAGTACAACCAACTAGGAAATCTAGAAATTTAATCAGTTAAATTTCATTAAAAAATCTAGAAATTTGGAATGTAAATGAAACAATCAAATTTTATTAAAAACCATATCAATATATATTCAGGAACAACAAAACTTCAAGAAAGTAGTATTTCCGCATTATACTGGTATCATGTAATCTTATGAGGAACTGATATCATCTTTGACATTTATAATGGTAAAAATGCCATGGCAACATGTTGTTAATTACCTTATAATACCAGTCTAGGGGTATCAGTGTATGAAGACATAAAAATAACTCAACATAAAAAACTTCAAGGAACTAATAATTATACCAATATATATCTAAATGAAGAAATGTCAAATGTAAACTACCTCATAATACAAGTCTAGAGGTATCAGTTTATAAATACATTTCATAGGGTGATATTTTTAGCCGCAACCTCTTCTGCTGAAATGATGACTTGTACTTGTCACAATAAATTCTTTATCAACAATAAATGAATTGACCAATAGAAACAAAATCAATAATTAACCTAAAAAAAGCATTCATGCCATGCAGAAAAGGGTTAAGAGCAAACCTACCACAGCTTCAGAATTATATGGGAAGTGAAAAGATACAAAATTTCCTCCATCCAAACAACTCAACTGCAAAATTAAACCCCATAATGAGAATCTAGAAGATAGAACAACAAAAAAGATGAACCAGTATGTGGTTAATTAGCTTGGTAACTCATGTTATTACCATAAAAACTAGAGAGAGAGAGAGAGAGAGAGAGAGAGAGAGAGAGAGAAGAATACTTCTTATACATGTTAATACAACTAAATATGGAACAATCATAATGCATCAGGAGGAGCTGGCTATAGGCCTGGTCATATGATCTGATGGCCAATGTTTAATTAACATTGATTCATCAAATCACAATCAAACATCTGGTATAGATTAGCTGAAATATTATCTCTGAAAAGAAAATATATAAAAATTACCCTAGATATAAACCTGGTATGGATCAAACGCCTCAATCCAATGAAACTAGTATAAAAATTAGAATCAATCTAATTTAATTTCACCTGATGTGCAACTAGAACAAATTGATCAAAACAACAAAATCGAAAAACGACCTCAAGTAGTTATGTGATTAACCAGAAAAAATTAAGAAAGATGAAATGATAAAACACAAAACCTCGATTCGAAATATGATGGATTGTTTTTTTAGGAGTCTTCGTGATTGAATATGGTTGGGAAGAATCAAAAGAATAGATATAATCAGCAAAGCTCTAACATTAAAGGATTCATAGCACCTCGATACTATATAAGGAAAAGAAGCTCTGACATTGAAGGACTCACAGCAATGTGTAGACGTAATCATATAATTGTCAAAATAGGAAGGAAGATCTAGGAACACGATATATGAGGAAGAAGATGAGGAAGGTATAACTTAAAAGTTAAAACCACGTAGTATAGTTCGTTGTGTACCTAAGCTAGTGCATATCTGTTACGTATATTCATTTTTTCCAATATATATAAATAATATGTATACACACACACACACATATATATATATATATATATATATATATATATATATATATATATATATATATATATATGTGTGTGTGTGTGTGTGTGTGTGTGTGTGTGTTATGTATACAGATGAAAGAAGGGCCAGAATCAACATAGAACCAAATATTAACCATAGAATCATAAGACCATATAAAAATGACGAATGTTCATAACTGAATAGACATGTTTTCTATATATGAACAAATGTTTGTTCAGTTATGAACATACAAAATGTTCAGAAATGAACATAGCTATTTTTGTGTGGCTCTTTGTTAATCCTGGCCCGATTAGAGAATATGACTAAAACTAAACCCTACGATCCTTTTGGGCCTATTTTGGGGAGCTGGATATAGGGTGATAGATTGAAGCCTATTTGCTACCAGCCAAGCTGAAGATTAAAAGGTTATATTAGTAATTTAAGAAAGCTAGCTGCATGCAAAAACAGGCAAGAAACAACTACTTAAAACAATTGAAGAAAACGGAAATTTACCAAACAATGACAAATGCAGTTATCCGCAATACACCTATACAATCCACTTCCATATTATATAAGTTTTTCAAAATTTACTTCACCTTTCTTGGTCCAAATGTCCAACAATGCACATAGTATTTGTAAGTAAACTATAGAAAAACAAACAACAAACCCCTAAGAAGAATCTAATGTAACAACTTAATTCCAAAGTATAATGTGCTAGTGTACCTTACCTAATTCCAAGGTACTATTGTACTGGTGTACATTACCTACAGGTTCTAAAATACCTAATTAATCTCGGGCTAATCATCCGCATTATACACTACAAGAATAAGTATCTATAGTGACAAAGCCTAAAGGAAAGATGAAGGTCGTCGCTATAGGAGGAGCTATGGGGACGACTTGTCGTTCCAATAGGGTTGACTAATTTATTTTTGACTTTGAGATTTGTAGACGACTTGTCAGGTCTCAACTAGTTAGGCGGGAGATTTCCCGGGTTATTGAAAATTTATAGGGACGACAATTCGTGTCAAATACAACAAAATAATTTAATATTTTTCTTTAAAGCACTACAAATCAGGAAGCTAGGTTTCATCCATCCTTGACAATTCCATACCAATATTCACCCCTTTCTCTCTATCGAACGACCGAGGCCGACCACCACCACAACGATGTTCGCCAGTTCCTTTGATACCTCCGGCCTCCACAACGATTTCGGCAGCGGGTTCTGTCAACTGCTTCAATTCCCCTTATTCCAGCTTCCTCTCTCTATCTAGCAGCTCCCATTTTCTCTAGGTATGTCTCACATAATCTTAAGAAATCTAATATGATTTAGGTGTTATTATATGTTGATTTCTGCCATTGAAAATCATAGGTCAGTATTCATTGCAAAATTTCAATTATTTAGTTCTTGATTCGGTAAAAGGAATTTTAAAGAGCAAGCCCTAGTTTGGTTCGATTTCTTGGAGATGTTTGTTACAGGGATTTGGAGTTGTTTATTATATGGAATTGGACCTTGTTATTTACTGCTGAAGATTCCGTTTGAGAACCGGTTGAAACACAATCTAACAAAACAGTAGTGGTCCAACTGTTTTTTTTCTTTTCCTTTTGCTTTAAAACCCAGTTCAATGGGGGTAAACCACTGCAGGTCTTGGTCTAAGGAGTTAAAACTTGATCGAGTTATATGACTTTAACTTTTTAAACACACTTGTCACTTTGACTTCCATTAAACTTCTTTGTTCTTTACATGCTAAGTAAGCATACTCCCAACACCATTTTAAACCTTTAATTCAAGATTACATAATGGGTAATAGTTTAAATATTTACCAGACCCATGAATGATGAATCCTTATGGGTCTTTCTGTTTTTTTTTATCAATTGTCACCTTATACCTTATCTTGATTTAAACCAAGTAAATATTATTTTAATTTAATGATAATGATCAAAGTCAAACAATGAAATAGTTGACATAAATGTTAAGATAATTATGGGACCACTTCATATATATGTAATGTTATCTTGAAATCAATTTATTATGGTAAGAATATAAATTGTTGATAGACCGATTTATAGAATATTTACTTACCATGTGGGTTGAGTTCCCGGTTTGACTCAAGATCCTCAAGATCCCTTCCATCTTTCACATTAGGGTTTATATCCATCTATAAATATATGTGATGAGGAGCAAATCAATACACACGAAAATACACTAAGAAATTCGTATGGTTCATTGTTGAGGGATTTTAGAGAGAGTTTTTGAGATCAACTGGAAAGCTCTTCCTAGTCTCTAGATCCGAAAATCTCAATGGAACAAGGTTTTCTTTTAATTAGATTCGAGATTAAAGATCTTCGAGATTAATTAGATTCTTTTAATTAGATTCGAGATTAAAGATCTTCATATTATGCTTCCGCGTTTATGTTTTTGGTTATCAAAAATAACCAACAATTGGTATCAAAGCCAACTCGAATCTTTTATCAGAAACTTGGATTGGTTTTAGTTCTTTTGATTTTTCGAACTAAAACATACCTTTAAGATATATGTTATTTTACTATTCTCGATCCTGCCAACATTTTATTAAAATCAGACAACATAATATGGTGATTTGTATGTATTTCTTTGTGTGTATATATCACGAACATTAGTGATTTAGCAATCATGGGATATAGCTTGACGTATTTTATGTTTTGGTTTTGGCAATATTAGCTTGAAATCTTTTCTTTTATTGTGTGTTCTCATAATATGAGACAATACAAATTATGAAGCAGCCAAGCCATGATGTAATTTTATCATAATAAAATATAATAACACATGGTTTGAAAAAAATAAACTGTAGTTTACTCAAGATTATTCATGTGTTCTATTTGTAATTATGATATTTGCAAAAGTTACGAAATCAGTAATTTTAGTACCATTAAATTTATGTATGGAAAAGGCTTTTAGCATATTCGTTTTATCTCTTAAACAAATCTCTTGTAGTTTTGTAAAGATTGATTTATTATTATTATTATTATTATTATTATTATTATTATTATTATTATGTGTTAAAAGCCTGGAAGAGATTTGAGAATTGATATATATTAAGTAGCTATATCCCATGCACTTAAACCCCATTTTTGGCGTTTTATGAGGTTTATTGGAGTAATTCCTCGATATGGTATTTTTTTAAAAAAAATAACATTTGAAGAGATAAAATAATTTGTCTAAAGAGTTTTGGGGTGTTTAAAGAAATGGCTGGACCTGATCAATTTATATCAGGTGATATAGATTAATTTGATAATAATATGTGAAAATTAATATACATTACAATATATGGTTTTGTAAAAAGAAACCATATATTTTTAATGGAATACTTGAATCTTTGGCTTATGAACATCATTTTTTTGTTAGTGATTGACATAATATCGTTACCAAAGTAACCTCTATTATTTTAATCAATTTGGTTATACGATATTGCTTATGTGAACTGTGTTCCACCTAAAGGTATACCTTATACACAATGTCACACATTGGCAAATATTTTAGGTTGTAAATAAACTACAATTATGACATGTTTATTTATTTTCATAGTAAATTAATTAACACAATATATCGCCAAAGCCATCTCTTTTGTGAAAACTGATTTACAAAAACTTAAATTTTGTGGTTTGTGTGTATTAATGTGAATATTAATTGACCCAAAGGTGGATTAATATTTGGCCAGATGAACGCATGTTTGATGATAAATATGCGGCAATATTTAGGTTACATGCCATTAATAATTCAATCCAAAGAGGGGCTTATTAAATGACATGATATATTGTCAATTCTTATTATCAAAATTTATAGTTTATGAGTTTATTAATGCGGGTATTAGCCGACCCAAAGATAGACTGATATTTGGCCGAATAAACATATATGTGGTAATAAACGTGTGACGATTTTTTGGTTCCATGTGATTAATAAGTCAATCCAAAGAGGGGCTTGTTAATTGACATGATTTATTGTCAACATTTATCTCTAAAATAAGGATATCTCTTGCAAGTTAGTATTACTGTTCAAAGACTTGGTATCAATGTTGTGTTGATACCTTGTAAAAATGTCATAAATTGAAATTATAGATTACGGTTTATGGATTAATGAGCATAAAAGTAGATTTACCTATATTCTCAAAACAGAAATTTGAATTTTGGTATTATACCTGTTAACATTGATCACATTTATGATTCTTACTCAACGAGATTAACTTTAAGGAATGCAATGAGGACATTATGTTAGTTCTCAATTGTGTGTATATTGACCATTCATTTTGGATAGAGCAACATTCTTTGAGGATGTTGAGTTTGGGGGAGAAACAAGGTTAAAACATTGTCCTTAAGGAGGAATCAGTTTTGATTCCTATTATTGCTTTCGATAGTATGCAAATTATGAATCAGTGATCGACAATGTTTTTCAATCTCCTATTTTGAAAACACAAACTCAACAAACTCAACTTTGGATATCCTATGCGTGGTACCACATTTTTCATCAATTTATTATCTCTTTTGGTTTTGGGGTAAATACAGTAAATGATATTGTGTATCACATATTAAGTGGGAGTAAATTTATCTTTCTGGTTTTGGGTCGATATCTATGCAACCCAATTTTGGATCATAAGAAAGTAGCCAAATGAATTTTGAGATATCTATATATAACAAAAGGCTATATGCTCACCTATAGGAAATCAGATGTTTTGGAGATCATTTTTATTAAAAATCTGATTTTATTAGATGCCAAAATGGTTACCGATCCATATCGGGATACTTTTACATTTTAGCATGATGAGCCACTTCATGGAATAGACTTCGGTAGCTTCTTCCATAATTGCATCATAATTTATAGCATGGAATATGGTTGCGAAAATTTGTCATGAGGCTACACATTATTGGTATTGAAAGACCATTAAAGTTGTGATAATAAATCAGCAATGTTATATTCCAATAACAGAAGTTCTATAAAGTCAAAGCATATTGACATCAAGTTTCCTTCTGTTAACACAATAGTGCAAAATGGAAATATATATAACACATATGAACAAACTCCATGAAAGCGGATCCGCTCATAAAGGGATTACCTCCCTAGGTCTTTCATGAGCATACTACACACGTTGGTGTGATATTTGGTTTTAGTGGGAGTTTTATAGTCCGTTATGTCTTGTTTAAGAATATCTTTTTCTGTACAGAATTAAGAATTCGGTTAACTCCATTATTAGTTGCACTTATTTGAAGTTTGATCTCACTTCAAGTTAAAAAGGAACTCGTTGGAAATCTATTTAGATTTTAAAACCACACTTCATGTTTAATCTATGTCGTTAGTTATATATGTATATGTGACCATTGATAGGTTTAGTTACGTAAATTGTAACGAAGACCGCTTTGATCCTATACTATTATGATTAGTGGATGAGATTGTTTAAGGGTACCAATATTATGATAACATTCACTAAAGCGCTTATATAGTTATATGTATATTTATATATTTGTGGTCCAGTGGGAGATTGTTAGATAATTATGGGACCATTTCATATATATGTAATGTTATCATGAAATCAATTTACTATGGTAAGAATATAAATTGTTGATGGACCGATTTATAGAATATTTACTTACCATGTGGGTTGAGTTCCCGGTTTGACTCAAGATCCTCAAGATCCCTTCCATCTCCCACATTAGGGTTTATATCCATCTATAAATATATGTGATGAGGAGCAAATCAATACACACGAAAATACACTAAGAAATTCGTATTGTTCATTGTTGAGGGGTTTTAGAGAGAGTTCTTGAGATCAACTGGAAAGTTCTTCCTAGTCTCTAGATCCGAAAATCTCAATGGAACAAGGTATGTAATCATTATTTCATGTTTAAGTTTTCTTTTAATTAGATTCGAGATTAAAGATCTTCATATTATGCTTCCACATTTATGTTTTTGGTTATCAAAATAACCAACAATAAAATCTGGTCTTTTGATGTGTTAGCTTTTGACAGAGATGGATGGGTTTGAGAAGGGTGCTATTAACAGACCTGATGCTACTAACAGACCTGAGTTACTAGATTTTGCTTTGATGAGACCGGTTCGGTTTTCCAGGAAAGTGGTTGTGGGTAAACCGGATGAAGATGGAAGGAGAAATATTTTTGCTTTGTGTTTACAAAAGGTGCCAATGGAGGAGGACAAATAGGTCATTTGTGACCTTGTTGCTTCAAGTACACCAGGGTTAGTTGGGGCTAATATTGAAAATATAGCTAATGAGGCTGTAATGCTTGCTACTCGTAGAGGTTTGTGCTAATTGCTAAACATAACATTCACTTAAGTGTTTAGATATAGCAATGTCTTGATTATGTTTGTGTATGTTGTTAGGTGGTGATTTTATGACCAAGAAGGATGTTCTTGAAGCTGTTGAGAGGGCTACAACGAATATTTGTAACAATGATACTAACGGTGAAGCTAAATCACCATATTTGTTTGCACAAATGGCATTAGAAAGCATGTATGCCTAGGGATGATGATTTCCAGCTAATCATCTACAGGATTTGTTCAAGATGGAGAATTCAATTTTGGTGTTATTAGATTTCATATATATTTAGCTTGTTAGTACATAGATCTTTTAGGATAATTAATTCTATTTTCATAGAGGCTATATTTTGTTTTTCACATTTTTTGAACCAAGCCAAAACAGAGGCATGCTAAAGGTGCAACTAAAGTATGTTTCCTTAATTGTAAAAGTCTAAAAAAGTCCAAGTTTCACATAATGATAAAATGCCCCTGTATTGATAATCTTTTGTTCCATCTTTTTATATGTGATTCATTCATGCTTCCAAGTATGACAAAATGATAAACTATCTTTTTATAAGCTTTTGATTGTATGATGTTGAAATGTTTTATAGTTAAATTTACTATTTGTCTGATTTTATGTAAAAATTCTGGAAAATTAAACAAACAGTAGGGACAGGATGTAAATTGTGTCCAAACACCTATGGGGACGACAAGTTGTCGCTATAGGTGCACCTGTAGGGACGACATGTCGTCACTTTAGGTGTACCTATTGCAACGAAGGCTATGGTGACGACAAAATGAGCTAAAGCGACGAGGCCTATGGTGACGACATGTCGTCCCTGACATCTATAGCTACAACTTTGCACCCTAAAGTGGCGATTTTTTTTGTTCCTATAGGTCTTTATTCTTGTAGTGATACCAAGTGCTGCAACTCAAGTTCTGTTGTTCTTCCGCACCATCTTCCTCCCTCGCATTTGTTGTTAGAATAATTTGAGGATGATCACTTTATGCATAATATTAGAGCCTACAATTCCATGTTCGTTATGACCTCCTTTGGTGCACAGGTTGATGAGTTGATCAATAAGGGTCGTTAACCTTATGTCTTTAAGGTTTCTGACCAGATTTCGCATTGGATTCGGTCATTTTGTGTGGAGCCAAGTCAGCGTCCATGTTTTTTGCAGTTATATATGCATGACACGGACAATGAGCTATCTAACAGACTTCATTCTTTCTGTAGTGAGGATGATGTCCACTTATCTCCGGCTGTTGTGGAATCTTTAACTCATATGTTAAATACACATAATGAATATGTGCATACCTTTAGAACAACAAAAGAAATAGCTCACTCCATGAACTTGGATTCGTATGGTGTTAGGTTATTTGCTTATGTCCCCGATAGAAGATATGGGCCGCCGGTTCCCAGTACTTTGGGTTGTATTATTTGCGGTGATGATGCAACTGGAACCACCTATGATATCATCGTCTACTCAAAGTCAGGCCTAGCTCACCGTTTTAGTAAGCTTCATGTAAGTTATATGCCCTTGCAATATCCGTTGCTGTTTCCATACGGGGAAGATGGTTGGTCGCCCACATTACATCTTCGTACTCAAAAACAGGGGATAGGAGTTTGACTAACATGTATTATAGTTATCAGATACATGAGGGTCATGCCATTTACTCTCGTATCTTACACGGCCGTCGCCTTTTCCACCAATATTTGGTTGATGCTTACACCTGCATTGAGCAATCTCGTCTTGATTTTATTGAGCACCACCAACAACAGCTACGTATCGAATACATAAGTGGCGTATATGATGCCTTATCCATGGGCGACACAGATAGCAATGTCATTGGTAGGAGTGTATTAATCCTCCTTTCCTCTTTTGTTGGTTGACCCAGGTACATGTATAAGCACTACCAGGATGCATTGGCCATATGTAGGGTTCATGGGAAAACGTAGTACTTCATCACATTCACTTGCAATGTTAGATGGCCCGAGTATAAGAGATACATGGACTTCGTTAGTCAACATGATATTCAAAATAGACCAGATATCATTGCGCGAGTATTTAAGATAAAAGTACGTGCTTTTATTAATTTTCTTAAGGAAGACAAGAATTTTGGAGAAGTTACTGTATGTACGTTCCTGTCTTTTCATTTCATTCTTTGTTAAACTCTTATTTTTTACTATTTTTCTGCCTTATATTTTATTCATGTGCTTTCACTTGATATACAGATCTTTATACCATCGAATTTCAGAAGAGAGGTTTACCTCATTGTTACACCCTCCTATGGGTTGCATCACCTTTCAAAATACACGAGGGCAGAGATATTGACAAGTACATTACTGCAGAGCTTCCCGATCCGATCCTCGAACCTGCACTGTATAGGACTGTTACCACGTGTATGCTACATGGTCCTTGCGGTTTACTAAATACAGATGCTCCATGTATGCAAGATAATAAATGTAAGAAACAGTTTCCAAATCCATTTAACTAATTCACAACATTTGATGATAATGGGTACGTCCATTACAAAAGGCGCCTCGGTGTGTATCACGTGTTACAAAGCAGTGTACAACTTGATAATGGCTATGTCGTGCCGTACAACAAAAGATTGTGCAGTCGCTTTGATGCTCACAAAATGTTGAAAACGATGGTTGGAACATGATGATCAAATATTTATTCAAGTATGTGTCGAAAGGGGTTGATCATGTTCGTTTTTCCCTTCAATCATCTGAAGCCGAAAACACCGCCTCCTGTTCTACAACACCTGTCCCTATTAATGAGATTAAATCTTTTTTAGACGATCGCTACATATGTCCGCACGAAGCTGCATGGAGGATCCTAAAATTTTTCATCCACGAACGTCATCCACCTGTACAAGTTCTAGCTATGCATTTGGAAAGCATGCAACCTACTGTTTTTAAAGAGAACAACAAGTTATCGTCTTTGATTGACAAACCAGGGTTTGGCTTTACTACATTAACAGAATCAATGCAAAAAAATCAACGAGATTCTCGTGGGAACGACCTGACATACATCGAGTACCCCACAAAATATCGTTGGGACACGAAACTTAAAGGTTGGATTCATAGGACCGTCACAGAAAATATGGTTACAACTAATACTGCTATCGGTCGGCTTGCATATGTACATCCGACGGCTGGAGAATTGTTTTATTTACGAATTTTGCTATATCATCAAAAGGGATGCAAATCCTTCGATAACGTTAGAACGATACGTGGGACAACACACAATACATTTTGAGAGACATGTGAAGCTTTAGGATTAACCAGTAATGATAGAGTGTGGCTAACAGCTTTCAATGAAGCATCTAATTGGGCAATGTCACCTGAGCTTTGCTCTTTATTCTGTCATTTACTTCTCTTTTGTGAGGTAGGTAACCTTCCTCTATTGTGGGAAGCAGCAAAGTCCAAAATGAGTGACAGCATAACCTATGCCTACACTTACAATGCCCCATCTTCTAATGTCATCATACATCCAACAAAAGTAGAGCAACAGATACTCCTTGAAATCCAAAAAATATTACTTGCATCCACCCCATCAAAATCTCTTTCAGATTTCGGGTTACCAATGTCATCCCCATCTGTTCTTTCTGTCCTCAAAAATCATCAACTTCTTGAGGAAAGTAACTACAATACAGAATTATTACTTTCTCAGCATGCGTCAATAGTATCACAGTTGAATCCTGAACAGCTGAGAATTTACCAAGCTATTAGTTAGCTTTGGTTAAAGTCAAGTTCGCTAGAGTAGTTAGTGTAACCGTAGTTAAGTCTTACATGTAATAGAATATAAATAGCATTCTACTTGTAACAGTTACAGTTAACACAATACAACGAACTCTATTTTCGTTTCTACTTTCTCTCTCTAGTTTCTATCTCTAAACATTGGAACTGTGGTTGTGCTGGTGCTTCCGGATGAGATGGGCAGTAACATATAGCCCATTTAAGCATTTCTCTCTTTCATGTTAAATTGATAGTAAGGGCAAAAGGTCAAAAAATATTCAATTTTAAGTGGATGGATAAAATAGAGAAGTGGAAATATAGCTCCTTTTAAATTTGTAATGCAATCCTACTTTTATAACTGTAATCTTATAAAATACTATAGATATTGTCCAAAGTCAAACTATGAATATTTTAAATTTATTATTATTAACTTTTGCTATAAATACTACAATTGTTGAAAGTCAAATTGTAAATACTTCAAATTCATTGCCATTAATATCCACAAATGTTATTTTCTTATATAGTGATTTGTACACAAAACTTTTTAGCCATACACAATAATTTATGCTTTAGATAATTGTACTGTACACCTGTATTGAATATAATTTGTTGTGTCTGGCTAAAAAATGTTGAGTACGGATCATAACCCTTTCCTATATATATGCCCAAAACTTATATTCTCTGATGCTATATCTAGGAAAGCTTTAATCAACAAAATAATCTTGATTTTGTGGGATTAGAGATTCATCTTAATAGTAAAAACACATAATCGATCAAAAATGGCGAAATTAAAGTCAAGTTTGCTTCTGCTTATGGCCATGGTAGTTGCATCCATGGAGTTCGAGGGCTCAACAGCAAGAGAGTATTTCGTTGGTGAATCCAAAGGTTGGACTGTGCCACAAAATCCAGGTTTCTATGTTAGGTGGTCACTATTCCATATCTTCAAAATCAATGACGTTCTTGTTTTTAACTTCACCAACGGAGTTTATAACGTAGCAGAAGTGACACAGGAGGCATACACAAACTGTGATGGCCAAAATCCTATCTCACTCCAGACTACAAGCCCTGCTAGATTTACAATTACGAATGCGGCTAACCATTATTACATCTGCACCATAGGCCAAAATTGTATGCATTCTCAGAAATTAGCGATTAAGGTTTCCACCGCGGACAACAACTCGTCTGCCATGTCACTTCATTGATTTTGCATGATTATATAAAATTAAGATAAGGATCTAATACTTCGCTATCAAAATTTATCTCATTTTTGTTTGAGTATTGATGGACGATAATGGGCTGAATAAGCTAAAATATAATTTGAGTAGGTTAATTAAACATATCACACGAATACTTTTTTATTAAAACTTTAAACCAAAATACCAATAAATCAGCATATTAGTTTTTGATACATCTAATTTACACCAAGCAGGTAAATAACTAACATAAATAAATCTTTTAATTTTTCGTCTCATCGATATCCAACACATCTTTTAGCCTGAATCATTTGTTGTATTATAATTTTTTTATCAATAACTTTGAAATTGTGTAAGCAACAAAGGGTAAAGTTCTTTTGATACAAAAGAAAATTTATCAGACATCCACGTATTTCTGGGTGTAAAAAAATACGTAAAAAAATATATATAGTTATTATATTTTTTGAAATTTTTTATATCAATTTTTTTAATAAAAAAAATCAATGTCACCGTGTAATATTGAACATATTATAGCATTATGTGTTTATAATATATAGAATATTACTTATAAAAAAATATATCACATGTAATATTCTAATAGAACATTTCACATGTATAATAATCTAAATTTTCCATAAATATATGATATTAAAATATGTAGAATACTAGCCTCAACTATTTGTTGTATTGTAAAAAATTTATCGATAACTTTGAAAATGTGTAGGCATATAACAAAGGGTAAAAGTTCATTTGATACAAGCAAAAAATAATGAAACATTTCTCCATGGATTTTCGGGTGTAAAAAAATACATAATATATATATATATATATATATATATATATATATATATATATATATATATATATATATATATATATATATATATATATATGGTAGGTAGAGGTTCATTTGAGACCACCTATATTTTGTGAGACATAAGGACCAAATCTGAGCCTTTGATCAAAACTGATCTTGTAGCTCATAAGAAAATGTGATTAACACTAATTAGTCTAAAAGATTAGTTAATTAGGGTAGATTAGTCACTAAGTTAAATTTTAGATCATCAGATTTGTTATCTTCACGTTATCACAAAACCAAGCTGCTTCGATTCTTTCTACCAATTCACACTAATCGATCAACATTCATTCATCTTCGATTCATACTAATCAATCTTCTATTTGCTTTGATTTGGGTGATTGTGGTTTATGTTCATCTATCGACATCAACAATTTATTACAAGATTTTTATCGATTTTAGCTCTGTGATCATCGATTTTATCCAAGGTAAAAGTTCAAGTGTTCGGTCGATTTTTGCTAATCTTCATCTTCAACAATTGCTAACGATCTTTCAAGTTGTGCTTTTTACTCTACATCATGATTTCATCAATTGATCAAGGTTTGAGTTTTATTCCCCTGAGTTTTCATCGCTTTCAGATCAAGGATTTTTAGCCATTCATCAACATTGGTAATCAATCATCAACTGATATCGATTTCCATCAGATTGATGCTTCTAGTTTACTATCAAATCAGGTGTTTTATCAATTTAACTTCATCTTACATCTATTATCATTTCAAATATTTGATTTCAGCTACCGATTATCAATTTCAAGCTTGTGGTTTTTTCTGTGTATTCGAGCACATATTAAATGAAGATAAGTAAGCAAAAATAACGTATCTTCATGTTATTTTGTGCTCATTCTATAAAATCAATGAGGTATGTACATAACTATTATTGTTCTTGAGCCAATTATCTTACATTATACACGCACTCTACCTATTTGATGAAAGTCCTGAATGAATAAAGATTGTGATGTAGAGTCTGATATATCACTCCTTCCTTCCCACCCTTAAACTTTGTTACTATTTAATGATATTGACCCCAAATTCCAAGCTGATTTTTCTTAACTTAGTGATGACTGGTGTACTTTTTGTTAGTGATTGAAGGACATACAACTGTCATCAATGCAAATGTTCAGTGCACATGTTGGAAGAAGCATATCATCCATATCTTGCCACCATTAATTAATGATGAGAACTTCAAGAAGCGTATTGACATGTTGGTTTCAATAGTTCTTGGTCCATAAAGAGTTAAAGTGGCTAAGAAGTTGATGGATGATGAGGACTTGGTTCATCTTTAGATTCAAAATCTGTAATGAGTATGTTGGTTTAATTTACTCCCTGCACTCTTTTTATTTCTTTCTTGATGAAATTGTTCTCTACATTTATGCAACTTTAAAAATTGTTATTGCAGCAGATATGTATCCTAATACCCATCAAACCCCTTTCACCCCTTTCACAGTGTAAAGTGGTACATACAGTTATGAAATTTGATAAAACGTTCATGTTTTCTATCATTACAACTTTTTAGGTAAGCCTTGAATGGAACTATAGAGAATATGGCTCAATAATAATTTCCTGGAGTGTCTCATTCAATGTAGTGGGATGTTGTAAATTTTCTTATATTTTTTTTTGTTTGGTTTCAAGTGATGTATTTGAGGTAATTGAATAAAACGATAACACTATATTCTAAGTTTTTACTTTTACATTGGTATTTACAAATAAACTATGCATTATTTTAATTTTCTTACATATATATTATTATAGTCTAGTTCAATATTTGATGTTCATATAATCATTTAGTGTTACATTCTATTTAGAATGTTCTATATATACAAACATCCTATGGCATTATTCTATAAAAATATTAAGTTGTGACTTGAATATAGACAACCTAATTAAAATATTCTGTTAGAATGGTATATATATATATATATATATATATATATATATATATATATATACAGAATATTAAATATAATATTAGAATCTTATGTAATATAAGTTCATTTAATATGTTATAACACAATTTAGAATATTACACTTTAATATCAGAATATTCCATTAAATTTCATAATATTACGTATCAATTAACAACATATTAGTAAATACTGTAACCTTGTGATATATTTTTTATAATACAAACTTGAAATTAGGTTTTTAATTTATGAGGTTTTTAGAATACGTTTCAACTTCCAGAGAAAAGTTTGATATTTATCCTAAAATTACTCATTTCATTTTATAAACTTACATGTTTCTCATTCGTTTAAAAAGTTTATTAGTCTAGGTTCCTATATATTATTTGGTTTCCTACACATTTCAGATAATAAACTTTTCTTTTCTATAAATCAATTTTTTTCTATAGACTATTCTATATATTCCTATAACACTATAAATTGTAAATTCAGAGTACTACATAATGTTTCATATAATATTAGAATCTTACATAATGTAAGTTAATTGTACACATTACAACATAATTTTAGAATACTACGCTTAAATTTTATAATATTACAAATAACTTCATAATATTACATATTAACAACACATTATAAAAATATTGAATATTTTGAATAATTAGATTAATATCATATCATTGAGTATTAAAAAGCCAAAATTTAATTATACATTGTTGTATTAAAATATCTTGCATATAACTTAGAATGTCGCAGAATATTATTCTATTAAAATATTCTACAAATAGATTATAAAAACCTATAACTTTATTTTATTAGATTATAAACATCATACATCATAAACTACAACATTCTAATGATTTTAAACATCATACACTCTACTTAGAAAATTTACTTTGAATAGTGACTTAAATTGTAAAAAAGACATAAACATCAATTGACGATAATAAACAACACATAAAATTATTCTATTAGAATATTATACATATACTTATTATAACATAAAACATACAATATTATTCTGATGGAATATTTTACATAAAGACTTTAATTTTAAACTCGTCTAATATGTGAAAGATATTACTACCATTACACGACATAAACTACAAAATTACATGTATTATCATTTAAAAGATAACTATTGTTCAACGACAATATTGTTTTATTAAATATTCACCAATCTTCAAACATTCAAACCATAACTATTATTTGATCACTTGATGAACTATCTGATGAGGCACCATGAACTACATATTTTTATAGACCTTGTCGTACATTCTTTTCTTTAGGATCAAAAACTCATTTTCCTTTGATTTGGTAATTTCTTTATCTTATTTGCATCAAAAAAATAAACCATAGTTTTGTTAAAACAATAAAGTAGGATATAAACAATAAATTTTAAAAATGTTCTAAACATGTTGTTTCCAACTAAATGCATTTTGTTTAAAATCATATATTACACATTACTTAACAAAAATGTTCAAAACAAGTTAATTCCACAAAATTAAGATGTCTAAAATAATATATTACATATTACTTAACAAAAAGGTTGAAAGAAAGTTGTTTCAAACAAAAATCAAAATGCCTAAAATTAGAATACGACATATAACTTTAAAGTATTTCACATAACTGCATAGTATATCAAATGCTCTCTGAATATTACACATTACTTCACAAAAACGTTCAAATCAAGCAGTTTAGAAAAAATCAGAATATTTAGATAGCAAAACCCATATCACTCTATTTGTACTAAATCTTCCAATTAAATAATACAATAACATTTGAACTTAGATTATACTAATAAGAATATGTAGAATATCAAAATTGAAAAAACCTTTTTACTAAATTTATACCAGAAGATAAATAATTAACATAATACCTTAAAATAACTCACATATGGTCCTCACTGAAATCATAATGTTACTTTGTTTGAGAACTTTTTTTGAATCCTTTATCCTGAACTTTTTGGTATTGAATTTTCTGAAAATCCGAAATTCATAGCTAAACCTATCGACAATAAAACTACTTCATAAATGTAAAAGAATTCAAAAACAGTTAGACTTCAATGTTATAAAACACTATATTATCTAATGAAATAAAGTTACGAAGTAATATATGACATCATATTAGAATAGCTAGAATATAAACTTTTGAAACATTAGATTATTAAACTTTTCTTCAATATCCAAATAAGCAGCAAAATAGCAATAACATTAAAGATTATATTATAGTTCAGACACCTATAAAATCTTAGAAAATTCTAAAATTCATAGAAAAACATATATATACAACAAACCTATATCATAAACTCTAAAGAAATCGTAAACAATTAGACTTCAATATCATATAATAAATAAAGTTATGAACTGACATATAAAATCATATCAAAATACCTACAATATTAACTTTTGAAACATCAACTTATTAAACTTTCTTCTAGAATATCAACTAATAAGCAAAATAACAATAACATATCAGATTAAATTATAGTCCAAACACCTGTAAAAAATCTAGAAAAAAAATTATATGATGTTATAAACTAATTGTTAAATGTAGCTAGAGTACAAAATTTCATAAAAAAAATGCTTCATAAATCATAATCGTTGAATAATCAAAATCAAAATCAAGGATAACTCAAAAGCATGTAGAATACAAATGCTTGAATTGTTGTTGATTTATAAATCAAAATAACTATATCATAAACCCTAACTACGTAAATCGGAATAATTTTATTACCAAGTTATAGTCGAAATATAGAAAAAATCAATACATGTTTTGTGAATTGGAGAATGATCAGGTGTATAATCCGAATATGAATCGATAAAATGAAGCATTTCTATGACCGGTTTAGTGTTTATCGTGATGAAATCTGAAACAAATTATAATCACGAAAAATGTGTTGATTCAGAAATAGATGAAAATTGAGCTTGGCAATTCTGTTTTCTAGGGTTTTGAATTTTTACAAAAACACTTAATCGCAAGCATAATATATATAATTTTATATTAAAACACACATTTCAATTCTTAGACTAATAAGATACCATGTAATAACATTTCAGAATATCTAGAATATTTTACTAGAACATACATTATAATAATTAGAATAGTTAAAATTTAGCATAATAACAATCAAGAATATATAAAATAAATATCAATCCAAAATATACATAGTATTCAACTAAAACATACATTATACTTCATATAAGAATTAGAATATCACATAAAAATATTCCAGAATATATAGACTTTAGTGGAATTATAAAAGTTCATGTTTTGCAAAGTGGAGATTCATCATGTATATAATCTGAATATGATCGTGTAAAATGAGCCATTTTTGTGATCATTTTAGTGTTTTGTTGTGATGAATATGAAACAAACTAACTTAAATTAACTACAAACATCAAATATTAGTAACATTTTAAAGCTTTACAACATACAAGAGATTCAATTAAATACCAAATCAAAAAATTATAGTGATAATCCACGGATTAATATAAATCAAAATCATATACAAATCAGAATCATATAAGAACATTTGGAATACTAACATATCAACCCATATTATACAGATTTAGTACCAGGTCATGTCATTAATCAACAAATCTACTTCTAAAATCAAATCAATAATTCATCAAATAAGCAAATCTAATATTATTAAGACATTACAAGGAGATAAAACCTAATTTATCAATTATTGAAACCTAAAATACCTACAATAGATGTAATTTCCTCATGTTCTGGATCTTTTAAGTCGTTAGGGGAAGTTTTTTGTATGAAAACTTAGATCTGAAGCCTTTTATTGAGAATCAATTACTTCTGACGGATCAACACACAAACCAGGGCTAGAATTAAAATCAATTTTAACAAAATGAGCCACAATTAATGCTCAATTAGAAAAAAAGATCTTCAAATTGGTGTACCCGAGCTTTGATTTAGTTGAATGAAATCGTAGTTTTTAGGATAAGAACCAGAATCAATTTCTTTGTGTTTTTATTGAGAGATTGGAAACAAAGTTTAATCATGAAAGAACTTTGAATTGATGAAAGCAAAATGTAATCACGATTCAACATCAGAATATTAATCAGAACGTTAAAAATCAAAATAATAGTGAATCACAATCGATTTTTAGGGTTTTAACGAGAAGAAATTAGAATATTTTAACTCAAAATCACTCACAAAAATCAAGAAGAAATTATAGTATTATACGTCACCTGGATTAACTCTAGATGCAAAATCTGAATCCAATTCTGAATGACCCATTTGTTGTAAAATCAAGCTTCGATTTCGTTTGATTCATGAATGTTGATGATAGACAACTTGATCCGATTTTTTGATTAATCTGAAACAAATTTGCGAATGAAGCAGAAGATGTCGATGATCGACATTTGTATCAAATGGGTTTTAGTGTTCGTATCTAGTGTTTTTAGGAAGAATACCGGGTGTTTATGTTTGCTGGACGAAAAAGAATGCAAATTTCCATTCTTGCCCCTCCATGTCTTCATCTAATCCCAAAGTTCCATTAATTTACAAAAAGGCCACCGCCTATTTTATGGTTTAGTCTAAATTAATATCAGCCTTTGATTATTCATGATGAGTGGTCAAGATTTGGTCTCCCCGTCCCACAAAATCTAGTGGCCTCACATGAACCTAACCTTATATATATATATATATATATATATATATATATATATATATATATATATATATATATATATATATATATATGTACTTATTATATTTTCCGAAATTTTTTCTATCAATTTTTTACATAAAGAAATCAACGGCATCGTGTAATATTAAACATGTATAACATTATGTGTTTACAACAAATGGAATGGGAACCAAAACCCTAGCTCCATTGGCGATTCCGGCAACTTCTTTGGGCATACTCCGACAGGGGGGTGGAAATGTGAATGTGATTCAAGCTTTGGGATCCACACAATTTTAGTGGTGCAACTGGCAATGTTTTATGTTCTTGTGTATCGCTTCTCTCCTACTGCTTCATTATGGGATCAAGATGGGGAATCGATGATGCATGGACGGAAGTTCAATGTAGTAATAAGGCAGGAAGAAGACAACAACCTACAAGGGATCATCAATCGTATTTAGGATCAAGATTTGATGAGATAAAAGTGATTTCTTCTCATTGAATATTACTAATTTCCTCGACTTGATTGAACCTAGAGATTTTTGGAGAGGTAGTGAACGTTTGGGAACAATTTTTGACATTTTTCTTGCTAAGAAAAAGTCTAGGCATGGGAAAAAATTTGGTTTTCTTCAGTTTATTAATCTCCGTAATATCCAAAATTTAGTGAAAGATTTCCATGAAGTTTGGTTTGGATACTTTAGATTTTTGGCATAAATTCCCAGGTTTGAGAAGGGTAAGTCTACGAAGAGATATCGACCTTTGCCTTTTAAATCTAATGAGTACGTAGTACCGCCTAGGTCATATGCCCATGTTGTTTATAATGTTAAGCAAAATGTTAGTATTGAAAACATTCCTGAAAAAAGTCACAACTTGCAAAAAGAGGTGATTAAAATCCAACCAGGTGATTTCATTGTTGAAGACCATAAGGAATCTTTGGCTTGTATTGGTAGAGCTCGAGATTTCCTTACTCTTCCAAACCTATAATCACTTCGTTTGGATGAGGGATTTGAAGAAGTAGAGATAGAATATGTAGGCGAGTTATCAGTTGTTTTTTTTTTAATTTACATCTTCTGTAGTGTGTAAAGATTTCATGCAAAATGAGTCTATGGACCATTGGTTGTCATTGAAAAGAAAATGGGATAAACACTTTTTACCCAAGGATCGCCTTGTATGACTTGATATATATAAGGCCTTCCATTACTTGGGTGAAGTAAACAAGCTTTTAGGACGATTGTTTCTAGATGGGGAACTGTTGCTCATATGGAATACAATCTTGGTTTAGACTTGTACAAAAATAGAATTTACCTACTCACTAAATGTTTGGATGTAATCTCGGAGGTGATTTTGGTAGAAGTTAAAGGCAAAGAGTATAAAGTTGGAGTAAAAGAGGCTGTAAGATGGAAACCATCTTTTGAAGTTGAAAACCCGATTGTTAGTGATGATGAGGAACCGATTGTTCAAGAACGTTTTCAGGTAGAATCTGAAGGAAATTTGCGTTCTTTAAAAGTTGATGTTGAGGAGGAGGTCAAGATGAGCCACAGGAACCAACTTGAAGTCTTGTGATCTATCTGGTATTTACAATACTATGACACACATAGATTATAAGAAAGAATGTAACTTTGGTCCTAAAAAAAGGGTTAGCTTCCGTGGGTATTTTTCTCATACTAACCAGCTAAATAGAGAGCAAAATGACACAAAGGATCAATCAGAATCGAAACCTGTTGCTTCACATCCTAATATGGAAGTTATTTTGCAGCCTCTTAAAGTTGTTGTCGCAAATGATTACATAACACCACCTGATGGTGGTGATATGTACAACATGCTCATGAGCAAATGGTTAACAGGGGGAGGTGTAGTCCATTTACCTCATATTAGGTTTCACTTTCACACCCTCTAGGTTTTAACATTACTTTGTCCTGTGGGACTGAAGCTATGGAGGACGATATTCGGTTTTCTAAGAGCAATCAACATGCACATATGGTGTAACACCAGGATCCTAAGTAAATTCATATTTCCAATTTTATGCATTTTAAGGTTACTATTGCATGGTGGAGGCACTACGGCATATAAAATCAAGGAAGCATCATGGTTTATTTAAACTGCCACTCCATGGCATTATATGGCCACTGCGTGGTAGCTGACAAATGACAAAACCTATTTACGAGTTTTGCTCTTTATTTACAGGAAACCCTAATTTGCTCCTCCATTTTTAAGCCTTGTTGTGGTATTATTTGAAGCCATTGAAGGAAGAAAGAACAAGAAGTGAGCTAAGATATAGCAAGCAAGACCTCATCCTTTGTGGTAGCATTCATCTAGACCTTTATAAATGTCAAAGACTCCATTTTCATCATGATAGGTTTCTAGATCATGAGTTTTGTCCCTAAATCATCATGTTCTTGATTGTTAGAGTGTTGAGATCTCATAAAATTTGCAACTTTCTGAATCTCCAATCCATTTAGGGTGTTTGGTGCTTTGGATCTGGATTGGTAGTGAGTTTTGGTATCATGCATGGATTTTTGGTTAAAAACCCTTGTTTTGACCTAATAAGAGCCCAATACATGCATGTACGGAAAGTAAGGGTTTTTATGTTCTTTTATGATGCTAAAAACATTTCTGGAACTATTGAAATAGAAGCTTTCAAGATTAAGTGCTTAATGAATTAAGCCAAGTTGTGTTTTACCGTTTTTTGACCTAAGAGTGAAAACCTTACCTCTTGGAAAGTCTAAAGGGATAAAATTGGAAATGTTATTTACTTAGACCATAGTATGGACCTGATATGAGCTTTGGTGCCCTTAGAATCAAAGAATACAACTTAATCTATTAAGTTGTTAAGAACCTAGTGCCTACGACATGGCCTAGGTCGGCACGGCATGACGACTAGGATAAGACTCGTCTGTTTTGTCATCTAGTGGTGACGATGTAGCCAAGACTAGCCACGACAATGCGACCGGCTGGAGGTTGACCTTTGACCATTGAATTTGACCAAGTTTGACTTTAGGCAATTTTGGGTATTTTGAATAGTAGATTGAGATTTGGGTCCCTGTTTATTAGGTGACCTATAGAGACAGTACTTGAAGTAGTTATCGATTTAGTTATCTTTCATATTATGAGGTGACTTTTTCCTCAATGTACTTATGGGTCGAAGGCACCAACGTCGGCCAACTAGATCATGTGTCATGGTATATAGGATGATGCTATGATAGATTAATATATTTGTATGGTTACCTATATATGTTGATTATATGCTAGATTGGTAAATATTTATGATTACTTGTATGTGCTAGTTTTATGTTTATCTGTTATGCATGTCGGCATGGTGAGGGTTAGTGGAAATCCAATTAGGAGACTATAGACCAAGGGAAATCCAGTCGGGAGACTATGGGCGAGCTTAATCCAGTCGGAAGACTATGGACTCAACATGCAATATGTTTATCTATTTGTTTGTGTGTGTGGTACTTTGTGGAAACTCGCTAAGCTTTGGCTTACAGTTTGATTTTTTAATGTTATGTACTTCAGGGGACAGGGGCAAGGCGAAGACCTGATTGTGCACATCATCCTATACTTTTATATGATTTATGGTTTTAGGGATACTCAGATACGTGGTTGTGACTTTTAGAATCATATTTTTGTAAAATTTATGAATTCGAATATTTTTTAAAATTAAAATTTTTTGTCATGATTTTAAGTTGTTACAAGTTGGTATCAGATCCCTGGTTTTAGATAATTGGATGAGCATTTGTGTGAATCCAAACTCAAACTAAGGATCTGTAAAAGTTTTCTAAATTGTTTTCAAAAAGTAACCAAGGGAGGATGAGATGTGTATGATCATCTGGAGCAAGAAAGTGTACCCCAAGATACCCACACTACTATTTGCTTATGATAGAATTGGATGCTAGTTTGTAGACTAAGGATCCCCAAGAATCGCATGACAGAATTTCATGATGTGTAATGCATGATAGCATACTAGAATCTCTTGTATGCTAGAAGAAATTGACATAATTAATGTAAATGTTTATTGTGTTCATCATAGTTGTAAATAACTAAGATTTTATAGTCTGAGAACGTTTGATGTTACTTTATTTCCTGTTCATCGTCAATTTGTGGGATTAGGGTAGAATCAAATATTCAACTATCTATGGAATCTAGTGTATGTATTATTAGTATTCACAAATGGCTTCAGGGTTTGTGGAAGCTTCATGAGTGAGTGTGGTTGTAGTAGGTCAGCTTGAGAGATGATTAGCCATTCTCGAGAGAGTGGGATTAGGGTGTATGCATATCCCAGTCGTTAGGTTTTGTATTTGGGTGGTATGTGATGATACTTTGAGACAAATACAGATAAGTGTGGAAGGTATTATGGGCCTATACTACTAGAAGAACAAGACTCGTATGTGTAGAAAGGAATTCAAAAACCCTAAGGGTTTAATTTTATAAAATGGTTCTAATAGCATGAATTGTGGCGCTTTAGATAGATTTTCGTTCATTTTCAGTTTGGTGTACATGAGAGGTTCTAGATTAGGAGCTGGTGGCCTAGAAAGGTTCTAGATTAGGAGGTGGTGGCCGTGGCTATTCAGGGTTCCATCCTGAAGATATTTGGGTTTATCAAGATCGTGATGATTAAGCTGTTTTGTAACGCCCGCAGATCCGGGCTAGCCAATTTAGAGACAATGAGCGTCAAAAATGAGTTTTTAATGGAATATTATTTAGAAGGATTAATCTTAACCAAGTTTTTGAATATTTCTCAAGGATTCCGTACATATAAAGAACGCCAGAATTTCGAGTTATAACGAAGAAGTTATGGCCCGTCGAAGTTTTATGGCAAAATCGGCACGGCACCGGGAGACGTAAATAGTGAATTTAAGATGGAGGACTTTTTAGGCTTATAAATATAAACAAAAGTTTTAGTATTCATTAAATCAAGAACATTCAAAAAAAGAATGCCCAAATCTGACTTTGTATGAGGAAGTTATGAATTTTCTAAGATTTTGCTTAGCAGTGCACAGCCCGAAACTCGAATTTTAGATTGAGCGTTTTATAGCCAAAGTAACCTAAATGAGAATTGAAGATCTCATTAATAGGAACTCAACGGTAAAAAGACAGACGAAAATGGAGTTTGTATGTGGAAGTTATGAATTTTACGCGGACATTTAACAGTATAATCTCATCGTACTGTTAATTTTAAGATCGGTTGAGAATTAGTTGACGGAGTCAAAATGAAAGTTGTAGATCTTATTTTTACTTATGCGTGGATATAAAGAACGTCGAAAACGCAACTCGTATGCCAAAGTTACGGGGTTTAGAAGTCGACAGGGTGCTGCCGCAAAAGGGGTGACGTGGCACAATCTTGGCCATTGTTTTCTCCTTAAGGCTTGCCACTAGATGGTGACATGTGGCACCAATTTCAGCCATATTTCACCATATGAATAGAACCTCTCCCACCCTTATTTTCTTCACACCTTTCCCATTCTTTCTTCTCTTTACTCTCTCTCTAGAACCTCTCTCTAGCCCCGAAACCCCCCGAAAAGCCTAGGGAACCACCCTAGCATGAGGCGGAAGCCCCGAAGTGCTCGACGACTCTGAGAAGAAGAGCTTTTCGGCTCGGGAACACTGCTCCAAGCAAAGCCCGGTTTTCTATAAAACCCGTTGTAAGTAAGTCACACCTACACTATTTTTAATATAGCCTTTATTTAATTATATTAACGTTATTAGGAACTTATAATAAGTACTTGGGCTATTATTATGGATTATATAAGTATTGTTTAACGCTTATATAATAGTAATAATTGCTAGACTATTAATTAGTCTCGGCGAATAATAGACTAAACTCTAGTGGTAATAATACTAGGTTTCGTCGAAGGAAATTATTTTTAAGAAGCGAAGCGCTGTCTGAGTTCGGAATCACCACCTTTTCAAGTGAGTGCATGGTCCCTTTCATCTTACACATAGATATGAAGTATTTTATATAAACTACATGTTATGTGTGCATATTATCTGTATACTTGCTATCTATGTTGGATGAACGGTTTTATACAAGTTTTATATGATTTAAACTGTATATGTATTTATATCTACAAAATATGTTGGGTAAAACATGGGTAGTTGAAATATGAGTTAGATGATGAGTTTAGAGGTGATATAGACCACGAATTAAGGGTGAGAGGTAGATGATGTAAGAAGCCTTGTTCCCAAATGCTGGCCCGGTCATCTAGCAGAGTATGGACGACAACCACAGACTATTCTAGACAGTCCAGTGGAACACTATCAGGCTCGCAATATGTAGGTGTTATGAACGATGTGTTCACCGGTGTACTCTAAAAACCCATTGACATGTGTTGCGAGTGGACTCTTGAAAACGATACCATCAATAAATGAGATAACCTTAGCAGCTGTGCTCGAAGGACAATACTGGCAGTTGTGCCTCACATAGAATGTCACAATTCTGGCAGTTACGCCTAAGTGATAGAACTAGCAGCTATGCTTGATAGCTATGTCATTGACAACGATGGACTTCGTACCTACTCCTTAGGATAATCCTTAGGAATGAATGAATGAGAAATAGCGGATTCTTAGGGTAGATCCTTAAGAGTAAAGAAGATAATGGGGATGGGTAATTGGGTTAACTGTTCGATGATTAAACATAATAATTATATTATTGTGGGTTGAAAAGCCTATGTACTCACCAGGTTTATATCACAGGTGTTGATATGAAGTCACATTACACTGAGAGATTAAGGAGATATAAATCACTAGTGATAATGAATTTAAGTTATGTTTATGCTTATGTTTCTGTATTGACGATGACATCCCGAATGTCTTAAAATGAATAAAAAATATTTTTCTTCGTAAATGCCTTGATAACGTATTTATCATGTTTCACTGGGAGGAAATTCCGCACAATTTTATTCAAAAGAGGTACTCTGACTTTTATAAAGCATAAACAAAATCGGTCTTTTCTGGCCGTGAAATTGGGGATGTCACATGTTTTATGAGCAGTATGCCGCTATGACCGAGGTAGCTATTGTCGCAGTTATCGCCATCGTAACTACTACGGGGGTACAATGGAGAGGGTCATCTCAGTAATAGGAATTCAACAACATGAAATCCACAGAGTTAGAAGGGGTCAAGGACTCGATCTTCGCTATGAGATGGAGTTATGATGTGGAGGATTGCTTCTTTACTTGTTCCTATCCAGAGGACTAGAAGTTAAGGTGTTCCCTGAACCTTTTCCGTCTGGGAACGAAGGACGGGTGGCACTTGGTGACTGGTTCTTACACTCCAAAGCAGAGTGTTGCTATTACTTGGGGGTAGTTTTTGGAGATGTTTTGCATGGAGTACGTTCCCTAGGTATGTATATATATATATATATATATATATATATATATATATATATATATATATAGAGAGAGAGAGAGAGAGAGAAAGGTTGGTACAAGAGTATCTACTGTTGAGGCAGACTTTAGCATCTGCGACTGAGATAACCAAGAATTTTACTAGGAGAGCTCTTTTCTATCCTAAGTATTCCGCCTCAGAGCAGGCCCAGATGGCATGGTACTTGAGTATGCTCAAGACTAAGATTCAATATTTTGTTTCTACCCAACATTACAGTACCCTCTCTGAGCTTCAGGATGTCGCACAGAGGCGGGATATTGAGATTGAGATCGAGATCAAGAAAAGGGAGGAGAGGCAGGCTCTGGTGTAGCCACAACATGCAACAAAGCGATTCAATCATGTTGTTTCATGATCTGGAGGTTAGAGGAGTCACACTGGTGGTAAGTACAGGAGGGCTCATGAGGGAGTATGTCAATCATCGACAACATGCCATAATTGCAGCAAGGAGGGACATTTTGCGAGGGATTGTCGCCATCAGGCTTTGCCGACGAGCACTAGGATTTGTTATCACTATGATCCGGTTGTCCATGTAATGGCCCGTTTTTCGTTATCTGCTACGAAGTCGATGTAGGCACCAACTCCAACCACTCTTCAGATTATGGATGGACGATAAAGGATTGATGAGACCCCATGTGCTAGGGGTCATGCATTTCTGCTCACCGCAGAGGAGGCCAAGGCGGCACTTGACCTCGTTACTGCTATGTCTTCATTCATTATTCTGCCATGTTATTTGGTTATATGCTTATGCTTGTATTTGTGATAGGTACATTTTTCTTGCTCTTTTGCTTTTTGACTTGGGTGCGAGTCAATCTTTCATATCATAGTCCTTTAGTAGGGATTTTGTTACGACAATTAGGGAGCTGGAGTGTCCATTGCAAGTTTCCATTGCCAACGAACATGGGATTGCAGCCTAGAGTATTTTTCAGGATTGTACTTTGGAGATATTCGGGGTGTCCTGACTGACTGATTTGATTCCCATCCCCATGGGGGATGTGTGCATGATAGTGGAGATGGATTGATTGAGCATATTTGGAGCCATGATCGATTGCAAAAGGCAGCCAGTGGTAGTTCAAACCCCAAGTGGGGGAGAAATTATTATTTATGGTAACGCTACCAAGGTTAGTTAAGCCTTTTGTTCAGGTGCTAAGGCTCGACATTATCTTCAATATGGGTGTTTACATATGTGGTTGACACTCAGGTTAGAGGGGGTTTTAGTTTCGAATGTGCCTATAGCCAGCGAGTTTCCAGATGTATTTCTGGAGGATCTACCTGGCGTGCCTCCTTCTAGGCATGTTGAGTTCAGGATTGAGTTTCCATATTTATTTTCGGAGGATCTACCTAGGCCCAATTGCTAAGGCGTCATATCTTGGCCCCTTAGCTTCAAGAGTTATTGGGCAAGCACTTCATCCGACCAAGCAGTTCTCCATGTGGAGCACCGATTTTGTTTGTGACTAAGAAGGATGATTCACACTAGATGTGCATTGCTTATCGGGAGCTGAACAAGTTGATGGTGAAAAAGCATTATCCACTTCCATGGATTGATGAACTCTTTGATCAACTACAATGTGCATCCTGGTTCTCCAAGATCGATTTTAGGCCGAGGTATCATCAGATGAAAGTCAAAGAGGAGGACATGGAGAAGGCATTGTTCTGATTTCTTTATGGCCATTATGAGTTCGTGGTGATGCCGTTTGGGCTTACTAACACACCTATGCATTTATAGATTTAATTATTCAGGTATGCATGTCGGTGCTTGATCGTTTGGTCATTGTTTTTATCAAAGACATCCTAGTATATTCCAGGACTAGGGAGCGGCATGAGGAGTACCTTCGAAAGCTATTGGGAGTTTTGAGGATGGAGAGTATTTTTGCCATGTTATCGAAGTGTGAGTTTTGGTTACAAAATATTTAGTTCTTAGGACACCTTGTTAACCAGGACGAGATTATGGTAGACCCGACCAAGATAGAGGTAGTTATGTAGTGGGAGGTCTCGAAGTCTCCCTCGGAGATCTGGAAATTTTTTTGGTTTGGCAGGTTATTACTAGAGATTTATTTAGGATTTATCCAAGGTTGTTGTACCTCTCACTTGTTTGACAAGGAAGGGTATGGATTTTCGCTAGGGGCCTGAGTAGCAGGCTGCATTCGAGATGTTAAGGCGGAAATTATCTGAGGCCTCGGTGTTGACTCTTCCGGAGGGTGTGGAGGACTTTTTTGTCTATTGTGATACTTCCATCACTGGATTAGGGTCAACACTCCTACAAAGAGGAAGGGTTATTATGTATTCTTCTAGGCAGCTGAAACTGCATGAGAATTTGGTATTCGACGCATGATTTGGAGTTTGGGCGATGGTGTTTGCCCTAAAGATTTGGAAACATTATGTATATGGGGTATGTTGTACCATCTAAACAGACAACACGAGTTTGAGATATCTTGTGGACCAGTCAAATTTGAACATGAGGTGGCATAGATTGATTGACATAGTCAAGGATTATGACTATGAGATTTTCTATCATCATGGGAAAACGAATGTGGTTGCTAATGCTTTGAGCAAAAAGGCAGCCAATACTTCTATTGGTATTCTATGTATGAGGATTTCTATCGATTCACCACTTCTGGAATTGATCAGTGAGGTTCAGGCCGAGGGATCAAGAAGAAAAATTGGAAGTGGGAAGGGGTTAGGAAACAGATTGACCGGTTACTACCGACAGTCATGGACTTCTAACCTAGTGTGGTCAGGTTTCGGTTCCAGATTTTGGTGGCGCCAGGTAGATCATGATAAAGGAGGCACATAAGTCTAGATTCTTGATACCCATTGGAGCCATAAAAATGTATCGGGATTTGAGACTTAGTGTAACATCCAAAAATACAAGCCAATTTAAAACTTTTATAAATCATTTAAAACCATTCTCTTATTACAATATGTTTCCAAAATAGTTTAAACATCAGAGTTCCCAGAAATCATAATCATCAATCGAGGAAGTGTATGGTCACGCCTTTGCCTTTCCGCGGTCATCCGCTGAACCTGAAACAATAAACTGAAATTGTAAGCTCGAAGGCTTAGTGAGTTACCCCCAAAATACCCATACACATCATAATACACATACAATAACAAATAACATACTTTGTGTCCAATCATCCATCGGGATGGAATACCCCATGCCCTTAACCATTGGGTTGGAATGCCAGCATACCGATACACTTCACATAACACATATACAACTAACAGAATGTACTGGATCCATAGATTTAGATACTAGATTACCCTTGGCCCACACTATGAGTCTGGATTGCCTTCTGGGCCCACAACTCACATCTGGATTGCCATCCAGCCCACAGTACAAGTCTCCCTCAGCTCGTATCTAGAATGCTCCTGGGTTTGTTGGTTACCGCACGGAGCAGTTTCACCTCAACCAATCCCACAAAATATGTCGACATATAACACAACTAATGCACATACAGATTATCACATAATACTACAGGTAGTCCTACAGATCCACCTAACTGGCATAAGTACTAGCATGTAGATAGTCATACCAACTATAGGTCACTAAGCATAACTACATCCGATCTACCAGGATACCGATCTAACAGATCATACTAGCATATCACCATCCTATCTACCAGGATACCGATCTAACATATCACAACAGTAATAATCCTAATAACAAAACAAAGGGCCGACCTTGGTGCCTTAGACCTTTGAGTATAGTGAGGATAACTCACCTTGCAACTGACGCGCTGAAGTGATACGTCAAAGTCCAAGTCAAAGTTCAAGGTCAACAGTCCATGTTAACCTCAAATCGTCGAGTACAACCAACCACTCGTTGAGTTCCTTCCATAAATCATCAACTCGCCGAGTCACATGAGTGACTCGTCGAGTTCCTAATGTTTGCAGTCGTAAACTCCTTGGCCAACCCATCATGTTTCCCTACAACTCGCTGATTTCATGTGTGCCAAAAGCCGAGAAAACCCTAATTGACTCGCGGAGTCACCCTACTGACTCGCCAAGTTCACAACAATCTTCATCGGACTCGCCGAGTTGACTATACAACTCGTCGAGTCCCTTCAGTCGTTCATCAATCCAAATGCTTTTTAAGCCCTAAAAAGGTTCCATATTGCTGATCCAATTCCCCAAGGCATGTTCATCACGTAAAGTTGCAAACTTTAAATGCATGAAAGCATCTAAAGACTCTAAATGGCAAATACAAGCTTGAAATGGAGTTTTACACTTAAGGAGGGGTTCGTACATGCCAAAGCTTATAGCTTTATGGACTTATAGACCAAAGAGAGTTCAGATATGAAGTTACGACCTCCGATATTAGCTCATACCCTAGTATAGCTTCTTATTATGCTATAAAAGCCCTAATATTACAAAGATCCATCTCCCAAAGCTTGAAACACAGAAGGATGAAGCACACACACTGATTAGGGTTTGCTGAACTCTCAAGAAGCTGTAAGGGGGATGAAGGAGGCTTATGATCCTTTAAATAGGGTGCAAAACCCCGAAAACTAGGGTTTCAGCCTCTAGCTCCTACTCGTCGAGTCCCTTCTTGGACTCGTCAAGTAGGTCACTTAAACATGTGGACCAGTCGCTGCTACTCGACGAGTCAGGTTAACCAACTCATCGAGTAGACCTTGAAATCATGAAAATTAAAACCATAAATTAATACTTTGAGAATCGGGGCATTACAAATTTCCCCCACCTGAACTAGACTTCGTCCTCGAACTCTACTTCAGTCAACAACCCTAGATAGTGCTCCCGCATCACCGCCTCTGGCTCCCACCTCTACTGGACCTTTGTCGGTACTCCCACTGTTCCTTTTCCAAAGGTATCTCTTTTTTCAGCAGAACCTTTACCATCCTCTCCAGAATGGCCACGGGCCTCTCCACATAATTCATGCGCTCATCGACCTGAATGTCATCCAATGATACTACTGCCTCCTCATCTAGGATGCACTTCCGCCATTGCAAAATGTGAAAAGCAATGTGAATCTCAACCACAC
Source organism: Lactuca sativa (assembly GCF_002870075.4). NCBI lineage: Eukaryota > Viridiplantae > Streptophyta > Magnoliopsida > Asterales > Asteraceae > Lactuca > Lactuca sativa. Next base: position 103,457,335 of record NC_056623.2, on the reverse strand, counting down.
ATTTTCAAAAGGTCTATCCTACAAGCCACTTTGCCAACCTGATAAAATCCTGATGATCCAAAGTATTAGAAACCCAGTTTTTACTATTCTTGAAGCGAACCCTTTGTGCTGTCAGGATAATGCGTCCTTCAGCTCCAAAATTATCATAGAAAATCAATCCACAAATAAACATGAACAATCATGTCAGGCCCAATTAGCCTTGGGTTGGATTACGAAGCATGCCTACGACGGGTCCAATCATCTCTAGGATGGAATACCATCGCATCCCACACATGTTTAGCCCAATCAACCCTCGGATTGGAATACCAAACATATCATGTCCAATCAATCATAGGGTCCGGTCATCCTCAGGATGGAATACCCTGGATTGGAATACCTCTATGAGCATAACTCGTGTCTACTCATAACTTGAGATCCAAGGATCTATCCTTCCATCTCATCCACCATCCTCTGATTCTTCACAACCAAGTGTAACTCTCTCAAATCTCAACAATACATCCATTCTGAACGCGCTCCTAGAAAATACATAACCAACTCAATCTCTATGACCACTATCCAAAACAACGGACAGCTCACCGATTGCCTAACCAAACGACACACACAAACAATAGTCCCATGCGTCTCCCGAAAAAAAATCGACTGGCTGGACGTGCTTCCACGCCCTGCCCTCAAACTTCTGCTAACATAATGAATGCTACATGACCCACTGCAACGTCACCTCTTACCTGGTTTTCAACGACCCATCTTTTCTTCACTTCAAACACGCTATGGCTCTTTCAAAGATAAAACCAAACCAATACACATCACAATAACTCAAGCCACCATCAACTAAACCCATCCATTACCCTTGAACCTGGGGATTGTTCTCTCAGCGAATAAATATCTCAAACCATATTCTTGCTGGAACGAAAAAAATCATGTGCTAACCATGCACGATACCCGACTTGAGATCTTACCCAAAACCGATTTGTTACCCACTCATGACCCAACATCAATGAATCTCCACCTGTATCTCACACCACATCCATAGAATACAGTCCCGAAAGCGATTACCAACATGTCGAATCAATTCAACTATCGAGTTGAAATTCTCAGGGTTTGTTGGTCTATCATCTCAATCCTACTTCTCCCCTTGAGCCTCCGTGCCTACGAATTTTAGTCGGCCCGCACCGGGTATCTTGGCCTACTGTATAGAGTAGGACAACCTCAACCCTAACCAAATGCCATAGATGATCATGAGAAAGATCTAACCCGGTTCCCAGAACCTGAATGACAGGACATTCTGATCCCAAGCCTTCCTAAAGCTGACGAATACTCATTCATATCTACTCCTACTCCCCAACTGGAGTATCACCCAATCCAAGAAGATTAATCCTTTGAGATACTCCGAACTGATGAGATCACCAAGATCTTCTATACTCCATCCGATCTCTAATAACAACTTCCGATTAAAGCAAAAATAAATTGGAGTCTTCAGCCTACCCCAGCAGCATGTTCAATAGTTGGGGACAGACCTACTGATTGCTATAACATAGCAGCATACTCAATACCCGCACACCCATGCTGAATGTACTGCCGAGCCCTGGCAGCTAACAAAACCCTTAATTTATTGATCCAAAAACCCTCACAGCCAAGCACACCCTCGACTGAATACTTGAACTGAACTCAATTCCAGACTGGAACTCCAATCTGTTTCCTCAACTTCTGCTATCGAGCACCAAGAAGATGTGTTTCTTATGTTGGGGAGTTTACCGAACCCCCCGTCAACCCAATACTCAAACCAAGCAGCCACTGGGGCCTCCATTTTCCCTGTCGGGTTGTGAAACTTATCCCCGATTCAAATCCTCTCCCGCTTCCGCATCACGAGGTAACTCTCCCCTACTTAGATTCGACTAAGCCTTCATAATAGATGAGAATTGGAGGATTCCTAATCCTTCTTACTTCCAAACGAAGGATCCAATGACAACCAACTCTTTCCCACTAGTGCTCCATTAGTAGCCAATCCCAAATGATCATACACTTCTAACAACCAGATGGACACTTCCTGAATCCCAGTGAAACCGACAGTCCCTAATGCTTGGATGACTCCACGTTCATGTCTTGGAGACCAAAAGGTAGATGCTCCAACTAATATCTCGGCGACAAGTTACTTCCCTTGGCGCTATAGTCTATCAACCACTAACGGTTGCTAAAAGCACTGAATCCTAACAATGCTAAATAACCCTTTTGTGGGACCCTATCCGCAGACCTCCCATATAATACCCCCTTTTTACAAAGGTGTCCCAAACAAGCTTCCCGCTCTCGGTCTCTAGAAATCATTCTCTTCAGGGTTCACACACTGACTCAATTAACAGCTTAAACATCCACAATTGAACTACAGCAGCTGAAGTAACCTCTGCCCTAAACTGGGCTACAAACTACTCCCAAAACATAGTCTATAATCCCAAAAGTGCAATAGGTCGCATAATCAATCCTTACCACCTGATATAAGAGATCCAAGGCAAACCGGACCTCACAATTACTTATGTCACGCCGACCCACCTGCGCTCACCGGTGCTGAAATAATGTTGCATATCCCAGCAACCAACTGATCGCGAGCTGGAATACAACCTGATCCTGGGGTCACAAGTCTGTTCACTCCTTTGAGCTTGAAAGAAAACTGAGAGGGGCAATCCTTGCCCTACAAAACGACAATTCAATCCATCAATTAACTATTCCACTCCTAGCTTCAAAACCCCAGCTGAACATAATCATCTTTCCTTTCCGGAGTCCCCGCGACCCATATTCCGGCCTCGAGCAAACCGCCGAGCCTCAAATCTAGAAACTCATGTTCTAGCTTCTCCCTTTCAACCCACAGAAATATAACGAGTATAGATCATCTTCCTGATCCCAGATAACTGCAGCCCTCTGCTCATTAGAATATGTACCAGTAACAAGTCCCGGTACTGGAAAGCTCAACCAACTCCTCTCCCTGTCGTCGTTACAGCTGTTGCAACAACCGTCTCAGCAATGGTTGCATCTCGCTCATCAAATTACTCAACCATGGCGTTCTTGAAAGAGCCAATCATCTTCGGAATCTGTCCCCCGAACGATCTCGATCACCTACTCCTAGATGATCTACTTGACACGATCCTCTGACAGTAGTGGCCTATTTTGGCTGCCAGCTCTCGATCCTGATCCATACCATAGTAGGGACCCAACTCCCAACTAAACCCCAGGGTTTGTGACTTCCTTGCTACATGTATGGGTCTTGTGCTTTTAGTAGTACGGGCTCATACTACCTTCCACACCTACCCATATTTATCTTAAGTATCACCACAACACCTTAACAATATACATGAACATAGCGAGCGCTCAATTCTCACTCTTAGAGGAAGGCTAACTGTCTCACAACTAACCTACCGGTCCCACACAAACCACCCATCCATGAAACTTCCACCAACCCTGTAACACTAGGGTATGCTAGCCATACATAACGTTGGACCCTATAGCCTTTCGAATATCCAATCCTACCCTAAGCCCCCAATCAGATAAGAACAGAACATAAGGCCAAATCAAACATTCTCAGGCTACAAGATCTTAGTTATGTATAATCGTGATGCATACACTAAACAACTACAGTAATGATGTCAATCCCATATAAAGGAAACCTTAGGCTTGTAGACATCATGTAATCAGGCAATTCTATCATGCAATTCCTGAAGATCCTAGCCTAGTGCTAGCATACTGTTTTAACATATCACAGTATCAAATAACTGTATGGTATTTTGGGGTCTACTTACTGGCTCCGACTGATCGTACACTTCACATCATCTTTTACTTATTTTGAAAACCTTTTAAAAATCATTTTGAAAATCTTTCCTTGATTTAAGACTGGATTCACACGAGTGTTCCTCCAATTTACTCAAACCAAGGCTTTGATACCAACAGTAACATTCCATTTTTCAAGTAGCTTCATATTCATCCCTCATATTTGAATTATGTCACTTTTAGCCCTTGGGTTGGAAGGAAGTGGCAAGAAAGGACAAAACATGAAAGTTGTCAACTGGGCGTGTACGCCTAGCGTAAGCTGGGGTATGTCCCTCGTAGAAGTTTAAATGATCGCTTGTGTAGGAGGAGTACGCCCAGCATACAAGAAGTACGCCCAGCGTACTCCCAGAGACCCTAAACCCTAATTTTGGGGCTAGCCACTATATAAATAACATTGTGGCTCAAAATCCTCCTTATCAGCCACCCCAACCTCAAAGAAACCCTAAAATGTCTCATCCTTCCATCTTTGGATGATCTTAACCTTGAGAAGCTCATTTTGGTGGTGTAATATTGGAAGATGAAAAGAAGAAGTTGGCAAGGAAGACCTTAGGAAGTTGGAGCTCATAGATTTGGGATAGCATCATCATCTGGAACTACTTGGAGGTATAAAGTTCATAACTTTACCTAAGAGTGCTTAGATCTAGTAAGGTTTAGTTTTCAAGTAATTTTGGTCCAAAGGTGGAAGCTTTATGGCCCAAATCTGATTTCCAGGTTAAGGGTTGCCACCCTTGGTGCTAAATGAGTCCCTAAGGCAGAAAGTTGCCACCTTGATGGTCTTAATGGATTTATGCAAGAGTCAAGACCATCTTCATGGAAGCAATACATCATTTATGGAGTTTGGGCGTGTTTGGGACAAGTAAAGTCACCACGTTAGGGACTTTAAGGATGATGAAAAGGACTTGGATCTGTAATTGTAGCTTCTCGTTTGGAGTATTAAGCACTTAATGGGAAAGTGACCTAACAGGGGAGTACGTTGAGCGTCCATGCAGGTACGCCCAACGTACTCACCATTTTGCTCGTACGCCCAACGTACTCATCAATTATGGGCCTTGCGAGTTTTGGGCCTCGGTTTGGACCATGTAGGGGATTTTGGTTATTTGGGCCTTAGTGGGCCATTGGAAGTCAGTTAATGTGGACCAAGAAGATGTTTGGGCTTTGGGTAAGGACCATTAGGGGGGATTGGGCCCAATCTTGCAAAGTGGGCCATTAGTGGACCACTAGTGGGCTTGGAAAGCCTACCTAGTGTTGGGTCTAGTTTTGGTATTGGGCCTTGGCCCAAATTGGAGAAAAGACAAAGTGGACAAGATGGGTTGCGTGGACCCCCCTTAGTCAAGATTGTTATCTTGTGTAATGACTTGGTATTTATCATGTGATAGTTCGGGATTTCTGGTGAGATAGCGATTCAGGAGTTGATACTTCAGTTTAGATCGACATTGTGAGGTGGGTTATCATTACTATATCAACAGGGTCTAAGGCACCAAGGTCGGCCCTTTCTCGGATTGTATACTGGTATTTATTTGATATGCTTATTGATCTGTTAGATCAGTGTCCTGGTAATTAGGAAGATATTATGTTTAGTGACCTGGTTTAGGTCGGTATCCTGGTATATAGGATGATGCTATGTTAGTGACCAGTTAGGTCGGTATCCTGGTTAAGATGTTGCTATGCTATATGATCTGCTAGATCGATTTGTTTGTCTGTGGATTGTTATGTGATTATATGTTATATGTGCACATGGTTGTTTAATTGGGGTTGGGTTGAGGCGGGTCCTGCTTTGAGCTGTAGGCCAACATACCCAGGGCGGTCCAAATAGACTGCAGACCCGGGAGGGCACATAGTCAGGCCGAAGGCCCGGGGAGCAGTCCAGATAGGCTGAAGGCCCCGAGAGGGTGGTCTAGATGTGTCGAGGCTCGGAGAGTGGGCTAGATAGAATGAAGGCCCGGTGCGGGCGATCCAGTCATACTGTAGACCCAGAGAGTGGACCAGGTGGACTGAAGGCCCAGTGCAAGCAGACCAGTCCCACTGTAGACTCGAGAAGCATGGTTGTTCTGTATTTTTTGATATGGTATGATTATGGTTATATGAGGTTGGTATTTTGGGGGTAACTCACTAAGCCTTCGAGCTTATAGTTTCAGTTTATTGTTTCAGGTTCAGCGGATAACCGCGGGAGGGCGAAGGCATGACCGTACACTTCCTCGATTGATGATTATGATTTTTGGGAACTCTAATGTTTAAACTATTTTAAAAACAAATTGTAATAACCGAATGGTTTTAAATGTTTGAAAAAGTTTTAAATTGGCTCGAATTTGTATGGATGTTACACCAACTTGTAACATCCAAAAATCCGAGCCAATTTAAAACTTTTTTTAAATCACTTAAAACCATTCTATTATTACAATTTGTTTCCAAAATAGTTCAAACATCAGAGTTCCCAGAAATCATAATCATCAATCGAGGAAGTGTACGGTCACACCTTCGTCTTTTCCCGGTCATCCGCTGAACCTGAAACAATAAACTGAAACTGTAAGCTTGAAGGCTTAGTGAGTTACCCCCAAAATACCCATACACATCATAATACACCTACAATAAGAAACAACATACCATGGATCCAATCATCCATCGAGATGGAAGACAACAGTCCCTCAACCATTAGGTTGGAATGTCAACATACCGATACACTTTAGATAACACATATATAACTAACAACATGTATTGGGTCCACAACTTTATAGACTGGATTACTGCTGGCCCACAGTGTGAGTTTGGATTGCCTTTCGGGCCCACAACTCACATCTGGATTGCCATCGAGCCCACAGTACGAGTCTCCCTCAGCTCGTATCTGGAATGCTGTTGGGTTTGTTGGTTACCGCACAGAGCAGTTTCACCTCAACCCATCCTACAAAAAATCTCGACATATAACACAACTAATGCACATACAGATAATCACATAATACTACAGGTAGTCCTACAGATTCACCTAACTGGCATAACTACTAGCATGTAGACAGTCATACCAACTATAGGTCACTACGCATAATCACATCCGATCTACCAGGATACCGATCTAATAGAATCATACTAGCATATCACCATCCTATCTACCAGGATACCGAACTGACATATCATAATAGTAATAATCCCAATAACAAAACAAAGTGCCGGCCTTGGTGCCTTAGACCCTTGAGTACAGTGAGGATAACTCACCTTGCAACTCACGCACTGAAGTGATAAGCTCCACTCTCAAATCACTGTCACAAACTCCGTCACCTATATTCACCATAGAACCATACTCATAATGTCCAATTTCCCAACATGCTCCTAGAAGTCAAATAGTCTACCATTGGTTAAAGTCCAAGTAAAAGGTCAAGGTCAACAGTCCGTGTTGACTTCAACTTGTTGAGTACGACCAGCCACTCGTTGAGTTTCTTGCATAACTCGTCAACTCGCCGAGTCACATGAGTGACTCATCAAGTTCCTAATGTTTGTGGCCGTAAAATCCTTGGCCAACCCATTGAGTTTCCCTACAACTCGCCGAGTAATGTGTGCCAAAAGCTGGGAAAACCCTAACTAACTTGCCGAGTCACCCTACTGACTCGTCGAGTTCACGACAATCTTCATCGGACTCGTCGAGGTGACCATACAACTCGTCGAGTCCCTTCAGTCCTCCTTCCATCCTGTAATGCCCGTGTTTCTGGGCTAAGCATTAGTGATGATATAATAGTCTTGCTCAACCATTAGAACTCGTTTTGAAGTAATAGGCGTCGAAAATTAAGGATAAAAATAGGCGTCAAAAATAAATGTTAGATGAAGTCAATATCTAAGAAGAAAGTTGTAGTGGCTGAAACAATGATTCCAGAGATATAAAGAATACCGAAATCTGAGTTATAACGAAGAAGTTATGACATGTCGAAGTTTAGCGACATAATCGGCACGACATTGTATAACATAAAAAGTGAATTTACGATAAAGTGCTTTTTAGCCTTAGCAATCTAAAAGAAAGTCGTAGCGTTCGTTAAACCGAGAGCGTGCGTAAAAAGAATCCCGAAATCTGACTTTGTATGAGGAAGTTATGATTTTTCTAAGTTTCGGCTTAGCAGTATGTAGCCCGAAACTCGAAGTTTAGATCGAGTGATTTTTAGCCGAAACAACCTAAACGAGAATCGAAGATCTTGTTCATAGTAGTTTAATGATAAAAATACAAACGAAAACGGACGTCGGATGAAGAAGTTATGAATTTTTAACGGACTTTTTATGTCCCGGCCTGTTAAAAATATAACTTTACGAATAAATTCAAAATTAGCCGACGGAGTCTAAACAAAAGTTGTAGAGTATAGGCTCACCTACGTGTAGATATAAAGATCGTCAAAAACAGAGCTCGTATGCGAAAGTTACGAATTTTTGAAGCTTGAAAATTAGAAGTACGCCCAGCGTACTCGTGTTCATGGTCCGAGTTTGGCCACGTCGCCTACTCATTCTCTTGATGGACGCGTGTTCATAGCCTTGACGTATCCGAGCTAATCCCTTCATACGCCTAGCGTACTCAATGTATGCCTAGCATACTGTGTGATGAGGGAGTACGCCCAGCGTAATTCGAGCTTTCAGCTCCTATAAATAGCGGACGATGCCAGCGTACTCGTTATATGTTGGTTTTTTTTCGAGAGTATGCATCAGACATACCTGATCCGGGAGTATGGATTAGGTAAAGAGGTAAATTTTAGATCTGGGAGTACGGATTATGTATTTTTGAACTATGTGTTCTTTAGGTGATTTTGAACTATGTGTTCATCAGATATTTTTGAACTATGTGTTCATCCAATTGGTATCATGTGCAAAGTTCTTCTTTTTGACACTATTGCGTGTCGGGGTACGGGAGCATACGGGAGTACTTTATTAGTATTTCCCTATACTTTTTATTTTGAAGAGCTTTGGAGTCTTTGTTTCTTTTATGAAGTGATCGGACGAGCTTCATGTGTCAGTGTTTCCTTTCACGAAGTAATTGAGGGAACTTCGTAGACTGCCTAATAAAGTGTGTCAGTAATAGACCACTACTAGGTATGTCTGGTGTTATATTGCCAGATAGGGTGAGATAGGGTGAGTCTGGGGGTAAAATACCTCACGGTGTTAGACCACTGGTAGGCAAAGTTCGATGCCAGATAGGGTGAGTCTGGGGGTAAACTACCTCAGGATGTCAGACCACTGCTATGCACAGTTATCTAGATAACTGCCCCTGACTTAATTTTCTTGTGATTTTTAAGAACGAAGGTTCGTGGTGAAACTTATTCCATTCCCCTCATTTGATGTCTTTATTGATCCTCATTTGCTGCCAGGGAATTTCCGAAGCAGCTTTGTTAGTTTGTTGTTCATATCGATCCCTTAGGCTAGATCTCGTAAGATCATTGTATAGGATCAGTATGTGGGGATTAACGGGATGGGATAGATTGTTTTAGAAATATGATATGTATGTGTTAATAATAATATTGGTGTTGCAGGTTTGAGATATACATTATTATCACATTGTGGGAACTAGATGTTCTTTAGGTATTTTTGAACTGAGTGTTCACTAGGTGTTTTTGAACTAGGTGTTCATTAAGTATTTTCGAACGGAGTGTTCACCAAGTATTTAGATTTAAGTATTCACCAGTTGTAATCTAAATATCCTGGCAGTTGCGCCTAAAGGATAATATTGGTAGTTGTACCTAGTAGAGAATAAATGATGTTATAGGCAGCCGCGCCTAATGAATAACATTGACAGTTGTGTCTAATAGAGAATAAGTGATGTTATTGGCAGTTGCGCCTAATGAATAACGTTGGTAGCTATGGATTTAGTACGGTATAGATGTACGTTGGTAGCTATGGATTTAGTACCGTATAGATGAATATTGGTAGTTATGGATTTAGTACCTTGACAGCTATGGACTTAGTGTCTGTTGTATAAATCTCGGGCAGCGATGGACTTTGTGCCTATTCCTTTGGAGAATCCTTAGGAATGAATGATAGAGGACAGATGATTCTTAAGATCTTCAAGAATAAAGAAGATAATAGGGATGGAAAATTGGGTTGATTTTATGAAGTTTGAACATAATAAATTTATTTATTGTGGGTTGAAAACCCTATATGCTAACCAGTCTCCCAAGCCTGAGCCACTCAGTTTTTTTGTATTACAGGTAGTGGAACAAGAGCATAATTGAACGATGACGAGGGATTTTGGATTATAGGCCAGTAGTTGTAAATAACTGTTGTAAGGCTTATAATATACTGTTTATGCTTTTAGTCTGTATCGGAACATGAAATCCCGAGGTTTTGTTATGAAATGGAAAATATATTTCTTTAAGAAATGATTTGATAAATTTTATCATATTTTGTTTTGGGAAAAAAAATTCCGCAACATCTTTTAAAAGATTACTCTAATTTTATTTTAAAAAGCATAAACTAAATTGGTCTTTTCTAGCTGAGAAATTTGGGGATGTCATGTATCCAGATGATTTTTAAGCCATGAAAAGGTTCCATATTGCATATCCAATTCCGCAAGGCATGTTCATCATGTAAAGTTGCAAACTTTACGTGCATGCAAGGCTCTAAAGACTCTAACTGACAAATCCAAGCTTGAAATGGAGTTTTACACTTAAGGAGGGGTTCATACTTGCCAAACCTGATAGCTTTATGGACTTACAGACCAAAGAGAGTTCAGATCTTAGCTCATACCCAAGAATAACTTCTTATTATGCTAGAAAAGCTCTAATCTTTAATCAAATGAGGTCTAGAAGGAAATGAGATCGAGGTAATGACTTGATACCTTCCAAGAGATGCCAACTGAGGTAGATATCAGATCCCCACGCGTTCTTTGCTCCTAGCCACTTGCTCTCCAAGTTCTTCTAACAAAGATCCACCTCCTAAAGCTTGAAACACACAAGGATGAAGCACACACACGGATTAGGGTTTGCTGAACTCTCAAGAGGCTGTAAGGGGGCTGAAGGAGGCTTATGATCCTTTAATTAGGGTGAAAAACCCAGAAAATTAGGGTTTCATCCTCCAGCTCCTACTCGTCGAGACCATTCTTGGGGTCGGCGAGTAGGTCACTTAAACACGTGGACCAACCCGTTGCTACTCGATGAGTCAAGGCAACCAACTTGTCGAGTAGACCATGAAATCATGAAAATTAAAACCATAAATTAATACTTTGAGAATATGGGCGTTACATTTAGTTACTGGTGGTCGTGTATGAAGAGGGAGATAGCTTAGTATGGTATGTAGAGAGACGCATTACATGTCGAATGGTCAAGGCCGAGCACTAGAGGCTGTACGACAAGTTACAATCTTTGGAGTTTCCCATGTCGAAATGCGAACAAATTACCATGGATTTTATTACAAAACTACACAGGACGACTAAGGGATTGGATGCAATATGGGTCATTGTGAATCGTCTAACCAAGAGTGCCCATTTCTTGACTATCCGAGAGAGTTCCTCAACTGATAAATTAGCCGATGTTTATGTGCATGAGATCGTCGCTTGACATGCTTTTCCAGTCTCCATTGTATCTGATCAAGATGTTCGATTTACTTCATGATTTTGGCAGAGGTTCCACGAGGAACTCGGTACGAAATTGCACTTCAGCACCGCCTATCATCCGCATAGTGATGTCCAGAGTGAGTGAAAAATCCAAATTTGCGACTATATGTTGAGAGCCTTTGTCAAAGATTTCAGTGTGAGTTGGGACTTCTACCTTCCCCTGGCAAAGTTTTCATATAATAACAACTGTCATTCTAGCATTGGTGTTCTGCCTTTTGACCTTCTTTACAGGAGGAAGTGAGCGGTCCAGCTTATTGCTAAAGGCTAAGGTGGCGCTCCAGCCTTGTGTGGATGCGTTGTATATTTGTTGTGTGTGGGTTATTTTAAGGGAACTCACTAAGCTTCGTGTTTACCCACTTGTTTGTATTTGTTTTTCGGTTACCATTGGTGATTGTGGGAAAGCAAAGACAAGATCATGCACATCCTCCTACTGATTTATACTTGAGACATTATTTGGTACTCTGACTCTATGGATTTGATTTGAAAAAAATTATCTATTATCTTATGGTTTTATGAAAATGTTTTTAATAGAAACGAAAAATTTTGGCATGATTTTTATGGTTTTATGAAAATGTTTTTAATAGAAACGAAAAATTTTGGCATGATTTTTAGGATGTTAGATAAAATGTTACGATCTTTTTGTCCTTTTTAATTTGCAACTTACAAGAACATGAGAAAACACAGAAAGTTCCCAAACGTGGGTTTCTTCTCGACGCTAATTCATCTTCCAAAACAAAACGTTGATTCGTAAATGCCATTCAAGAATCTACATTCCTTCTTCGTTGTTCACAGGATGTCGCTGCTTGTTTGCCATTCGCTGGTCTCCGTTGCTTCTTCCAAGTTCCCAATCCCCCTTTTGAATTGATCCCCCTTCTGAATCAATCCCCTTTTTATGAATCGATCACCCTTCTGAATCGATAACACAGATACAACTCATTAACATTGAGCCCACCCCCAATCGATGCTCCAGTTTTGTATGCGTGCAGGTCTCTGTCCTGTTCTCTGCTTCACTTCTTGATGGTGTGAATGGATTGAATCCGAAATCATCAATACCCAAATCTTGACTTAAGTTTCTTGTAGCTTTTTTCAAATCAACAAAATTGGTTACTTTCAGACATGAAATAACACTGGTGAAATCATCAACATTACTGTTGGCCTTGCTAGATTTGAATCACCAGGGGCTGAAACGGATGGATACAAACATATTACATAATCACTATATTAACTATTATATATAAGATGTTATTTTCGCTCATATTCATTTCAATGAAATTAGCATAAATACATGGTGAATGATGATGATCAGAAAAGCGTGGGGTGTAGATGGTCATTTTGTTGCTGGTTCCATGTTGTAGGCTTGATGGTGTTGTTATAGGGTGAATCCAATGAAGAGGGAACACAGGTGATGATGATGATGGTAATGGCCTGAAGTGGAACTATGATGACTTTTAATGTGTGTGATGAAGGTCGTACCAACAGTCGTTGTGAAACCCATTTCAGCATTTCTCTATTTCATATTAAATTAACAGTAAGGGCAAAAAGGTCAAAAAAAAAACTTTAATTTTAAGTGGATGGATAAAATAGAGAAGTAAATTTGTAATACAATCCACACTTCTATTACTGTAATCTTATAAAATACTATAGATATTGTTCAAAGTCAAACTATGAATACTTAAAATTTATTATTATTAACTTCTGCTATAAATACTGCAATTGTTGAAAGTCAAATTGTGAATACTTCAAATTCATTGCCATTAATATCCGCAGATGTTATTTTCCTATATATATGCCCAAAAGTTATATTCTCCGATGCTATAGCTACAAAAGCTTGAATCAACAAAATAATTTTGATTTTGTGGGATCTGAGAATCATCTAAATAATACGAACATATAATCGATAAAAAATGGCGAAATTAAAGTCAAGTTTGCTTCTGCTTATGGCCTTGGTAGTTGCATCCATGGACTACAAGGGCTCAGCCGCAATACAGTACATTGTTGGTGAATCCAAAGGTTGGACTGTGCCACAAAATCCAAGTTTCTATGATTGGTGGTCACGATTCCATACCTTCAAAATCAATGACGTGCTTGTTTTTAACTTCACCAACGGAGTTTATAACGTGGCAGAAGTGACAAAGGAGGCATACACAAACTGTGATGGCCGGAATCCTATCTCACTCCAGACTACAAGCCCTGCTAGATTTACAATTTCGAACGCGGCTAACCATTATTACATCTGCACCATAGGCCAAAATTGTATGCATTCTCAGAAATTAGCGATTAAGGTTTCCACCGTGGATAACAACTTGTCTGCCATGTCACTTCATTGATTTTGCATGATTATATCAAATTAATATAAGGAACTAATACTTCGTTATCAAAATTTATCTCCTTTTTGTTTGAGTATTGATGGACGATAATGGGCTGGATAAACTAAAATATAATTTCAGTAGGTTAATTAAACATATCACACGAATACTTTTTTATTAAAACTTCAAACCAAAATACCAATAAATCAGCATATTAGTTTTCAATACATCTAATTTATATCAACCAGGTAAATAATTAAGACAAATAATTCTTTTAATTTTTTATCTTGTCTAAATCCAAAACATATTTTAGCCTCAAACATTTGCTGTATTGTAAAAATTTTATCAATAACTTTGAAATTGTATAGGCAGATAATAAAGGGTAAAAGTTCTTTTGATACAAAAGAAAATTTACTAGACATCTCTCCACATTTCTGTGTGTAAAAAAATAAATAAAAAATATGTAAAAAATAAAAAATATACTTACTATATTTTTCAAACTTTTTTGTATCAATTTAAAGAAAAATCAACTTCACCATGTAATATTGAACATATTATAACATTATGTGTTTATAATATGTAGAATATTAATTATAAAAAATATATCACGTGTAATATTCTAATAGAACATCTTACATATGTAATAATCTATATATTTTATAAAGATATGATGTTGAAATATGTAGAATATTAGCCTCAAATATTTGTTGTATAGTAAAAAATTTATCAATGCCTTTGAAAACGTGTAGCCATATAACAAACGGTAAAAGTTCATTTGATACAAAAATAAAATAAATAAATAAATAAAATAAAATTATGAGACATCTCTCTACGGATTTCTAGGTGTAAAAATAAAAAAATACATAAAAAATAAAAAGAATATATACTTATTATATTTTTCCAAATTTTTTTATATCAATTTTTTTTTAAAAAAAATAAGTCAATGTCATCCTATAATATTCAACGTATTATAACATTATGTTTTTACAACAATTGGATTGGGAACCAAAACCTAGCTCCTCAGGCAATTCTGACAACTCTGCTATGGGATCCACTTAGTTTTCGTGGTGTAATTGGCAGTATTTTATGTTCTTGGGTATCGCTTCTCTCCTACTACTTGATTATGGGATCCAAACGAGGGGGAATCGATGGGAATCGATGATGCATGGACGCAAGTTCAACGTAGGAATAAGGCTAAGAAGACAACAACCTGCAAGGGATCATCAATCGTATTCAAGATCAAAATTTGATGAGGTAAAAGCAATTTATTCTACAATGTATATTACTAATTTGCCCGACTTGATTGACCCTAGAGATTTATAGAGTTAGTGAACATTTGGGAACAATTTATGACATTTGTCTTGCTAAGAAAAAGTCCAGGCAGGGGAAAAAAATATGGGTTTCTTCGCTTTATCAATTTTCGAAATATCCAAAATTTGGTGAAGGATTTGCGTGAATTAAGGTTTGGATACTTCAGATTTTTTGCATCAATTCCCAGGTTTGAGAAGGGTAAGTCTACAGAAAGATATCGACCTTCGCCTTCTAAATTTGATGAGTACGCCCGAATCTCGAGGTAATTTATATTTCCTATTTTCTTCATTTTTTAAGGTTGCCACGACGTGGTGGAGTCACTACGACGTGGAAAATCAAGGAAGCATCATGGTCCGTTTAAGTTGCCACAGCATGACAGTATATGGCCACTACATGGCAGCTGGCAAATAACAAAACCCTATTTTCGGGTTTTGCTCCCTATTTAAGTAACGCCTTTTTTCTGCTATATATAAAATCATAATATATTCTCTTTCATAAAGGAACTCGACGAGTTGGGAGCCTCAGACTCATCTAGTAGGAATAATTTGGAACGCGGGTTAAGAAACCTACTCGACCGAGTAGGCTGGCAGAAATGAAATGCTAATTTTCAGGGTTTTGCACCCTACTTAAAGGCCTTACTATTTCATTGTGGCCTCCCTTATCATTCTTAAGTCCAGAGAAAACCCTAATCATTCCTATTTCCCTATTTTGAGTGTGTATGAGCCTAAAGAGTGTTCTTTGGTGCTTTTCTTGAAGGAATGTGAAGTTGGTGGTGCAAAGTTGAAGGCACAAGATTTAGATCAGGTATTTTCAGTGTTGTTGCAACCATTTGGAGGTATAAAGTCGATACCTTGACTATTTATTTGCTAGATCTCTTCTTTAAGAATTTTATGGCCTTTAGTAGCTTATTTTGGTGTCATTCATGGAGTTGAACATGTTATGAAGTTATGACTTCAGATCTAGACATTTCATGGCCTATTGAGACTTAAAGTTGCCAGCTTTATCCAGTCTTGGCCCTCCTCCATGCCCTAGGTCCCTTATAAAGCTTAGTTTTAGTGTTTTTAGCCTCTTGATACCATGCATGGACGTAAAGTTAGCAACTTTACATGGTATCTCAGCCCAAGGGGACCATATGTCTGGTTTGGAGGAATTAGACTCACTTGGAAGTGACTGAATGAGTTAAGACTAAGGAAAAATCGACGAGGCGTTTACCCAACTCAGCGAGTTGGATCGCGGTCGCTCGACATTTTTTATTACTGAGCAAACTCGGCGAGTTGAAGAGATGACTCGACGAGTTGGATAAGGTTTTCTAAAGACAGAAGGAACTCGACGAGTCCACAAGGGACTCGACAAGTTGTACTGACAAGTCCCGATTCTGTTGAGAAGGAGGAACTCGGCGAGTTAGAGGAAAACTCGATGAGTTGGATCGCGATTTCACGATTTTGTGATTTATGGGAACTTGGCAAGTTGAGGGATAAACTTGACAAGTTATGTCAACTCGAAGCGTTGACTTTGACTTTGACTTTGACTTGGAGCAAAGTTGACCCTTAAGGGGTTATAAGTATGAAAGGGTAATTAAGGAAATATGTTATCTATAGGAGCTTGAGTTGGGTTGATTTTCGGATCCGAGCATTTTCAGCTACTTTCCAGTATTCGAGGTGAGTTACCTTCCCGGTATAAGTGGGTCGAAGGCACCAATGTCGGCCCACTAGTAGTTGTTTATAGTAGAGATGATTGTCTTGTTGGGTTTTAGGTACTATAACACTCCTATGATGCACATACAACCCTAATAGCTTTGGATCTAAGTTTTCTCTAGTTATAAATGCAACAAAAATTAGCCAAAGCATAAAGCCTACAACTAGCATACAATTTGACTGAAATCCTAGCAGCTTAACTGTAACAACAGAAAATTTTAAACAGATTTTTCATTTCCAAAAATGTATTTTCATCCAAAACAAGGCATAAATATCCAGTGTATCATGTCATAATACAAATCATATGAATCCCAAGATCATAAATCATCTATCAGTGTGTACAGATCACGCCGGCGCCTTCCCACGGTCCTCGCTAGTACTTGAAACACATAGACAACAACTGTAAGCATAACTGCTTAGTGAGTTCCCCAAAATACAACTTACGCACATACGCCTTTTCAGGCCCTAACCTTCCGGTTCATGTGTCTCAGGGGACTTCCGTCCCTGTTGGGTAAACCTTTCGGTCCTACCCATGCCAACCCTTCGGTTCGCATTACAACGCCTTCCGGCCCATAACATATTCGCCTTCCGGCCCATAACATAATGCCTTCCGGCCCACATTAAGCATAGCTTACATAGCACATATAACAATTAACTTATCACATATAACACATATGTCTCATATCATCCGACCTTCTGGTCACACAATCAAACACTTCCGGGTACAGTGTAGTGAGAAGACTCACCTCGTGAATATCGATAGCTAGCAAATCCCGAAATCACTCGTGCTCGATCCTCCGAGCTACAATCTCCCTATAACATCATACATCTCTTATTAGCACTTTTGTCCACTAAGGTTGACTACCCTCTTAAGTCAACACTAGTCAACTCTTGGTCAACGGTCAACGGTCAACTTTGACCGGACTCGGCGAGTGCGCTAGGGCGACTCGGCGAGTCTAGACGTTTTCACCAACTCTCTAGGATTCCCTTCCTACACGTCGAGTACTCCCCCTGACTCGACGTGTTCCACCTGGAAGAATCGCGGGGCCACCCCGACTCAACTCGCCGAGTCTCAAGAACAACTCGGCGAGTCCCATCTCGACTTAGTCCACCTGTCAACCCTCTCTAACTCACCCTGACACACTGGGTCAACCTATGACTCGACTGGACCACTCACTGAGCGAACTTAAGGCAATCTTCAAGCTACTCGCCGAGTTTGCTCATCGGACTCGGCGAGTCCATGCCATGCAATCACTCAAACTCGCTTCTAAGGTCAAATCTGCTCCAACAATTCATAGATCTGGCCCTCCTAGACTGATTCATCACGTAAAGTCCAAGACTTGGTGCTCATAACACACTCCTTGGCTCACAAATGGTGTTTTGACCTCAAACACAAGGACCCCAAACCAAAACCCCCCATGGATTCCTAAAAAGCTTGGGCAAAGTGACACTCTGGGTCTCCAAGGGTCCAGATCTAGAACCTAAATCGCTTAAGGGACCAAGGAAGCACTAGATCTAGCCACAAAAGGGCTCAATAAGCCCTAAATCAAAATAAACACCAACATAACAGAGAATAGCTCGAAGATAGTACCTCAAATGTGATGTTCTGGTCCTCAAATCTTCAGGAAGTGGTTTCTCTTGATTCTCCTTAGCTATTGCTTCCTTTCCCCTTGCAAGATTACACCTCCAAGATCAACAATGGCTTCTTGCTTTGCTCCAAACGCTCACACTCGATTAGTGTTTCACTCAAGGGACTGGTGAGCACAAATGACGGCCATAAGGCCCTTTAAATAGGTCCCAAACCCGAGAAATTAGGGTTTCATTAAACAGCGCGGACTCGCCGAGTCCATATCCTGGACTCGCCGAGTCCAGACGAATCCCGTGTGCAGAATCGCGACCCTACTCGGCGAGTCTGAGCTCCAACTCGCCGAGTCCCCTCTCAAAACACCAAATTCAAAAAAAAAAAAGATACCTGGAGATCCGGCTGTTACAAATCTCCCCCACTAGAACTAGACTTCGCCCTCGAAGTCTCGCTCTGAAAATAGCTCCGGATGCTGCTCCCGCATCTCGCTCTGAAAATAGCTCCGGATGCTGCTCCGGCTCCTAGGTCATCTCCGATCCCTTCCGGTGTTGCCACTGAACCAACACCAGAGGTACCTCCTTGTTCCTTAGAACCTTGATCTTCCGATCTCTGATGGCCACTGGCCTCTCGGCATAATTCAGGCTCGCATCCACCTGAATATCCTCTAATGGAACCACTGACGACTCATCGGCTATACACTTCCTCAGCTGCGACACATGAAAAGTGTCGTGAATCTGCCCCAACTCTGCTGGCAAATCCAAACGATAGGCTACCCGGCCTACTCTCGCAATCACACGAAATGGACCAATATACCGGGGCCCCAACTTGCCCCTCTTCCTGAATCGAATCACTCCTTTCCAAGGAGAGACCTTCAGGAGAACAAAGTCGCCGACCTGAAACTCAAGCTCGGACCGGCGTCTGTCTGCATAACTCTTCTGTCGGCTCCGGGCGGTCAATAACCTCTGTCTGACCTGCTGAATCTGCTTTGTAGTCTGAAGCACGATCTCTGTACTGCCCATCACTCTCTGCCCAACCTCTCCCCAACAAATGGGGGTCCGACACCTCCTACCATACAACAGCTCAAAGGGTGTCATACCAATGCTCGAATGATGGCTGTTGTTGTAGGAAAACTCTGCCAAGGGTAGATATGCATCCCAGCTACCACCAAAATCCAACACACATGCTCGGAGCATGTCCTCGAGCGTCTGAATCGTCCGCTCACTCTGACCGTCTGACTGAGGATGATATGCGGTACTAAAATGCAATCTAGTACCCAACTCCTCGTGAAATTTCTTCCAGAATCTGGAAGTGAAACGCACATCACGGTCTGAAACGATCGAGATCGGCACCCCATGCCGAGATACCACTTCCCTCACATACACCTCCGACAACTTCTCTGCTGAAGAACTCTCACTGATGGCAAGGAAGTGAGCGCTCTTCGTCAACCTGTCCACAATCACCCAAATTGCATCAACTCCTCTGGAAGTCCTCGGCAATTTGGTGATGAAATCTATAGTAATCTGTTCCCACTTCCACTCGGGAACCTCCAAAGCCTGCAACTTGCCATGCGGCCTCTGGTGCTCGGCTTTAACCCTACGGCAGGTCAAGCACCTCTCAACAAACCATGCGACGTCCCTCTTCATACAAGGCCACCAATACTCCTTTCTCAAATCCAAATACATCTTAGTGGCCCCCGGATGGATCGAAAATTTCGACCGATGAGCCTCCTCCATCAGAATGGTACGCGTTCCTCCCACGAACGGCACCCAGATACGCCCCTGAAACGTCATAAGCCCCCGACCGTCGGTAACGAACTCTGAAACCAAACCAACAACCTGTTCCTTCTTCTGCATCTCAGGTTGCACAGCCTCGGCCTGTGCCCCGCGAATGGCGTCCAATACCGGTGCTATCACGGTCAATCTCAATCATACATCCCGCAATGGAGTGCTCTCCGCCCTGCGACTCAACGCATCGGCTACCACATTAGCCTTGCCTGGGTGGTACAGGATCTCACAATCATAATCCTTGACCACATCCAACCACCTCCTCTGCCGCATATTTAGGTTGGGCTAATCCATCAAGTACTTCAAACTCTTATGGTCCGTGTATATCGTACACCGAACCCCATACAAGTAGTGACGCCAAATCTTGAGGGCGAACACCACTGCCCCCAACTCTAGATCATGCGTGGGATATCTCATCTCATGAGGCTTTAGCTGCCTCGATGCATATGCTATCACATGACCCCTCTGCATCAGCACCGCACCCAGCCCCAAAATCGATGCATCACAATATACTACAAAATCCTCCATCCCTTCCGGGAGAGCTAATATCGGGGCTTCGCACAACCTTTGGTGAAGTGTCTCAAAGGAGGTCTGCTGCTCGGGACCCCATGAGAATGCAACACCCTTCCAGGTCAATCTGGTGAGTGGCACTGCGATTTTAGAGAAATCCTTGATAAATCTCCGATAATACCCTGCCAACCCAAGGAAACTCCTGATCTCAGATGGTGACCTCGGCACCTCCCAACTCATCACCGCCTCAACCTTGGCCGGATCGACCAGAATCCCTTCCTGGTTAACAAGATGTCCTAGGAACTGGACCTCCCGCAACCAGAAATCACACTTGGAGAACTTTGCATACAGCTTCTCCGATCTCAAAACCCCGAGGACCTCCCTCAAATGCTCCTCATGCTGCTCTCTAGATCTCGAATATACCAGAATATCATCGATAAATACAATCACCGACTGATCCAACATCGGCCTGCATACCCTGTTCATGAGATCCATGAACACAGCCGGGGCATTGGTGAGCCCAAAAGGCATCACCACAAACTCATAATGCCCATATCGCGTCCTGAACGCTGTCTTTTGGACGTCCTCATCCCGCACTCTCACCTGATGATATCCCGACCTCAAATCGATCTTGGAGAACCAAGATGCTCCCTGTAACTGATCGAATAAATCATCGATCCTCGGTAACGGGTAACGGTTCTTGACCGTCAGCTTGTTCAACTCCCGGTAGTCAATGCACATCCGGTGTGAACCATCCTTCTTCTTGACGAACAAGATAAGTGCTCCCCACGGCAAGCTGCTCGGCCGAATAAACCCTTCCCCAACAACTCCTGGAGCTGCGAGGACAACTCTTGCATCTCTGGAGGTGCAAGGCGATAAGGAACCTTAGCGATAGGCGCGGCCCCCAGAACCAAATCGATACTGAACTCCACCTGCCTCACAGGAGGCACACCCGGTAACTCCTCGGGAAAAACATCTGGAAACTCACGCACCACCGGAATCTCCTCAACTGAACTCGGTCTATCGGAAGCCACCCGCGTATCCATCACATACGCCACATAACCCTTACAACCCTACTGTAGACACTGCCTCGCCCTAGCGGCCGAACAAAAAGCTGATCCTGAACGTGTACCCTCGCCGTACACTGAAAGAACTCCCCCAATAGGGTCTCGGATGGTCACTAGCTGACGCTCACAGTCGATGACTGCACCGAATCGGCTCAACCAGACCATGCCCACAATGACACAGACATCACCCATCGCAATAGGAATCAGATCAATCGGAAATTCAACCCCAAAAATCTCTAACACACATCCCCGGAGAACCTCCGTGGCACAAATCACTCTCTCATCCGCCATAGAAACTCTCAGAGGCCGACTCAACGGCTCACGACTAACACTGATCTGCTGACTGAATGCCAAAGATACGAAAGACCGACTCGCACCCGAGTCAAATAACACTAAAGCAAGTACAAAGTTCACAAGGAAAGTACCTACGCATATCATAACATAAGCATAATATCTCAACATCAAAATAAATACATGAAATAAAGCATACCTGCCACAACATCGGGCGCAGCGCGGACCTCTTCCGCAGTCAGCTGAAAGGCTCTCCCACGAGCCCTCGGGGCCTCGGCCTTCACTGGTCGAGTCTCAGTAGCCCTGGCAGCAGGTGCAGATCCCTGATGAAGCTGAGGGCACTCGGCCTTCCGATGGCCGGTCTGGTTGCAATGAAAGCAAACCATAAACCCCTTGGGGCAATCCCTAGCGATGTGCCCCTCCTTGCCACACTTGTAGTAAGCACCTGATCGACATGTCCCCTCGTGACCCTTGCCGCACTTTCCGCAAGTGCGGCCCTTCGGACCGCCCGTCCTCGAATCAGCGGACTTAGTCTGCTTGGCTGCCGGCTGAGACTGAGCCGGCCGCCGATCCACCCGTTGAGACTCGGCCTCCTCCCTGGCCTGGGTATCTAACTCGATCTCGCGCTTCCTGGCATTCGCCTGAAGCTCAGCAAAGGTATGATATGTGGAGTTCGACACGAACTCCCGGATATCCCTCCTCAACACACCCAAATATCGGCTCATCCGAGCCTGCTCTGTGGACACCTGCTCGGGGCAGAACATCGCCCTCTCATGAAACTTCCGCGTGATCACCGTAACCGAATCAGTACCCTGCTTGAGGGTCAAGAACTCCTGAACCAACCGTTCCCTCTCCACCGGGGGAACGTACTCGTCTCTGAACATAGAGGTAAACCTCTCCCACGTCACAGCTGAAATCTCTGCCAAAGTGAAGTTTGCCGTCACGAACTTCCACCAATCCTTCGCTCCCAGACGGAGCTGGTTCAAGGCGAACCGTACTCTCAGATGCTCTAGACATGAACAAGTGTAGAAGCATCCCTCGATATCAGCAATCCACCTTATCGCAGCGATCGGATCCTGCGTCCCGTCAAACTCAGGTGGCTTCGTGTTGCTGAACTCCCGAAACAGCAACGAGTCACCTCCCTGTGGCCTGGCAGCGGCCACAGCTGCGGTAGCTGCAGCGGTTGCAGCCTCAGTCAACGCGGCGTACCGCTCATCAAAGGTCTCCATCAGAGTGGTCTTAATAGACCCAAACATCTCCGGAATCTCGGCCCGGATCGCCGCAGCCACCTCCTCATGAATCATCTGACGAATCTCCTCGTCTCTCACACTGCTCGTACTCGGTCTGTGGCGTGGTCCAACCATGATGCCTCTGAAATACAACATAGAACTATTAGAGACTCTATCGAGCATAAAAGTACTTGACAACGCAACCCTACTCAGTCTTCGATACCTAGGGATTCTTACTTGGTTTGCCCATTGACCCGGTGTCTTCGGTAGTACGGGCCCAATACTACCGACCACACCGCATCAGCATTCATCCCAAGTCCTCCTCCCCAGACCCCGGATCGTGAGTACTCTACTCTGGTTATGCACTAACTACCCGCTCGCTATCAAAGCATCTCATGGCAACAGACTTCCCTAGACTAAGGCATCACAAATCAGGCCACTCTAGTCCTATCATGAATACCTAGTCTTCTAGCATGCATAACAATTCATATCATATCATATCTCTTGACACAACATTGTAAGGGAATTTTGGGGATCTTTACCGTTCGGGCGCTGGCTGATCGTACACACTGCTTCATTCTTGTTTATCACAAAATCCTTTATAAAAATTTTATGCCTTTATTTTAAAGTTTTCCTCAAATCCTCGGTTTGAGTTCAGTTACGCCCGAAGGTGCACCCGAATCCCTCAAACCAAGGCTCTGATACGAATTTGTAACAACAGAAAATTTTAAACAGATTTTTCATTTCCAAAAATGTATTTTCATCCAAAACAAGGCATAAATATCCAGTGTATCATGTCATAATACAAATCGTATGAATCCCAAGATCATAAATCATCTATCAGTATCTACAGATCACGCCGGCGCCTTCCCACGGTCCTCGCTAGTACCTGAAACACATACACAACAACTGTAAGCATAACTGCTTAGTGAGTTCCCCAAAATACAACTTACGCACATACGCCTTTTTAGGCCCTAACCTTCCGGTCCATGTGTCTCAGGGGACTTCTGTCCCTGTTGGGTAAACCTTCCGGTCCTACCCACGCCAACCCTTCGGTTCGCATTACAATGCCTTCCGGCCCATAATATATTCGCCTTCCGGCCCATAACATAATGCCTTTCGGCCCACATTAAGCATAGCATACATAGCACATATAACAATTAACTTATCACATATAACACATATGTCTCATATCATCCGACCTTCCGGTCACACAATCAAACACTTCCGGGTACAGTGTAGTGAGAAGACTCACCTCGTGAATATCGATAGCTAGCAAATCCCGAAATCACTCGTGCTCGATCCTCCGAGCTACAATCTCCCTATAACATCATACATCTCTTATTAGCACTTTCGTCCACTAAGGTTGACTACCCTCTTAAGTCAACACTAGTCAACTCTTGGTCAACGGTCAACAGTCAACTTTGACCGGACTCGGCGAGTGCGTTAGGGCGACTCGGCGAGTCTAGACGTTTTCACCAACTCTCTAGGATTCCCTTCCTACACGTCGAGTACTCCCCCTGACTCGACGTGTTCCACCTGGAAGAATCGCGGGGCCACCCCGACTCAACTCGCCGAGTCTCAAGAACAACTCGGCGAGTCCCATCTTGACTCAGTCCACCTGTCAACCCTCTCTAACTCACCCTGACTCACTGGGTCAACCTATGACTCGACTGGACCACTCACTGAGCGAACTTAAGGCAATCTTCAAGCTACTCGTCGAGTCTGCTCATGGGACTCGGCGAGTCCATGCCATGCAATCACTCAAACTCGCTTCTAAGGTAAGATCTACTCCAACAATTCATAGATCTGGACCTCCTAGACTGATTCATCACGTAAAGTCCAAGACTTGGTGCTCATAACACACTCCTTGGCTCACAAATGGTGTTTTGACCTCAAACACAAGGACCCCAAACCAAAACCCCCATGGATTCGTAAAAAGCTTGGGCAAAGTGACACTCTGGGTCTCCAAGGGTCCAGATCTAGAACCTAAATCGCTTAAGGGACCAAGGAAGCACTAGATCTAGCCACAAAAGGGCTCAATAAGCCCTAAATCAAAATAAACACCAACATAACAGAGAATAGCTCGAAGATAGTACCTCAAATGTGATGTTCTGGTCCTCAAATCTTCAGGAAGTGGTTTCTCTTGATTCTCCTTAGCTATTGTTTCCTTTCCCCTTGCAAGATTACACCTCCAAGATCAACAATGGCTTCTTGCTTTGCTCCAAACGCTCACACTCGATTAGGGTTTCACTCAAGGGACTGGTGAGCACAAATGACGGCCATAAGGCCCTTTAAATAGGTCCCAAACCCGAGAAATTAGGGTTTCATTAAACAGCACGGACTCGCCGAGTCCATATCCTGGACTCGCCGAGTCCAGACGAATCCCGCGTACAGAATCGCGACCCTACTCGTCGAGTCTGAGCTCAAACTCGCCGAGTCCCCTCTCAAAACACCAAATTCATAAAAAAAAAAAAAAGATACCTGGAGATCCGGCTGTTACATTAACTATTTAAGGGACCCCAGGTCTTTAGTTTCAGCTACACCAAGAAACCCTACAGTTACTATAGCCGAAATTGTGCTTCTCTCCTTCTCTCGTCTAGATCATCTTCTTGCTTGTGGTGTTTGTGAGCCATTAGAGGTGTTACACTTGTGATACTAAGCCTCTTGAAGATTGAAGATTCTTGCAACTATTGAAAGGTATCATCTAAATTTGTTATGTTATAGATCTCGCTTTCAATGTATGCTAGATTAGGGTTTATGAGCTTTGGATAAATTTTCATGTACAATAGAGAAACCTAGATCCAAAGCTTTAGGGTTTTGCATGTGTACATACGATGTTCTTTTGCTCAAAACCCATCAGTGGTATCGGTGCCTTGCTTGGTTTCTATTGTATTTGCTGCATAGTATCTTTATTTATTGCTTAAATCGAATTTTTGGCTATCTGGCTGATAGACTCGTCGAGCCCAAAGAGGTACTCGACCAATAGGATGAACTCGACGAGTCCTGCAAGGGGCTCGGCGAGTCGGGCTGTCAGAAAGAAGGATTTTCGGGATTTTTGCTTATTTTGGCTTAGGATAATTACCATAATTGTTTCCAATAAATAAAATACGAATTTTATTGATTCCTTATGATTATCTTTATCAAAACAAAAGGATTTTTTCATTTAATTAGTTAATTATTACCTTATTTGATAAATGTTAATTACTTGAATTATTTGATCATTATCTTGCATGAAAATGGATTATGTCAAAATTATATAATCACAAAGATAGTTTGAAATGTTTCAAAACTTGCCCTCAAGTTTTGGAATTTAAATTTTTGGATTAAAAGTTTAATTTTGAAATAATTTAATTCCAAACCCTAGAATTTTACAAGTTTAAAATTCACCCTATACTATTATAATAATAATTATTATATATGTATACCATAAATGATAGTCTTACCGTTAGTAGGTCTCATTCACGAAGCCGATCTATAAGGGGGTATAAGGTTATGGCCTATAAAATGGCCGTTTAATGGGTGTCCACTCTCACCCACCGCTTCCTTAATTGGTGGAGGGTCGTTAGCCGAACGGTTAGGATAGGGCAACTCTTTCCTAATTAAAAGTATAATGAGGTGTATAGTAACTAAATATTTTTACAAAATTTACAATCTTAGTTACTTTAGGCAAAAAGTGAATTTGATGTTATTCTGTGAAATTACACTTTGCACCCTTCCTAAGACGTTAGTGGAGGGTGTGTGGTTAACCGACACATTAATTTGGCTAGAAGCAAAGGTGGCAAAAGGTGACTCGATGTTAGTCATAGATCAATGGATCGTGTGTGGTTAACCGACACATTGATTAGGTGACTGTAACATTGAGGGCACCATGTACATTTGCATGGTTATTCACACCCTGTTTGTGATCCTCGATATCCCAGTCACAAACTTGTGGGGTATATCGAGATTTAAACATGCCATTGAATAGTTCAATGAATCTCAAAAGATCTAGGAGTTTTCAATACACTTAAAACTTAATTCTCTTTTGTTTTTCATGGTGGAAATTAGTGAATCGTCTTTCACTTACCTTCAAATTATTTATTGTTTAGATTACAGCATCCCTCTTCTAAATTGGAAATAATGTTGTTGGATCCTAGACCTAATTTCTCATTTGGGTGTTTAATTGGGGATTCTTATCTAATCAAACTTTGTCTACTTTCTTTTTCAGATGTCGAAATTGAACAACAACACTTCCGGCTCATTCTCACTCATGAACTTGTGTGAGAGAGTGATCTTCGACGGAAAAAAATTTAATGATTGGATCTGCAACATAAGGATGGTCACCCACTACGAGGAAAAAGAGCTAAAAGAGGTGGATGTTAACACTGCCACTCCTAAGGAGATCGCTGCCTTTTAGGCCTATGAGCGTGATGCCACAAAAGTCTATTGCATCATGCTAGCGACCATGACTGTTGAACTCCAAAAGTCCTGCGGGGACTTTTATCCCTACGAAATGCATCAGGACTTGCTTGAAAGGTACCATCAAAGTGCAAGGCAGGAAAGGTACGAGATCATGACTTCGATGATCGCGACCAAGATGAGAGACGGAGAATCTGTCACTGCTCATCTGCAGAAGATGCAAAGATATATTGACCGCCTGCTAAAGTTAAATGTTAACTTCGATGAAGATCTGGCGATTGACATCATTCTTCATTCGCTACCACCTGGCTTCAACCAGTTTCGCATGACCTACCACATGAACGAAGAGGAGGTCACATTGAGCAAGATTCAAGGCCTGTTGAGGACTGCTAAGAGCAACCTCAAGGACAAGTCCATTCCACAAATTCCTACTCGTACTGTTGCCCCCGTCTTGGCTATTGGGCAAGAAAAGGGTAAGAAGAGGAAGGCTCCATCAAAGAGCCACCATAAGGGAAAGTCCCATGATGACACCTCTTTTAGTGGAACCAAGGCTGGTCCTGCTGCACCCAACTCAAGCCACGATGTAGGGAATTGAAACGAAGTTTCCCAAAATATCAGCAAGATATCAAGGATGGACAGATCAATATGTCCTACGCAGGTATTTACACTATTCAATCTAATGATTCATCACATGCTATTTCTTGGGTACTTCATACAGGATGTGGTTTTCACATTTGTTCTGATTTGCAGGGCCTAAGAAGAAATAAGGATGTGGAGCATGGGAAGATTAACTTGATCATGGGGAACAGAATAGCGTCTCCTGTCACCAAGATTGGAGTTTACTCTTTAATGCTTAGTAATAGATTAGGACTAGATTTGAATAATTGTTGCTATTCGCCAGAAATGGAAAGAAACATCATTTCTTTTCATGGTTTGTATAGACAAGGATTTAGATATTCATTTGATAATGAAAAGGGTTCTATTAATGGTTGTCTTAATGGTGTTTTCTATTTTGAAGCATTGCCTTGTAATGGAATATATGAAACTGTGATGGTTATAGACAACTTAGGAAATGATGTGTTGCATATTGAATCTTCCAATAGTTTGGACACAACATGCTTGTGGCATTGTCGTCTTGGACATGTCAACAAGAAACGCATAGCCCAACTCCAAAAGGATGGAGTGTTGGAGTCATTCAACCTTAGGAATGATGACGTGTGCAAGTCTTGTTTACTTGGAAAGATGACCAAGTCACCCTTCACTTTTACTTGTGAAAGGGGTGAGGGTTTATTAGATCTCATACACACCGATGTGTGTGGGCCCTTTAGATCAACCACAAGGAATGCAAGCCACTTATATGTGACTTTCACCGATCATTATAGCAGTTATGGGCATATCTACTTAATCAAGCACAAGTCAGAAACCTTTGAAAATTTCAAAGAGTTTAAGACGGAAGTGGAGAATCAGTTGGGCAGGAAAATCAAGATGCTTCGACCCGATCGAGTTGGAGAGTACCTTAGTCTTGTATTCCATGACTACCTTAAGGAATACGGAATAGTTTCTCAATTGACACCACCTAGGACACCGCAGTTGAATGGTGTGGCTGAGAGGGGTAATCGAAACTTGCTAGACATGGTTCGTTCCATGATGAGTCGTTCTTCGCTACCTATCTCATTATGGGGGTATGCCTTAGAGATTGCCGCCCATATCCTTAACTTAGTCCCTACAAAGAAGGTTGCCAAGACGAGAGACTCACGACAAGCTCGAACCTCGTAGTGAGCGGTGTATTTTCGTCGGCTATCCGCAAAAGTCCTTTGGATATCTCTTCTATAGACCGAGTGACAATGTTGTCCTCGTTGTAAGGAGAGCGCTTTTCCAAGAGCGAGAACTAATAAGCCAAGGGGATAGTGGGAGGAAAATCGATCTTGTAGAGCTTCAAGATTCGAGCGATGAAGGAACCTCTATCAATGGCTCTCAACCTGAGGAGGAAACTCATGTTGAACCAATTGACGAGCCCTTACCTCTTAGACGTTCTAGTAGAGTTAGTGTTCCGCCTGTGTTGTATGGTTTTCATATAACAAGTAAGGGTGATACGTTTATTAGTGATAGCACACTAATAAATTTGGATGACCTAATAGCTACAAGGAAGCCATGGCAGGCCCGGAGTCTACGAAATGGAAAGAGGCTATGGAATGCAAGATTTAGTCCATGTATGACAACCAAGTTTGGAATTTGGTTGACAATGTACCAGGTCGTAACACAGTCGGGTGCAAGTGGATCTTCAAGAAGAAGACCGACATGGATGGGAAGGTACACACTTATAAGGCGTGATTGGTTGTGAAGGCTTTACTCAAACTCCCAGAGTTGACTATGATGAGACCTTCTCACCAGTTGTGAAGATAAAGTCTATTAGGGTGATGCTAGCCATTGATGCATTTCATGACTATAAGATATGGCAGACGAATGTCAAAACCGCTTTCCTTAACGGGAAGTTGGCTAAGGATGTTTACATGAATTAGCCAGAGGGTTTTGTCGATGCGAAGCATCCTAATACAGTGTGTAAGCTTGAGAAATCCATTTATGGATCGAAACAAACATCTCACAGATGGAATCTTTGTTTCGACTAGAAATTCAAAGATTTTGGCTTCCTACGAAGCGAGGATGAATCATGTGTATATGTCAAAGCCAGTAGGAGTATCGTTAGCTTCCTCGTGTTGTATGTCGATGACATACTACTCATAGGAAACAACATCCCGACTTTGCAGGAAGTCAAGTCCTAGCTTGGGAAGTGTTTCTTTATGAAGGACTTCAGAGAGGCTGCCTATATTCTGGGAATAATGATAGTCAGAAACGGGAGTAAAAGACTAATAGGACTTAGTCAAAATACTTACTTGGATAATGTACTAAAACGTTTTAGTATTGAGAATTCCAAGAAAGGGGAGTAACTGATCCAAAGTAATGCCAGCTTGAGTAAGACTCAAAGCCCGAGTACCGAAGTCAAGATAGCAGAGATGGGGCGAGTACCTGACGCTTCCGCAGTTGGCTCGATCATGTATGCTATGACTTATACTCGCCATGATGTGGCCTTCACTTGTGCATGGTCAGCAGATATCAAGAGAACCCTGGAAAAGCACATTGGACCGCATTCAAGAATATTCTTAAGTACCTTTGGAGGACCAAGGAATGGTTTCTAGTCCTCGGTGGGAGTGATGACTTAAGGGTGCGAGGGTATAGTGACACTAGCAGACCGAACGGGACAACTACCGTTCTCAATCGGGATGGGTCATTACCCTGAATGGAGGATCAATGACTTGGAAAAGTTCCAAGTAAGAGACTGTAGCCGATTCAACATGTGAATCAGAGTACATAGTTGCGAGCGAAGCATCAAATGAGGCGCTTTGGTTGAAGAGCTTCATTGGAAACCTTGGATTTGTGCCGGCCATAAAAGAGCCCATGGAAGTTTTATGTGATAATTAAGGAGTGGTTGCCTTGACAAAGGAACCAAGGGATCATGGTAGATCTCGACATATCGACAGGAAATATCATTTTATTGACATGGGGTGGAAGAGGGAATCCTCGTAGTGAAGAGGGTATCGTCAGAGGACAACCCAGCAGATCCCCTTACGAAGGGACAGAGTAAGGCTAAGCACTTGCAGCACGCTAGGAGCATTGGGTTGAAGCACGATATTATTTTAGATTAGATAGTTTCTAAATGTATAATAGATAAATGTAATTAACATTTGATGATTAAATAAATGAGTATTACTCATAAGTAAAGTTACTGTCTTACATTAATTGTTTACCTATTGTCTTACTTTGCATGTTTTGACTTCCTGAATAATAAGATTATTCGAACGTTCCACAGTCGCTCATACTTTGGAAGTAGGTATGAATGAAGATTGTCATGAATTGGTTTGTAGATTTTCTAAAGTGTATTAGACATAGAAAAAGTTCGCTACAACGTTCATGAGTGCTTATGAATAAGAGTTGAGCATTGGATTAAACCCACGCTTGCTGGTATCACTTCATGGAATTTATCACGACTGATCGTAAGAAAATAATATCATATGGTCTTGAAACCTAGATATATGGTTTATTATTTGCAAGTTGGTTGTGCATTGATAATGTGTAAACGCATCAGTAACTCAATGTTATAAAACACATTGTTGTGCATGATTTGATGAGTGAATGGTAAATGCTTATAAGTCGAAGTTTATCTGTTCCTTTTATCCTAATAGGGTAAATGAGATATATGGGCCCCTCGATGATTTGGTTTGACTTATGTGTCGGGACCGGTCAGGACTGAATTGAGGTGTTCAATTAAGTTCTATGTCAGACAAATCAGAGATTGAGAAACGAACTGATGGACAATAAGTATGACTATGTTCCATGTAATTGTCCGCATGATATCTAGAACGGAGGACTGTACGATCCCTTATGTAAAGGACAAGTTACCGATACGATCAGAGTTCGACAACATATTTGGGAGCTACGATTGCTAATCGGATCCTTAAGTTGTACTTGTATTTATAGTTACTACACTTATCCAAGTGGGAGACTGTTGGATTAGTGTTTAAGCTCGTAACTATATTTGGTATGTACTTGACCCGGTTGTGCATGGTCCTTTTGGGTTGCCTTCACCAAAGCAACTGGACAGAATGATTTTAGGAGAGAGAGAGAGAGAGAGAGAGAGGTTATTACGGTTTATTAATATATTATATGAACAATATATTAAAAGAAAAATCATATAGTTTGATTAATATTGGTCAAAAATTAGTTAAGAATTAATTTTGTGGCTAAAAGTGATTAATTGAACAAGGGGGACTAGAATATAACATAATTGGTTTGGGCTGTGAATCCTTATGGACATAAGCGGGGACAAAAATTAGAGTGTAAGAGCACTCTAATTTCATCCAAGGGGCCTTATTCCAGAAGGTTCTTAATCAGCTTAGGGCCTAAGTCATCCAATTACGGTTTCGACTGAAATCCTAGAAACTCAGCTATTTAAGGGACCCCAAGGCTACACCAAGAAACTCTAGAGTTACTATAGCTGAAATTGTGCTTCTCTCCTTCTCTCTTCTAGATCATCTTCTTGCTTGTGGTGTTTGTGAGCCATTAGAGGTGTTACACTTGTGACACTAAGCCTTTTGAAGAATGAGGATGATTGCAACTATTGAAAGGTATCATTTAAACTTGTTTTGTTATAGATCTCGATTTCAATGTAAGCTTGATTATGGTTTATGAGCGTTGGATAAATTTGCATGTACAATAGAGAAACCTAGATCCAAAACTTTAGGGTTTTTCTTGTGCACATAAGATGTTCTTTTTCTCAAAACCCATCAGAAGATTACCTCTTAATTATAGCTTGTAAGGATAGGTCTTTCAAGAGCCTAGTAACTCAAGTGTGATCCCTCAATTGTCTTATAACAAACCAAGAACAAGAGGAGGAACTTGAGAGAGAGGTTTGGAGATACAAAAATCGTCTAGAGCTTCTTGGAATCACTAGTGCACAATTTTTGGCTTAGGGGTTTCATTTGTATAGTGTAGAATCCAAGAGTTAAACCCTAATCCACTTCCTTGGGCCTTAATCCAATAATCCATATGATAAGCCCTTTGGACTAACTCTTCATGGATTCTTACATGAACTTAGTCCATTACAAATTCATGTGGGTCATTAGCCCAAACTATATATATTACTGATTTACATAATCAGTCCTCGTTAATTAAATTAGTCTCTTTTGATCACTAAATTAATTCTTAATCAATACTAATTAAGTAATATGATTTCTCAATTAATATATTATACTTATAATATATTAATAAGGCACTTTAATCTCTTTCTCAAATATCCATCCTATCAAATTGTTCCAGAGTGTTACAACCTAAATGGACCATGATTGTATCGGGTCAAGTACATACAAATTATAGTTATGGGCTTAGACACCTAATCCAATAGTCTCGCACTTGGATAAGTCTTATAACTATTATTGCAAGTACAACTTCAAAATCCGATTAGCAATCGTAGCTCTAAGAAAACCATTGTCGTACTCTGATCTTATTAGTAAGGCGTCCATTAGATAAGGGATCATATATTCCTCCATTCTAGATATCGTATGAATATGAGACATTGATTATAATCATTCTCTCTGTCCATGTATTGTTTCTCAATTTCCGATTTATGACGACCGACTAATTGAACAAATCAAATCAGTCCAGACTTAGCCAAGCGCTTAGGGTTGTCATCACTAAATCATCGAGGGGCCCACATATATTGCTTTTATCCCACATTGGGTAAAAGGAATGGATAAAATTCAGCTCATATGCCTGCTCTATTTACTCATCAAATCACACACAATGATACATTTTATATCACCGAGTTACTGGTGCGTTTACATATCATCAATGTGCAACCGACTTGTAAATTGCAACTCATAACTCTTCGTTTCAAGAATATAAGATATTATCGTCTCATGATCACTCGTGATGTACCCAATGCCCACGGCATGGCCTAGGTCGGCACGACATGGCGACATGGCTAAGATTCATTTGTTTTCTCATCTAGTAGCTAGATCGTGGCCAAGGATAGCCATCGCGTTGCGACCAACTGGAGGTTGACCTTTTACCTTCGACTTTGACCAAGTTTGACTTTAGGCTATTTTGGGTATTTTTGAATAGTAGATTGAGATTTGGGTCCCTGTTTATTAGGTGACCCGTAGAGACAATAATCAAAGCAATTATCAATTCAGCTATCTTTCAGACTGTGAGGTGATTTTTTCCTCATTATACTTATGGGTGAAAGGAACCAATGCCGGCCCACTTGATTATATATCCTGGTATATAGGATGATGCTATGTTAGATTGGTATATCTATATGATTACATACATATGTTGATTATATGCTAGAGTGGTAGATATGTATGATTACTTGTATGTGCTCGTTATATGTTTATCTGTTGTGCATGTCGACATGGTAAGGGTCAATGGTAATCCAGTCGAGCGACTATAGGCCAGGGTTAATCTAGTCGGGAGACTGCGGGCCAGAGTAATCCAGTCAAAAAAATGTGGGCCCAACATGCAATATGAGTATCTGTTTGTTTGTGTGTGTGGTACTTTAAGGAAACTCGCTAACTTTTGTCTTATAGTTTGATTTTATGGTTTCAGGTACTTTAGAGGACAAGGGGAAGGCAAAGGCCTGATCCTAGACATCATCCTGGATTTTATATGATTTACAGTTAGGGATGCTCTGATATATGGTTGTGAATTTCAGAATCATGTTTTTGTAAAGCTTATGAATTTGAATGATTTTAAAAATTGAAATTTTTTTTCATGATTTTGGGATGTTACAAGTTGGTATTAGAGTCCTAGTTTCAAAGAAATGGATGAGCATTTCTGTGAATCCAGACTCAAAATAAAGGATTTGTAAAAGTTTTCAAAATGTAACCGAGGAAGGATGAGATGTGTACGATCAGTCGAAGCAAGAAAGTATACCCCAAGATACCCATACTGTTATTTTCTTATGATAGAATTACATGCTAGTTTGTAGGCTACGGATCCTCAAGAATTGCATGATAGAATTGTCTGATGTGTGATGTCTGATAGCCTAGGATATTCTCTTGTATGTTAGAAGAAATTGACAACATTACTGTAAATGTTTAGTTTGTGCATAATAGTTGTACATAACTAAGATTTTAAAGCCTAAGAATGTTTGATTTTTCCTTATTTCTTGTTCCTTGTCTGCTTGTGGGATTAGGATAGAATCTAGTATTCGAATGTTTATGGAATCTAGTGTTATGTATGATTAGCATGTACAAATGGCTATAGGGTTGGTGGAGGCTTCGTGAGTGAGTGTGGTTGTAGTAAGCTAGCATAAGGGATGATTAACCACTCTCTAAAGAGTGCAATTAGGGTGTAGGCATATCCCACTTGCGGGGTTTTGTATTTGGGTGGTATGTGTTGATTCGTTGAGATAAATATGGGTATGTGTGGGCCCATACTACTGTAAGCACATGACTCATATGTTTAGCAAGAAAGTCAGAAACCCTGACAGTTTAGTTTTCTAAAATGGTTGTAATATCATGAATTGTGGTGTTTTAGATAGATTTTGGTTCATTTTTAGTATGGTGTACATGAGAGGTTCTAGATCTGGAGTTGTTGACCTAGAGAGGCCAAGATTGATAGATGGTTACATTCATGAGATGATAGCCACTGCGGTGGATGCGGCTGATTGGGGTTCCTTCCAGGAGGTTTTTGGGTTTATCAAGACCACGATGAGTGAGTGGTATTCCGTTGTGACTGAGGCAGATGTTGCTGCAGCTACCGCCATTGTCGGTGCATCTAGCGCTATTGTCGTTGTTATGGGGGTACAAGGGTGAGGGTCATTCCTGTACTAGGACTTTAACAACATCAATCTCCCAAATTTAGACGGGTTCAAGGACTCGATCGTGGCTATGACATGGATTTATGATGTAATGCCTGGTTTTTGGTATGGATTTATTTTCCAGTTATTTATATTTTTTGGGAAGACTCAGCGAGTTGGAAGCCTCAACTCAGCGTGTTGAGTTGTTTTTGGCCGTGAAGTTTAATGAGTCAACTCGGCGGGTCGAGGTGTCTTACCTTGGCGAGTTGGCAGATGGGAAGGAAATCCTAATTTTTAGGGTGTTGCACCCTATTTAAAGGCCTTAACTCCCTTGGTTGGCCTCCTTACCAGTCTCCTCTGTCCAGAAACCCTAAAATCGAGCATTACGTTCCATTGTTAGTGTGTGAGCTTGAGGAGAGTCTTGAGTGTTCATTTTTGGTGCTTGTTGAAGGAGCTAAGGTATTGGGAGTTACTTGGATTGAAAAATGAGTCTTGGATCCAAAATCACTAGTCCATTCACCATGTTTTTGAGATATCAAGTTCTCACCTTGCTTAATAATTTCTTAGATCTCTTTTTGGGTTAGATTGTATACTTTTAGCCATGGTTGGGTGGTTGTTGGAGGAGCAGGACGTCCCGAATGTTTCTTCTTTCAAATCTAAGATCTTCATCAACTCTTTTGGCATAAAGGTGCCAACTTTATGGTCTTAAGGGCTTCATGCATTCATTAAGTCCTTCTTTTGGCCTCTTTTAAGCATTTGAGCCTCTCCTAGTCATGCATGATCGTAAAGTTGGATAAATTACGTGGTCATTAAACTTTAAGGGCCAGATCTGCATTTTGGGGAGATACCTTTGGTGATTTAGTGCTTAATGATTGTGCCCTCACGCTTTTAAGCCTAGGGTTTGGGTTTTGAACCCATTTTGTGGTTCCTAGAGGTAAAGTTGGAGGCTGTACCCATCTAGATGCCATTTTAGTTAATATATGGGCTGTGAAGCTCTTAATTTCAATAGTGTTGGCTTAATGAATTAAGATGTTGGGTTTTTGGGGAACTCGGCGAGCTTTTTGATAAACTCGGCGAGTTGGATCGATTTCTTCCCGATTTGCAGATTACTAGAGAAACACGGTGAGTTGAAGGACAACTCGGCGTGTTGGGTCAACTCGGGCATTGATTTTGACTTTGACTTTAGTCTTTGACCAAGTTTGACCTATAAGAGGCTTTTGGGCATTTTGAGTTGTATTTAAGGAAATCGTTTCTATTTAGGGGTTGAGTAGAGACAAAATTCAGAGCCAGGATATGTTCAACTATCATTTTGTATTCGAGGTGAGTTTCCTTACCGAGTTAGCGGATCGAAGGCACCAATGCTGGTCCATGTATATGTTATGTTGTTAGTATACTAGCTGTCTTTGTGATTCTTGCATGTGCTTGTGTTTATATGTTTTTTGGGCTAAGACCCGATGTCGGGCAGGGGCCTGATGAATATTTGTATGCTATTCATCTATGTGATTATTTCATGTGTATGTGTTTATTTGATATATGCTATTGTATGTTGGGTGGGGCCCATTTATCTGAGCTCAGCTAGATGTCGGGCGGGGTCCGATGCCGAACGAGGTCCGATGCTGGGTGGGGCATGATGACAGGGCGAGGCCCAATATATGTTTATTGTATGGTTGCTATGTGGTATTTTGGGAAACTCACTAAGTTTTGTGCTTACGGTTTTTAGTTTATATTTCAGGTACTTCTGGTTGTAAAAGGAAGAGCTTGGTATGACTACGTCGCATACACCATTAGGATTCCGCTTATGACCTTTTACTCGGATTTTATGGCAATTGATACATTGGTTTTTATTTAAATGTTTGGATGATATTGGAAAATATTATTTTATCTGTTATTAAAATTAAATTTTTAGGACCATATTTTTGAATGTTATAAGTTGGTATCAAAGCCTTGGTTTGAGGGATTCGGGCAGACTCTTGGGTGTGTCTGAACTCAAATTAAGGACTTGGTTGAAATTTTCAAAACAAAAACGTTTTTATAAAAATGATTCTAAAAGAGAAAAGGGTGTGGTGCATGCAATCAGCCGAGCTCAAGTAAGTTATCCCAAAATACCCATACATTTAATGATATATTTTGAATTATGAATCTATGAATCGCATGCTAAATTAGGGCTAAGGATCTAGGAGACTTACCTTTGTATGCATGCTTGTTGAGCTTATAGAATTGCATGCTAGTGCTGATCAGTCAGTAATAGGATGGTATGATTAGGTTATGCACTGTTCCGATTACTTAATGCTCGAATGCTGCTTGCTTTGTGCTTTTCGGAGCTCTTGCTAATTTCAACTAGTTAGTAAGTGAATATGCTAAAGTTACATGTTATGGAAACTAAATAATTTCATAAGGTTAGGTTTAACTCTATTGCATAGCTCTTGTTTGAGTCCAGTCGTTGTAGTGAGAGACCTCTCATTCGAAGAATTATCTAGTTTTTGTAATATGTAATTGTATTCGTGAGCTAGTTAGAGGAGGTTAGCATGAGTTCAATGTACAGCTGATGGCGGATAGTGGTGAGGGGTTTGCCCTTGAAAAACCTAGGATGGGATTTAGTGTTGGGAGACTTAGCTGTGAGGGATCTGTTGGTTATAGAGGAGTTCGGCTGAGTTAAGGTACTTCTTTAGGAAAGTACGGATAGATGTGGAAGGTAGTATGGGACCGTACTACTAAAAGAAGAGGATTTGTACTCGATTCAAGGTGGGCTGCAATGAAGCCAGGGAGCTTGTGATGCTATGATTTCCCCGATATGTGCATTGATGCTTATTCTGATAGTTTTATGGTATATTTCAGTATAGTGGTATTGCAAGGCAGGCCAGTGGGCAGTTCCGATGTTAGGGAGGGTTCAGGCTCAGGCTCTGGATCCGGGCAGCTTGATAACCAAATGAGGGAGTTCATCATGTCTGAGATTACCCGCAGTATCCTTGATCAGACTCCTGTAATCTCTGGAACGGTCAACGAGGGTACTCTGGAGATTCTTGATGAGAGATTGAGCGCCTTTTGTGCTGAGATTGTGGCTTTAATCGCGATGAGCTCTCTGACCTTCAGGGAGTTTTAGGCATATGGAGTGCCAAACTGTCATGGAGCTATGGACACCATTGTGAGCAACAGGTGGTTAGCAGATGTTGTTAACGCCTTTTGTACCAGTCGTTGTCCCAAGGGAGACAATGGCAGACTAGCTTCCTACCTCCTAAAGGACAGGGCACATGATTGGTAGGAGGAGGTGGGGCATGCTTTAGGAGATGATGCTATTGATTCAATGACCGGGAGTGATTTCTCGACCAAGTTTAGAGCCGAGTTTTCACCAGTGATTTTTAGGTGAAGCAACTGGCACAGAATCTCCGTCAGACTACTGAGACTGTGACTAAGATCACCGCTATGTTCAGGGAGAGCGCACTTCTATTTCCACAGTATGTGGCAGACGAGTAGATGAAGAAAGTCTGGTACCATGAGATGCTGAGAAGTGATAGTCGACAGTTTGTTAGCCGATCCAACAACAAGGCTATGGAAGACATGATAGAGTGGGCTAGGGAAAGAGAGATTGAATTAGATATGGAGAGGAAGAGGAAGCCAAATTATACGATGAGTGTTGAGGGTTAGGGCAAGAGGCCCAAGATATCTGATTCTAGACCGAGAGGCCAACATGGACGTAGCCGTTGTGGCAAAGTGCGGAAAGATGCACGAGGGGACATGCAGAGGGGTGGGTTATGGCTGCTTCAAGTGCAATCAGACTAGTCATATCAGCAGATATTGTACTGCTACCACCCCCATTACTCTTGTATTTGATCCGATTTGCTTTTAGTACAATCAGAGGGGCCACAAGAAGGCCCATTGTCCGATTTTGGCTATGGCAGGACTGGTGTCAGCACCCGCTCCTACGACATTGAGGATTACTTAGGGTCGTCAGGGCCGGGCAGATGCGCCAGTGCCGAGAGTAGGGTTTTCCAGCAAACGGCAAAGGAGGCACGTCCAGCTCCCGATGCTGTGACGGGTATGTATCTTCTCTTTATCTCTTTATATGTACTAAATTGTTGTTGATTGAGAAACACGGCGAGTTGAAGGAAAACTCGGCGTATTGGGTCAACTCGGGCTGTTGACTTTGACTTTAACATTAGTCTTTGACCAAGTTTGACCTATAAGGGGCTTTTGGGCATTTTGAGTTGTGTTTAAGGAAATCTTTTATGTTTAGGGGTTTAGTAGAGTCGATATTCAGAGCCGGGATCTATTCAGCTATCATTCTTTATGCGATGTGAGTTTCCTTACCAAGTTTAGCGGGTCGAATGCACCAATGTCGGCCCATGTTTATGATATGTTGTTAGTATTCTAGTTGTCTTTGTGACTCTTGCATGTGCTTGTGTTTATATGTTATCCGGGCTAAGGCCTAATGTCGGGTGGGGCCTGGTGAATATTTGTATGTTATGCATCTATGTGATTATTGCATGTGTATGTGTTTATTTGATATATGCTATTTTATGTTAGGCAGGGCCCGTTTTACCGAGCTCAGCTCGATGCTGGGCGGGCCCCGATGTTGGACAGGGTCCGATGCCGAGCGGCGCACACTATATGTTTATTATATGGTTGCTATGTGGTACTTTGGTGAAACTCACTAAGCTTTCTGCTTACGATTTTCAGTTTATGTTTCAGGTACTTCTGGTTGTAAAGGGAAGAGCTCGGGATTAGTGCATCGCACACACCATTGGGATTCCACTTATGATGTTTTACACTGTTTTTAGGGAAATTGATACATTGGTTTTTATTTAAATGTGTGGATGATATTGGAAATTACCACTTTGCCTATTATTAAAATGATTTTTTTGGGGCCATATTTT
Organism: Lactuca sativa; assembly: GCF_002870075.4. Taxonomy (NCBI): domain Eukaryota; kingdom Viridiplantae; phylum Streptophyta; class Magnoliopsida; order Asterales; family Asteraceae; genus Lactuca; species Lactuca sativa. The sequence continues at coordinate 103,416,556 of NC_056623.2, read as the reverse complement.
TGAATGTTACATATGATGTGGAGGGTTGTTTCTTACTTGTTCCTGTCCAGAGGACTAGAAGGTTAAGTGTGCCTTGAATCTTCTTCGTCTGGACATGAAGGACTAATGGCACCTAGTGACTGGTTCCTATACTCCAGAGTAGAGGATTGTTGTTACTTGGGAGCAGGAGATGTTTCTCAAGGAGTATGTTCCCTAGCTATATATATATATATATATATATATATATATATATATATATATATAATCTAACCACTTTCTAATACATACATGTTTGTGGGCTCCACCATTTTTAAGACAAAGTCTTAAAACTAAGGAAACTATATATTGACCATTAAATTTTTATAAATCAATCTTAACCATTGATTTTGAATTTTTAATTGCAATCCATGTGAAAAATATTTAACCAATCAAAATAGCCTTTAATATGCTATATATACAAGCCTTTGAAGTCCCATATTCTTTCGTGTACACCATCACCTAAAAAACCCTTAGCTCACTATATACTTACTTCTTCACTACCTTTTGGGGCCTCTTCAAATATCTTACGAGGTTATCAACGACACCATGAACACTTCTACTCTGCCTCTCACACCGATTCTTCTTCTAGCTAAAATATGACTCCACCACCACCATCCCATCTGATTACGTCAAACATACACAACCACCCACCAATGTCTTATGCTCTTCCTCTCTTAACTCCTTTTTAAAACCACCAACACCTCTTGCTCTCCCTACAAAGAAAACGTGTTTGGATCGAACTGTCCAAGACTGATTTGCTTTCTAGAAAGCAGACTGTGTTAGATTAGATGCATGGATATGAAATCAGGAAGACACATTCGGGTTTTCATTTGATAATCTTGTATATATGTGTTTCTTATTTCGATTAATATTTTGTATGCATGCTTATTCTTTAGAGCTAAAAAATATAGTTCATATTTGAATGGTTTGTGGATCTCAGGTTTTTTAATAAATCAACATGATGTTTCTTTAGTTAAATATGATTACTGGTCTAGAGAAACGAAATTCATTTGTTATCAAACGATTCACAAATTATGTTTAATGTTTTCAGGTCTAAATTTCTGATGGTTTCAAGATTGATGTTCTGGATCTGCAAATAAAGAGAAAATAAACTAAAGAGAAAAGACGTACCAAGGGATTTCCATAGTTTGTTGAATACATGTGTAGTTCAACTTAGATTGTCATTAGATGTTAATATATTTATGTGTTTTGACATATATGAATAACTTCATAAAAAAGTAATGAATTTTATGGTTTGATGTTTTTGTTTAGGGATAATGACTTAGGAGGGTAATAAGGTTTCCAGTTTGTCCGTATTAGGCCACTAAGGTTTTTTTTGTGCGTATTAGACCAATTGGTTGTTATTACCGTTTAGAAATAGTTCTTTTACCGTTTAAAACCGGTAAAAGGACTATTTCTAAACGGTAATAACAACCATATTGGTCTAATACGCACAAAAAAAAACCTTAGTGATCTAATATGGACAAACTGGAAACCTTATTACCCTCCTAAGTCATTAACCCTAATTATTTAGAAAACATGCTTACTAATCAATGTGACTGATTTGTTTGACTGAAAATAGTTGCTTCCATTTAAACTTATCTCACAACCCTTCCAGCACTTCTAAGTCCAAAAACTCATATGATTGATGATCTTCATTACATAAATATGCAACATTTTATCAATAACTTCTTTTTTGTCATTTAAATGTTCCCATATGTACAAAAACAATCTTACTTTGATACATCCCATCAATGTCTACATTTGATAACAAGTGGAAATGTAAAACCAACAGGGACTTGCAGAGGATGTCTATTATCAATTATTTTATAAAAAGCAAAACTACAATAAGAACTAAGAAACTGAAGATCAAAATGAATAAAAAAATCAGCACACAAACAAACACATACATACTATCTACAACACATAAACGGAAGTTTATAAATCATGAAACTTAATGATAGGAAAAGTAAAAAACTTAAAGAAGACTTTATAGAAAGAAAGATCACCCTTACTTACCACAAATGGTTGAAGACATCAAACAAGAAGATCAATCTGACCATAGAATCCACATGTTGTCTGATCATGTCCTCAGTAGATAAACTACTGAAACATAAGAATTGCAATTGAACTCTATTAGCATTTGAAATGTGAATTAGGGTTCCAGAGAAGACGACCAAGGGTTAAAAAAAATTTTGGACCATTTCTCGATTTGTGTGTGTCATCCTTGCGCAGGGGCCATGCTAATCTTCTCTGTATCGTTCCAATTTTATAGGATGTCCCCAAAGGGACGACTATAGATGAAGAGCTTCGCCATATAAAGGAGTAGCATGTTATATGGGACGACGCGAGTTCTAAACAAAATAGTTTACTGTTGATGGTCATATATTCTCAATGTCTATAAAATTAGAGTTAATGACTTAGGAGGGTAATAAGGTTTGCAGTTTGTCTGTATTAGGTCACTAAAGTTTTTTTTGTACGTATTAGACCAATATGGTTGTTATTACCGTTTAGAAATAGTCCTTATACCGGTTAAAACCGGTATAAGGACTATTTCTAAACGGTAATAACAACCATATTGGTCTAATACGCACAAAAAAAAACCTTAGTGACCTAATAAAGACAAGATGAAAACCTTATTACCCTCCTAAATCATTATCCCTTTTATTTGTTTTGATGTGTTGTTTGCAAGTTTTTAGTACTATTTCCTCTTAGAAAAGTATTTACAGTTATTATTTTCTTTTGTTAATTATGTATACCATGGATTTTGTATCTTGTGACTAAGTTATTTTCAGAGATAGATGTTATCCTTAATTTATATTATATTGTTGATATTATTTAATATTATATTTTATAATATTTGTTTATGTTTAATGTTTGAAATGGTGGTCATATTTTATGTTTTATTTCGTTGGAAAGATATCCTTAGTACAACATTAAAAATAAAAAACTACATACTAATAATTGTTGAAAGATGTTAAAAAAATACTATAGAAAAGTATGATCTTATTTGTTTAGAAAATCATATGCGTATACTTTAAGGAAAAAAGGGCATGTTTCTCTGTGTATAGGAAAAGGTGACAAAAATGTTGGAAATGCAATTCAAATAGAATCCTATGTAGCATAGGACAATGACATCTCAAATTTAAATAAAACAATTTGAAATCTTTAATTGTTTAAAGTAAATAATTTGTAAATTAAAATTTTAAAATACGTTTTTCCTTTGTGACTTGAATTTATTATGATATAAAAAAATAGTTTATATGTTAACACACTTTAGTCATCCCATTAACAAGTAAGAATATTATAAACATAAATTATAGAAGTGCAATCGCAATCAAAGTTTAGTTCCAAAAAATATGTTATATATTATATAGAAATTAAAATTAAAAAATTGAAGAAGTTTTTACTAAATTAATTATTATTCAACAAATTCAAAAATGACAATCTTTTATTAAAATTTAAATTATTCTAAAAAGTTATAATTAAATTAGAGAAGTGAATTAAATATTATATTAGTTTCAAATGAACATTACCCGTCCTATTTAGCAAATTAAAAATAATTAATTTTAATTTTTTTAAGCTAGCTTTATACGCTTTAAATGATATAAAAATATACTTTTTAAAATAATATACATTTAGCAATAAATATCATACTAACTATTAGTTTTTAATCATTATTTCAAAAAAAAATTTGACTTAATATTAAAATTGACTATTTCATAGTCCGTCCAAAGGGAATTTAATCGCCCGACAATGGTATAGTTTTATTTTAACAATAACCTTTTAATAACATTTTAATGCTAAACACTAAAATTAACAACATATTTTTCTTATTTATATTCCAAAATATCAACATAATTTTATTTTAAAATAATAAAAAACATATTTTATTATTAGCAAAGTATTCACCGAAAGTAAATAATACTCTGAAATTATTTGTTTAAAGGGAGTACAACTGAAATTATTTGTTTAAAGGGAGTACAAATGAAATTATTTGTTTAGGAGTTTCAAATTATTTGAATTTATGGTTTTTTTATGTTGTCAAGATGAAACGTCCGAAGAAAGCAAACAGCTAAAAAGAAACATACGTATAAAATTATTGTCGAAACAACACGTTAGAAGAAAACCATCGTCGAAACGAAACGACCAAAGAAAAGTATCGTCGAAACGAAACGTATAAAGAAAACTAATAGCTAAAAGTCGAATCAAAATGTTTGCAATGCCTAAATTACAAAGAAAACTATCGTCGAAACGAAGCATTTGAATAAAACTAATAGCCGAAGCGAAACTTGCAAAGAAAAATATCGTCAAAATGAAATGTCGGATGAAAACTACTAGCCGAAACGAAATGTACAGAAAGAAATCTAATAGCCGAAATGAAACATTTGAAGAAATCTAATAGCCGAAACGAAACGTAATAGCTGAAACGAAACGTCTAAATTGTCCAAAGAAAACTATTGAAAAAAGAAACACACGGAGAAAAATTATTGCCAAAATGAATCATCTAAATAAAACTATAATCGAAACGAATTGTTCGAAGAAAACTAATAGCCGAAATGAAATGTCAAAAGAAAACTGCCATTTAACACGAAAAGGGTACTAATCGCCGCATGGAAACTATCTGCCGAAAGCAACTATCACGCGTCGCTGCATTGCGTAGGTACGCTACTAGTGTATATATATATATATATATATATATATATATATATATATATATATATATATATATATATACATACATACATACATACATACATAAAAAGAGAGAGGTTAGCTCAGGAGTATCTGCCGTTGAGGCAGACATAAGAGTCAGTGACTGAGATCACCAAGATTTTTACTATGAGAGCTCTTTTTTGTCCTGAGTATTCTAACTCAGAGCAGACCTACATGGCGAGGTACTTGAGCATGCTCAAGACTGAGATTCAGCAGTTTCTGTCAAGCCAACATAATAGCTCCCTCTCCGAGCATCAGGATGTCATGTGGAGGCGGGAGATTGAGATTGAGATCCATACGAGCGAGAAGAGGTAGGCTCCGTTGTAGCCACAACCTGCCGCAAGTGGTTCCAGCCTACTGTTTTATGATCAGGTTAGAGGACTCACACTTGTGGTAAGTGTGGGAGGGCTCTTGAGGGAGTGTGTTGATCATCAACAACATACCAAAATTATGAAAAGGAGGGTCATCTTGCGAGGGAGTATCACCAGCAAGCTTCGCTGCCAAACATCAGGATTTGTTACCACTGTGATCAGGTTGGCCATGTGATGGCTAGTTGTCCATTTCCTACTGCAAAGACGGTGTAGGCATCGGCTTCAACCACTCTTCCAATCATGGATGAACGACAGGGGATGGATAAGACCCCACATGCTAGGGGTCATGCTTTTCAGCTCACCATAGAGGAGGCCAGGGCGACGCCTGACATTGTTACTGGTATGTCTTCATTTATTATTCTATCAAGTTATTTCCTTATATGTTGATGCTTGTATTTCTGATATGTACATTGTTAGTGAACTCTTTGCCTGCGCTTGTGATTTTTAACTCGGGTGAGAGTCGATCTTTTATATAAATGTCCTTCAGTAGGGATTTACTTATGGCTATTGGGAAGCTGGAGTATCCATCGCGAGTTTCCATCATCAACGAACATGGGATTGTAGCCCCGAGTGTTTTTCAAGATTGTACTTTGGATGTATTTGGGGTGTCCTATCTGACTGATTTGATTCCCATCCCTATAGGGGATGTGTGCGTCATAGTGGGGATGGATTGGTTGATCATATTTGGAGCCAAGATCGAATGCGACAGGAAACGAGTGGTAGTTTGAACCCTAAGTAGGGGATAAATGATTGTTTATGGTGAGGGTACCATGGTTGGTTCAAACTTTATTCTGCAGCTAAGGCTCAGCAGTATCCTCAACATTGGTGCTTACATATGCGGTTGACACTTATGTTAGAGGGGGAGTTTCAGTTTCTGATGTCCCTATAGCCAGAGAGTTTCCAAATATATTCTCGAAGGATCTACTTGGTGTGCCTCGTGCAAGGCAAGTTGAGTTCAGGATTGATTTGGTTCCCGAAGCGGCTCCGATTGCTAAGGCGTCGTATCGCCTAGCACCGCCTGAGATGGAAGAGTTGCCCTCTCTACTTCAAGATCTGTTGGGCGAGTAGTTCATACGACTAAGAAGATCTCCATGGGGAGCATCGATTTTGTTTTTGAAGAAGAAGGATGGTTCACACCAGATGTGCATTGATTATCAAGAGCTGAACAAGTTAACGGTGAAAAAGCGTAATCCACTTCCACGGATTGATGACCTCTTCGACCAGCTTCAGAGTGCATCCTGGTTCTCCAACATCGATTTATGGTCAGGGTATCATCAGATGAGAGTCGGAGAGGAGGACAAGCAAAAGACAGTGTTTTGAATTCTTTATGGCCATTACGAGTTCGTGGTGATGCCGTTTAGGCTCACTAACGCACCCACGCCATTTATTGATTTGATGAATCAGGTATGTAGACCAAGGCTCGATCGTTCGGTTATTGTTTTTATCAATGACATCCTAGTCTATTCCAGGACCAAGGAGCAACATGAGGATCACCTTCAAGAGCTGTTGGGAGTTTTGAGGAGGGAAAGGTTATATGCTAAGTTCTTGAAGTGTGAGTTTTGGTTACGGGATATCCAATTCTTAGGACACCTTGTTAACCAGGACGAGATTCTGGTCGACCCGACCAAGATAGAGGCAGTTATGCAGTGGGGGTTCCTAAAGTCTCCCTTGGAGATCAGGAGTTTTTTGGGATTGGCAATTCATTATCAGAGGTTTATTTAGGATTTTTCCAAGGTTGTTGTACCTCTCTCTCATTTAACAAGAAAGGGCATGGATTTTTGTTGGGGGCCTAAGTAGCAGGCTGCGTTCGAGATAATGAGGCAGAAATTATGTGAGGCCCCTATGTTGACCCTCCCGGAAGGCATGGAGGACTTTTTGTGTATTGTGATGGTTATTGCGTATGCTTCTAGGTAGCTGAAACCGCATCAGGATTTGGTATTTGGCGCATAATCTAGAGTTGGGGTGGTGGTGTTTCCCCCATAAGATTTGGCAACATTATCTATATGGGGTCCATTTTACCATCTACATGGACCATAAGAGTCTGAGATATCTTATGGATTAGTCAAATTTGAACATGTAGCAGCGTAGATGGCTTGATGTGGTCAAGGATTATGACTACGAGATTTTGTATCATCTTGAGAAAGCGAATGTGGTCGCTTATGCTTTGAGCTACAAGGTGGCCATTAATTCTATTAGGAGTCTATGCATGAGGATTTCTATCGATTCACTGCTTCTAGAACTAATCATGTAGGCTCAAGCTGAGGGGGTCAAGAAGGAAAATTAAAATCGGGAAAGGATGAGGGAAGAGATTGACAAGTTTTCTACCGACAGTTGTCGACTTCTAACCTGGTGCGGTCGGTTTTGGGTTCCAGATTTTAGTGGGGTCAGGCAGACAGTGATGGCGAAGGTACATAAGTCTAGATTTTCTATACTCCATGGAGCCACAAAAATGTATGAGGATTCGAGACATAGTTACTAGTTGTTATGTATGAAGAGGGAGATAGCTTGGTATGTAGAGAGATGTTGACGTATCGAATGGTCAAGGCCAAACACCAAAGGCCGCATGGCAAGTTACAGCCTTTGGAGGTTCCCATGCCTAAATGGGAACAAACCACCACAAATTTTATTACCAAAACACCCAGGATGGTTAAGGGATAGGATCCAATATGGGTCATTGTGGATTGTCTGACCAAGAATGCCCACTTTTTGGCTATTCTGGAGAGTTCCTTGACCGAGAAATCGGCCGATGTTCATGTGCGTGAGATCATCGCTTGACATGGTGTTCTATTCTCCATTGTATCTAATCGGGATCTTCGGTTTAATTCAAGATTTTGGCAGAGGTTCCACAAGGAACTGGGCATGAGATTGAACTTGAGTACTGCCTATCATCTTCAGAAAAACATCTAGAACGAGTGCACCACCTAGATGCTCGATGATATGTTAAGTGCCTATGTCAAATATTTTGGTTGGAGTTGGGACTCGTATCTTCCCCTGGCAGAGTTTTGATATAATAACAATTATTATTCCAGAATTGGTGCGCCGCTTTTGAGCTTCTTTACGGGAGGAAGTGTCGTACACTCGTTTGTTGGGGAGAGGTCGGTCACAGTGTTATGGGGAAGACTGAGGTAGTCCTTTAGATGGCATAGCTAATTCAACAGACCAGGCAGAGGTTACAGACAACTCGGAGTCGACAGAAACGTTTACGCCAACAGGTGTCGGTCATATTTAGATTTACAAGTAGGCAATATGGTTTTACTAAAGATATCACCCTGGACGGGTGTAATACGCTTCAGGAAGAGGGGCAAGTTGGGACCTTGATTCATTGGGCCGTTCTGAGTAGTGGACAGGGTAGGCATGGTATCCTATTGATTGGATCTGCCTAAGGAGTTGAGTTAGATTCACAACACTTTTCATGTGTCTCAGCTACGAAAGTGTATAACTGATGATTCAGTAGTCGTTCCTTTGGCCGATATACAGGTTGATGAGCGCCTAAACTATGTTAAGAGACTAGTAGCAATTTTGGATAAGAAGACGAAGACCTTATGCAAAAATGTGGTACCATTAATCAAGTATTAGTGGCAGGCTAGCAACATCGGAAGGGTCCAAATAGACTTAGGAACCCGAGGTTGAAATGAGGGAGCAATACCCTGAGTTATTTGCAGCATCAGACTTTGAGGATGAAGTTTGATTCTATTGGGGGAGAATTGTAACACCTAGATCCCAAGGTAATTTATATTTCCAATTTTCCACATTTTAAGGTTGCTATGGCGTGGTGGAGGCACCACGACATGGCAAATCAAGGAATCATCACGGTTCTTTTAAGTCGCTACGACGTGGAAGTATATCGCCACGGCATGGCAACTGGAAAATGACAAAACCCTATTTGCGGGTTTTGCTCCCTATTTAAATGAATGAGGAGGCTAGGGTTTGCTCACCCTCATCCTCCGTCGGACTCTTTGAGATATGAGAAAACCCTAATCCCCTCATCCATTGTTTGAGCCTTGTTTTGGTGCTCTTTGAAGCCATTGAAGGAAGAAAGAATAAGAGGTAAGCTATGATCCAACAAGCAATATCTCCTCCTTTGTGGTAGCATTCTTTTAGACCTTTTTAAGTGTCCAAGACTCGATTTTTATCATGATAGGTTGGTAGATCTTAATTTTTTTCTTTAGATCTTCATGTTCTTCATTTTTGGAGTGGTGAGATCTCATAATGTTCGCAACTTTATGAATCTTTTGGCCATTTAGGCTGTTTGGTGCTTTGGATCTAGATTAGTAGTGAGTTTTTGTATCATGCATGGCTTTTTGGTCAAAAACCCTCATTTTGACCTAATAAGAGCCCAAGGCAAGCATTGGACATGCATGTCTTGAAAGTAAGGGTTTTTATGTTGTTTTATGAGGCTGAAATCATTTCTGGAAGTGTTGAACTAGAATCCTTCAAGATTAAGTGCTTAATGTATTAATCCAAGTTGTTTTTACCTTTTTAGACCTAGAGTGAAACCCTTACCTCTTGGAGAGTCTAAACGGATATAGTTGGAAACTTTATCGACTTAAACCATAGTATTGAACATATATGGGCTTTGGAGCCCTTAGAATCAAAGAATATAACTTAACCTATTAAGCTTTTACGAACATAGTGCCCACCACATGCTCTAGGTCGCCACAACATGGCAACTCGACTAAGACTCATCTATTTTGTCATCTAGTGGCGATGGCGTGGCGACCATATGGAGGTTGAACTTTGACTGTTGACTTTGACCAAGTTTGACTTTAGGCAATTTTGGGTATTTTGACTAGTAGAATGAGATTTAGGTCCCTGTTTATTAGGTGACCCATAGAGACAATACTCAGAGCAGTTATCGATTCAGTTATCTTTCAGATTGTGAGGTAAGTTTTTCCTCACTGTACTTGTGGTTCGAAGGAACCAACGCCGACCCACTAGAGTATGTATCATGGTACATAGGATGATGCTTTGTTAGATTGGTAGATTTGAATGATTATCCATATATATTGATTATATGATATACTGGTGGATCTATATGATTACCTGTATATGCTAGCTATATGTTTATCTATTGTGCATGTCGACATGGTGAGGGTCAGTGGAAATCTAATCGGGAGACTGTGGGCCAAGGGCAATCCAGTCGGGAGATTTAGGCCAGGGTAATCTAGTCGGAAAACTGTGGACCTAGCATGCAATATGTGTATCTGTTTAGTTGTGTATGTAGTAATTTGGGGAAACTCACTATGCTTTGGCTTATAATTTTGATTTTATGTTTCAGGTACTTCAGAAGACCGAGGCAAGACAAATGCCTAATCATGCACATCATCATTGAATTTTCAATGATTTACAGTTTTAGAGATACTCTGGTATGTGTTTATGACTTTTGAAATCATGTTTTTGTAAAACTTATGAATTTGAGTGGTTTTAAAAATTGAAATTTTTTGTCATGATTTTAGGATGTTACATACGAACTCGGGATCTAGAAAAATGGAATTTTATTTTCTCTTAACGTAGAATGCTTGGAGAATATGGTGGGGGAGGAAGTCTCTAAAGCTATAGAGATGGGCAAGTTTCTTGTATATTAAATGGTTGGTTGTCAGAAATTTTTGGAAGCAATTTTAGCTCATAGTGTTGAGAAAAAATCCATGATATGATTTTTTTTCCGATAAATATACAAGGAGCGGGGAACCATGATAAATGGTTATGGATAAAAAATTATGTAACAAACACAAGGTGAATTTTCTGGGAATCCAATAAATAAATATGCAAACACATGGATATGTCTACGGTTAGATATTTTTGGGGGAATTATTCAATACATTTTGGTTGTTCTCACCCACGAGGTCTTTTTGGTGGCTTCTTGGTTATTTGGGATCTAGGTGTTCTTCTTAAAAAGTGGTTAATTTCTCATGACTATTTTATTGCTATTCAAGCGATGTGGGTGCCAACTAGTTTAGAGGTTCTTTTTATTACGATTTATGCTCCCCAAGGTACTAATGACAAGAAACGAGTTTGGTCTTCTATTCTTCTTCTGATTGAAGCTAAAAATGATGAGGTTATTCTTATGGGGATTTCAATGAGGTATAGGACGCTTCAAAGAGATATGGTTCTCAGTTTTGTGCTACGTCAGCCCGAGTTCCTCTTGGAGGTCCTCGGTTTACTTGGTTTAATCCATCGGTATCTAAATCAAGTAAACTTGATCTGTTTCTTGTGACAGGGGGTCTTTTGGATGCTTTTCCTCATCTGACATGGCTTATTCTTGAAAACAAGATTTTGGACCATCATTTGATCCTTCTTTTGGAGCATGTGGTGGATTATGGCCCACACCCTTTATGTGTCTTTCATTCTTGGTTCTCTCGGGATGGCTTTGACGAGATTTTTCATTCTACTTGGATTCAAAGAATTATGGGTGTTCTTGATCCTTGGGTGATTTTTAAGAAAAAACTACAACTTCTTTAAAATAACCTTAGAAAGTGGAATTGCCAATTTCTCTTAGAGAGAGATAAGAGATGTGTGGTGCTTCAAAAAGAAATTTAAAAATTTGATTTGTGCATTAATGACTTGGATGATTCCTCTACTATTAGAGATTCTCGGCTTAAAGCAATTAAGGAGTTACGGGATTTGAATCATTTACACAATTTGGATTTAGCTCAAAAATATAAGGTCCAATGGGGTATTGAAGGTGATGAGAATTCCAAGTATTTCCATGGTATTCTTAATAAAAAAAATGAAGACAATTAGCCACTAGAGGGATCATGGTGGATTGATGATCCAATATTAGTTAAAACTGAATTCAAGAATTATAGTCAGTAGTTATTTAAAAGACAAGGGGGTAGGCAACCAAGTACCTCTCCTAGATCTTACAAAACTCTTTTAGTGTCATAGAGAATTTCCTTTGTAAATCCTTTTACTCGTGAAGAAATCAAGAAGGTTGTATGGGATTGTGGGGGTGATAAGGCCTCGGGTCTGGATGGGTCTACTTTTTCTCTTATTCGTCGGTTTTGGGATATTATTGAGGATGATGTGGTTTCTTTTGTCTAAAGATTTTTTTAAGATCCAAAGATTCCAATGGGGTGTGAAACTTCGCTTTTTACAATTATCCTAAAAAAATTTAAATCCTAAGTTTATAAAGGATTTCTGGCCTATTAATCTCATTGGATGTCAATACAAGATTACTAGATAGATTCTTGCTAATAGATTGTCTCCGATTATTAGTTCTGTGGTGAGTGGGGAATAGTCAGCTTTTATCAAGAACCGTCAAATTCATGATGTTCATTTTATTTTGAATGATGCAATTGATGGGTTTTGGTCATAAGACATCCTATGTGCTCATACAAACCCTAATGCTTGGATCTAGGTTTCTCTATTGTACATGCTTTGAATCCAATACTATAAACCCTAATTCTAGCATATGGAAATCCAAATTCACATGTAATTAGGTTTAAGAACATACCTTGATTGTTATATAGCAATAACAATCCAATTCATCGTTGAATTGACCTTGGAAGGCTTAGAGTCACAAGTGTCACTCCTCTAATGGCTTACAAACACCATAAGCAAGTGGAGAAGGTATAAAGAGAGAGGAGAGAGGTTAGAATTCGTCCTTAGGACTTCTTGGGAAGGGTTGGACGAATTCCTATGCCTTAGGGGTTTTATATAGGTGTAAAGATTAGGGTTTTAGTCCTTATCCTTATCTAGTTGCTTGTCCACCAAGCAACCATAAGATAAGTCCTAGAAATCCTTATCCTAGTCGAATTCTAAGAGATTTACACCTCAAATTCGTTCACCATATATATAAGATAATCCTTACCTTATTTTGTAACTATCACATAATTACAATTCAGCCCCTCTAGTTTAATTAATTACACTTGATCACAAAATTAATTCTTAATTAATTATTGACCAATATTAATTAAACAAATATGATTTCTCCTTTAATATATTATTCTTATAACATAATAATAAATCATAATAACCTCTCTCTCTATTTATTTCTCCAATCAAGTTGCTTTGGTGAAGGCAACCCAAAAGGACCATGCACTATCGGGTCAAGTACATACCAAAATAGTTATGGACTTAGACACTAATCCAACAGTCTCCCACTTGGATAAGTCTAACAACTATTCTGCGTATGACTTCGGATCCCGATCTGCAATCGTAGCTTTCCAAAGCCGCTGTCAACTCTAATCATATCAAATACGCGTGTCCTTAGATAAGGGATCATATATTCCTCCATTCTAGATATCATATGAGATATGATTTTAAATCATTCTCTTTGTACTATATCTCGATTCCGATTTATGACGACTGACTAATTGAACAAATCAAATTAGCCCTAGCCCGGCCGAGCATTTACGTTTGTCATCACTAAACCATCGAGGGGCCCAAAGATATCGCTTTTATCCTACTTTGGATAAAAGGAACGGATAAACTTTGATACAATGCTTGCTTGTACTCACGCACCGAATCACACACAACAATATGTTTTATAACACCAAGTTACTGGTGCGTTTACATATTATCAATGTGTAACCGATTTTCAAGATACAACTCACACATCTCGGTCTCAAGAATATAAGATGTTATCGTCTCACCAATCACTCGTGATACAATCCATGGAGTGATCCAAGTGAGCGTGGGTCTAATCCAATGCTCAAATCACATTCATAAGCACTCATGAACGTTGCAGCAAACATTTGCTTATGTCTAATACTTTTCTAGACATTACACACACCAATTCACGACAGTCTTTATTCATATCTACTTCCAACATATGAACGACTGTGGCCCGTTTGAATAATTCGATTATTCTTAATAAACTCAATTATTCTGGAAGTCAAAACATGCAAATGTGAAACACAAGAATAATACTAATCCCATATGGCCTCAAACCTTTGAGTATAAATAAAACACCTTTTATTTATCACCATATTGATTACTCATTATTTGTCGTTTCGGGTAATCAACTTCTTACTTGAATTCCAACACTTGTCTCATGCTCCTAGCATGCACACAATGTTTACCTATGGTTCTTACTTTGTGAAATAGATCACATTGAACACATTTCCAATCCTTCTCATTTTACAACTCCAAATCCGTTTTTCATAAGTTAAAGAATATCAAATTCTTGCTACTTATAGAATATGCTAGATTCTAACATTCTATGCAACTATCCTTTCGTAATGTCACTGCACCAAAGTCACAAAGACTATTGCCAATGATATTACAAAGTCCTCCATCGTAGATTGTTACAAGACAATTCCATAGACGTGATGTCTCTCACTCAAAGTACATTCTTTGAACATCCTTTTGCATAGAAGTTTCTAATCTAGTCATAGATTTCTCAATATTCAATTCCCAATATGGACACACTTTCATATGTTCCATATGACAACTCATTCTTAATAGAATCTTATCTATTCGTAATGATGTTGATATGGTCCATCCAATATGGAAACATTTCCATATTTTCCAATACTATACTTCCAACTACTCACAAGCGACCAATCCTCGTCGAACTTGGATTGTCCTTTGATAGTTGTTTAATTATTTTAGTCTAAACCGATTCTAGTCCTTTTTCCCTCTAAATGTGCTTGACATTTGGAAAATTTTAGAATGGTCAAACATTAAGGTATTTGCAATCGATCCTATACCCGAAGCGTATGGGACACGACGCATAATGTTTTATTTGCTATGTTCTCAAAATTCGAATTGTGAAGAGGGATGCCGTAATCATAATCGAAATTTTAAGAACACACTTTGTACCTTTGACTAAATTTTATTAACATTTCTCAACCTAAACCTTTAGATTTGAAATGAAGCATAATATTCTCTCCCTTAATTATAGCAAAACAACTCTTCAACTATTGCGACTTTGCAAAGTATGAATCTTGTTTTCTATAATTAATATTGCTAACCTTGCAATACTTTCCTTAATAATCATACAATCATAACTTTTATGCTCCCACTATCTTGATGATTATTATAAAACATAACACTTATGCTCCCACTAGCTTCGACATGTATTCATAAACATCTTAACTTTCAGAAAAACAATGCTTATTGAATTTCTTAAGTTCATGTTTCTAATACTTAGTGCTTTGATAATCTTTTATCAACGTTTCTTGATATTATACACATTTGCCTTCGATAGTTCATATGTGTGTCTAAACAATTAAGACTAATTGCCAAACCTCACAATTCAAATTATGGAAAGGGATGCCATAACCATAATTGAATTCGAGAATGCAATTTTACAATCACTATCTTCTTAAAATCTGTCTTAGTGAAAGCATTTCCTCACAATCATTTTCATGAAGGAGGAAATCTTATGACACTTAGATTTAAACAGTGTATTTGTTCCTATCCATGTGAATTTGTCAAAACCAAGGTTTACGACAAATTCAAACTCTTATGGATCGAACTTTCTTGATCTCGATTTCTTGCCTTTATGGTAGCACAGCTGCCCACCATGTCTTCCAAGTAGTTAAGCAGCTCACTCTTTCCTATCAATGTACCTTTCATTGATTAAGGTGCTTTGCCTTTTATGCGTTCAAAATGAGAACTCATAGAACTCACATGCATAATTAACTCGATTGGATTGGCACAGAATCAAAATAATGTCAACACGATAGGTTGTAAACCTCAACTCGTGTGCTAGTGATGATCGATAAGGTTTATTTGATTTGTTCTTGAAACCTTTCAAGACCATTAAGACTCCCACTGACTCCTTGACATATAAGATTCTCTTGTCAAAAACCATTTCTTGACAAACAAATATTCAAGAGTTAGTGTAGCTTTTATCAAAAGACTTCATAAATTGGTCCTAGTTGGTCTTTGTCTTATCCAAGACATCACAACTTTCCACATTTAATGAAAGTTACAAACCTTCTTAATACCTTTCACTCAATGTCACAATCTTAACTTTAAGACTTGTTATTGGAATGAAGTATGATTGACTTATTGATTTAACCATTTCTTCAATTCTTGATTCCTCTTCTTAGACATACAATTGTACTAAGACTCACTTAGAGGATCAATTGAGATATGGTTCTTAATCATTAAGACCTATCATAAAGCATAAAAGGTACTCTCCCATCTTCTTAGAATGGAGAAACTTTTATCTTTCTGCCTACCTGATTCTTCTTATTCGTTCTGCTATTGATCTAAACCCTTTAATCAATTCAAAATTACACTTAATCTTGTAAGTATAATCATATTTACTAAACCTTTAGTAAATCATGACGAATATCATTGTTACTCTTATGGTGGTCTTGATCAACACGCAACATTGTGTGCTCGATCTCTTAGTCCTTCACTTGACACTTTGTCAATGAATTTGTCTAATTTCCAAATATGAAATTTCTCATTCATCGTGCAACCAAGTTGCGTGATTCCAAATTTCTGTCCAATTGAAACTTGGGCGATGAGAAACTCTCCCTATTTGGTAAATTCTCGACTTTTCCATAAACACCATAAATAAGAATCATATCCATTTATTGTAGAAATATTCAAACACCAATTTTCATAACGATTTCATTGCAAGGAAGTAAACAAATAAATAAATAAGTTAAACGAAAATTTATTTTATTTATAAAAGCAGCGGAAAACATTTTTTCTTACAATGCAAAATCCATTGAAAACTATGTATTTCAAAAGAAAATTTCTAACAACTCTATCATAACTATCTAAGATCAAAATCTAATCTTCAAGTCCATGCGATCAAGATCCATTCCTTGTGATTAGATTCATCTTGCTCTTTCACCAAGCTTCCTATCTTTTCACTAATCCTATAAAACATTCAAATGCAATCTTATTACATTATGTATTAAGAATTAATGAATAGGAACTTAATGGAGTTAGATAGTGGATTTTACCTGAAGCGCAGCCATACTCTTTGACTCTCCCATCTTCTGGACTCTTCAGGCTCTTTGGGCAGACTTGTATCCAACGCCCTCTCTTTTGGCAGCAAACGCAGGTCGGTTCTCCTAGAACGTCCTCGGAAGCATGGTTGGTTGACTTTTCCAACAAATACGCTCCATTGCTTCTCCAAATCATTTCTGATTCAGCAGCAATGAGCATGTAAGTTAGGTCAATGAGGTTGTCGTCATGATTCATCATATAATACTTTCTTTTGAACTCATTATATGATTCAGGAAGTGACTGCAAAACCCAATTCACAGCCAACTCATCTGGGAATGACACACCCAACATTATCAACCTATCAATGTGTGATTTCATTCCTAGAACGTGGGCACACACGGGTTTACCATCTTCATGTTTCATTTCCAATAGGGCTTTAGTGATATTGAACCTTTCAATTCTTCGATCTTGTGGGTTGGGGAGAACAATAGGAGGAGGAGGAGGAAGTGAAGCATGATTTCTTGTTCCTCGATTGAATCGTGGAATACCATCTTCATGTGGAAAGCTTGTTCCACGGGATTTGGGAAAACCATAGTTGTCGAACTTTGACATCTACAATACGGGAGAAAACGAATTCAAGTTAGTTGATAGATTGAGTCCTTAGTAAATCACCCAAATGAGATACTAAGTCTAGGACCCAACACAATTTTCTACAACTCGGGAGAGGGATGCCATAACCCTAATTGCAGAATATTTGAAGGTAAGTGAATGACGATTCACTAATTTCCACCACGAAAAACGAAAAAGAAATTTAAGTTTTAAATCTATGAAAACTCCTAGATCCTTTGAGATTCATTGAACTTTCAATGGCACGTTTAAATCTCGATATGCCCCTCTTGTTTGTGACTGGGATGCCGAGGATCACAAAGCGGGTGTGAATAACCATACAAACTTACATGGTGCACTCACATGTTACAGTCACCTATTCGATGTGCCGGTAAACCACACACGCTCCACCGAACTATGACAAACATTGAGTCACCCTTTGCTACCTTTGCTTAGACCCATTTAGTGTGCCGGCTAACCACACATGCTCCACTAACGTCTTCGCAAGGGCACAAAGTGTAATTTCATGGAATTGCATCAATTCACTTTTGCCTAAGTAACTAAGATTGGGAATTTTTGAAAAACATTTAGTTACTTTTATAATTCATTATACTTATAATGGAAGGTTTCGTCCTATCCTACCCGTTCGGCTAACGACCCTCCACTAGTCAAGAGTGCGGTGGGTAAGAGTGGATACCCATTCAATCGCCATTTTATAGGCAATTTCCTTAAACAACCCTTATAGACCAGCTTCGTGAATGAGGCCTACTAACGGTAAGACTGACTTTTACTCATACATATATATAATGTTAGACCTTTAATGTTATATATAGTATAGGGTGTATTTTTATACTTTTAAAATACTAGGTGGTTTAATTTGACAATTATACTTTTAATTCAATTAAATTGTAGACCTAAACTTTTATGGATTTATTAAACTTCTTTTAATTATACACCTTAATTAATTAATAAAACCATAAGGGTGTGATTTGAACCTTTTCAAAACTTCTTAGAGTTTTAGAATTTAACATTCCTAATTAAACTTTTAATCAACTTTTAAATTCCAAAACTTGAGGGCAAGTTTTGAAACATTTCAACACATTAGGGTTTAGAATTTAAATATACATCAAAATTAAACCATTTAATCAAAATTTAAATTCCAAAACTTGAGGGCAAGTTTTGAAACCTTTTTCAAAACATTAGTGTTTTAACTATTTAAATTTCAAAACTACAAAACTTTTGGGTTCAAATTTAAACTATAAAACCTAAAGGGCAAAATATGAAACTTTTCACAATAACAAGGATCAAATAACAAATAATTCAAATTAACATTTAATCACATAATTATCCATATTTGATGATTTAATGATTTCTTGCAAAACAATTTATCAATTTACTCAAAATAATTAAGCAATTATCTTATAAGGAAACAATTATCTTATTAATTGATAAATATCTTCAATTATATCAAAATTATAGTCAAATATATCATATAATCGGATTAATAATGATCTAACATGATAAGGTAACTATCCATAAGCAAAAAACAGCAAGAAATCCCGAAGTACCCTCCTTCTGACGAGTTGACTCGTCGAGTCAGGCTTGGACTCGTCGAGTCACCTTGGACTCGACGAGTTCAGCTATGGACTCGGCGAGTCCAACCTCCAGAATGCAAAAAATCGAATTTTTCAGTTACAACAAGCATCAATACAATAGAAACCAATCAAGGCTCTGATACCACTGATGGGTTTTGGTCATAAGACATCCTATGTGCTCATACAAACCCTAGTGCTTGGATCTAGGTTTCTCTATTGTACATGCTTTGAATCCAAGACTATAAACCCTAATTCTAGCATATGGAAATCCAAATTCACATGTAATTAGGTTTAAGAACATACCTTGATTGTTATATAGCAATAACAATCCAATTCATCCTTGAATTGACCTTGGAAGGCTTAGAGTCACAAGTGTCACTCCTCTATTGGCTTACAAACACCATAAGCAAGTGGAGAAGGTATAAAGAGAGAGGAGAGAGGTTAGAATTCGTCCTTAGGACTTCTTGGGAAGGGTTGGACGAATTCCTATGCCTTAGGGGTTTTATATAGGTGTAAAGATTAGGGTTTTAGTCCTTATCCTTATCTAGTTGCTTGTCCACCAAGCAACCATAAGATAAGTCTTAGAAATCCTTATCCTAGTCGAATTCTAAGAGATTTACACCTCAAATTCGTTCACCATATATATAAGATAATCCTTACCTTATTTTGTAACTATCACATAATTACAATTCAGCCCCTCTAGTTTAATTAATTACACTTGATCACAAAATTAATTCTTAATTAATTATTGACCAATATTAATTAAACAAATATGATTTCTCCTTTAATATATTATTCTTATAACATATTAATAAATCATAATAACCTCTCTCTCTATTTATTTCTCCAATCAAGTTGCTTTGGTGAAGGCAACCCAAAAGGACCATGCACCATCGGGTCAAGTACATACCAAAATAGTTATGGACTTAGACACTAATCCAACAGCAATTGCTATGGTAAAGGGGAAAAATAAACACCTTATGCTTTTCATATATGACTTTTAAAAGGCTTTTGACTCTGTGTCGTGGGATTATTTATTGGATATTATGGGTATTATGGGTTTTAGGAGTGAGTAGTATAGTTGGATTCATGTTGCTCTTTCTTCTACTCAGGCTTCAGTTTTAGTGAATGGCTCACCCAATTATGAGTTTTATATCCGTAGGGGGCTTCGTCATCGAGATCCTCTTTCCCCTTTAATATTTATTCTTGTTATAGAGGATATCCATGTTGCTTTGCTCTATGTTAAAGATAATAGGGTGTTTTTAGGTTTCGCTGTTGGATTGGATTTTGTACATATTTATCACCTATTTTATGAGGATGATGCAATTTTTTATTGGAATTTTGAAAATTTTAGAACAATTCTTTGTATTCTTAGATGTTTATTCTTAGCCTCTAGTTTGCATATAAATCTTGCAAAGTGTAAGCTGATTGATGTTGGTTCCTAATCACCAAGTTGATGTTGCAGCTACAACGATTGGTTGTGCTTCTATTAGACTTCCTTTTGTTCACTTGATTCAATTCATAGGACAACATACATCCAAAATTGATGGTGGTCTTCAGTTATTGAGAGGTTCAAATCTAAGCTCTTTTCTTGAAAAGCTAAGACGGTGTCGATGTAACGCACGTAGGTTCGGGCTAGTCAATTTATAGACGATAAGCGTCAAAATGATTTTTTATAGATGATTATTTAGAATAAATAATCTAAACTATTTTTTAGTATATGTCACAAGGTTTCCGTACATATAAAGAACGCCAAAATCTAAGTTATAACGAAGAAGTTATGACATGTCGAAGTTTCGTGACAAAACTAGCACGACACCGGGAATCATAAAAATTGAGTTTATGATAGATTACTTTTTAGCCTTAGGATTCTAAATGAAAGTTTTATAGTACGTCTCCACCTTCGCGTGGATACAAAGAACGTCAAAAACGGAGTTCGTATGCAAAAGTTATGACCTTCCGAAGATGCATCTGTCTAAGGGCATGACACGCAGCAGAAACCCTAGCCGCCTTAAGTCACGACGTGAACATGAAGTTCAAGATGTGAAATTTTCCAGGGACACTAATCAGGGCTAGAAAACACGTGTTAAAGCTACGGTATGACTCATGGAAGTTCACCACGTGAATGGGCCCAGAACAACTTATAAATAGCAAGCGAGACCCTTTCATTCCTTACACCATTTCTTTTCTCTCTCTATCTCTCGTTTCCGAAGGCCATTTCCGCATCCCAAGCCCGGTGATCACGAACCGCTGACCGTTTTTAGTTAGATTCTGTCAACTCACGCTATTAAGGTGAGTGCATATTATTTTCATCTTACACATAGATATGAAGTATTTTATATAAATTACGTGCTATGTGTGCATATTATCTGTATACTTGCTATCTATGATGGATGAACCATATTATACATGTTTTAATTGATTTAAACTATATTTGTATTTTATATGTACAAATATGTTGGGGTAAAACATGGGTAGATGAAATAGTTGGTGTGTGATGAAATAATGTGATGAGAGATAGGTGATGATAATTAGGTAAAGAGAGATAGGTGATGATAGAATGGTGATGATAATTAGGTTATAAGAGATAGGTGATGATAGTAATGTGATGATAATTAGGTGATGATAGATAGTTGATGATAAATAGGTGATGTAAGATGAGAGGAGATATAATGGTGACGATAATTAGGTGAGGAGAGATAAGTGATGATAGAATTGTGATGATAATTAGGTGATGATAGATAGATGATGATAAATAGGTGATGTATGATGAGAGAAGATATCATAACCTCGACCGGCGATGTGGCGATGTAGTCATCTACCAAAGTATAGATAGCGACCACAGACTATTCTAGACAGTCATGTGGAAACAGCAGCAAGATCATAACCTGTACGTGATGAATTACGAGTTCAGGCCATGTTGTAACTACATATTCATACAATGATACTCTAACCCCTTACTATGAATTACAAGTTCAGGCGATGTTGTAACTACGTATTCATGCGGTGATACCCTAACCCTTACTTGACATGTATTGAGGGAGTAATCCCTGAATTAGTTATTGTCTATGCTATGTAGGCGATGATCCTTAGGAAAGGTCCTTAGGAAAAAACATATAAGGAAATGAGAGGTAAATATGATATAGGAGATGACCCTTAGGATAAAATCTGTCACACCCCAAAACCGGAACGACGGAAATGTTCGGGGGTGGAGGGCGTCATGTTTAGTATCACAAGACATGCATCATAGTAAGCAAAGTAATGAACAACCATTTCATTAGAAAGAAATTGTTTACAAACTATATGTTCACAAAACATAGAGTACATAAGCAAATAACAAAACAAGACTTGAAGCTAAACTGCTCCATCTTCTGAATCCCAGAGCGAGTACATGTCTACTAGTTTCCTGAGAATACAAGTTATTTGAAAGAGTTTATCAGCAATTAAGCTGGTGAGTTCATAAGATTTTAGTGATGTAAGTAAGTTGTAGAAAGTTGTTGAAAAATGTAGTTGAAATGTAGTAAGTTATACGTTCTGTTTTTACAAAAGTTCGCCTGTTCCTCTAGAAAATCCTATATTTCCTAATTTGATGAAAGATACATAAAAATGATTCTACAATCCTTTCTATGAGTACTAAATGGATACAAGTTATATAAAACTCAGAGTAAACAAACAATTGATTGTGCGCATCTGCCCTAAGTCCACAACCAAACAAGGAACGGGAGGTAAGGCGGATAGCACACATCCCATTGTTTGTTAGGTCCTCGTTGTATATAACCCTGGTGTATTCACCTGTTACTCATGCAGTTAATTGTAATAGTTCCTTTATATTTAATGAAAAGATCCTTTAAGAAAAGCCCTTATTTCTTATAATAAAATAGTGACCACAGTGACTACTTCTGTAATCACTTAGTTTATACTGGCTATATATAATCTAATATCGAATAGATAATTGATTGGATGAATCTGCCCTAAGCCCACAACCAAACAAGGAACAGGAAATAAGGTGGAAAGCACACATCCAACTACCTATTGGGTATTAATGATATATAACCATGATGTATAAACTAAGGTATTATAGAGTCATTCACCTAAAGTCCTTTAAGTCTACACTAGTTTAATAAAATGGATTAAACCCTTTACTGGTGAGTTTCTAGCTTTGAGTACCAAAAATTCTATTTGAAAAGTATGTTTTGTACTAGAAAACTGTGCATTGAATTAGTGTCCTATGACTTGACCCATACTTGGTACCTTTATGATGACTTAATGTGTACGGAACATATATATAACTACAATCAAATAGATAATAGGCTGGGTGAATCTGCTATAAGCCCACAACCAAACAAGGAACAGGAAATGAAGCGGAAGGCACACATCCGATTACCTGTCAGATTATATATATATATATATATATATATATATATATATATATATATATATATATATATATATCCCTTGATGTATACATTAAATAATCATAAGGTTAGCATTATGGTCCCTTTCTATTGAATGTACTAGACCCAACTGTTCTGTTTGTCGTTTGTAAAACGTAAGTACTGTAGGATTGTAGATATAGTAACTACTGTTGTACTAATTGCCTTAAATTGATTATTAAGGTATAATGTGATGGCTAGATCTCATACTAAACGCTCTCCTCGTCAAAAGATTCTGGGACCCAAACGCGACCTCTACAATCAATTGCAAGCCGTGAACATCAACATTAAAACTATATACTCATGTATACCCAATATAACTATCACCTTTTGTTTAGAACAATGCGTTAGTGATTCATTGGTATAGTTAGATCCTGTAAGTGTTCCATGCTATATCATCTTAGTATGTTCGTTCTGTTGTAGTATCTTAGTATCTTCTCTTGTTATAGTATCTTAGTATGTTCTTTCTGTTATCATGAATTGTATCTAGTATGAACTGAACCTCTAAACTATACCTATTATAATTTACTAGTATTCTACTTGAACTGTTATTGAAAAGACTCATTTTACTACTAAGTTATGCTTGTACTTTAAAAACGGAGTTTTGTTAAACTATAAAGCACATACCTGTAAAATACTTTTGAAATGTTTTGACCATATATAGAAGACATATGTAACATTTTGAAAGATGTTTATAACAAACAATTACACAATTATCATTGTCTTCAACTTGTATTCCCTCCCTTAAAAGCATTTAAAACAGTTAAAAGATTCATTACGGGGTATGAACTCACATGATGTGGATGATTAAAACGGGTATGCGTGTAAGGATGAGAAGTTCCACAAATGAAGTTCCACATGTGATTCAACAAAGGAAGGTAGAATGGCACTCACATGAGTTTACTACCATGGGTTTACAGCCCAAGGGAGTTTACAGTCGTAAACTCATGGTCACTCATGTATAATTGCAAGTTTGAAGGCTAGGGAAGCTTTAGGGACTTTTACTCTACACTAGGATGAGAAAGACCACCTTCATTGAGGATTTTGATGAGTTTACGGCCCAAAGGAGTTTACAGCCGTAAACTCATGACCATTTATGGATTTGAGTGAAGTTTAAGGTCTTCCAATCATCAAGGAAGGGTTCTATGTCACTAGCTTTGCATCTTATAGAGCTTAGGGCTCAAACATGCCCTAACATTGAGTTTACGACCAAGGAAGATCTTGGGCCGTAAACTCGTGATGTTCTTGGGGAAAATGTGTGTTTCAAGTCTCTAAGCATGAGTCCTAACTGGATATGAAGTATAGGGAAGAGCACTTATGATCTAGAAGCTTGAATGGTTGATATTGGCCAAGAACACTAGTGTGTGTTCTTGGTGAAACCTGAAGATCTAAACAAACATGATTTTCATGGATGAAATCAATGTATGTAGCTAGTTAATAAGATTTATCAACTAATCAAGGGATAGAACACTTACACTTTTGAAGATCTAAGGTGAAAGTTGTATGATAGTTGAGAGAGAATGAGGGAAAACCGGCCAAGGAATGAGAGAAAATAACTAGAAATGACCAAATGCCTTATATATGCTCTTGAGTTTACGGCCACATGAGTTTACGGTCGTAAACTCATGGTCTTGTGGCCGTGAACTCATTTAGATGAGGTTATGGTTTGATTTGCTACACTGTGGTTCCTGCAGGTACTTTCTAACACTTATTCCTTAAGTGTATTAGGCTCAAAACTCCTTAGAATGACCTTTAACTGGGCTAGAACTCAATTTCAATGAGGCTGACACTTAGTTGAGTTGATTGACTGGGATTTAATAGTAAAAAATTTGGGGTTGTCATATCATCACCCCGTTAGAGGGAATTTCGTCCGAAATTAGCTTTCTTACAGTACTACTGGGGTTGCGCTCCTTTGATTTGCAGAATACCCACTCATAGACCTGGCAATTTTTTCCCTAGTGTTCATGATAGGATTCGTACTTGGTCCATCTATCGTTACCTTGTGCATACAAGTCGTATATGATTTGGATTAGTGAGATGGTCGGATGTGTGACTCTGCCCCAGGTCCACAACCAAACAAGGAACAGGAGATAGGGTGGAAATGCACATACTAGATCTGCGTAATCATAATCATATACCACTCTCGCGTATACACTGCATAGTGATAGGTGAGTTGTATTCGTCCATAGCCTCTGAGCTCGAACTTAGTCTGCTGAACGAGTGGTATTTCGTGACGGTCTGCGGACATCTGACGATAAGGCTTCGGAGGACAAAGTACTCTTCGCATGAGTACTTCGGGGTTTAGAATACGATAGATAAAACTGAGGTTTAGGTCGGACTGTCGATACAAAAGACGAAAGTTTCCAGAATTTGACGATCGAGGCGATAGAAACATATGAACTTAGTATGGTGAGGACCACGCCAATTCATGATGAATGATAGTAACAGACTCTTTACTGAACAAAGTATTGGCCAATTGAAAGAAACGTTTGTTATACGATGATGTTGTTGGATAAGGTGTCTAAGTCCATAACTATTTCTGGTATATACTTGACCCAACTCGGCATGGTCCATTTGGGTTGCATGGCACCATGCAATTGGATAAACAAAATGAGAGAAATAACACATATGGTTTATTAATATATTATAAGTTCTAATATATTAATAATATTATTTAATTAGTTTGATCAAGAATTAATTTTAGAATTAATTAAGTGATCAAGAGATAACTAATTAAATATATGGGTTGATTATGTAAATCATCCATAACTTATATAGTGGGCTAAGAGGCTCCATGGATAATCAAGTTGGGTTGGACCCATTGGATGGTCCATGGAGGCTCCATGGGAGTTACAAACCCATGAGTCATGGAAATGAAGAGTCATGACACAATAGGGTTTACACGGTGTAACCCTAAATGTGTCAACACTATATAAAGACCATGTATCTCCCAAAATCAGCAACACTTGAATACACATGCATACTTGAGGGTTAGAGCCGATTTTAGTGTGTTATACATTCTCTCCAAGTTTACTCCATAGCATTTGATGTTGTGTGAAGCATTTGAGGCATCACACTTGGGGTGCTAGGCTCAAGAGGTTTCAAGGAACAATTACAACAACAACGTATGTAGTTCTATCGATTATTTAAGTTAAAATTGTTTCCCATGTATGCTAGATAGGATCATAGCCTTGGAAATCAACTTTGCATGATAATTAGAAAAAACATAGATCCAAGGTTATTAGGGTTGCATGTACACTTAGGAAGTGTTAGAATGCTCAAAACCCATCAGTGGTATCAGTGCCTAGGCTTGTTTGTTGGTTATTTGTGCTAGAAAGTTGAAAAAAGTCGATATTTTTGCAATCTGCATGATGAACTCGCCGAGTCCATAGGGGGACTCGCCGAGTTCATGTGTATCTTCATCCTACTCGCCGAGTAGGTTCGTGCACTCAGCGAGTAGAAGCCTCAGAATGTAGATTTTCGACTTTAGTTGCTGGAAATGGACTAGAAACATTACCCTAAACTGTTTTGGTACTTGAAAATTCATTTTAGATGGTGTAATGGGTTTGCAAATCCATTTACAACAACAAGTTATCAAAATTTCAAAGTTTTAAATGTAAGTTTTGATTCATGAAAGTGTTCATGTTCATAGGAATTGTTTGTAACCTATGTGTTAGATTAATTCTTGATCATTATGTGTTTTAATGGAGTCCATAACTTGACCTCAAGTTATGGAAAACCAAAAGTCACATTGTTTTAAAAACCATTAAAAGAACACATAGGTTATAAAAATGAAGGGTCTTCATTTTTAATACCCTAATAAACTCATAAGTTACAAGAAATGAAAAGTTTTGAAAGTTTACAAAACTTGCCCTCAAGTTTTGGAACAAGTAAAGTCTTGATTAAAACTTTAGTTCCAACCCTTAGAATTTTAAAAGTTAAAATTCAACCCTTATACTTATAGTATTATGATTTAATATATATATATATATATATATATATATATATATATATATATATATATATATATATATATATATAAGAACAAAGTCGTCTTACCGCTAGTACGCCTCATTCACGAAGCCGGTCTATAAGGTGGGTATAAGGTTGTTGCCTATAAAATGGCAACTTAATGGGTGTCCACTCTCACCCACCGCTTGCTTGACTAGTGGAGGGTCGTTAGCCGAACGGGTAAGACAAGGACTTATAAATTCTCATTAAAAGTATAATGATTATTATAAAGTAACTAAATGTTTTATAAAGTCCCAATCTTAGTTACTTTAGGAAAAATGTGAATAAGGTGCTAATCCATGAAATTACACTTTGCACCTTGTTTAAGTCGTTGGTGGAGCGTGTGTGGTTTACCGGCACACTAACTTGGACTTAACAAGGAAGGAAAAGGGTGACTTAAGGTTTTTCATGCGGTCGGAAGGAGCGCGTGTGGTTTACCGGCACAACAATTAAGTGAAAAACATTAAGGGTACCAAGTAATTTGCATGGTTACTTCACACCTTGTTTTGTGATCCTCGGTATCCCAGTCACAAAACATGAAGGGCGCACTCGAGATTGAAACATGCCATAGAAAAGTTCAATGAATCTCAAAGAATCTAGGAATTTCTAAAAGCCAAATAAAACCTAAGAATTTATATATCATTTTCATGGTGGAAATTGGTGAATCGTCATTCACCTACCTTTCAAATATGTTATAACTTGGATTACGACATCCCTCTTCTAGGTTATAATATATTGTGATTGGATCCTAGCCTTAATATTACATTTGGGTGTTTTATTAAGGACTGTCACTATATCTAAACTAAACTTACTTTCTTCTTTTCAGATGTCTTCCAACAATGTTACTCTTGGCTCAAACCCTACTGGCTCCTTCCCTCTTATGAACCTTTGTGGGAGAGTCATCTTTGATGGATCCAACTTTACTGACTGGATCAGAAACATCAGGATGGTCACTCGTTACGAGAACAAGGAATATGTTCTCGACAAGGAGCTTAAGGTGCCTGAGCCAAATGCTACTCTTGAGGAGTTTGCTGAGTATGAGGCACATGAAAGAGATGCAACCAAAGTGGCATGCATCATGATGGACACCATGACAGCCGAGCTCTAAAAGTCCTATGAGGACTACTATCCTTTTGAGATGCACCAGGATTTGATGGACCGCTACCATCAGAGTGCTCGTCAAGAGCGATATGAAATCATCTCCTCTATGATCACAACCCGGATGAAAGATGGTGAATCCATCACAAGCCACATGCAGAAAATGCAAAGGTATGTGGATAGATTGATGAAGTTGAATGTGAACTTCCCTGAGGAGTTAGCAATAGATATTATTTTGCACTCCTTACCTTCGTGTTATGATCAATTCCGCATGACCTACCACATGAATAAGGAGGAAGTTACACTTAGCAAACTTCAGGGACTCCTAAAGACCGCAAAATCAGGTCTTAAAGGTAAGTCGGTTGTGACCACTCCTGCTACTACTCCAAAATCATCACCTGTCCTGGCAATCGGTAAAGGTAGAGGGAAGAAGAGAAAGAACCCTTCTAAGGGTACCAAGGGTAAGACCCTTGATGGCTCCTCTTCTAGCGGAACCAAGAAAGGTTTCGTTACACCTTCTTCTGATCCCAAAGAGGCTGAAGGCTTCTACTGCCACGAAAAGGCGCACTGGAAGCGTAACTGCCCAAAGTACCAGCAAGACTTGAAGGATGGGAAGGTTAAACCCAACCATGCAGGTATTTACACTATTTCATCTAATAATTCACTCTATTCTAACTCTTGGGTCCTTGATACCGGTTGCGGTATTCATATTTGTTCTGAATTGCAGGGACTAGGAAGAAGTGAGAATGTGGAGCATGGAAAGATAAACTTGATCATGGCGAATAGGAAAGTTTCACCTGTCACCAAGATTGGAGTTTATACTTTGTTGCTTAGTAGTGGATTTACTTTAGATTTGAATAAATGTTGTTATTCGCCAGAAATGGCAAGAAATGTTATTTCCTTTCATGCTTTGTATAAACAAAGTTTTACCTTTTCTTTCGACAATGAAACTGGTGGAATAAATGCTTTCTTTAATAATGTGTTTTATTTTAAAGCATTACCTTGTGATGGTGTGTATGAAGATGTGTCTGTTGTAGATAACTTAGGAAATAATGTATTGTGTATTGATTCTACTAATGATAATAACTTGGATAAAGCATCATTAGGGCATTGTCGTCTTGGACATATAAGCAAGAAACGCATAGGCCAACTCCAAAAGGATGGTGTCTTGGAGTCATTTGACCTAAAGTCAGATGATAGTTGCGAATCATGCTTACTTGGAAAAATGACAAAGTCACCCTTCACAGGTTCTTGTGAGAGGGGTGAAGGTTTGTTAGACCCTATACACACGGATGTGTGTGGACCTTTCAAACATGCCACAAGGGATGCTAATCGTTATTATGTGACTTTTACAGATGATTATAGTAGATATGGATATGTCTACTTAATCAAGCATAAGTCAGAGACTTTTGAAAGGTTTAAAGAGTTTAAACAGGAAGTCGAGAATCAATTGGGCAGGAACATTAAGATGCTTCGATCCGATCGTGGTGTTGAGTATCTTAGTACTGAGTTCCTCGACTATCTAAGGGAATGTGGGATTGTTTCACAACTGACACCTCCCATGTCACAACTAGAAATTTTTGTGCCTTGTAACTACAACACTTAAGTCAAATTATGAATCTAAGACATGAAAGCATGCATGATACTTACTTTATGACAACAAAATTTCAATCAAACACTTCATACAAGCACTACAAATAGTCAACAAGCAATTGGAAACCATAGAAGTTCTTGTTTAGGTCCATTTTGGACTAGGAATTCCTTATTGGGCCCAATGGACCAATAAGCTTCCAATTTTTGACTACCTTGGGTTTAGAACTCTTAAATGGTCTCTAATTGGACCCACTCCCATGTATTTCAATATTTTGGGCCATATTGGGGCTTAGAATAAAATAAATTAATTATATGAGCCATTTTGGGGCATAATTAACCCAATTGAGCCGTAATAGGTCATAAAAATCACACTTACATTTATTAGGACCAAAAATCACTCAGCATAACTATGAAAGTGAGCTTAAGCCTTTAAGGCCCAAAAATCTCCTCTTTCCCTCTCCATTCTCGACCCAAGCCCACAAAGAGGAAAGAGTTGACTTTGTGTGTGCCACCTCATAATTATTCAAGGGATTTCCATGCAATTCCCACACTTCCATGCAACACCCTCTTCTTCTCCCTCTCTCTCTTGCTCTCGGCCGACTCCAAGCACACACACACACATTTCACTCACCATTCTCTCAAGAAACTCTCTCATTTCTCCTCCATATTTTCGAGATCTAAGAAGAGTTCAAGGGCTTCTTCCATAAAAATCATCATCTAAGGTAAGAAATTTCTTAGATCCATAAGCTAGCTACTTCATTTCATCCAAAAATAACCTCTTAATTCATTGAAACTCATGATCTAGCACCTAAGAAGCATCCAAGTTCGAGATCTTCCAAGGAAGGTTGCTAGGATCGAATTCTTCTCATCATTTCCTTCCAAAACCGAAACCACACCCAAGGTGAGCTTCATACCCCCTATTTTTCGGTTTTTATAAGTTTTTGTGGGGGTGAATACAATAAAATGTGTAGATCTATGAGTTCATGTATGTCTTGTGTGATTTTTATGCTTGTATGTATGATTTTACGTGTTATGTGATGAATATGTTAGCCAAAAATACCTAAAAACCGAGATCTACCACATGAGGAATGAAGCAAACATAACTTATACCATTTTACACTAATCAAGTCAATCAAAATAATTTATTTGGTTAGGATGAACATTTTTGGACATAAAACCCATTTTTGGGCTCAAATTGTCAAAAATACAAAAGCTAAGGGCCCAAAACGACAAATGATAATTTCTGGAGGTTGGAAAGAGTCCAAACAGTTTCTAATAAAATTTTTCTGAAAATCAACACTTTTGAGGGGCTTAAAATGTAAATTTTCAACCTAATGGGCTAAAAATGGGCTTTTCGGCCCAATAAGCCCCAAATTGCAAAAATTCTGAAATAGAGGGGCTGAAACTGCAAATTTCTGTAAAACAGGGGATTACTAGTGTAATAAAACTAATTCAAGGGTCAAAAATGTTTTCAAAGTCAAAAGGGATCAAAAATGCAAAAATTTTCCATTTTGGGCCAAAACTGTAAAGTTGCGAAAATAAGGGTTCCAACCGAGAGAAAATCATTTTTGAAGGACTTAAGCTGTTTATCAAGTGAATCTAGGCTGAAAATGTCTTTTTTATAAGTTTTGATACTAAAGTGTCAAGAAAAATGGTTTAAGGACTAAAATGGAAATTCTTTTATATAAAGGGTTAAAAGTGTAAATTTTATCCAAGAAGGGTCATAAAAAGGTAAACTCTTATTTTTTTTAAAACAATAAATCCCTTAAGATAAAATACGAGTACCACGACTACCGACAAAACGTAATAACAAATACGCTTTCAACACCAATATCGTTATCAAACGAATTGATTCGGTCTCGAATCAATAACGAATCAAAAATCAATAAACAATAAGTACTTCAATAAACACGCGAAATTCACGAGAAGTCAATATTCAATCTTTGGGCTTGAAAGTTTCAAATCATGCTTGTTGGGCCTAGCTAGCCCAATAACATGATCTTTGGGCCCAAAGGGAATGCGCTTACATGTTATTGGGCCTTCTATGACCTAATTCCATGTAAAAGGACTTTCAATAGCATTATTGTGCTGTTGGGCCCCAAGGGCCCATTGGTACTGCTAGCAAAGTCGAGAAATCAAATGCGAGTCGGGCCAAGTGCCTTTCGCATTCACGATAGCCTTGAACGACTTATGGAAATAACGAGGGCTTTGTACCCTTTTTTCTCCTCCGTTGTGGGGCTATGAGAAGTCAGGGTGGTTGGATTAAGTGAGTCTGATGGACGACGCCAAAAGGATCGTTTGTAAATGGTAGTTATAAACTAGTCATTTTCGTTAATGCGTGATTATAACGACTCACAACCCATAATTAATCCAATGTCACCTGGAATTATCGGAAACAATCGTCGAATCGGTATAACAATAAACAGGACACAAAATTCTATGTACGAGGAAAACATCGGGTTTTCCCAGGAAGTTCAACACTTTTATCTATGTGATGTATACAAGGTTTAACAATTATACACGTTTAAAAAAATCGACAAGCATACTACGGATCTCCACACTTTTTATAAACAATACTCTTTTCAGAAAATATCGGATTTTCTGGGTTTTCAAACTACACAAAAATCATTATTTTTCAAACCTGCCTTATGAACTCACCAACATTTCATATGTTGACGTTTTCCAAAATACTTGTATTCTCAGGTAACAGGTAAATTGAAGAATATGTATCCAGTGATGTCACGGTGTTTTGTTTAAATTAGTATCGAACGGTTTAAGTTATGGAAATGTAATGTTTAAAACAATGTACCGAATGTAAACAATATCAGTTGTAATATTTCAATGCTTGGTGATGAATGATGTTATTATTCATGTATAATCATTGTGATGGTATTCAATTGAGTCACAATAGCCCTCGGATGTTTCCGCCGTCTGGTTCGGGGGTGTGACATCCCAGGACACCACAGTTTAATGGTGTAGCTGAGATGCGTAATCGTACCTTGTTGGATATGGTTCGTTCCATGATGAGTTGCGCTACGCTACCAATCTCATTTTGGGGGTATGCCTTAGAGACTGCCACCCATATCCTTAATTTGGTCCCTACAAAGAAGGTTTCCAAAACACCTCACGAGATGTGGACTGGAAAAGTTCCTAGTCTAGCCCACATCAAGGTTTGGGGTTGCGAGGCTTTCGTGAAACGTGAGACTCATGACAAGCTCGAACCTCGAAGTGAGAAGTGTATTTTCATCGGCTACCCACAAAAATCCTTTGGTTACCTCTTCTACAGACCTAGTGAGAATGTGGTCTTTGTAGCAAGGAGGGCTGTCTTTCGAGAGAGAGAGTTCATAAGCCAAGGAGACTGTGGGAGGCTAATTGACCTTGAAGAACTTCAAGAGTCAAGTGGTGAAGGAACCTCAAACCCTAGCAGTCAACTTGAGGAGGAATCTCCTGTTGATCCAATTATACCTCCAGTTGTACCTCTGACGCGTTCCACAAGGGTTAGGAATGTACCTGAGCATTACTATGGTTTCCATATTACTGCAGAAGGTGAGACACTTATTAGTGATGAGACACTAGTAGGTCTGGATGAACCTAACAGCTATGCGGAAGCCATGGCAGGCCCTGAGTCTGCTAAATGGAAAGAGGCAATGGATAGCGAGATACAATCCATGTATGACAATCAAGTTTGGAACTTGGTTGACAATATGCCAGGTCGTAAGACAGTCGGGTGCAAATGAATCTTCAAGAAGAAGACCGACATGGATGGTAATGTACACACTTATAAGGCTCGATTGGTAGCAAAGGGCTTCTATCAAACTCCTAGAGTGGATTATGATGAGACTTTTTCTCCAGTAGCCAAGATTAAGTCCATTAGGGTATTGTTAGCCATAGCCGCATTTCATGACTATGAAATATGGCAAATGGATGTCAAAACCGCTTTCCTTAATGGAAAGTTGGCTGAGGATGTTTACATGAATCAGCCAGAGGGTTTTGTCAGCACATAGTACCTTAATAGAGTGTGAAAGCTTGAGAAATCCATCTATGGATTAAAGCAAGAACCTCGCAGATGGAATCTTTGCTTTGATGAGAAGGTCAAAGAGTTTGGCTTCTCTAGGAGTGAAGATGAATCTTGTGTATATTTCAAGGCTAGTGGGAGTATAGTTAGCTTTTTGGTACTGTATGTGGATGACATACTACTCATAGGAAATGACATCCCAACTCTGCAGAAAGTTAAGTCCTGGCTTGGGAAGTGTTTTGCTATGAAGGACCTAGGAGAAGCTGCCTATATTCTAGGGATAAGGATCTTGAGAAACCGGAGTAAAAGACTAATTGGACTTAGTCAAAGTACCTACTTGGACAAGGTGTTGAAGAGATTCATCATGCAAGATTCCAAGAAAGGAGAGTTAACCATCCAGAGTAACACTAGACTGAGTAAGACTCAGAGCCCGAGTACTGATGATGAGATAGTAGAAATGAGTCGGGTACCCTATGCTTCGGCAGTAGGCTCGATCATGTATGCTATGACCTGTACTCGTCCTGATGTAGCCTTTGCTTTAAGCATGGTTAGCAGGTATCAGGGGAATCCTGGTAAGGCTCACTAGACAGCGGTAAAGAACATTCTCAAGTACCTGTGGAGGACTAAGGACTGGATCCTTACCCTTGGTGGGAGTGATGACTTGAGAGTTGTAGGGTATAGTGATGCTAGCTTCCAGACTGATAGGGATAATTTCCGCTCTCAGTCGGGCTGGGTCTTTACCTTAAATGGATGAGCAATATCTTGGAAAAGTTCCAAGCAGGAGATAGTGGCTGATTCAACTTACGAATCAGAGTATATAGCGGCAAGCGAAGCGGCAAAAGAGGCTATGTGGCTAAAGAACTTCATTGGAGACCTTGGAGTTGTACCAGCTATATCGAAGCCCATAGAGATTTTCTGTGATAGTGAAAGTGTAGTTGCCTTAGCAAAGGAACCAAGGGATCATGGGAGATCCAGACACATCGACAGAAAATATCATTTTATCAGACATTGCATAGAATAAGGACTTCTCGTGGCAAAGAGAGTATCATCGGATGAGAACTCGACAGATCCCCTCACGAAGGGACTGGGTAGGGTTAAGCATCTCCAGCATGCTAGGAGCATAGGGCTGAAGGATGATATTAGTTTTAGTAGTTAGATAATTTTGAAATTTGTAAATGTAATTGACGTTTGATGATGAATAAAAGTTGTGTTTATTTATGAGTAAAGTGTTGCTATCGCTTGTCAATCGTTTACTATTATTTCTTTTGCATGTTTTGACTTCCATAATATTTATGTTGTTTTACATATTATTCAAATTATCCACATTCAGTCATATGTTGGAAGTAGATATGAAGTAAGACTGTCATGAGTTGGTTGCAGAGGTCTAAGATGTTGGACATGGCCTCAACACTCATGAGTGCTCATAAGTTCTGAGTATTGGATTTAACCCATGCTCGCTGGTATAATTTCATGGAATTTATCTCGAGTGATCGCGAAACGGTAATATCATATAAGTCTTCAAACCTAGAGATATGACTTGTTAACTATGAGTTAGTTATGCATTGAACGTGCGAAACCGCATTGGTAACTCGATGTTATAAAACGTGCGTTTGTGTGTAATTTAACAAGTTGTAGAACAAGCATATGAGTCGAAGTTTATCTGTTCCTTCTTGGATTAGAAGCTGATATCTGGGCCCCTCGATGATTTTGTTTTGACCTATGTATCGGGCCCGGTCAGAACTAAGTTGATGTGTTCAATTAAGTTCTTTGTCAAACAAATCGGAAATCGGGAAACAAACTGATGGACAATAAGTAAGACTATGTTCCATGTGTTTGTCCGGCTGATATCTAGAACAGAGGATTATATGATCCCTTATCTGAAATGGCGTACCATCATCTTCTCAGTTCCGAGAAACTTTGAAAAGAGCAACGATTGTTGATCGGTTTCTGAAGTCATACATGCAGTTATAGTTATTAGACTTATCCAAGTGGGACACTGTTGGATAAGGTGTCTAAGTCTATAACTATTTCTGGTATATACTTGACCCGGCCCAGCATGGTCCATTTGGGTTGCATGGCACCATGCAATTGGATAAACAAAATGAGAGAAATAACACATATGGTTTATTAATATATTATAAGTTCTAATATATTAATAATATTATTTAATTAGTTTGATCAAGAATTAATTTTAGAAGTAATTAAGTGATCAAAAGATAACTAATTAAATATATGGGTTGATTATGTAAATCATCCATAACTTATATAGTGCGCTAAGAGGCTCCATGGATAATCAAGTTGGGTTGGACCCATTGGATGGTCCATGGAGGCTCCATGGGAGTTACAAACCCATGGGTCATGGAAATGAAGAGTCATGACACATTAGGGTTTACATGGTGTAACCCTAAATGTGTCAACACTATATAAAGACCATGTATCTCCCAAAATTGGCAACACTTGAATATACATGCATACTTGAGGGTTAGAGCCGATTTTAGTGTGTTATACATTCTCTCCAAGTTTACTCCATAGCATTTGGTGTTGTGTGAAGCATTTGAGGCATCACACTTGGGGTGCTAGGCTCACAAGGTTTCAAGGAACAATTACAACAACAAGGTATGTAGTTCTATCTATTATTTAAGTTAAAATTGTTCCCCATGTATGCTAGATAGGATCATAGCCTTGGAAATCAACTTTGCATGATAATTAGACAAACATAGATCCAAGGTTATTAGGGTTGCATGTACACTTAGGAAGTGTTAGAATGCTCAAAACCCATAAGATGTATCTCTAGTCTGTTAGATAATGTACTCCTAGTGTGTTTGACAATGTACTCTTAGTAAATGTTCTAGTTCTTTTTGTTTTCCCTTTGATGTTAACACTCCTATGTATCGTACCGCTACATGCGCATACATACAAATAAAAGTGCTTTGATAACCGGTGATGATACTTAATATCATGATCCTCCTTGGTACCACTACGATCGCTTGTCATATACAAGTTATGAATACTTAAGATGAATAAGATAGTCGACTGAGTAACTTTGCCTCAAATCCACAACCAGACAAGGAATAGGAACTAAGGTAGAATCACTCACTTTAAGTCTGTGACATTTTAGTTATGAACAACCCTGATGTATATGCTAAGCCATCATAGCTTCTCTAAACGGATCTTTTAGTTCTCTTGAATACCGTGACCTATTTTAATATGTGAGTGATTAAGATTACTTTTAAGTGTATTCCCCTTAGTTTTAATCTTAAATAAATATAAATTAATTTTTAAAGTAATTACTAGATTGAAGACGTACCGCTGCTCGTTGATGACTCTGAGGTTGATTCTCCTGTGGTGATCATCAGGATTCGTCCGTCCGCGCCTGAGTTCTTTGTTATCGGGCAGTCCCTCTGGTAGTGACCAGTCTCTCCACAACCATAATATGCTTCGTTTTCTTCAACTCTGGGGACTTGGGAGATCGGTTGAGCCGGTGCCCTGCAGAAACGGGCTGTGTGTCCTTTTTTGTGGCAGTTCAGACACTGCATTTCCCAACATTCTCCAGTGTGGTGATAGTTGCACATTCCACACTTCGGGAGGTTTCCAGCATATCGACTGGTAGGTGCTGCAGTAACAGGCGTTGTAGCGGCGTACATAGTACTTGCTTGTTTCTCTTGCGGGGTTTCCTGGGTTGCTCGGTTCTTCTTCTTCTTGTTCCCTAACTTCTTATTATAGTCCTTTCCCTTTGATGGTTTGGGAACGAGGACTTCTATACCATGGCGAACTCCATGGTCAATGAGTCGCTGGGCCAGGCATTTGGCACTACCAAATGTGGCTGGGCTAGAAGACAATACATCTCCTTGTATCGGGGCAGCTAGACCCCATATGTATCTTTCTATCCTCTTGCTCTACGATGTAACCATCCCGGGGCATAGTACTGCCATGTCACAAAACCTGTCAGTGTAGGTCACTATGTCTGAGGTGACCATCATGAGCTCCCATAGTTCTTGTTCCAACTTTTGTACTTCGCCTCTTGGTCAATACTCTTCCAACATCAACTCTTTTAGGTTTTCCCAACCTATTGAGTTAGCCACTGATAGGGTCAATGACTTAACATGCCTGTTCCACCATGTTAGGGCTCTGTTGGAGAAGGTGCAGGCAGCAAACTTCACTTTGCTCCCTTCTGGGCACGAACAGATTTCGAAGACCGAATATGTTTTCTCAAACCATCGTATCAGAGCGATGACTCCACCATTTCCGCTAAAGGAAAGGGGTTTGCAGTTGATGAAGTCCTTGTAGGAACACTCTCTCGAGCGTATAGGGACCTCACTTTGAGTGGCATGAACGATGTATCAACTAATCAAGGTATAGAACACTTACACTTTTGAAGATCTAAGGTGAAAGTTGTATGATAGTTGAGAGAGAATGAGGGAAAATCGGCCAAGGAATGAGAGAAAATGACTAGAAATGACCAAATGCCTTATATATGCTCTTGAGTTTACTACCACATGAGTTTACGGCCTTAAACTCATGGTATTGTGGTCGTGAACTCATTTAGATGAGGTTATGGTTCGATTTGCTACACTGTGGTTCTAGAAGGTACTTTCTAACACTTATTCCTTAAGTGTATTAGGCACAAAACTCCTTAGAATGACCTTTAAGCGGGCTAGAACTCATTTTCAATGAGTCTGACACTCAGTTGAGTTGATTGACTAGGCTTTAAAAGAAAAGAAATTTCAGGTTGTCACAAAATCTTTAGGGAAGATTAAATGAAAATAATGGGGATCGGTAATTAGGTTAATTGTTTGATGATTAAACATAATAATTATATTATTGTGGGTTAAAAATATATGTACTCACCAGGTTTCCCAACCTGACCCACTCAAGCTTTTTTGTATCAGAGGTGCCAATACAAAGCCAACTTACATTGAGAGATTTAAAGGAGATGTAGATCACTAGTGTAAATAAAATGTAAGGTCTGTTTATGCTTATGTTTCAGTATTGACGATGACATCCTAAATGTTTTAAATGAATAAAATATATTTCTTCGGAAATGCTTTGATAAAGTATTTATCATGTATTTTCTGGGAACAAATTCTGCAACATTTTTATTAAAAGGGTACTCTGATTTTTATAAAGCATAAACAAAATCGGTCTTTTCTGGCTGTGAAAATGGGGATGTCACAGTCGATTGGGGGTAGACTCACTTTGATTAAGGAAGTTTTAGGTAGTATTGGTACTTATTGTATGCCCATTTTTTAGGTCCCTATGGTGGTTATAAACTTACTTGAGTCATTGAGGGCTTCTTTCTTTTGGGGAAAAGATCCGCGGGACAGAAAATTGCATTACGTTAGATGGGAAAAGTTATGGCTAGTAAAAAAGAAGGTGGTTGGGGAGTTGGTAGCTTGTTTACTTTGAAATGGTGTTTGGTTTTTAAATAGAGATGGCATTATTTTCATTCTTCGGAGTATCTATGGGTGAAGGTGGTTAATTCTATTCATGGTCTTCATTATGTTCTTGCTAGGGCTTTAATTTCTTCTTCTTTTTCACATTGGTATGGAGTTATCAAGGTGGTCAATCAGTTGAGGGCTAGAGGATTGGATTTGATGACTTTATGCCTTGCTAGAGTCCATGATGGGAAGACTTTTCGGTTTTGGTTAGATGTTTGGTTGGGCAACAACCCCTTAGCCTCTACCTTCCATCGTATCTTTTCTCTTCATTCTTGCAAGGATGTCATGATTAATAGTAGATTAGATGCAGATGTTTTTACTTCATCTCTTCGTAGATTACCTAGATGAAGCTTGGAAGAGATGCAATGGAATGATCTTCTACCGATTATTACTTTGGTTAATCTGTCTCCTTCTCCTAATAGGCTTGGTTGGTCCTTGGAGTCGTCTGATGAGTTTTTAGTGTCCTAGACCCATTCCTTTGTTGATGGCGGTTATCTAATGTGAGGGGATTTAGCTACATGTTGGAATTCTTGGGTTTCTATTAAACTTAATGCCTTGTTATGAAGAATCGGGCTCGGGACAATCCTGACAAGAGATAGACGTTCGGCTAAAAGGTTGGAGATTGACTCGATTTTATGCCTAATTTTTCAGTCTCAATTGGAGAGTATTTTCAATATCTTCATCAATTTCCCAGTGCTTAAAGATATTTGGGTGTGAATCGCTAATTTGTCGAGTATTGATCTTCTGGTGGATCTTACGGTCATGAGTTTTATCATTTGGGTGGATTCTTTTGTGTGTTCCATTTCAGTTCGAAAGGCCTTTGACGTGGTGGTTCTTACAACTTTTTGGTCTTTACGGAGGGTTTAAAATAATTTCATCTTAGGATCGACGTTACCCAAGTTATTATCCTTATTTGATGATGTTATTAACGTTTCTTATTTATGGTTTCTAATAGATGTAAGCAAATTAAGATCCCGTGGATTACTTGGATGTTTGATCCTAATGTAGCTTACATTACTTTGTAATATTTTTCCGAACTTCTCGGTAGTTCTTTTTATAATTCTGCCGCTCCAAAAAAATTCCATAGGCACTACCCAACCGGTTAGAGGGCGTCTAGCGATTAATCTCTGGCTATACAAAGAGCAATGAAATTCTAACACTTTGAAGAAGTTTTATCTCAGTGGAAACTATTTAAGGGACGTTTAGGATTTTATTCATCATATTAACCTGTTTTATTATGATATTAGTTGTATTTATAAACTTTGTTATGATATTACACACGTTTAATTTTTTTAAAATTTAACGAGTTAGCATTTTATGGTCCCCGACTAATCCCCGCCAAGCCAATTA
Organism: Lactuca sativa; assembly: GCF_002870075.4. Lineage (NCBI taxonomy): Eukaryota > Viridiplantae > Streptophyta > Magnoliopsida > Asterales > Asteraceae > Lactuca > Lactuca sativa. The sequence continues at coordinate 103,375,450 of NC_056623.2, read as the reverse complement.
ATCTCTTAACCCTATTCCACCGACTAGCTCACATCGAGCGTTTTTTACAACCTAGCTATTACTTATAAAAAAATATCACGTGTAATATTCTAATAGAATATCTCACCTATGTAATAATCTACATATTCTATAAACATATAAACATATGATGTTAGAATATGTAAAGTATTATGCATGGACGATCATTTTTGCTATTTTGTTTAGTTTTGTTTTGATAAATTAGAAGTCTATAAAACTATATATATATATATATATATATATATATATATATATATATATATATATATATATATATATATATATATATATATATATACAAAATTTTCACAAATGGTCTTTAAATTTTTCACTTTGTCCTTAAAATACTCCATATGAATTTTTTTTGTGTGGATGGTCCTTACAAAGAAAACTTTTCACACAAATGGTCCTTAAGACTAACATCTCTAGTTTTCTGTCACAAATAATATGAAAAGACTATATTGCCCCCTTTTTTTTTTTTAAATTGTTAATTAGTGCCCCCCCCCCCCCCCCCCTCTGTCTCTTCTAACTCGTGACTGCCATTGAAGCTCACGCCTGTCATTTATCCTCTACTTTTTGTTGGACGCCTTGCTATTGCCATTGAGAACTTAATCCATAAAGATAAAAACTCAAAGCATTAGATAGGGTTCCTAATAGATTCATAATGGATAAAGCTTCCAACTTTATCAATTAGGATAGTCCAAACAACCAAGATCTAGTCTTTAAGTCTCAAAGTAACCAAGAATGCGTCTTTCTCAACTTAATCCATTAAGTCTAAGTTTCCAGCTTTCATATTTGAATCAACGTGATGCTTGGATGGATAAAGTTTCCAACTTTATCCATAATAATGTCTCAAACTTTCAATATATAAAATTCAATACACCAAAATGACCTAAGGGACCAAGATAACTTGCATAGCTAAAAGGGAAGGCAAAATATCATAACTTTCCTAGTCCATGAGTTCCAAGAAGAATTCCAAACTCATTAGAAGATGTTGGAGTCCACTCAACTCCAAGATCACCCATAAAATGACCAAAATTGCCAAAAATCACAAATAAAGAGATCTAAAGAACTAAAGAGTAAGATATGAACTTTATACTTACAATAATCCAGAAATAGAATGACAATGATGGATCTAAATTTGAAACAACATTCTTTGCAACAAAAAGAACCTTCTTGATCTTAATGCTTCATCAAAATACCACTAAAAACATCTAAAAGTGGAGAGAGGAGAGGGTAGGAGCTCAAATATCGAAAAGGAGGGCTAGGGTTGCTCCCATGGAGTTCTAGATATGAAGGAGGCTAAGAAAATACCATAAAACATGAATATTTTCCTTTAAGTACATTGAAAACCCAAAAACTTATGGGCTTGGGCGCATATCAGCCACTATAACAACCCGATATTTCAAGTCAATGTAATAGTCTAGGTCAACTATTATAACTACTTTTAAAGTAATAAAGAGTAATTATTTGAATATTAGGTGCATTTAATTATTTACAAAAGATGTAATAAATTATGATAAAAATGATCGTTAAAAATAAAAAGTAGTTTTGTGAAATCCTATAGGATATCTTTTAATTATAACAAAATAAATACATTTAAGGCTAGAGTTTTCCTAAAATTCAAAGTTTCATTTGAAGTAGTTTAGTGGCGTATATATTTGGCATATTCAAAGTTTCTTTCCAAGTTGGATTAGAGATACAAGTTACCAAACCAATTTGGATTGAGTTTGTCGAGATATCTCTCCTTTGTGCCAGCTTCAAAGTTTCTTTTCATTGATTATTATTTTTGTTTTTGTCGTTTTCATGTGTACTAGTTTTATCTACTTTTTCTGTCTGCCAAAAATGTAGTGTAGATAGATGATAATTGAACCATGGTACTGATCTGACTAAATGGGTCGATTTTCTAGGTAAGTTGGATCACATAGATATAGCTGATAGGATCAAGATGGAATCAGCGACTTGGTCCCCTACTTCTGCGAATCCGTCTTCTATTTGTTTGCCTCGGTTTCTCCTGGGCTTTTTATTGGTTCTGTTCGTTAACCTCCTATGACCCCATCGCTCCCCTCCTCTTCCATTGCTTGCCCCCACTGAGAACATGAGGTTCCTATAATGAAATCCGACAAAAAATCTTTAACACTAAAAATCAGTATCACAACTTTGATTTATAATTCTAATCATGGGTCCTATTTTGTTTTGATAATTCCATGAATTGATTTTTTGTGACTATGTTTGGGGTTTGCTTTTTGATTTTGTTTCTTCCATCATCTGATTTTTTCGGAGTTGTATTTAGCAATTTCGAGTATCTCGTGAATCAGGATGGGGGCGTGGATTCAGTCATTGAGTTATTTCTTGGAGCCGGTATGGTTACGTTTACTATCAATGGCACCAGAATAAAATAAACACAATTTCGATTATCTTATGCAATTTTTGTATTCTTATTTTTATTATTTTAAGATATGGAATTTGTACAGGTTTAGAAATGGGTTTGATCATGATATTTTTTTATATATGATCGATTACTGGTTTTAAGACTGGAATTTTGAGAATTCTTGCTGATTTTTTTATGGTATAATTTGGATATCATAGGTTCCTAATATGGGTCTGAATCTCAACTATATAAAATCCAAGTTTTTAAATATTTGCAACAGCAACTAAAGTATAGTAATACCTTGAATTCTAGTCATTAAAAGACAATACATGTCGATCTCCAAACATTGCAATGTGAATTAATATGCTTAATGTGGAAACAACTACATTGCCATGGTAATTCTTTATAAAGTGATTAATATTTACTTGAATTTGGAAAACCTCTTTTTACATTAAGTTCCACTTCAAGAAAATGTGAAACCAGTTTATTTGGTTAACCTAAAAAAACCTTTATATTGATCAGATTAACCCATAGAAACATCTGTAGAATTACATAAATAATATCCAGCGAAAGTTTATGTAAGAAATTCTGGAGCAAATATACACTAAATACCATTCTATGAACTACAATATCCACACTAGTACCTCCCATGACAGAAATTACAAAATGAATGAGAAGTTTGCCGATAATTAAGAAAATCACAATCTTTCCAAATTAGAATTTATGTATCTCAAGATCTAGTATGTATCTGCATGCATATAAAAAATCTTGGCTAACGTAGACATGATTGTTCCTAGTTAATGATATTTTTTTAAACTAAAAATTCAGGATATTTTAAAGATTTTGAGTTTTCAATAGAATAGTACTTGAAACTTTGAAGGTAAATGTACATTATACACAAACATATAGATATGTTTGTCAATCTTAGTTGCATCTTACTTTTGCAAAATGATTTGACAGCATTTGTTTGAACCTCCACTGGAACATAATTAATTTTAAGTTAATCAAATCAAACTTGTCATTACAATGTCAGCATGAAAAAGCTATCAAAGTGATGAATGCAGAGTAATGGGAAGAATATTTTCGTATGTCCCTGAACAAGGGAGTACAAGGTATATATACATGGATACAGAACTGAAAGAGAGTAAATGACTCCTAACCCTTAGGAACTAGTTACAGACTATTTCAATTGTACAAGACTATTTCAATTTATACATGTGTTAAATATTGTGTTATTATCCCCCGACAAGTTGAACAGAGGGACGAACTTGAAGCTTGGAACGAAGAAAAAAAACTCTATCCTTTCCCAGAGGCTTTATGAAAATATCCGCAACTTGATCAACTGAGGAAACATAAACTATCTTCAATGTGCCTTCTTCGACTTGCTGACGGATGAAATGAAGGTCCAATGCAATGTGTTTTGAGCGAGTACTGATAACCAGATTTTTGCTCATGAAAAGAGCCCCAACATTGTCACATAACAGAAGTGGTAAGTTAGTGATTGGTGCTTGAAGATCTGCTATTAGCCGTTTGATCCACAACAATTCAACAGTAGTATAAGCCAAGGACCTATACTCGGCTTCCATGCTTGATATAGCCACGACTTTTTGCTTTCTGGATGTCCAACTAATCAGATTTGAACCATGAAAAATGGCAAAGCCATACTGAGAACGACTATCATCACGGTCTGAATTCCAACCTGTATAAGAATAAGCATGAAGAGCACGAGCTGTGGTGGGTTTGAAGTGAAGACAATGATCAATAGTCCTTTTTAAGTATTGAAGTATACGTTTCACTGCTTGCCAATGTCTAGTTGTTGGAGCATGCATAAACTGACAAACTATGTTAACCGAGTAAGCAATATCGGGACGTGTGATTGTTGCATATTGAAGAGAACCAACTATTTATCTATACAATTTTAGATCTTCAAATGGGTCACCTTCTAATTGAAGACGGTCATAAGGATCAGCTGGTGTCGATATTGGAGCTGCCATCGCCATGTTGCTTTTATTTATAACTTCTTGTATATATGCCTGTTGAGAAATTTGGAGACCATCTGCATGTCGATGTATTTGAAGACCAAGAAAATAATGCAAGTCGCCAAGGTCTTTTAATGAGAATTGTTGATTCAGGGCTTTGATAAAGATCTGAAGATGAGATGCATTTGTGCCTGTTACAATTAAATCATCCACATACACAAGAACATAAACAGTGGACGTAGATGAAATATGCACAAACAGAGATGTATCAGACTGACACGCTCTAAAACCATGCATAACCAAGTATTTCTTTAGTTTTGTAAACGAAGCTCTTGGTGCTTGTTTAAGTCTGCAAAGAGCTTTGTGTAATCGACACGCATGGATAGGCCTGGCAATGGAGCGGGTTTTGACCCTGATCCGATCCAAACCCTTAACAATTAAATGGGTTTGCAGCATATTTTTTGATCCGTTTACGTTAACGACCTGTACCCACTAACCCTTTTATTAAAAGGGTCGGGTATGGATCATTACCGATCCGCTCCATTTACAACCCGCCCCATATAAATTTTAGAGATATAAATTTATATTTTATATTACCTAAAGTTTACATTAAATTCCAATCAAAAGTCCCAAGAGAAAAGGCCAAAGACTCAATTGTTTTTACATAGGACTCAATGACTCAACTTCTAGACTTTCAGTCTTCTCCCAAAAGTGATGATTTCATTTCTTTTATATTTCATCATGTAATCACCAATTTCATTTATAAATCAATAAGGTCATTTATCAACCGGAAAAAAAGTTTGTAATTGCAATTCTCTTTCAATGCAATCGACGATCAAAAACCAATCGGAAGTAACTAAAATAATGATTTTAATTCCAATAGAAAGTCCTCGAGTACATGATGTTTTTTCTAAATCAAAACTTAGTTTTATTTAATAAATGTGATTTTATAATTTAAGTAAAATATGTTTGATTATTCAAAAAACCTATGGTTTACGGGATGGGTTTGGATATCTGCTGATTCAGTGGATAAGGATATGAGTTTGATTATTCAAAACCCTGCGGGTTACGGAGCAGGTTTAGATCGGATTTTGAAATTTGTTAAAAGGGTTTGGATCAAGGTCGATTCGCTCCAAACCCGCCCCATTGCCAAGTCTACGCATGGGTGGGATTATTCGGATCTTCAAACCCTTTTGGTTGTTTCATGTATACCTCCTCCGGTAGATCGCCATTAAGAAAGGCATTGTTAATGTCGAGTTGTCGAATTTGCCAGCCTTGAGAAACAGCAAGGGAGAGCACGAGTCGTATAGTTGTAGGCTTAATAACTGGACTAAACGTCTCAAAAAAATCAATTCCAGCCTATTGACTAAAGCCATGTGCTACTAATCTGTCTTTGTGTCGTTTGATAGTGCCATCCGATTTTCTTTTAATCCTGTAAATCCACTTACAACCAATAACATTAGTATTAGTGGGACAAGAAACTAAAGACCATGTGTTATTTTTCATGAGTGCATCATACTCTGCCTTCATTGCAATTTTCCAACATGTGTGCTTATTAGCTTGAGAGAAAGTTTGAGGTTCAAGATGAGATGATGTAGAAATATGGAAGAGTTTTGGTTTTAGTGAGTTTGTGCGAGCACGAGTCATCATAGAATGTTGATTATCGTCGGCCGGATGATAAAGAGAAGGAATAGAAGGATTTTGTCAATGACAGTAGAAGGACTATTGTTGTGTTGTGCTATATGGGCTTGTCGAGTCCGCTGTCTGGGATTAGGATGTCTAGAAGGATAATCAGTCTGATTTCCTCTTTGCCAGCAATCAATAGCTTGATGTCCTTGTTTGTTGCACAACCGACACAGTGGTCGGCGTTTTCTGGAGTCAGAATTGCGAATGCCTGAATTAGAATTTTGATTGTTGTGGGAGTTGGATGAACGGTTGTTGGATCGATTTACTATAAGAGCAGCAGTTGGTGATTGAACAGATGCTAATCTAGCATGTTCTTGTTCTAGGCGTGCTTCCTCCTGTAACAAAAAATCTACAAGATCATCAACATTCATGGCTTCAGTTTTCACCATAAATGCAGTAGTAAAAGCGCCATATGATGAATCAAGACGGGTCAATATATGACCAATAAGTTCCTCATCAGAAATTGGAGTAAGATTGGTAGCTAGAAAATAAGCAATAGATCGCTTTTTCTCAATGTAGTCCATCATTGACATTGACCCTTTAGAGAGTGTTTCAAATTGGGCTCAAAATTTAAAACGAGAAGCCCAAGATTGAGCTGGAAAGTGTCGTTCAATGGCTTTCCAAGCCATTTGAGATTAAGTTGATAGAGTGACAAGAGCTAGGGCTCTATCACACAAGGTGGATTTCAACCATAATAAGACAAATCTATCCCTCTTCTTCCAGGTAGCATAGTCGGGATTAGGATCTGTGGTGGCCGGAGTAGAAGTGATAGCAGGAGCATCAACAATAGCCGGAGAAGCAGAAACCGCTAGAACTTGAATGGTTGCAGGTGGTGGATTAGGATGAAGAACAAATTCTTCCAAATCAAAGGTTTCAAGAGGTGCAAGAATTGTTGTGCGCCAGAGAACATAGTTATCTCTATCAAGTTTGACTGTGATAGACGGGATTTGGAAATTTAGGTTAGATGTGTTGGTAATAGCAAGATTGAGTAAAGTGAGAGAACTTGCTGCCATGGATGAAGCCACGAGAGAGAAAGGAAAAAAATTTTTGAGAGATTTTTAGTGCTCTGATACCAAAATGGGAAGAATATTTTCGTATGTCCCTGAACAAGGGAGTACAAGGTATATATACATGGATACATAACTAAAAGAGAGTAAATGACTCATAACCCTCAGGAACTGGTTACAAACTATTTCATATTTCAACTGTACAAGACTATTTCAATTTATACATGTGTTAAATATTGTGTTATTACAGATACACAAATTGAGGGGAAGTGGCCAAGAATAATAGCATCTAAAATAAGATATTATCCATAAAAATAAGGATGTTTCCCTTGTGGGGAATCTTATAGGTGGCTTACTTTTGGTAAATCACAATAAGAACCTAACACAACTTTTTTGCAAATCGTAGGAAATTTAGAAATATTGCAAACGAATGTTACAGCCTTCTCATTATTTGTGATTAACTTACCATTAAGGAGAAGATAACATCATTCAAAAACAATTTTATAAATATTTGTAACTATGAAGTGGCAATAACAAGGAATTAAGAATGTAATTTTCGATGATTAAAGTAGTTCCCAACTGGCTAAAGTTATTTACGAGGATTGAAGATAAGTCTTTTTCATCCTTCTGTGATTTTATTCAAGAACTCTGTGCTGTCAATTGAAATATATAGTAAACTAAAAAAAAGTAATTTAAATAAAAAAAAAACCATGAGCATGATCAAGTGTTCATGAACATACATTTGAAACTAACTTGTAAAGTAACTGCCATCCTGATGCTAAAAGATAAGGGACAAAGCAATGCCGACCAAACAGAAAAGGGCGAGGAGAGAAAACGACATAGCTAGCTTCTATAAATGGGAGTCGACAAGGGAAAAAGGGTGACACTAAGAAGAGGATTGGGTTTTTTCATTTTCTTTCATGGTTTTTAACGAATGTTATGATAATTTCAATGAAACCTCATTTTATTGACCATACATTTTCTACCATATATTATTTAATTAGACCAATATCATTACTATGAACAAGCAAACTATGTTGCATCATGACTCAATTTTGACCACGGTGTTTTTGGTTCCCCACCAATTTAAATATGTGGACCGCATTCTTGAAAATAATTTTAAATCGGGCATAAATTGTAAAAGAGGCAAACCATGTTGATCAAAACAATAGAAATTAGGTTAAATCTATAAAAAGGAAAAAGGAAAAACATGATAGGGATATATGTTAATATAGCAGATAAAAGATTTCGGAAAAAACTACAAAATTGGTCTTGGTGGTTTGCAAAAAACTATAGATAGAGACTAAAAAGTATTTGCTTCCAATGAAAGTCCAAAAAAAAAATCTTGGTTTTCCTCCTAAAAAAATTGAAAAGACTACTTTAGCCTTTTAATGAGAGAAATTTAAAAAAAATTGGTTTTAGGAAAAAAAAAGTTCAAGGACCAACATTCGAATCTAGGTGTATCACCATGCTTACGCTTACGACAAGGCTACAAGCACGAACGATTGAACTATTCATTAGTTTCTGCACACCAAAATAATATGATACCTTTATTTTTTAACTTAATATTTATGTAGGTCCTTTATACGTGTATGTTTTACGTTAAAATTTGATTTTATTTTACTTATTAATAGCTACATAAATAAGTGTATTTATTTATTAAATTACTTTCGTTAAATTTTTCTCCGTCTTATTCGAGAAAAGGTTAATCATCATCGACTAATCAAACACATTAACTAAATTATTTATGATAAAAGAATTTTGTATACAAGAATACATTGAATATTAGAAGTCTAGAACACATGAACATGAAATTGTTTTAACAAGTGGTACACGATGACTAATGGATAAATGGGTAAAGGGTGAAAGTGGAACGCAAAATATGATGAATTTTTTTAATGGGTTAATAGTAAATGATTTTTTAAAAAATAGATAAACTTAATATAGTCCTTTCATGACTTTAATGAATACCTAGGACCAAAACTTCGGTGAAAATATCAAAAATTAAATATATTCCGAAAATTTGTTCCTATCTCATATTAAATGTTGACATGTGTGAAATTGAATGAAATTAAAAGTATAATAATACACTAGTCACCAATTAACATGGGTAGGAGGATATCTACTAGGAAATTGTATGAGGATTTTAATTTCTTTAAAAATATATCAAAAGGAGGATCCGAGAGTTAAACAAGAGTTTGGGGACCAATAGTGTAGAATACCAGAAACTACAAATACCATTAGTCTAATTTACTCTTATATATATAAAAAATAGATTACAAGTAGTCATATCTATTACATGTATTTTAATTACATATATCATGCATATTACTAATGGTGGCCCAATACAACAATAACAACTTTTTCTTGTTCCACGGCATCTTGTTGATGGACTTGGCATACAAAAACCCGTCAACTTGTTATCATGAAATGGGTCATCAGAATCTAGAGTACATGGTGGTGGACTTACTTTACTTGAATTGGTCTTCATCATTGCAATATCCTTGTTATTTTCGCCATTGTTGCTCCCATCAATATCTGCGTACACGGACATGTTAGAGGAAATATAACGCTTAAACGAAGCTTTTACAAAAATTAAGATTTAAAATATTGATGGTCTATAATTTTTAAATTTTTGAGAAAATGTAGAAGATGATTATTGGGAGATATAACATCTTTATAAATTTTTTCAGATTATATATTATTTTAGACCGAAATTTAAATAAATTTTATTAAACTCGGGTACTTGTGTGTGTGTGTGTGTATATATATATATATATATATATATATATATATATATATGGGTAAAGTGAATATACCTAACAACCTTATATAAGCTTAGGTACCTAACTCCATAATACTACATCGGTTTGTATCATATTTACATTGTAATTGCCTAAGGTTCTTAAACTTCAACCCAATAACTTGATTACTTCCAAAATCTTTGGACTTTCACCAATATCTTTCTTTTACATCACGTCTTTCTATCGAATACCACCTGATGGACTTCATATCGTACCGCTACAAATGAAAGGATGTAGGAGAAATATTTACATCGGTTTGTATCATATTTACATTGTAATTGCCTAAGGTTCTTAAACTTCAACCCAATAACTTGATTACTTCCAAAATCTTTGGACTTTCACCAATATCTTTCTTTTACATCACGTCTTTCTATCGAATACCACCTGATGGACTTCATATCGTACCGCTACAAATGAAAGGATATAGGAGAAATATAATGATGAATTTCCAAAATTTTTTGAAGTAAATCAAGTTTAGCGATGAAGTTTAAGAACCTTGGATGATTGCAATGAAAATTTAATGCAAAATGATGTAGTTTGATGAGGTTAGGTACCTGAACTTATATAAGGTTGTTAGGTATATTCACTTTACCCTATATATATATATATATATAGGGTTAGGTTCATGTGAGACGGCCTAATTTTGTGAGACCGTGAGACACATTTTTTTATTTTTTTTTATTTTTTGTTATTTATTTTAGTTAATTCAAGTTCTGAAAATAATATTTAAAAAAAGAATTTTTGGATTTTTCCATTTATTTTGCATTTTAAAATAATTTTTTTAGAATATGTACAGTGTAATATTCTATTAGAATATTTCACATATTTTTCAAAAAAAAATGGGATTTTTTTTAATTTTTTTTTATTTTTATTTAGTTAATTCAAGTTCCGAAAATAATATTTAAAAAAAGAATTTTTAGATTTTTCCATTTATTTTGCATTTTAAAATTATTTTTTTAGAATATGTCAGTGTAATATTCTATTAAAATATTTCACGTAGTTTTCAAAAAAAAAAAAAACGGGATTTTTCTTTTTTTTTTTTTTTTATTTTTTTAATTTTATTTATTAATTATTTATTTATTTTATTAATTTTTTATTTTTTTAGTTAATTCAAGTTCCGAAAATAATATTTAAAAAAAGAATTTTTGGATTTTTCCATTTATTTTGCATCTTAAAATTATTTTTAGATTTGGACTCACAATCTCACAAAATTAGAATGATCTCATATGAACCTGAACCTATATATATATATATATATATATATATATATATATATATATATATATATATATAAATGCTCAAGGGATTATTGGAATAATAAACTTACACATGATGAGATGGCTAAGAACAAATAATATGAGTAGAAATTGCATATTCATGAACATCCTTACACGGTATGTGATCTCAAGTGTTGGTGGAGAACATATTTATACTAAAATTATCATAATTAAGAGTTCAAATAATAGGAGCGATTTGCACTCTATGTCTAAAAATCCTCCATAATTACTAAAGATTTTGAGTCCAATTGAATACATATGTTTCTATTTATATTGATTTGAATGAGTTTGGTATTAAAATTGTTATAACTAAGCATTCAAATAATGGGAGCGATTAGCATTCTATCTCAAAGATTCCTCCATAATTACAAAAGATTCTGAGCCAAATGAGATCATATGTTTTTATTTATTTTGATTCCAATGAATTTGGTACACTTCATAACAATGAAAAGATTTTCATTTCCCCAAAAGTGAAAAATAAAATTTCAAGTAGTTTTATGAGTTCTATAAGATATATTTTCATTAGAAAAAAGTAAATACGTTTAAGGCTAGACTTTTCCTAAAATTCAAAGTTTCTTTGGAAGTAGTTTAGTGGCGTATTTGGCATATCTAAAGTTTCTTTCCAATTTGGATTAGAGGTACAAGTTACCAAACGAATTTGGATTGAGTTTGTCGAGATGGAATCAACAACTTGGTCCCCTACTTCTGTGAATCCGACTTCTATTTGATCACCTCGGTTTCTTATGGCCTTTTTATTGGTTCTGTTCGTTAACCTCTTATGACCCCATCACTCCCCTCATTTTCCATTGCTTGCCCCCACTGAGAACATGGCGTTCCTACAATGACATCCGACAAAAAATCTTTAACACTAAACATCAGTATCATAACTTTGATTTATAATTCTAATCATGGGTCCTATTTTGTTTTGATACTTCCAAGTAATGATTTTTGTGACTATGTGTCACAACTAGTATTTTAAGGCTAGGAAATTCTATCCATGTGTCATTAACCTTTGATATATCTTGTAATCCTAAGTTTGAGGTTATACATGTTATTCATTCAAAAACGACAATTCAAATCAAAACTCATATGTGCAAGCTCTCAACATAATTCATTATGTTGCATTCACCCAACCTTGAGCTTGAAACCCTAACTTCCCGGTTCAAACCTTTATTCCACCCGAAATTCTCTTATTGTGTCTAACGGGTCAGTAACCCATCAACTTGGTTCTTTTGGGACAAAAACCTTTATTTGGGCCCTACATGGTCCCACATTCATTAAGCAATTGTATTTTGGGCCATAAGATTTTTCATGGGCCTTATTGGGCCGAAAATCATTTATTTAATCTCATTGGGCCGAAAACCCATCCCTTTTACTCTTTTGGGCCATAAACTCATATATGGGCCCACATGGATCGAAAATCGCTAATGGGCCAATGCAATATCAATTACCCATAAATTTAAGCCCAATGTCTTTTTCATTCCTTCCCTCTCTAGTTCTCGGCCCAGTATATCTTAAAAAAAAAGAGAAAAGGTTGTATTAATTCTAATGGTGCCACATACTTTTTGCATGGAGGACATCCATGCAAAATGCCCACTAAATATCTAGATCAATAGGTGATTAACCATTAAGTAAAGACCTAAACTTCTATCTCTCTCTTCTCTTCTTATTCTCGGCAAAATATCCTAACCCTCACCACTCTCACTTTTCACTCTAAACTCACTTACAACTCCCTCACTCTCCCTCAAACTCAAAGGAAATTCCCTCATCCCTTCCCTTCAATTTTTGTGAGTGTGTGTGTGTGTGCTCAAGAAGGTTCTTCAAACTCACATACCAGGTAAGTTACTTCACACTTAAGTTGATTAACTCCATCTACGCCAAGATCTTTCCTTAAAACAACATCATTCTCGTGTTTATACTCCTAGAATCATCTTGTTTTCGAAGATCTTTCTAAAGAAGCATCCAAGGCTGAAAACACCTCCACCTTCTTTCACTCCTTCTTCAAAACCGATCCATCACCCATGGTGAGCTTAATGCCCCTTGTTTTCGGTTTTACTATGTTTTAAAGGAGAATACATATTAGTTTTGTGTTAGATCTGAGTATTTATGCATGCTTGTGTGTATTTTCATGATATGTTGTGTAAATATGTTATGAAACTATGTTTATTACTCATGAACTGGATATATCTCCAAGTCTTGAAGATCTTAGGAAAAAGAAGTTACTTTATGTAACTTATTATGTTGTTGAAAATATAAAACATATTAAAAGATACTTTAAAGCTAAAGAAAACCTAATGAGGGGCCATATATGACAAATAAGCAAAAAGTGTGCCTTTTTATGATACTCACGGTTTTAAGTGGACCAAAAGAGTCATTTTGGATAAAAATGGGTTTTTATGACATTCATGGTTTTGTAGGGGTCAAAAGTGTTATTTTTACAAAAGGGGTCTTCTTTGGAAATTCACGGTTTCATGGGCTTAAAATGGATATTTTTGGCTTTAATGGACTTAAAATATCATTTTATCAAAATGGGCCTTATTTACAAACTTTCGGTTTTATTGGGCTTAAAATGTCATTTAAAATGAAAATGGACCTTTATTTTAAATTTTTGATTTTAGTGGGCCAAATAATTAAATTTTGACAAAAGTAGACCTTTACTAAGAAATCTTGATTACTTGGGCCAAAAAGGTCATTTCTAAGAAAAATGGGCCATTTATGTCATTTTTAGCACAAGTTGGACTAAAACGATCATTTTCATAATAAATGGGCTCCTTACGACATTTTTACTTGAATTGGGTTTTACACACCATAACATGCTTATTGGGATTGTTATACCCATTGATTTCTTATTGGGCCTTGTATATTCAGTTCATGTTTATTGGGCCTTAAACATCTATTTACATGCTTATTGGGCCTTACGACACATTTTATACTAATCGGGTTGATAACATTAAATACTTGACATTTTTATAAAAACAGATGGTATTTTATCACCAATGTTTTGTAATCAAACACCAACTCGAAACATTATTTTAAAGTGGTAAATAATATGATACACTGTTCGTGTACATTTAGTTAAGGCTCCTGTAAGACGTGTTTTCACCCGTACCTACCTAGTGTACAACCTTAAGTCTTGTAGTTATAACCAGAGTCTCCTAGAAGGAGAGCAAGAGTTTGTGTATAGATCTATACAGGGTTGACAACCTCACACCTGAGTTGTTCGCTACAGCTAGACTAGGTCAGTCTAGGGTGACAAATATCTTGCCTTAAACAACCGACGCCTGAAAAACGTCATGACATCCATATCAGTCACATCAAGCATAGTTATAACGACTCACATAGAGATTAACAAACATTGTAAAATTTATGGAACACATATACTTTAATGATGATACGAAACCATACAAACACCATTTTTCGGTCTTAGGGGTTTAAGACTACAACACTTTTACAAGCATAAAATATCGGATTTTCTGGGAATAAACATTATACAATACATTTTACTTACAATAGAAAATATAGGATTTTCAGAAACTCTCTCTTTATACATTTTCAAAAATATAAACACACATGCTATAATACAAGATTAGAAACAAAACTGTCAAACTGTCACACCCCGCTAAAACAGAAACACGAGGCGTGACATTATAAAGGGTTTCATAGCAAAAGATAAAGACAACACCAACCATAGTATTAAAAAGCATTACAAATTTAAAATGGGTTTGAACAACTTTTAAAAGAAATTACAATGTGAATTGAAATACAACAAATGCGAATGCTCCTAAAAGTGATGTGTCCCTAAGTGCCACTTACTCGATGATTCCTGTAAAAGCATGTAAAACGAGTGTCAACTATAAAAATAGTTGGCGAGTACTCATAGGTTAAAAAATAATATTGGTTTCATGAATCGTAATAAAAGTTTTGATAAAAGTTTCCATAAATAAAAGTATATTGTTAAAATGGGTAAAAAAATAAGTTTGTAAAAACAAAGTTCTTTGTCATCCTGAGAGATAAAGTATGTTGCCCAAATGAGATGCAACGTTCATATTCTCATGAAAGATAAGTTTCGTTACTCAAACGAGTAAACAAGTTTCATTGCTAAAATGAGCAATCAATTTCGTTGCTACAAGGAGCAAACAATTTCATTGCTAAAACATGTATATAAGTTTCCAATAATAAAAGTTCGTTGCTATAATGAGAAACAAAGTTTGTTGATATAATAAGCATAAAAGTTTCGTTTCTAAAATAAGTATACAAGTTTCATTGCTAAAATTAGTATACAAGTGTCGTTGCTAACATGAGAATACATGTTTCATATGTGCATAAAGATTCGTATGTGCATCAAGTTTCCATTCATGAGTTCACAACCCAAGCTTAATGACCGAATCGTGCCCTATTGACTACTATGTGTATCGCAAACATAGGGAATAAAATGGTAAAATGCACTCAAGCGAATCGTGCGAGTGAGGAGTTGTCTACCTCCTGATAGTGCTATCCATAACAACCATAGGCTCAAAAGAGTTAATGAGTTGTGTCTAGAGATTCCAGGGACTTAACCGCGATACAGTTCTCATGAATTAAAGTAACATACACATACATACGAAATATAACAACCAAGTTTTATACGAGTCAAAATAAATAAAACGAACATAAAAAGTTTAGGACATGCTTTTCAACCCCAAAACATTTAAAAACCGAAAATAAGGGAGTGATGAATACTCACAATGCATTGAGATGATGCAAATGATGCATTGATCTAAGTTCCACTTGTACCACTACCAAATCCTACAATAATGGTATACGGTAGTGAGTCTCTAGTCGAAATTTAATGCTAATATACTTACTACTATTATAGAATTATGCCAATATTGTGTGAAATTTAATATTGATAAGTTTCAAACATTTATCTGAAATGGTGAAATTTTATAACTCATGTGATTAAGACAATTTTGGATATTAATTTTCTAGATTTTTGTAATATTAATTAAGGGTATTTCAACACATTTAAAGATGTTTTAAGCTCCTAAAAATCTAAAATATTATCAAACAATTTCCAAAAATTGTCAAACTTTGCATTTTCATTGCAAATACAGTAGAGGTCTTCCGGAAATTTTCCCTTGAATTTTTGATGTGATTAAATATTTTTCCAAATTTTTAAGCCTTCATAACAATATAAATTCGTGAAAAATAGTATCCAGATGATAAAAATTATCAAACTTTTTATAATACTGCCATTGAACTTACTTAAGCTGGGAAAAATGTAAAATGGGTTTCTAAACAATTTAACCCGATATAATTATTTTTATGCATTTATTCTAACAAAAATGGAAATAAATAGACGACGGCTTCCAAAATTGCCCAAACATTGTTTAACACTATTATAATACATATAGAAGGTGTGAAAGATATAAAATATATTTTTCAATTAGTTTTGCTATTTTTCATTGTTTTATGCTCTTGAATAATCATTAAATGGTGAATAATTACCAAGTAGTTAAAGTAAATTACCAAAAATTTTGTAAACTCCATTTACAGTGTACATAATCCGGGAAAAATACCAATGGTGATTTTTATATATTGAAATCCGATTTTGTGGATATAAGTGTATTTAATCTTACAAAATAGGAGAAAAATTGTATACTGAATAGAAAAATCATCGAAATTTTTATTTAGGGTTCTAATATATTTTAACGTCTCCTGGTAAATGTTCATGAATTTTGAATGAGTACAAATATTTTTCCCATTATTAGTCCATTATAAATACAAACATCAAGGAAAAATAGGAATGCAATATTAGAAATTATGAAAATATTTTTCTGAGTACTCCACATTAGGTAGAATCTACGAAAAATCTTATATAACTTTTTCATATTCCTTAATGTGGTTTTATGATTTATTTGTTTTAAACAAATAGAAAATTCAAAACCATACCAAACAGTAACAAAAATCGATGAAACTCACTGAAATGTCATCATTTACTTTAGGGGTTATCCACGAAATTACCTAGTATTTATAGACCTTAGAAAATATTTTATATGAACTATTGCCCTATTTTCTTGCAATAATTATAATAATTCACGAAAAATGAATTATTTTCTGAAAATTTGTAGAACATCTAATTTTGTTGCTGGAATTCTGGGAAAAATTGGATTTGATCGGAAAATAAGTTTTAGATATTTATTTGGGAATAAATCCTTTATGAACCTATTTGAATGTTTTTTAACAACAAACTTTGATGATCAAGCCTCTAAGCTTGAAGATCATCACATGCATGTTGGTTTTTGGGTGAAATAATATCACCATAATCATAAAAATCATGGTTATGAACATACATGTGAATAATCTCAAAGAAAAGTGTTTATGGAGAAGAAGAAATAGTAAAACTTGAAGGAATAGTGAAGTAGAAATTGATTTTACCTTCAAGAACACCACAATATAATGAAGATTTCAACTTTGAGGAGTGTTCATAGGTTTGTTTGCTGGAAAATTTTATGGTTATAGAGAGAGGAAGAGAGAAAATGGAGTTGGTGTTAGAGAGAAAAACTAGTTCTTGAAGGATGTAAAGAGGTAGAGTGAAGAGTGAGTGAAAATGAGTAGTGTGTGCCTTTTGAGTGTGAGAGAGAGATATGGGAAGAGAGGGATCTAAATTTTTGAGGTATAATACCCTCTTCTCTTTTACTTTTATAAATATTTCAATTCTTTTATAAAAATATTAAATTTTTTTTATAAAATATACACCCTAACCCACTTTTTATTCATGAAACCTTGATTTTTGACCTATAAATTAAGGGTGAATGTTAATGACTTAAAATTTTATTTTCCTTGATTATATTTCCCTGAATTTAATTATTTTAAGATAATATTAAAAGTTTCATAACTATTTTTATAGAATTCTTGTTGTTAAATTTTATAAAATTTAGGTTTTAGGGCTTTTTGGGTTTTGAGATTTAATAAATATTTGGATATCAAAATCAATAGAATCTTTAAGACTTCAATTTATCTTATGGTACTATAACTCTTTTACAGATATAAATAACGTGTGTAACTTATTTTATCGGTTTATTGGCATTCTATGTAGTGATTCCGAGATTCAAGCGAAATTGAGGAATCAAGTATACTAGCCCTAGTTTTCAACTTTAGCTTAAGTTCCTATGAGACTCGGGCCTAATTTATACCACTAGGTCAAGTGCATAATGTGTGTATATGATTCATAAAAAGGTGTTCGAGTCAAAGAGTGACCTGAATGTGGATAGTCTCTACAATTAAGTAGTTGTAGACTTCACATAACCATGTGAAATCTAAGTACACTATCCACTGTTTCTAATTATTTCCAAGTTTCTATTAGGTTATAAATTAGCTTATAGTTACTAAGTCTAGTATATGTTGAGCCTATATGTGCAACTAAGTTTAGTAAAATCTAGAACCGACTCGAATTTTGAAGGTTGTCACACAAACCATTTTTACAGAAAATATTGGATTTCCTGGTGTTTACAAATGATACAAAACTTTTTATACAAACATGCTTATGAACTCGCCAACATTACATATATTGACGTTATCAAAATAACTTGTATTCTCAGGGACTCGTTAAGCATGTCGGTCATCAAGAACAAGTGGACTTTTGTTGTATTTTTTTTGTTTCCATCATACACTTAATATTTTGGGATGTAATATGTGATACTATACTTGATGTAAAAAAGGATGGTTGTTATATTTTATGTACGACGATGATGTTGTATTCTGGTTCGGGGGTGTGACACTACTATGTTTGAGGTTTGCTTTTTGATTTTGTTTCTTCCATCATTAGATTTTTTTGGAGTTGCATTTAGCAATTTCGCGTATCTCGTGAATCAGGATGAGGGCATGGATTCAATCGTTGAGTTATATCTTGGAGCCGGTATGGTTATGGTTAATGTCAATGGCACCAGAATAAAATGAACACAAGTTTCAATTATCATATGCAATTTTCGTATTCTTATTTTTATTATTTTAAGATATGGAAATTTGTATAGGTTCAGAAATGGGTTTGATCATATATGACCGATTACTGGTTATAAGACTATAATTTTTGAGAATTCTTGCTTATTTTGATTATGGTATAATTTGGATATCATAGATTCTTAATATGGGTCTCAATCTCAACTATATAAAATCCAATTTTTTGAATATTTGCAATTGCAACTAAAGTATAGGAATACCTTGAATTCTAGTCATTAAAAGATAATAATGTGAATTAATATGCTTAATGTGGAAACAAATACATTGCCATGGTAATTCTTTATAAAGTGATTAATATTTACTTGAATTGGAAAACCTGCTTTTTACATTAAGTTCCACTTCAAGAAAATGTAAAACCAGTTTATTTGGTTAACCTAAAAAACCTTTATATTGATCAGTTTAACCCGTAAAAACATTTGCACTATTACACAAAATACCATTCTATGAACTAAAATATCCACTAATACCTCCCTTGACAGAAATTGCAAAATGAATGAGAAGTTTGCCGATAATTAAGAAACACACAATCTGTCCAAATTAGAATTTGTGTATCTCAAGATCTAGTATGCATCTGCATGCATATAAAAAATCTTGACTAATATAGACATGATTGTTCCTAATTATTGATATTTTTTTAAACTAAAAATTCGTGATATTTCAGAGATATTGATTTTTCAGCTGCATACTACCTGAAATTTTGAAGGTAAATGTACCTTATACAGAAACATATAGATATGTTTATCAATCTTAGTTGCATCTTCCTTTTCCAAAATGATTTGACAACATTGGTTTGAACCTCCACTGTAACATAATTAATTTTAAGTTAATCAAATCAAACTTGTCATTACAATATCAGCTTGAGAAGGCTATCAAAGTGATGAATGCAGCCACACAAATTAAGGGGAAGTGGCCAAGAATGATAGCATCTTAAAGAAGATATTATCCATCAAAATAAAGAGGTTTCCCTTGTGGGGAATCTTATGGGTGGCTTACTTCTGGTACATCAAAATAAAAACCTAATACAACTTTTTTGCAAATCGTAGGAAATTTAGATATATTGCAAACAAATGTTACAGCCTTGTCATTATTTGTGTTTAGCTTACCATTATGGAGAAGATAACATCATTCGAAAACAATTTTATAAATATTTGTAACTATGAAGTGGCAATAAAAAGGAATTAAGAATGCAATTTTCGAGGATTGAAGTAGTTCCCAATTGGCAAAAGTTATTTTCGAGGATTAAAGATAAGTCTTTTTCATCCTTCTGTGCTTTTATTCAAGAACTGTGTGCTGTCAATTGAAATAATAAACTAAAAAAAATAATTGAAATAATAAAACCCATGAGCATGATCACCTGTTGATGAACAGACATTTGAAACTAATTTGTAAAGTAACTCCCATCCTATGCTACAAGATAAGGGTCAAAGCAATGCCGACCAGACATAAAACCAAGAGGAGAGAAAACGACAGAGCTAGCTTCTATAAATGGGGAGTCGACAAGGGAAAAGGGGTGACACTAAGAAGAGGATTTGGGTTTTTCATTTTCTTTAAAGGTTTTTAACGAATGTTGTGATAATTTCAATGAAACCTCATTTTACTGACTATACATTTCCTCCCAAATGTTATTTAATTAAACCAATATCATTACTACGAACAAGCATACTATGTTGCTTCCCGACTCAATTTTGAACACGGGGTATTTGGATCCCTACCAACTTTTAATATGTGGACCGCATTCTTAAAAATAATTTTAAATTGGGCGTAAATTGTAAAAGAGGCATACGAAGTCGATCAGAACAATAAAAATTAGGTTAAGTCTATAAAAGGAAAAAAGAAAAACATGATAGGGATATATGTTAGTATAGCTGATAAAAGATTTCGGAAACAACTGCAAAATTGGTCTTGGTGGTTTACAAAAAAACTATAGATAGAGACTAAAAAGTTTTTTCTTGCAATGAAAGTCCAAAAAAAAAAATTCTTGGTTTTCCTCCTAAAAAAATTGAAAACACTACTTTTCCCCTTTAATGAGACAAATTTAAGAAAATTAGTTTTAGAAAAAAAAAGTTCAAGGACCAGCATTCGAATCTATGTGTATCACCATGCTTGCATCAAAGCTACAAACACGATTGAACTATTCATTAGTTTCTGCACACCAAAATAATATGATACCTTTCTTTTTTAACTTTATATTTATGTAGGACCTTTATACGTCTATGTTTTACGTTAAAATTTGATTTTATTTTACTTATTAATAGCAACGTAAATAAGTGTATGTATTTATTAGATTACTTTCCTTAAATTTTTCTGTCTTATTAGAAAAAAGGTTAATCATCATCAACTCATCAAATAGATTAATTAAATTATTCATGATAAAAGAAGATTATATACAAGAATACATTGAATATTGGAAGTCTAGAACACATGAACATGAAATTGTTTAAACAAGTGGTACACGATGACTAATGGATAAATGGGCAAGGGGTGAAAATGGAACCCAAATATGATGAATTTTTTTAATGGGTTAATAGTAAATAATTTTTTAAACATAGATAAACTTAATATAGTCCTTTCACCGCTTTAATGAATACCTAGGACCAAAACTTCAGAGAAAATATGAGAAATTAAATATCCTCCTAAAATTTGTTCCCATCCCATGTTAAATGTTGACATGTGTCAAATTAAAAGAAATTAAAAGTATACAAATACACAGGTCACCAATTAACATGGGTAAGAGGATATATTGTAGGAAATTGTATGAGGATATTTAATTTCTTTAAAAATATATCAAAAGGAGGATCCAAGAGTTAAACAAGAGTTTCGGGACCAGTAGTGTAGAATACCAGAAACTACAAAGACCATTAATGTAATTTACTCTTATATATATATATATATATATATATATATATATATATATATACTAGCAGTCTACCCTCGCAAAGAGGTTGGACATGTAAGTTCTTTCGGTGATATGTTTCCTTTACAAAAATGTTATCTTTCAAAAGAAAGTACATATCGAAGACAATATAATCAAACCATGGTGTTATTTGTTACATGATACATCACATAACCGATAACAAGAAATCGGTCAAGGTGACACAAAATATGAAATGTTTAAGTCATTCAAACAAAAATAATAGAATTATATAAGAACACACAAAATATGAAAATGTGTAATAACACGTGGTTGATTATACAGTATTAATCGTACAACATTTCTTTATACACCACATTACTTTGTTGTATGAACTTCATCACCTTTTAAATTTTCGTTAGGCTTCACTAATATTTTTGTATTGCAACGTGAAACCCATCTCCGTGCAAGAATATTGGGTTTGGAACACCAAACAATGTTTTTTTTATTCCTTTTATCACTATATATGTAGTTAGTTAATTGTTTCTTTTAAACTTATTAATGCAATCAAATTTATTTTTTGGGTATGATTTGTATACTATTGCAACTGAAAACCAGCCATCTCAGGGTGATGACAATGTAGTTATTAACTCCTAAGTTTTTTTTAGTAGAAGTGTTTTATTAGGATGAAATTTTTATGGTTTTGTCTTTCTTTGGATTGTTTAAAATAAGTTTGATGTTTTATGGTCTTGATTTTATGGAAATTTAATATAGTTTATGATGATTTTGCAAAAGCGGTTGGAGTGAAATAAGTTGGTCAATAAGCTCGGTTCGTAAAAGTTATAAAAAACCTAATGTAATGTTAATAAAGTATCTAAAATAATGAAACATCAAGGTGTGGTGATGCCACATATTGAACTTTATTGACATGTAATTTTGTTGGTTTATTTAGCCACTCTTTCGTTAATTTGTTTCATTCGGAAATATGTGATATTTAAAAGAACACAAGGTAGATACATATTGTTATCAACGATTTTGTGTCGACGAATAGTCGTAACCATCGCATTACATTATAAAGGGAATTAAACTTTTAGTGTACACACTATGCTTAGTTATATGGTTATTTATATTGAATTGTTTATATTTAATTAATTTAAAATTTTATTATCTTTTTTATTTTAATATTACATGAAAACAATTATCTATAACAGAGGCAATGAGGGGGGTTGTTAAGTAGTTTTCTGCAATGAACAATTTCATTTTTGCGAATGGTGAATGATTTTTTTAATGATAGTTTATATTCGAAGAATTGTTTCATTTGTACAAAGAATTACTTTTGGGATATTAGCTTCTTTTTAACGGATGACATAGTTTTAGGCTAACCATAGGTTAAGAAAAACAAAAATTTTCTTTTGATAATGGAATGGTTTTTGTTCAACTTGGGTTTTATGCACATTATGATAAATTTTATTGTAAACTAATCTAAAAACGAAGTACCAAGCAACAATTGGACAAAACACTATCTCACTCTTACAATGAATGACGGTCGCTAAATTTAATAATGACAACACCATCTATTTAGTTTATTTTAAGCTAAAATATTCGGTAATATGTCATTAGATAAGGATGACAAAAAATATTTTTTGATTTTTACATTCAAAATGATGGTTAACTGTTTACCAAAGTGTGATGGTTAAATTGGTGAAAAATGAATTAAGGTACAAACATTTGAAATAAGCAAATCAATGAAAGTCTATTAGATATTTATTGTTTCAAAAAACAATGTACTTTCAATTATGTACTGTAAATAGAATCCTACTTTACATTATGTGATAGAATCTTCTCACTTTGTCACTCCAACAAGCATTCCCTTTGGATTTAGAACTAAACACATAAAATCTCATAAGAAAAAACAAAAATCACTTATGGACATTAAATTTTTAATAAACTGAAAGAAAAAAGATATAGAACAAAAGGTTTTGTGACAAAATCTATATGGAATAATAAAGATAAAATCTATAAAAAAATGGATTCAAGGTTCCTTCATGCAACCATGAAGATCTTGTATAAACATCTAATTATGAGAATAGTTACATAAATGTGTTTTAAAAAAGCCATGATTGACAATAATATCTAAAAATTACATTATCCTTAAAAAACAGAATCTCCACCAATAACCCACAAAAAAAAAACATACAATCCAAGTAATTAAGAAACATGAGAGGAAATATGCACCCAACAAAAGTAGCATACTTATATTTATTGAAATAGATACAATTCAACTTGTTTGGCACCATATGGATCCCAAATCTTATGCTTCTTATGGTAGCATGCAAGCCATTAACAAAAAAGTGTCATTACTCGTTTTATCTTTTTTAAAAAGACTTTAAATCGCAAAACATAAAAACTAAATTAGAAACTCACCAAATATTTTGTGTGAGCTATCTTAACCAACTTATGAATCGCCCACCACTTCAGGCATTCCGTCTAAATGAATGAAAATTCAGATGCAAACATTTAAAATAAACTTTAGATGCATACATTTCTTTTTGTAGAATAAAACAAGGCACTGCCACAAGGCTGCATCGAAGGGACATTAATGTGACCATTTCTTTCTGATACACACATGGACACAGTTAAAGGAAAATGGAATAAAAATCGTCGTGCTTGGATTTACTTTAGTTACAACTTTACTTACTTTCCGAACCATATGGTATGCCTTCGCTATTAATCTGTCTAGTGCAATTCAGATACAAACATTGCAAAAGGAAATATGCCAACAACACCCAAACCTCCTTGTTGGTCCTCATGGACAATGTGAAAAAAGAATCTTTTTTAGGTCTTAAAATGTTTGATTATTAGAAGGCCAGTCACCTCAGCCATCCGTCTTACATCACATAACCAGACTTAATATTTTTATTATTCTACAACTTAACAGAATCCCAGTTTCCTATCACTAAAAGTATAATAAATGTACCATATACTTATGAATTATGATATTGGCAAAGACCATAGCAACTTCTTTAGCAACAACTATATGGTCTTTCTTGTAACCCTTTTCAAATATAGGGATAGGAAAACAAAATATATGCACCATTAAGAATATTAGAGGACAAAAGGGTTAATTTCATACTTGGAGCCAACGGGTTTGAGTGTACCCTCCAGTCCACCGGAAAGTGTCACATGCAACCATCATCACATTGAATATCAAGTTGTTGAAAGCCAGCAAGCCACCTGCCCATTAGCATTCAACATTATTTTAGTTTTTTTATGTCAAGATTTATGTTTCTAATCTTTTTACCTTGGCAATATTAGTTGACTTTCCAACTCTATTGCCTCCCACAAATAACACTAGATTAGGATTCTTCGATAACATATGCAGTAACTTAAACACAAGAATAGATCACAAAATTAATAAAAGTTTCAATATATTGTGAGAGTTGAAAGAACTAATCTAATGTTTAATCCTAAGTAAGAAAGGATTGTGAAAGCTTGAATCAACAAAAACATGTAGCTCAACTTTAAATCATTCATGGGGTATTTCCTATTGATTCTCCTTTCGGTGTGAGTCAACAAAAACATACAACTCAATCTACAAAAACAACCTAAGATACGCTCATGTTCCTGCAAACACCAGCACATAAAATATGTCATGATGAAAGGGAAAAACAAAAGCATTCATGTCATTGGCTATCCAGAGGTTGATTTTTGAAAAAGCATGCAAGTCATAAGGCAATGGTACAACTGAACCACAAATCATACAAATCCAAGATACTACTTTATTTTCCGAAAAAGATGAAAGAAAGAGAAAGGAACTGATCAAAAGGTTATGTAAAAGCTTACTTGGAGGGCATCCATCCATAAAGACTTTTTTAGTACAATGATTCCTGAAACATGTATATAGAAGTATTAAAGTGATCAAAATAACTAAACTAATCATGTTAAATCGATTCGAATAAATATTTCTTTTCCATCAATTGACCTGTCCTATTTGACATAAAGATTAAAAAACATCATAAATCTTATATGCTTGACTTAGGGTTTACCTGTGGCAATGAGTGCTGGTGTTGATGGTTTTTTTTTTTGTTTATATTGGCCCATGGAGGTGGAAACGATAATTTTAGGGTTCTTCTTTGGGGAGAGACACGAAAGGTGGTGAGTATAAGGGAAATGGTGGTGAACAAAGATCTAGGGAGAAGACGGTGGAACATATGAAGGTGGGTCAGATTATAAGCCCTAAAATCATTACCTTTTTCAAATAAGCCCTAAAATCAACGGTTATGGTAAGGGGAAAACGTCGGCACCGAATAAACATCATATTTACACAAAACATTAATTACATGCCTATAAAGAAGATGATGGAGGTAGAGGTAGTGGTCGTGTATGGTGACGACTTGCAGTGAGGGTCATGGAGGATAATGGTTGTTTGTAGGGTTCGTAGAGATAAAGACGTGGTGGTGACTACGTTTGATGGTGGTGGTGAAATTCCTATGATGGTGGTAAATGGAGGTAGATGGTCACATTTAGGGTTTTTATGAGAGAGAGAGAGAGAGAGAGAGAGAGAGAGAGAGAGACGATGAAGAAGTTAGATGACGGATTCTTGTGGAAGCAACCATAATCCAACGATATTTGCCGAAATCTCTATATCCCACATAGACTCAATAAAGGAGAGGACGGATCAATTCTTGTATGCATAAAATATGTGTATATTCAGTTATAAAATTTGGACTATTTTAAATATAATATTATTTTATTGATAGTTATTTGTACTATTAGCTTAATCGTTTGGAC
This sequence comes from Lactuca sativa, assembly GCF_002870075.4. Classification (NCBI taxonomy): domain Eukaryota; kingdom Viridiplantae; phylum Streptophyta; class Magnoliopsida; order Asterales; family Asteraceae; genus Lactuca; species Lactuca sativa. The sequence continues at coordinate 103,348,668 of NC_056623.2, read as the reverse complement.
ATCTTAAAAAATGATATTATTATATTCAATCTATTTATAAAAATAGTGAATTTCTATTATAAGATAGTAAATATATATATATATATATATATATATTCAAATCCTCAATGGATTATTGGAATAATTAACTTACACATGATGAGAAGGCTATGAACAAATAACGTGAGTAGAAATTGCATATTCATGAACATCCTTACACGGTAGGTGGTCTCAAGTGTTGGTGTGAACCTATTTATACTAAAATTATCATAATTAAGAGTTCAAATAATAGGAGCGATTTGCACTCATGGAAGCGCGCGACACGCACCCCGAATGTTCGGGGCGCATCTCAAAATTTTTGTGTATAAAAGGGCAGAAGAGCCACCTCTCCACACTCAAACATTTCTCCTCTACTCTTGTTATGCTCTCAAAACTCCCCTTAAAAAGCTTAGAAATTTAGTTATTTTATATTTCATTTATTAATTTGTCTTTTCCCTCGAGTTCGGTTGATCTCGAGCCCCTAACACCACCAGTCATATTCCTAGGGTCTAGTAATGCCCGCTTGTGTGTTCACCACCCTACTATTACCATTCCTAAATGTTTTATGGAGGGGGGATTACATGTTATCAAAATACTTTATCGATTTTATAAAATATTATTACTTGTAATATATTAGTATTTTATGCAATAAATGAAATGTTAGGAAAGTATTATGCCATGTTACCATGCCTTTAAGAACGATATTATTCCCGGTTGTTATAATGCCTAAGATTACACTAGAGAATTGTACCTAGTATTTATAATTCCTAAGATTACACTAGAGGATTATACTGAGTCATTATGTTGGATGAAAATAAGGATAACCATTATACCTAGATGTTACTTTGTCCTAATATCCTAAACATATCAATAACTTAATAATTACATATATGGTTTAATGTATATATATATATATATATATATATATATATATATATATATATATATATATATATATATATATATATATATATATATATATATAAAGCCAAACTGACAAAATGGCGAAAAAATTTCAAACCAATATATGCGAGGAGTGACGATGTAATATAATTTCCTTTGATATAATTTCTTACATTATTATTCATATATATAGTTAATCCTATATATAATAATTATCTTTTGATATATATTATTTGATAGGCTATGCTATAGTTAAGTACATTGCATATCCTTACGTTTCCTTTTGATATAGTTTTATTCCATAACTACTCTTTTATATATATATATATATATAAATAAATAAAAGAGTAGTTATGGAATTATTAAGTTATTGATATGTTTAGGATATATATATATATATATATATATATATATATATATAAACATATCAATAACTTAATAATTCCATAACTACTCTTATATATATATATATATATATGTGTGTGTGTATATATATATATATATATATATATATATATATATATATATATATATATATATATATATATATATATATATATATATATATATATATAAAAGAGTAGTTATGGAATAAAACTATATCAAAAGGAAACGTAAGGATATGCAATGTACTTAACTATAGCATAGCCTATCAAATAATATATATCAAAAGATAATTATTATATATAGGATTAACTATATATATGAATAATAATGTAAGAAATTGTATCAAAGGAAATTATATTACATCGTCACTCCTCGCATATATTGGTTTGAAATTTTTTCGCCATTTTGTCAGTTTGGCTTTATTAAAGATATCTATTTAATAAAATCAAATATTAAATTTATTAATAAAGCAAAATATTTATGTAGATTAAGATTGTATGGTATTCCCAACGTAATCTTGCCTACGAAAGATCCCTCTCAGTCTAAGATTAGAATTATTTCTCTTTATAAGCATGCTTCTGGGATGAAAGTAGATGTAGTATATGTATATATCTATAAGATAATTATACTACAAACAAGATTATATTATACTACATTTTATAGGTTAAAATATAAAAAGAATGATAGTATGCGATAAATAATAAGTAAAGCATCCAATTAAATCTAATTACATAATAATTGTAATTGTAAAATATTAAGATCCTAGGTACGTCGTAAGTACACGGTTATATAGGTTACGATTGGACGGTATCCGATTAACCTATTTTGAGCATGAGGGTTCATTTATAGTCACCTTAACCTATAGATAGGAATGCCCTCCTTTTCCATAAAATACATTCCTAAGATATGAATACGTGAATAATAACTAGAAGGAATAAGAACCACAGAATCCATAAATACTAGGATACTATTTTCAAATCAAAGAATCAAAATACTTTTACAAATTAACAAAGTTTTATACAAAAACTATTTTCAAGGTATAATATTCAAAACATGTGAACTCAACAACATTACATTAATGTTTTCAAAACCACATGCATTCCTAGGAAAATAAAAGACGGAAGATTGAACCTCCGAAAGCAGCGGTTGATTGATGGAGCTACTAAAGACTTATTATCGTATTATGCCTACCTGTTAAGGAACCTTTTGAAATCGAAATTCTAGTATTTCAAAAGCATAGTATAATGTAATATTTTTATCCATAGTGGAAGTGATGTTTATTTTTTATATTGTTTTTTTAATGTTCAATGTATGTTCAATATCTATGATCTAACGTCTTAACACCGCACAACTCCGCGTTTTCGCCACGTGCCGAGGGTGTGATAGATTGGTATAAGAGTTGTTGGCTATAGTGAATATTACGTCCTCAGTAGTTATGACTATAGCCTAGGGGATTATACCTGGATTAGATTTATCCTCAAACCTACAAATAAAAAGTATTATTATTAGTTACAGTAACGATAGACTACTTATGGGATGCGTGTCTAGTTTTAACTGTCGCTTGGTTTGTTGTATTTTAGAACAACTATATGCTAAAACGGTCCTTCCCACCGGCACTACTCACCTGGCGGATCCCTACTTGATAGTCTTCAAGTATGAAACAAGAGTTAATAAAACACAGAAACAAACTTTAGATATAGAATTATGTATATAATTTGTCCATCGATGATAAAATACCAAAATATATTCAACATAATCCATATGACTCAAACTCGGTAGTTTAGGCTAAATAGTATATCTGAGATTGGCAAAATATGTGGGTTGAACCACAACTAGGCATAACTTGTACACCTATGCTTAATTATGGTTAGACCGTCATACAACTAATCTTGGATATGTTGGGTGATAAATTAAACTCTCGAGAATCCCATAGAAGATAGAACCATTACTATCTAGGAGAGATAGCACGATCATTGCATAAGAATGGCAAATCATGTAAACAACCTACTATAACCATTTCCTGAGAAAAAAAAATCAAGTTGTTCCATCTCCTCTTAAGACCAAGGATATCCGTTTTTCCTGAGGTTCCCATACCTCTATTTTCTTTAACCCCCACCGAGGAACCCCACAAAAAGGACGATTCTTCGTAAATAACTAGAAAGCCAGCTGAAGCTTCATAAGAGCCCTCCGAGGACCCTTCAAAGATCTCTGTGAGGAAGATCCTACTAAGGAGGAGACAATCCCCATAATAACAAAGTTGATTTCTCACGTTACGAGAATAAGAAATCCAAAAATCAATCATAGGATTCACTACCTATCCCTTTCCCTTGAAACATCACCTACTTGCGTTATACCTAACTTATCAAAAGAAGCGCCACGAGCAGGTCTAATATGAACCAAAGGTTAGATAAGGAGCTAAGATTTGTTAGGAGTATTTCTTTAGAAGAAACAAGTTCTAGTGCAAAAGTCATCACCACAAAGGCAAGTGCTTGCACGACAAAGATAAAAACCCGATCTGCTTACCAATAGCTACCTAACATAGTATGGTAGGCTTCCAAGTTATGCACTAAGTCTACAGATTATAAGTATAATAAGAATCTCGTTTATCTAAGAAAGTAGTTTCGACGATATCCTTTTAGTACAAGCTTTCCATCCTAACATAGAAAATTTTGTGATATTTGTTTTTACACTAACTCGTACGCTTAGTCGTTATGATTTGCATTTATAAAAAGGCAAAGCTGACTAACACTCCTTTTTCTTTTTGCTAATTATTAAAAGGTCCATATATAAATCGGAGAAGAGTCTCCTGAAGCAACCTCGAGGCACACCCGAACCTTGACGCAGTAGCCATCGAGGCGTTGATCACCCAACGGGTTACTGAAGCCCTAGCTAATAGGAATGTCAAATCCGAAAAACATAGATGAACTGGAGAAGATAGCATGGTGGTAACGAGTCACCCAAGAGCATGTACCAAGAATTGTAAAGTTAGTTTTGCTGCATGTACCTTCGAGGACACGACATTGTCATACTAGAACAACCATGTCAAAATCATGGGAATTAGTATAGCTAATGTCATCTCTTGGGATGAGTTAAAACAACTACTTACCAAAGAATATTATCCTAGAGAAGAGATTTAAAACCTAGAACAAGATCTCTGGAATCTTACCATGCAAGATACATACATTGTAACTTATACTATTTGGTTCAATGATCACACCATCTTCTATCCTAGTGTTGTCACCCTACAATACAAGAAAGTAGAAAGGTGCATATTGGGTTTAGTACAACCTCTCTAAGGATTGGTTAAAACTTCTAGGCTAACTACTTACGATAGTTCCAAGAGAATGGCCTTTGGCCTGACGAATCACGTAATCTGCTAGGGCACAATTGTTCTAAAGACTGATCTCCTAGAATCAAGAATTAGAAAGAGAAAGTCTAATGAACATTCATAGCAAGTAGCATGGAAGAAACAAGACTTAGGGAAAGTATATATATATATATATATATATATATATATATATATATATATATATATATATATATATATATATATATATATATATATATATATATATATATATAGAAACAATTCCGTTACCTACCCCAATAAGACAATATATAAATGCAATTACCACCATGTACGTGCATGTAGAGAGTTAATCTGTAATAATTGCGGTAAGAAGGTCCACACAACTAAGTCTTGTTGGAGTGTGACCCTTGCCACTACCCAAGTAATATGTATCGGTGGGAACCACAACTGTTGTGAATGTGGAGAAGTGGGCTACTTCAAATGAGAATGCCCAAGAAAAGAAAATTGAAGGAATAATGCTCAAGGAAAAGCACTTTTCATCAGTCCGAGTAATGATAACCAGAATCGACCCTTAAGAATCGGTAAGTCTCTCATTATAACTTGTGAGAAAACCAGATAATGATATAGTTTTATAAACATTAGAAGAAAACACATTAAAATATGAATCTAATAAAGATATGTTATCAATTATAGGATGGATACATAAATATACGATTTCGGTGTTAAATAGTTTTAGAAAGTATGATTCAGCCAACCTAATCAAATGACCTTAAGGGGATAGTCGATAACATGTGGAAAAGGACGTATGCATAGACACTAGGAAATAATAAGTCATAGCGGCGGTCGGGGACTAGGAAATGGTATGGGTAGAGGTGGTCGTGGCAACTCTACAACACCAAGAGATTCCAAGAATCATAGGTGGAAGAGCAGAGATAAAATTCATAAAAAGTGCTTCGATTGTAAGCAATATAACAATTATGCATCAAAATGTAAAGCCCCAAAACAGAAAGAAGATGAAGCAATTTTGATAGAAACGCAAGAAGAAAACATGCACTATTGCTTACAGTATGTAGTGAGAATGAGAGCATAATGGTGTTGCTAAATGAAAAAATGTTTTTCCCAATCGTGTTGAAGAAAACGGGAATAACCGGTGGTATCTGATAATGGAGCAAGCAATCACATGAAAGGTGAGAGAGATATGTTTGCTATGCTCGACGACAGGGTAATGGATCAGATACGATTCAGTGATAGCTCCAGGGTACCAAATGAAGGTAGACATTCAATTTGGATAGATTGTGAAACCGGTGAACAAAATATCATAACGGAGGTATATTACATTCCCACCTTGAAAAGTAATATAATAAGATTAAGACAGTTAGCTGGGGAAGGGTACACAATCGAAATGAAAAATAAAGACTTAATGGTTCGTGATGAGCGAGATAGGCTGATAATTAAGGTGAAACGGTCGAGAAATAGACTATACAAGCTTAATCCACCGACTGTACAACCTGTCTCTTATTGCACAGATTGATGATGAAGTGTTGTTATGGCATGCAAGAATAGGACATGTGAATTTCAAAGTCATGGATTTCATGATGAAGAAAATATGGTACAAGGTTTCTCTAAAATTAGATACCCAACTCAGGTGTGTGAAAGGTGTTTGGTTACAAAATAAAGATGACAATCGTTTCCAAACATAGCTCTATTTCGCGCCTGAAATCCATTTGAGCTATTACGTGCGAACCTTTACGGACCGTTTACACCACAAACAGTAGGTGGGAATCGTTACTTCTTAATTTTGGATTAGTTTAGCACATATATGTGGATATACGTGGTTAAGATAAAGGATGAAGCATTCTTGACATTTAAGAAGTTCAAAAAACAGGTCGAATCTGAAAGCAAGTTAAAGATAAAGATGTTGAGAACAGACACTACTAGAAACAAGGGTTTTAGAGACGGAAGTATCCGTCACTATTCCGTCGCCAAATGTTGTTTGCGATGGATCAGCGACAGATTCACTCCATAGGTAATTAATAGGTGGCTAATTTCTCAGCGAGGGTTTTAGCAACGGAAAGTTTTTTCCTTGCGACAAATGTAGCGACATAATATCCGTCGCTAAATGTCACTCAATACATTTACTCAGGGCATTAGCGACAAAATTTGATAAAGTCATTTCGTCGCTGTTCTATCGCAAATTTCCATGATTAGTTTTTTTTCCTTAGCAAATCCCTAGCAAAATTCATATACTGATTTTTTTTTCGTCGCTGATCTGTTGCAAACTTTAGACATGGTTTTTTTCCATAGCTAATCCCTTGCAAAATTTATACATTATTTTTTTTTTGTTCCGTCGTTGATCCGTCGCAAACTTTAGACATGCTATTTTTTCCGTAGCTAATCCCTTGCAAAATTGATGCATTAAAATACTTTTTTTTATTCTCACGAATCCTTCGCGAACTTGTAATATCATTTTTTTATTATGATTCTAAAAGAAAAAAATACTACAATCATCGAATTTTTATACTAGAAAACATCAAATAACGATACAACCAAACATTACAATACCAAGACTATCAAAGTTTACCAAAGTATCATTCAAAAAACATCCAAAACTAAAACTATCCATATAATATCAAACTCCCAAAGGTTTAACTTCAAAATAAGAGTTTAGCACCAAGATAACCAAAGTATGCATCGGGAAATGAGTTTTCACAAAACATAACTTCAAAATAACATTTTAGCTGCTCTCTTCATTTCATGTCCATCCAATCATCTTCGGTTCTCATTCCTATAAAACATTATTCAAAACAATCAAAAGTATCAAATAAAAAGGTTAACAAGTCATTCAAAAACATCAAATACTAATGGTTAACATCATATTACCTCTAATTATCAATTTCCTATCATATTTTGCAAGGCTGCATACATCTTCTCCGTTGCTTCATATTTTGCATCATTTTGTTGTTGTTTGGCATCTATTGCTGCAGCTTTGGCATCCTTACGGTTTATTAAAAAAAATACATAAATGTGGGCAAAATGATAATTTTACCAGGATGGATATGCTCTAATAAAAAACCGTAAGGGAAAAAATGTAAATTCCATGGTCCCTAAACGATGACCATATCAAAAAAAAATTGTTGCTTGATCATGGCAAAATGACCATCTTATCCCCCCCCCCCCCCCCCCCCCCCCGCCCCCCAGGCCCTTATCAAAATACTATTAAAATACAAAATTTAGGGCAAATTTGTCATTTTACCAGATAAATCCAAAACAATATGAAACCAGGGGCAAACAAAATAGAGCACAGATCACTTCAAGATTCTTCAATAAAAGAAAGGCAAACCAGGGGTAAAATGGTCAGAAAAGAGAAAAGCAAACCAGGGGCAAACAAAATGAACATGAAAAGAGACATAATAAAGAAAAGAAAATCGACATAAATTGAATTTCCTGCAAGTAGAGGAGTATATGTGCCCACATGTTTCTTGACAAAATCTACAACCTACACATAATAATCTAGGGATATATATACAGTAAAGTCCCAATATTTTCATCGATTTGACAAGAAAGTCCTAAACTTTATTTTTTTGACAATAAAGTCCAAATTACCGGCAATTTTTGACACTTTTACCCTTTTTTTCCCGGTTAGCCGGTAATTAGGATTTTTTTGTCAAAAAAATAAATTTTAGGAGTTTCTTGTCAAATCGTCAATTAGGACTTTACTGTCAAAAAAATAAAGTTTAGGACTTTTTTGTCAAATCGTTGAAAATATTGGGACTTTAGTGTATATATAATTTTTTTGTTAGAAATTTAATGGTATGATACTCTTTAAGCATAAGAGTTATTGAAACTTTTACTAATCTGCTAGATCCTATTGAAATCCTTAACGTTTGCTTCTTGTTAAATCGTTTTTTTAATCACAACAAACCGACATTGAAAAAAATTGAGATAATCAAGAAAAAAGAAAGAACTAGGGTTGTGTTGGCTTTTTGCAGCCCCAAAAATGGAGAAATAAGAAACCGAAAAAAACGAAATTGCCCTTCTTTCCCTTCTCCACATTCACACCCTTTTTACTAGGCATGAGTTAAAGCCAGGGCAATTTCGTTTTTTTAGGTTTCTAATTTCTCCATTTTTGAGACTGCAAAAAGCCAACACAACCCTAGTTCTTTCTTTCTATTTTGATTATCTCAATTTTTTTCAATGTCGGATTGTTGAGATTAAAAAAATGATTTAACAAGAAGTAAACGTTAAGGATTTCAATAGGATCTAGCAGATTATTAAAAGTTTCAATAACTCTTATGCTTAAAGAGTATCATACCATTAAATTTCTAACAAAAAAAATTATATATACACTAAAGTCCCAATATTTTCAACGATTTGACAAAAAAGTCCTAAACTTTATCTTTTTGACAGTAAAGTCCTAATTGACGATTTGACAAGAAAGTCCTAAAATTTATTTTTTTGACAAAAAAATCCTAATTACCGGCTAACCGGGAAAAAGGGTAAAAGTGTCAAAAACTGCCGGTAATTTGGACTTTATTGTCAAAAAAATAAAGTTTAGGATTTTCTTGTCAAATCGATGAAAATATTGGGACTTTAGTGTATATATCCCTAATATCAGGTGTTTATTAAACGATACTAATTCCTGGCAGAAAGAGGAAATAAATACAAAAAAAACTATACTTTATTTTCCCTATTTGGAAAATTTTCAAATAAGCTAAACAATTTGCAAGTATTATAAATTAATAATGTTGATTTATACTAAATTCTATTAAAACATAACAATACTTTAATACAAATCAATGAAAAAATAGATAAAAGTAAATCGTTGTTTCTACATCCAAGATTTGTTACTTAACTTGTAATTGTTATCTATGACACCTGAAGTATAAGTATAACAGTAAGTAATGTGGCTTAAAACTATAGTCTAGGGCCTGTTTTGTATATAGGGAGATGACTTTGACATCAAGGTTAAGGGCTGAAACTTGAAGACATTGAAGCTGTTCTATCACATGAATCTAATGATCCTTCTGCAAGGCTAAGAGAGTTAAGGACAAGAAGGTTGATTGCAGCATTGGTTTGGTAAGAGAGTTAATGTTTTTGTGGAAGGAATGGAATCTGTCTAAAGAGTTGGTATTGAAGGAATTGGAATTGGAATTGAAATTGAAACGTTTCTTGTGAAATTGTAGGGTTAAAAGGGTATTTTAGTATTTGTTTGATGAGAAAGAAATGTTGGAGTTCGTGAGTTTCGATTGAATTGAGTTCCATTCATATGCCATTGAATTGAAATTGAAATACCCTTTTTTGATGAGTAACAACATATTAATTAGTATTTGTTAATTTTTATTGGTAGATATTCATAATTAATAATAATAATAATAATAATAATAATGTTATTGAAGGTATGGAAAGTTGCTGAGGCTCCAGCAGATGATAAATTTCAGTACACATATTTTGTACATAAAGTAAAGAAGCTATTAGCATCGGATTCCTGCTTACAACCTGACAGATATGCCCTTGAGATGGGTGACATGTCAAAAGCTGGTTCAGAAAAAAAGCATGTAAGACGTAAATGCCCTCCAAAACGTTGAAAAGTACTAGGAAACTAATGTTTTTTTTTTCTTTTAGGAAAGTCTGGAAGAGAAACAGGGGGCTGAAAAGAGAATAAGAGAAACAAAGGGGAAAGAATTTGTGCCAAAGTGGTTTGACATAACGGACCAAATTGCCCCTACACCAAAGAGCTGAAGCTGATAAGTCAAGTAGTGTTGAAGATGTTACCTACACCAAAGTGGTTTGGAAATGTTGTTCAAACTGATTGACTCATCATAACTTTCTCTCTCTTTAATTTTGACATAAACATGTTTTTTTTTCTTACTTTTTCTTTTTCAAGTAGTAGATTTGTTTGAAAGTTTTGGTGGTTTTGTAATTGTATTCTTTCAAAAAAAAAAAGATTGTAATTGTATTAAATGTTTGTGTCACAAGTAGTTGATAAAAAAAACTTGTTACTAGTTATGAAGCTTTTGCTATATATTTAATCCTTATAAAGGATATATTATTCAACTCAATCAGATGTTGAGATATGTTTCAAACGGGGATTCACCATAAGGAATTCCCAACATATCAATCATAGTATACTTATTATGTATATAATCTCTATTTCAAACAAATGTGGGTCACTTAATAAAAAATAGAGATTATAAGCACACTTTATAATATTTTAATAAACTAAAAACATAATAAACAAATAATAAACATTGTTATAATGAAACTTTTATAAAACAAACTTTTTAATATCTTATAATATCTTACAAACGGAAATTAAAATACATAATTTTTCAAACATAATACTAATCAAAAAAGGACGTAAGGGGGTTCCTTTAAAAGTAAAAAATAAATAAAAACTCATCAAAAAAGTGTATTTCTTTCTCAAATACTAATCAAAAAAGGGTTCCTTTAAAATTAAAATACATAATTTTTAATATCTTATAATATCTGTCTAAAGAGTTCCGATTGAATTCAAATTGAAACTTTTCTTGTGAAATTGTAGGGTTAAAAGGGTATTTTAGCCCATATACAACTGTCCTGTTTAATTGCTTAGCCCATTAAGTCAAAAAAGAAACAACCCCTCAATTAGAAAATAAAATTTTAATCTAATTAAAAATCATGAAATTCCTCAATTGTTAAAATATTTATAAAGAAAATGGGTTTTACCACATTTTTTAATTTTAGAAACCTGAGTAATGGAAGGTATCAGATTCCATTCCATCAAGCAAAACGAACAACTTTTCTTAATTCCAATGGAATGGAACTTTCCATTCCTTTTCTAATTCCACCACACCAAACACTACCTAAGTTTTTATAAAATTAAAAACCAAACATATATAAAATAAAAAATAATAATAAAATAATAAAATAAAAAAATAAAAAGGTGAAGAGTATCATACTCCAGAAATAGTATCTGCTGAAGGTGTCCCAAGAAGATTAGGTATTAATTCCAACTAATGAACAACACTTTTACCAAGGAAAAGTGGTTTTCTAGTTAATACTTATGCAAATATACACTGCAATTAAAAAGGTTACAATTAATTATTTAAATAGAAAAAACACACAATTGGGATATTCGAAAAACATAAAAGTGTTCATGATAGCAGTTAAAGATTGATTTTAGATCTAAAATTAACTAAAATCAGATAGAAAATGGAATTAACAGTGCTCAAGATTGACTCAAAGAACTTGGAAAAACACAAGGGTATATCTGGAACCGAACCATGACTAGGTAAATATAAGCTTTAAAACAGAATGTGAATCTGAGGAAGAGTTGTGGAAGCAATATGGAATGTTATTCTAGTTTACTGGTATTTATAGTATTAAGGTGCATTCAGGTTGTTATCAGGGAAACTCACAGCAAAATGGAAATCCCATGTCTTCTCTAATCGGGGTTCAAATTCTCAACAAACTATGATGAATTCAATGAAGCCCACTTCTAGTCTTGACCCAGGTCAATGTATGAGTGGGAGTGGGGCCCAACAAGTGAACATGAATCCTATGAGTTCCCTACAGCCAAACCCAAACATGCTTCATATTAAACAACAAGAACAGCTACTTCAAAGCCAACAACTGAAGCAATTTCAAAATCGCCAAATGCTGCAACAATTTCTTCAGAAACAACAACAACAACAACAACAATGCAGACAACAGGGGACTCAAGTTAACCAAATGACTCAACTTCATGATATGAAACTCAGACAACAACATCAAATGGGCGGTGTGAAACCGGGGACTTTTCAATAGGTGGCGGGACAGCGGGCGGGGTACCACCAACAAATGAAGCCAGGTGGCAGTCCGTTTTCACCTAAGTTAATCCCAGGTGGGGTCCCCACAAATTTCTCAATACGCTTCTCCACAGATTGAGGAACATAATATGTTTAATCCTGCTAACTCGCCTTTTACTGTTCCTTCACCTTCAACTCCTGGAGCTTCTCCTTTACAAGGGGAGTTAATGGGTGGTGTTGGTGTGTCATCTTTGAGTTAATGTGTGTGTGTGTGTTTATGTCTCTGTGTATATCTCTCAGTGTAAGAGCAGAAGGCTTTTTATGGTCATACCAAAGTGCATTAATTTCTTTGAATTCCATATGCTGTATATTCAGAGAGGAACAGAACTTGAAAGACTCCAATGGCAATCAGAGTAATAATGCCCCTGTCTATGCTCATAATGTCCATGTTCCTCTTCTGCCTCCTTTCCTATTTACCTCTAATTCACTCAAACATTTCACACTAACTAGCATTGTGATTGGAGCTTGCAATATTACGCCCAAAACACCTTGGGATTTTCCAGCTTTAACAACTTTGCATATCAGGGGCATTGTATTGTGTGGAGGAACAACGATTGAAAAAGGAAAAAAAATGGAGAAATTAAACCCTAACGTAATATATTGTGCAACTAAATCAAACCTAACCTAATATATGACTAAAGCAAATAAAATCAAGAGATTTACCTGAATCGGAAGTTAACGAAGAATAATTTCAGATTTTACAATTGTGGAGGCTGTCGGAATCGGAAGCTGCAATGGTCTGTTCTTGTCGTCATCAGTTTGAACAGAGAGGGTGAGATTAGGTTAAGCAAGCTGCAACTCGAGAGTGTCCTCAATTTCAGATTTGGGTGAGAGCGTGTTTAATTGGAGTGACAAATCTGATTTGGGACACAAGAAAACTTATACGAAGTTTGGAATTGGAGCGTCAATTTCAGCGAGAGATCGTCAATGTTAAAAACATAGTGTGTATATGCTCTATCGGTATTCTCTCGCTAAACACGTACCGGATGGCCAAAAAGTCGATCTTTTTTCCCTCGTTGAACCCTCGCCAAATGCCTTCGTTTTCCACCAATTATCGAGGGATAAGAGTCCGTCGATAAATACTTGTGAGATCTGTAGTTGATCCCTCGCTAAACACTCTCTAAAATGCTAAATGTTGAATAAATAAAATAATTGTTTAAACCATCGCATATCTCTCGTAATTCCCTCTCTATAAGCCTAAAATTTACTACATATTTGATCCCTCTCTAAATCCGCTGAAACTCAAGTTTCTAGTAGTGAGAAAGAGGAGGTGAGTTTAACTCTCGATTGTTTGACGATTTCTATGAAAGAGAAGGAATAAGACGACTACCATATTCCCCATAGCAGAACGGCACAGCCGCCGGAACATGACTATTTAGGAGACCACAAGATCGTTACTCAAAGCTATGAGCGTACCAGATGACGTATGGGGAGAAGCCATTTGTCATGCAGTGTATATCCTTAATCAAGTGTTAACAAAGGAAGTAAAAAGACATGACCCGGTATGAGGCCAGGAAGGGACGAAAACAATGACTCAACCATCTAAAATTCATTAGTTGTGTGTCTAAAATGAAGACCTTGGCGGTCCACCGGATGAAGTTAAGTGATCGGACTATGAAGATGGTGTACTTGGGAACAAACCGGTAGCAAGGAACCTTGCTTATTCAATCCTAGTCTGAATAAGATACGTGTCTCTAGGGATGTGTCTGTAGGGAAGTGGGCAAAAGTCAAAGTTAATGAGCCCACTTTGAATACATAATGGTTTAGATGGATGTTGGCCCACTCCACCTTAGAAGGCATGACACAAGACCCAATTACCAGTGGCAGAGAGTCTCAGAACCATATTCCCCAATTCGATACAGATGATCCATCGTCACCATGGGAAACACCATCGGCACCATCAATCGGGTCAGGCACGCCCTTCAACATTCGATCACACACCTGTTGAAGGTTACAGTTTTTATCTGATATTTATGTTGAAATGGAACCGATTGAAATTAATCAGGAACTTACGTTTACTATTGAGGAACCAGTGACATAGCAAGAAGCATCAGGAGACCGAAATTGGCAAATTTCAATGCAGAATGAATTGGGGTCAATTGAGAATAATAACACGTGGATATTGGCTAAATTACCCATTGGTCAAAAATCTATTGGACTAAAACGGGGTTTAGATTAAAAAAAGGATGCTGAAAGTAATGTCAAAAAACATAAGGCACGTAATGTCACAAACCATTCGAATGATCTTAGCTCTGGAAGCAAAAGAAGGTTGTAGAGAGTCCACCATGTTGATGTAAACTCAACATTCTTATTAGGCGAGTTGCAGGAAGAAGTCTATGTTTCTCAACAATATGCTTTCATTATAACAGGAAAAGAACATATGGTCTACATGTTGAACAAGACCCTTAATGGCTTGCGACAAGCGCCATGGGCATTGAATCTTCATAGACAATATATTATAATAATTGCGTTTCAAAAGGTGTGAGAAATTTGTGTATAAATAGCACAAGAAGAAGTCGGTGTTCATAGTTGGAGTGTATGTAGATGACCTGATTGCAACCAGGTCAAGCGAAGATGAGATTGAAGCATTAAAAAAACAGATGCAATGGGGTATTATACATTAGCAACTTGGGAAAGCTATCCTACAACTTGGGAAAGCTATCCTACGCTACGTGACACACACAAGGCCGAATCTAAGCTATGCAGTAGGAATAGCTAGTAGATATATGGAACTGCCAAAAGAAGGACACCTAAAAGTTGTAAAACAGATTTTAAGGTATGTGAAAGGAATAGTCAAGCATGGTCGGGTATATCGAAAAGGAGGAGATGGAAAGTTGGACTACGTTTTGCATTATTTAAATAGAGGCTAGTAGCTAGTTATTTTTGTAACTTAGTAATTTTTATTCACTCACTAAAGAAATCCAAAAAAATTGCCCCAAAAACTTGATCCCCTGTTCGTGTTTTTCTTTCTTCAATTGTGGAGTGTGTTTGATCATGTGCAGACCTGCTCTAACACATATTCACTATTTTGGTCCCTGAGGTACTAGTGTGTAATCTTTATTGTTAAGGAGACAAGCACCGTTAGTCAATAGATGTAAACTAATTATTGAAAAACCAATTGAGAACTAAAGAACATCCGGAGGAGGTTCTTGAAAAATCTATGGCTACCACACCTACTGCCCACATCATCATCTATACGTCATGCTGTTCTATGTATGATGATTATGATGTATATAAATAACCCTTTACTTCAAGCAGACATAAAACCCTTTTTTCTTTCTCTCTTAATGCTCCAGATTGGATGTCTTTTAGGTCCCTTCGAATTGAAAATTATGTTTTTCTTTCTTAATTATGTTATGTTGTTTTTATCACAGGTGAAGTTTGGATTTAAAGTTCCGATTTTTCTCCAATGGTTGCAGATGAATGAGAGAAGATGGGAGAGTATGTATAATCGAATTGAATAGGTGGCGGTGTAACTGCCAGTGGTTTGTGCTACTGGAACAACAATCCCAGTGATATGGTGGACAATGGTGGTGAAGAGGAGGAGAAGAATGTGGTTGTGGTGATGAATAGAGGACAAGATGGTCATTAAATGGCTTAACATCCGAAAGTAGACATGCTCACAGGGACAAAAAGAGTTAAAGTGTAACAAAAAAAAAAGAATATGTTATCGACCAAATCCATAAAAATCAGTATACCACTAGGACGGAAAATATAATTTACTCTGTTTCAATTAGGATTTTCACATCAAAATCAAAACAGTTTATATATGCACTTCAAACAATATTAATATCTAATGGACTTAGGTCATAATTTTTATGTATAATAACACTAGCACCACCAAAATTCATTATGTTTCGACCAGACTAAACAACATTTCATGGAATAGTTATACGTTATACTATACTAGTTGCAAGTAACAGCAACTATGTATTATAAAAGACACCATGATTTGAAGGTAGTATGGTATCCTTAAAAGTGGACACATAGCAAACCGTTCAACTTTGCTTTTCATTAAAAAAAAGATATCAAGATTATAAAATAGTTTATCTAAACAAAATAATTTATGATAAAATAATACATGCACAGCAAAAGTGTCAAAACCATCGGGAATGGTTAATCTGTATATAATAATTAATGAGGTCACATAATCAAAAACTTAGGATCAATTTTGTGCATTTTCTTTATCCAATTTAAATACATTAAAAATATGCCTATTTGATGAAAATGATATTAAAGAAAACGATTTAATTCCAATCAAACAAAATTGGGATATTGAAATATGGGTAATAAAGTGGTTACATGCCATTTACATCCTTCCCTTTTAAATCAGCAACTTCTATAAGCGCTTTATTCCATTGGTCCATCTTCAGATCCTGTTGACTTCTTTTATTTGCATTTTCTCTGCCTCCATCATTTGTTTATAATTAGCCATTGCATCTCCAAAGATACTGTGTTTCTTCCTGACATGGGTAGGCTGGACATGATAAAAGGTAGGGATAACAATATGGTTGCATGTCATGCGTTGCTCAAGGATCAGTACCAATTCATCAAGGCACCATGTTGAAGTAGCAAAATTTTTTGACAATATGATGACAGAAGCCCTAGAAGCTTTAATCGCACTCTCCAATTCTGGTTTGAAATCTTCCCCGGTTGCAATCTCTTCATCATCCAAGAAAGTGGTGATATTGGCATCCACAAGGGCCTTGTGAAGGTGATAAGTGTAACTACTTCTGAAAGTTCAGCGAGAACAACCATTGTGTTTATGGGTCGATGACGATCACACTTCCCACAAATTTTTGTATTTATTATTGTTTCTCCTTGTATGTCGGTGTATCCCAATAAGCCTCAAAACTCAACCACACATCATAAGTTATGAATGCTGGTTTCACAGTTTTACACTTATCTTGTGTCCCACAAAAAGTAAGTATAAGCTTTCGAATCTGCAGTTCCTTCACTTGTGCCTCAATCTCAACTACATAAAGTCCAAATTATTGAATATTTACAAGTGCAACTTAAGTATTATCAAGTAATTTAAACTTCAATAATAATACCTTGAATTCTAGTCAACTAAAGACAATACATATGGATCTCCAAACTTTGCAATGTGAATTAATATGCTCAATGTTGAAACAACTACATTGCCATGGGAATTATTTATAAAGTGATTAATATTTATTTGAAATGTAAAACCTGTTTTTGCATTAAGTTCCACTTCAAGAAAATGAGTAACTAGTTTATTTGGTTAACCTAAAAAAACCTTTATATTGATCGGATTAACCCATAGAATCATTTGTACTATTGCATAAATAAAATACATCAAAAAGTTCATCTAAGAAATTCTTGAGCAAATATTCACCAAATACCATTCTATGAACTAAAATATCCACTATTACCTCCCATGACAGAAATTGCAAAATGAACAAGAAGTTCCCCGAGAATTAGGAAGAACCCAATCTTTCCAAATTAGAATTTGTATATCACAAGATCTACTATGTATCCGCATGCATATAAAAATTCCCCACTAACATAGATGGGATTGTTCCTAATTAATAATATTTTTTTGGGAAATCTCCGGAAAAGTCCCAACATTTACCCTAATTTACAAAAAAGTCCCAAACTAAAATTGGTTTATGAAAAAGTCCCAAAAACGGGTAAAAATGACGTGTTGACCCTATTTTCTCGGTTTACCGGTTTCATTACTTACTCAGAAACATTAAAGTCCCATTATTTTCATTAAAGTCCTATTATTTTACAATAATTTGGGATTTATTCGTAAATTATGGTAAAATAATGGGACTTTTTTAAAACCGGTTAAGTAATGAAACCGGTAAACCAGGGAAATATGACCAAATCTTCATTTTTACCAGTAATTAGGACTTTTTCATAAACAAATTTTAGTTTGGGACTTTTTCATAAACTAGGGTAAAATATTGGGACTTTTCCGAAGATTTCCCTATTTTTTTAATCTAACAAGTCATGATTTTTCAAAGATTTTGGTTTTGCAACTGTATAGTACTTGAAACTTGGAAGGTAAATGTACGTTATACACAAACATATAGATATGTTTGCCAATTTTAGTTGCATCTTCCTTTTTCAAAATGATGTGACAACATTGGTTTTTACATCTGGAACTTAATTAATTTTAAGTTAACCAAATCAAACTTGTCATTACAATATCAGTATGAAAGGGATATCAAAGTGATGAATGCAGACACATATTGAGGTGAAGTGGCTGAGAATAATACCATCTAAAAGAAGATATTATTCATCAAAATAAGGAGTTTTCCCTGCTGGGGAATCTTATGGGCTGCTTACTTCTAGTACATCAAAATAAAAACCTAATACAACCTTTTTTGCAAATTGTATGAAATTTAGAAATATTGCAAACAAATGTTACAGCCTGCTCATTATTGGTGTTTAGCTTACCGATAAGTAATAAATAACATCATTCGAAAACAATTATATGTAATATTTTGTGACTATGAAGTGGCAAAAACTAGGAATTAAGAATGCGATTTTTGAGGATTGAAGGATATCCCAATGTGCAAAAGTTATTTTCAAGGATTGAAGATAAGTCTTTTTCATCCTTTGGCACTATTATTTGTGCTATAAATTGAAATAGTAAACTAAAAAAAGTAATTAAAATAACAAAAACCCATGAGCATGATTTGTTGGTGCTTTTAGTGTTACCATATCATTTTGTGTAACTAGAACTAAAATGTGAGCTAAGGGGTTTCATAATTTGTACTCTAATATATGTATGGGTTTGTGCGGAGTGTACACATGCATAGGATCGAGTTAGAAATTAGACTAGAAGTTGGGTGTCCGGGGGCAGCGCCCCTGGTCCGGGGTTTCCAAACGGGCGGCGCCCCGTTAGCAGGGTCCAAGGGGCAGCGCCCCAAAAGCTCTCCGGATTTTACATATGGGAACATAGTGGAAAAGTTAAATTTTTAATGGTGATTATGGTAAATCTAACAAAATTCATTAGTTTTGGAAACCCTAAATCCTCATTAAAATCCGGATTTCCCTGGCTTGCTTCCAAAACAACCAATCACGGCCCACCCTAAGAGAAACCCTAATGTTGTTTATTATATAAACGACTCTTCCCTTTGAGAAGAGACACACGAAATTCTTAAGCTCTCTTTTTCATCAAACAAACATAGAATCCTTCTAGTAATTTGGATTACGACTTTTGTGCCTAGAATCGTAAGTGTCCTCTTGGATTATCTTATGTTGAATTTCTTCCAACCCACGCCTAGGGTAGAAATATATGTTCGAAAAGTATTCTGAAAATCCAAGTGTTATCCAGATCTCTACTACAAACCCTACACTTTCTTACAATCGAACTGGTATTCTCGTTCCTAGAGATGAGAGACTCTATCCGCGAGATGACCATGATGTTTGCAAAGTTGGAGAAGTTCGAAGGGGTCGACATCAGACATTGGAAGAAGAAGATACACTTCATGCTAACAACTCTGAAACAGGTGCTAACTACTCCAAGACCAGGGGAGGCTGAGGAAGGTATTGTTGAGACAGTTGAAGAGATATGGAGGAGACAGAAGTCGAACAACGATGACTACATTTGCAAAGGTAACATTCTGAACGGTATGTATGATGTTTTATTTGATTTCCATAGTGAAGCCTAGTGTGCAAAGGAGTTGTGGGACACCCTTGAATTCAAATATATCATCGAGGATGCTTCTAGCATGAACTTTCTGGTTAGTGACTTTAATAATTATAAGATGGACGATTCAAGGTCTGTTACTGAACAATACAATGAACTCCTTGGCATATACGGTCATTTTAAACTGCATCGTATGAATATGGATGAATCCATTCATGTGTCAATCATCATTGACAAACTTC
Organism: Lactuca sativa; assembly: GCF_002870075.4. Lineage (NCBI taxonomy): Eukaryota > Viridiplantae > Streptophyta > Magnoliopsida > Asterales > Asteraceae > Lactuca > Lactuca sativa. The sequence goes on along the minus strand of NC_056623.2, from coordinate 103,328,355 downwards.
CTCCATCCTGAAAAGACTTCAAACATAACTTAAAACATTAAATGGAGGAACTGTCTTTGGTTCAACTTGCTAGTCACATTCGTATTGAAGATTATCTTCTTCGGAAGGAAAGTGAAAAATCTGAAAAACCCAAAGGAAAAGTTGAATCTAAACAACCCTCAGTTTATATGGTTGAAAACAAACAAAGGAATCAAAACCACAAAGGATACAACAAACATAAGCAGGACCATGTCCCAAGCAACTCCAACAAAAAGAGAAAGGATCAGGTTTGTTGGAAGTGCAATCAAGTTAGGCATTGCAAGCATGATTGTCGTGTGAATTTAGGCAACAATTGTGCTGGAAACATTGGAGCCAATGGGAAGGTGAATGTGTAACATCCCCAAAATACGATCCAAAATTTTTGTTTTAATTATTCATAAAAACCATAATTACCATTCATCATCTTATAAAGACATAAGTAATGTATCTCAAATCATCATAACAAAATACTGTATGAAAATCATATATAAAAATATCAGAGTAAATCATCCTAGGCAAAAAGTTATGGCGTGTGCCATGCAGTGATCTCGAGCTCTTCCTCTTGCTAGTGGAAGTACCTGAAACCAAAACTGAAAACTATAAGCACGAAGCTTAGTCAGTCTCCTCAAACTACCACATACCATACACATAGTCACACACTGCAAACATTAGGCCTAGCCCGCTACATCGGTCCCCGCCCGCTACATTGGGCCCCACCCGACATTGAATGAATCCGACATCAGGCCCCGCTTGGCATCGAGCCCCGCTCGGTATACATATCTGTTTCTACTAGGCCCTGACTGTCTCTGGTCGCTGGCCGCTATACACATACAAACATATAACCATAATCATGCTAGTACATAACAATCAAACACAACACTATAAGTGCTAGTCTCAAGGCCTCGCCTATCTTGGGCCCCGCCCTTACTCTGCTAATAATGAGATATGGAACCCCATCCACACTCAGCTAGTGATTAGATACGGGTCCTCGCCCATACTCACCTCCATACCAGGCACATACAAGTATCACAAAGACAACAAGTATAACTAAACATACATTCCTTCCTCGTGCCCCGCCTGGAATCAGACTGAAGTATAGAAAGCTTAGACCTTCCTCGGGCTTGCCCCGACATCGGATTGAAGTCTAGAACATGCAATCTACATCAGGCTAACCCCGACATCGGACCTAGTTCCAGAATACACTACCATACATAAACGGCCCGGTATTGGTGCCTTCGACCCGATCCTAGAGGAGAAAACTCACCTCTCAAGCTAGCTGTTGAAATATCAACATCAAAATAACACCCAATTAATAATTAGGTCGCAAAACATATCCATAAGTCCATGCTTGGCGTAAAACACTACTTTACCCCTAACTTATCATGATTCAAGTCCAAGGCCTAATCCAAAGGCCCAAAAGTCTAATAATGAACCAAAGCCCAAAATATGTTCCAGTTTCAAATTGGGCCAAAACCTTTACATGGTCTTACTCTAAGGCCCAACCATTTATTCTTGGTCTAACACTTGGTATTCCAATGGTCCAACATCTCATAATCCTCAGGACCCAGTTATGGCCAATCTATGGCCTAATTTTCCAAATTGGGCCCAAAACCCTCACATGGGCCTTACCATAAAGCCCATCTGTATATTTTTAGTCCATATGATTGTTCTTGGATGGCCCACCAATAGCCCAATCACCAAAGCCCAATAGAAAGGCCCAACTGAAAGCCCAAGTAAAATTAGGGTTTTCACATAAAATGATGATTAGGGTTAAGTGTTTCCCACTTAACCCATTAAGGACTTAATACATTAATTCCATTAGTCTATTCGGTCAATCATGTAGTGTTGTCGGCTTAATACATAATCCCAATCCGATCATCTAAAAATGCGAGTCCTGACAATCCAAAACTCATATATCCAAAATTAGGCTTTTCTAAAACCTAATTAGGGTTTGACACTCAATCACAACCCAATTAGGCCCAAAAGCTAAGTCTTTAGATCAATTAGGGTTTCAGTAGGCCTACTAGGGTTTCATAAGTCGGGCACCACCTACTACCACCTCGGGTAGTGCTGGTCAACGGCGGCTCACGGCGGCGGCCAACACCTCATGGTTGTGGTTATGGTTCTAGTCCGAATATGTCCAAGCGTCACAAAAGCAACTAAACACAAGCAAAATCACAACGCCACCCAACACGGCAGCTGGTAGCGGCGGAAGGTGGCAGCCACCACCTCACGATAGTGGTTTTGAGTTTTTTTTATTATACTAGTCACGAATTACAATTATGTAATGCAATAACTCGAAATAACCCATACAAAATAAGATAAACATACCCACACAACCACCCTTGTGGTGGCTAGCGGAGGTAGAGGGTGGCTGCCACCACCTCACGGTGGTGGTGGTGGCGGTGGCCTTTTCTCGGTTTTCCGGCCAAACAAAAACACACCCACCACACACTAAAAATGGAAACACACCATACACACTTCTGAAGCTTAGTAAGTTCCCCCATAATACCAAGAACGTACATATGTAAACATATCACATAGAAATAACAAACAACAAGCATAATGAGCCGTTAGTCTGACTGGACTGCCTCCCCAGGCCTTCAGTCTATCTGGACCGCTCTCCGAGCCTTCCCATTAGGGTTTACTACCGTAAATTCTTGTTTAGGTCATAAACTCTAAACTTTTTGATGTTTTGAAAGTTTATTGTTGCACAATAAACCCTAGGGCATCCTCTCTCCTGATATCTCCTAAAGTGTTAATCTTGAAATACTCAAACTTATTCCAAAAAGTCTGAAAATTAACAGTAACTGTTCTGACTTCTATTGACTTGATATGTTGCACATAATAGAAATTTCAGGTTGTCACACTTACAAGAAGGAAAGAGGGGATTCAAAGCTAGGCTGATTAAGGAGCTTAGATCTGATATCACTTCATCAAAGATTGTTGTTTGAGGTATGAATCCATGCCTATTTTCGTGTATATAGTAGATCCCATGAATCTAGGGTTTCTTTACCCCCTTCTTTAGTTGGGATTTTAAGCATATGGAGTCCCAGTGAGGAATAGACTTTGGATCTGGACCTTGAGAGGTCTAGAGAGTCCCAATCATCTAGCTTTATGTAGTCCCATGGGAGTTTTGAGTCCAGGTTACTATTTTATGAGTTATTTCATCAAATGGAGCCGTATTTACGATGCACGAACGTAAATATGTGACCTTTACGTGAATTTTGGGTGTTAGAAGGTCAGATCTGTAAGTTAGAGAAAAAGATCTGACCTCAGAAGGTCGTTTGAGCATTTTCATGGAGAAAACTCACCGAGTCCATAAGAAGACTCGACGAGATGGATCGTGTTGCTTCGTGATTCGTGATCAATGGTAACCCGTCGAGTAAAAGGTTAACTCGACGAGTTGAGTGAGGCCTTAGAAGGATTCAGAGAACACGCATGGACTCGCCGAGTCACCCGAGTGCACTCGACGAGTCTGGTCAAGGTTGGACCATTAACTGGAGTTGACTTTCGTTGACTTTTAGGGTTAGTCAACATTTAGACATTTGGACTAGTGGAAAGGTAAAATGGTCTTTTCCCCTTCTGATAGATTATAGGAAGGGATTAGTCTAGCCTTTGAGAATCGTTGTTAATTAGATGTAATTTACTTTGTGTAATTAGGCGGAGGCTAGATCAGTATTTCGAGTTTGAGACTATCCAAGATTTCCCGAGGTGAGTCTTCTCACTATACTTACCTTGAGTGGTAAACCTTATCTGTGACCTGGGGTCCTATGTGCATGAACTGTGTAATGAGATATCCTGTTATTTACTTGTGTTATGCTTTATGAGAAATATATTTTGATGTTGAGTTGAGGGACCATAGGGTCCATATGAGTTGTGGGACCAGAGGGTCCCACTGAGACACATTGACTAGAGGGTCTAATTGAGTTATAGCCTTGAGTGGCTAATGTGTTGTGTGTGGTATTTTGGGGAGTTCACTAAGATTTTATGCTTACCGTATTATGTGTTATGTGTTTCAGGTAGTTGCGAGGATCGCGGCAAGGCACCAACATGATTGTACACACTGGCAGGAGATTGTTTTTTATGATTCTGGGATTGTGTTTTCTGTTGTTAACAATTGATACATGTGTATTGAGAATTATGATTCAAGTTTTTGTTGTGTTAAAAATGAAAAAAATTGTTTAGGAAATTTACGTTGTTACAGTACAATAGCTCAAAAGGTGGGGCACCAATGCTGGAATGATAACTGTTGTTATAGGTGAACTCTTTAAGGGGTAGGTGGGAATACCAGCTCCCACCAAACTCGATGACACAAGCCCTCAAATTGCAGCAGTCTGCAGACGATAAGTCGTACTAAAGTGCATCCGCGTGCCCATCTCCTCGTGGAACTTCTGCCAGAAGCGGGAGGTGAACCTTACATCACGATCAGAAACAATAGAGACTAGAACTCCATGGTGAACAACGATCTTGCGGACATACACATCGGCCAACTTCTCGGCCGATGAGCTTTCCTGTATGGCCAAGAAGTGGGCACTCTTGGTCGATCGATCCATGATGACCCATATAACATCAAATCCATTTGTCGTCCACAACAACTTGGTAATGAAGTCCATCGTTATCCGTTCCCAGTTCCACATGTGGATGTCTAAAGGCCATAGCTTGCCAAGCGGCCTCTAATGTTTAAGCCTTGTAACATACATGTTAATAACCTTGTTTAGTTATCGTGTTTTGTATGTTTGTTAGTTTAAAAACGAATATTATTAAATAATATATGGTTTTAAACATTGAATTCTAACAATATATTTTTATGATATTTGAAGTAAAACTATGTTTAGAATCATTCGGAAAGTATTGGAAGTGATGGGAAGTCTTATGAGATTCCGATCAAAAAGTCAACTATCGAAATTAACGAAAATATAACATTTAAGTTGGAAATAAGTAAAACTGATATTATTGGAAGTTGTAAGTTATCTTGTTAGAAACGTATAGCCAAAAACCTCATCGAAAACGGAGTTCCGAGTGAAAAGTTATGACCTATCAAAGTTTTGCAACAGAACCTACACAACGCTATACAACGTAAAAAGTGGTTTTATAATAAAATACTTTTTACCCTTAGTGATCTAAATGAGAGTCATAGTATACATTAAACCGAGACCTTGCATAAAAAGAATGTCCAAATCTAACTTCGTAAGAGGAAGTTATGATTTTTTAAAGACTCGACATATTAGTGTACATCCCGAAATTAGATTATGGATCAAGCGATTTTTAGCCGACACAACCTAAACGAGAATCGAAGGTCTCGTCAATAGTAATTCAATGGTAAAAAGGCAGACAAAAACGCATGTCGGATGAAGAAGTTATGATTTTTAACGGACTTTTCCTTTCCCGGTCTATTAAAAATATAAGTTTAAAAATAAATTCAAAAATAGCTGACGGAGTCTAAATGAAAGTTGTAGAGCACGGTTTCACCTACGCGTCGATATAAAGAACGTCAAAAATGGAGCTCATCTGCGAAAGATATGAGTTTTTGAAGTTCGGAACACAAACTTCGAGATCTGACAAAGCTCACGTCATTAGTAAGTATAACTCACGACGTGAGGTAATCCATCGATACCTCTCAAGCCTAGAACACCCACGAAAAGCCTACGAGCTGATCAGGATAAACTCACGGTGTGAGCTTATATGGCTCACGACGTAAGAGTCAAATTTCGACCTATAAATGGAGGACCAGCCCTCTTGTTTCAGTTTACACAAAAACACAACCCTCTCTGTCATATTGCTGATTTTGAGCCATTTTCGCGAGTCGACGATCGTTAACTACTGATAGTGTCTAGTAAGATTCTACCGACAAAAAGCACTTAAGGGGTAATTTCATTGCAACATTCGGTTATTTCATGGTGAGTTCAATATAAGGATAATTCTATGTTATGTGTTATATGTGCAATGTGCGTTCCTGTGTTATTGGTTTAAGTGGCTATTACTTGTTATTGGATTTTGTGCCTTTGGTCGTGTAGAGCATGACTCGTATCACTTGGGTATTGGCTTTGTACCTTTGGCCATGTAGAGCATGACTCATATCACTCTGGTATTGGCTTCGGGCTAGGTAGAGCTGAAAACCTGTATATATTCTAGCAATATGATAAGCAGAAATTGTATTTTCTGTGCCACTTGGGTTAGAGTTTTTATGATGTATATCCTATTTATGATCCTAAATCTTTGTATCTCATTGATTGTAAACCCTTGAATCTAATCATTGGTGGATATAGAAAGCATGTCATATGATACACATATACCTTTGTTGTCCTTTGTTTCTTTTGTTCCAGTCATATTGTTATATGGATGACATAACGTTATATTGTATCTATTGTTGAACTCACTAAGCATCACCCGCTTATCCCTCTGAGTGTTTAACTATTTCAGGTGATAAGCATCAAGAGTAAACATGTTTTGTTGGAAGACTTAGAATAGTTAACACTACTATGTTTGTACTTATAATACATACATATATATACATATATATATATATATATATCTGTGTGTGCGTGTGTTATAAATTCCTAGGTAGTTATGTATTTTATGAAACTCTTTAAAAAATTTGTTAGTCGGTTTGTATCCACACTTTTATAATTAGACCATTAATGTAAATTATAATTATAAATATGCATGTAGCGTGTTTTGGCTGAAAACCTGTATATATTCTAGCAATATGATAAGCAGAAATTGTATTTTCTGTGCCACTTGGGTTAGAGTTTTTATGATGTATATCCTATTTATGATCCTAAATCTTTGTATCTCATTGATTGTAAACCCTTGAATCTAATCATTGGTGGATATAGAAAGCATGTCATATGATACACATATACCTTTGTTGTCCTTTGTTTCTTTTGTTCCTGTCATATTGTTATATGGATGACATAGCATTATATTGTATCTATTGTTGAACTCACTAAGCATCACCCGCTTATCCCTCTGAGTGTTTAACTATTTCAGGTGATAAGCATCAAGAGTAAACATGTTTTGTTGGAAGACTTAGAATAGTTAACACTACTATGTTTGTACTTATAATACATACATACGTACATACATACATATATATATATACACACACACACACACACACACACATATATATATATATATATATATATATGTGTGTGTGTGTGTGTGTTATAAATTCCTAGGTAGTTATGTATTTTATGAAACTCTTTAAAAACTTTGTTAGTCAGTTTGTATCCATGCTTTTATAATTAGACCATTAATGTAAATTATAATTATAAATATGCATGTAGCGTGTTTTGACTTTATGATAATGTTAAGCGTGAAAAAGGGTCTTTCAATCATGGTATCAAGGCAGTAGTTTAAGTGAACCAAATACCATAGACTGGTATTTAGAGTTAAACTGTCGGAAGTTCAATATATGAACAGATTCATTGTGAGTATATGGATACAATCCATAGGAAAGACTTAAATGGGGTGTTGGGTAATGATAAATTCTTATATGTTAACGTGTCATGTTACTCCAAATTTTCAGAGCAATGGATGAGCAAGAGAGTATTCATACACCGGAAGTCGGTCAAGATCCTCATCCTGATGAAGGAGATACTCCGGTATTCCGTCGTGAGGAGTGACTCTTACATATACTTACTAGTGTTATTCGGAAGACTCTCCAAGAACACAAAAAGGATAGTGATAAGGGTAAAGAGAAAGCTACCGAAGAATCTTCAAGAGGGAAGGAGAAATGCCCCTCATTCGAAAAATTCAAGAGTAGTGGTGCTTCAGAGTTTTCAGGTGTACTTAATACCATTGTTGTTCTTACCTAGATCCAGAGCACAGAAAAAGTATTTCGTATCTCTGATGTGGTTAATGAACATAAGGCTAATTATGCTTCTGCAATGCTCATTGGAGAAGCCTTGGTCTAGTGGGAAGCAACCTTTGATGCTCTCAACGAGTATGACAGGGAGAATTTATCTTCGGAGATGTTCAAAACTCGCTTGCTAGGAAAGTTTTGTGTCACACCCTAAAACCAAGAATGACGGAAACGTTCAGGGGTGGAGGACGTCATGTGAAGTATCATAACAGCGTAAAGTAGTAAATAAGAAACAACATCATCCATTGCATTAAAAGTAAAGTTTTAATACATGTGTGTTCTTTGATAGTAATAAGACACCAAAATATGTAATCAAAATAAAAGACGAGTCTTGTCTGTGCTCAGTCTTCTCAAAACCTGGTCATCGTACCTGTCTACTGGTGACCTGAGAATACAAGTTATTTTGAAAGCGAGTATCAGCATCAAGCTGGTGAATTCATAAGTATTTAAGTGTCATTACCTTGTTTTGGAAAGCTGTTATGAATGCCATGTAAATCTTTGAATGAAACATTTGGTATAAGTGTGAAAACCTTAGAAAATCCCATATTTTCTATTAGTATAAGAGTAGTCTTCTACCAAGACATGTATGTTTTGAAAGTAGTCTTCTACCAAGACTTGTATGTTTTGAAAGTAGTCTTCTACCAAGACTTGTATGTTTTGAAAGTAGTCTTCTACCAAGACTTGTATGTTTTGAAAGTAGTCTTCTACCAAGACTTGTATGTTTTCATTGTAGTCTTCTACCAAGACTTGTATGTTTTGAAAGTAGTCTTCTACAAAGACTTGTATGTTTTGAAAGTAGTCTTCTACCAAGACTTGTATGTTTTTCTATAACAAAGATAGTTTTCCCCTTTATGACTACTATTAACAATATATAGTCTACCTCATCGTTTATGTGAATGTATCACAAAATAAAAGTAATAGGGAAAATATAGCCATATAAGTATTATCCTTTTCTATTAGGATAAACATGACATCGCGACTGTCGAAACATATTAACCTTGAACATCCGTAGATGTTCACGTTCCTCTGTAGCTAACAGCAGGTCGAAAGAATGGTTAGTCCTGTAAAGGTACCCCTAGTATAAGTATTAACCGTAAGCATCCATAGATGTTCATTACCTCTGTTGCTAACATGTGGGTGCTGGAATGGTTAGTTCCATATAGTATCCTTTTGTACTAAGATAGACATAACTAAACTACACGTATGATATGTAATAGTATCTCATCATATAGTATTTAGGTACAAGTATCCATGTAAGTGTATCCATGTAAGTGTATCTCTTCATATAGCATTTAGTATAGACTCATGAATGAACTGACTCTGGTGTAATTCCTTGTAATAGGAATAATGTTTTGTATCTCCTAACTATCCCTATAATAGTTTACTGAAAGGTAATTGATGTCCAAGTAGGTTTATACACCCTTGATACACAAGAGTGTGGGAACTGAATGAAGGATGAAAACTATCATATCAATACATATATATATATATATATATATATATATATATATATATATATATATATATATATATATATATATAAGAACATAAGTGTATAGATATAGTTTTGATCAAGAAGATGAAAAATGGTTTTGTAAGACATTTAAGAGTTTTGAACAATAAACAACAATGACTTGATGTCATTTTAATAAACATTTCAAAAGTAATACATTTGATAACAAAGTATTTTTAAGATAGAAAACCATTTCATGCATCACATTTTGAAGCATGTGAAATCAGCTAGATGAAAACACAGTTATAAATCACATGTGATTGATTCATTAACATGCTGTTTTCTACTTGTATTCCCCCTTATTAAAGCATTTAAAATCATTTAAAACATTGATTACGGGGTATGAACTCACCTGTAGATGGTGGATTGGATGAACTGAATGATGTAGGATAGCTAGGTGACAAGTGAAGACTTGTTCACACCCAATGATCCTAGTTAACATATAATCACACATATATGTATCCAATTAGACTTTAAACCACTAATTGACAAAGTGAAGACATCCTAAGGCATGTAAAACACATTATATAAGTTCTACAAGCCATAAGGATTGCATCTAAGTGCTAAAGGACCTTGCTATTGTGTTTGGGGTTCAAGGGTAAACTCCTTTGGAGTTTATGGTTTTTATGACCATTAACCAATGAGTTTATGGTCGTAAACTCAAGAGTTTATGGTTGAAACTCATCACTATTTGACCATACGTTGTTTTGAGGTTTTACAATTCCTTTGAAGAATTTCCACTAGATGGTTAGGCATTTGGAAGAGATTAGAGCATCATTACACTCCTTTGAGGAGTTTACGGCCCAAGACCATTTCCTTTTGGGTTTAATACCGTAAACCCATATGGAAAGTGGTATTTTCATGTTTTCAAGTCCTATACACAATAAGGAGTGGATCTAGACTAGTTTCACAAGGAAGGAAGGGACTAAGGCACACTTTTGGCCCTTAAATAAGGGTTTACGGTTCAAGGAGTTCTTGAACCGTAAACACCTTTGATCCTGGTGTTTCCTTGAGTTTCTTTGATGTATAGAAGTATAACAAGTCTTACAATACACTAGGGTAGGAATACTTAGTAGTTGGAAGCTTGAAAGGTACCAAAAGGCCAAGAACACTAGTGTGTGTTCTTGGTGAAACTTGAAGATTCACCCTTTTGGAAAGATCTAATGGATAGAAGTGTGTTAAATCACTAGATTAAGTGATATACTAACTTGAAAGGGTTAGAAAAACTTATTAGATGAAGATTTGGAAGAAATCTTTGAATGATACTTTAGAGAGTTTGAGATTTGATCTTGATAGTTGGAAAAGTGAATAAAATATCTAAGTGTCACTTTTATACCACTTCCCATTAGGGTTTGCGACTGTAAACTCTTGTTTAGGTCGTAAACTCTAAACTTTTTTTTTGTTTTTAAAGTTTATTGTTTCGCAATAAACCCTAGGGCATCCTCTCTCCTGATATCTCCGAAAGTGTAAATCTTGAACTACTCATACATATTCTAAAAATTCTGAAAATTAACAGTAACTGTTCTGACTTCTATTGACTTGACATGTTGTACCGAATAGAAATTTCGGGTTGTCACAGCATCCCCTCCTTAGAAAGAATTTCATTCCGAAATTAGAATTTAAGCAAATATGTAGTTACAAATAACTAAGCAAAAAGGTGAGGATAATTTAGTTTCATCTGATCCTCTCGCTCCCAAGTGAAGTCCGGTCCTCGCTTGGCGTTCCAGCGAACCTTCACTATCGGGATACGGCTTTGCTTCGTTTACTTGACCTCTCGGTCCATGATCTCCACTGGTTCTTCCACGAAGTTGAGGCTCTCGTTGATCTCGATCTCGTCGAGTGGGATAACAAGAGTCTCGTCGGACAGACACTTTTTCAAGTTTGTGACGTGGAAGGTAGAATGTACGTTACTGAGTTCGCGCGGTAGATTGAGTTTGTAAGCTACGGGGCCGATTCGGGCAAGAATATCGAAAGGCGCTATGTATCTTGGGTTGAGCTTCCCACGCTTTCTGAAGCGTATCAAGCCCTTCCAGGGTGAGACCTTCAGTAGAATGCGGTCGCCCACCTGGAATTCCAATGGTTTCTTCCGCTTGTCAGCGTAGCTTTTCTGTCGGTCTCTAGAGGCTTTCAATTGTTCATGAATTTGAACGATGTTCTCTGTCGTTTCCCGAATGATCTTCGGACCCGTGAGAGTGCTTTCGGGAGCTCGTCCCTTAGCTAACTGGGTATCACCCACCTCAGCCTAGCACAGAGGGGATCTGCACTTTCGGGCATAGAGGGCTTTGAAAGGAGCTGCCTTTATGCTCGTGTGATAACTATTGTTGTAGGAAAATTCGACAAGGGGTAAATGAGTATCCCAAGATTTCCCAAAGTCAATCACGCAGGCTCGCAACATATCCTCTAAGGTTTTGATAGTTCTCTCACTTTGTCCGTCGGTCTGTGGATGGTAGGCTGTGTTCATGTCCAGCCTAGTTGCTAGGGAAATTTGTAACGACTGCCATAACCTAGAAGTGAATCTACTATCTCTGTCTGAGATAATGGATATGGGAACACCGTGCAGTCGTACAATCTCCCTAATGTATGTTCTCGTAAGTTTCTCCATTTTGTCAGTTTCTTTGATGGGTAGGAAGTGTGCAGACTTGGTCAATCTGTCGACGATGACCCATATGGTATCAAGTCCACCCGTTGTCTTGGGCAACTTGGTTATGAAGTCCATAGTGATCCGCTCCCACTTCCATTCTGGTATCTCCGGTTGCTGCAGAAGACCGGAGGGTTTCTGGTATTCAACCTTTACCTTCGCGCAAGTAAGGCATTTACTTACGAAGGTAGCAATATCTGATTTCATGTTAGGTCACCAATATAACTTTTTAAGATCCAGATACATCTTATCTGAAACCTGGGTGGACGGAATAACGAGTGTTGTGAGCTTCGGTCATGACCAAGTCTCTGAAGCCACCGTGTTTCGGTGTCCATATCCGATCCATGAGTTATAAGGCTCTGCCACCCTTGGCTTCTATATTCTTATCCATCCCTCTCAGGGATTCACCTGACACATTTTTAGGTTTCAAAGCGTCGAGCTGAGCCTCCTTAATTTGCGTGGACAAGTGTGAATGGATAGTTAGAGTCCAAGATTTGACTCTACGACCAGAATATTCTTTCCGACTTAACGCGTCAGCTACTACATTGGCTTTACCTGGATGATAACGAATTTTGCATTCGTAATCACTGAGTAGATCGACCCACCGTCGTTGTCTCATGTTGAGCTCTTTCTAGTCGAATATATGTTGTAGATTCTTGTGATCTGTAAAGATCGTGCTTTTTGTACCATACAAGTAGTGTCTCCAAATCTTCAGAGAAAAAACAACTTCTCCAAGTTCCAGGTCGTGGGTGGTGTAGTTAACCTCATGTGTCTTTAGTTTCCTCGAGGCATAGGCGATAACTTTACCTCGTTGCATCAGAACACATCCGAGTCCTTGATTTGATGCATCGCAATAGACAACTAAGTCTTTTATCCCTTCGAGGAGGGATAGTATTGGTGCGGTGCACAAGGCTTGCTTGAGTGTTTCGAATGATCTTTCTTGTTTCTCTTCCCAGTTAAAGGCCACGCCCTTCTAGGTCAATGTCGTAAGAGGTTTCGCTATGCGGGAGAAGTTCTGAATGAACCTGCGATAGTAGCCAGCAAGACCTAGAAATTGACGAATTTTTGTAGGTGTCTTCGGTGCTGACTAGTTCTCAATGGCATTGATTTTGGAAGGGTCCACGTGTATTCCCTCTTCGCTAACAACGTGGCCCAAGAATTCGACTCGTCGGATCCAAAATTCGCACTTAGAGAACTTCGCATAGAGCTTCTCCGATCCCAATGTTTCTAAGACTTTGCGCAGATGTTGACTATGCTGTTCCTTACTTCGAGAGTAGATGAGTATGTCATCGATGAAGACGATGACGAACTGATACAAGTAAGGACGACACACCCTATTCATCAGATCCATGAATACTGTGGGCACGTTAGTTAATCCGAATGGCATTACTACAAACTCGTAGTGTCCATAACGAGTTCGGAAGGCTGTCTTGGGAACATCCTCCTCTAACACTCATAGTTGGTGATATTCGGATCGTAGATCTATCTTCGAGAAGTAGTTGGCTCCTTGAAGTTGATCAAATAAATCGTCAATGCGGAGTAAGGGATAACGATTTTTAATGGTAAGCTTGTTGAGTTCTCTGTAGTCGATGCACATACGAAACGATCCATCTTTCTTCTTGACGAACAAGACCGGTGCTCCCCATGGTCACAAGCTTGGCCTAATGAATCCCTTCTTGAGAAGTTCGTTAAGATGACTGGAAAGTTCCTGCATCTCTTCCGGTGCCAGACGATAAGGAGATTTGGCTACGGTAGTAGCCCGTGGCACTAAGTCGATTCTAAACTCGACTTGGCGTTGTGGTGGTAAGCCTGGGAGTTCTTCTAGAAATATGTCGGGAAAGTCGCGTACTTATGGGATGTTCTGAATGTCTTTTTCTTCTTGACTCATATCGAAGATGTGTGCGATGAATGCATGATATTCCTTTCGTAAGCACTTCTGGGCTTGGATGCACGAAATGATGCGAAGGCTCGTACTAGGTTTTCTCCCATAGATAACTAAGGTTTCGTTGTTCAGAAGGTTAAGACGAACTGCTTTTTCAAAGCACATGATGTCGGCGCGAAGAAGACTCAACCAATCCATGCCGATGATAACATCGAAACATTTAATTGGGACCGACATGATGTTTATCTTGAAAGTATGGCCATCTAAAGTTAAAGTACAACCTATGTATACGCAATTACTACTTTCTGTTTTCCCATTTTCCATTTCTACCGTGAATGAATTATCTAATGCACATGGTTTTTGTTTAAGTAGGTGTGCAAATTTATGACTTACAAAACTTTTCTCCGCTCCACTGTCAAAAAGTATGCAAGCATATGAGTTATTGAGGAGAAACGTACCAGTAACTATCGTAGGATCAGCTACTGCTTCCTCGTGGCCCATGGCCATAACTCTTCCTATTTCGCCAGCCATCCCCACCTTAGGGCAGTTCCTCTTGTAGTGGCCCACCTCGCCACAACCGTAGCAAGCTTGGCCCACACCGGCGTTAGGAACTTGGGTGGTCGGCCCTGATGGAGTCTTGCAGAAACGGGTTGTATGCCCCTTCCTGTTGCAGTTAGAGCACTGCATTTCCTTGCAAGGTCCGTGGTGGTGGAAGTTGCATTTGTTGAACTTCGGAAGATTTCCAGCATAAGTTTTTGCTGGTACAGGATTTGCAGGGACAACGGGAGTTACCGTGGAAGCATTGATTGCCACAAGTTGTTGTCTCTTGGAGGATTCTTGCGAAGCCCCGCTTTTCCTCTTGTTCCACACCTTTTTCTTGCTGTTGTGGTTGTCCTTTTGTGGCCCGAGTGCAGGGATTATTGGGTTCTGATGTTTCCCGTGATCTATGAGAGATTGTGCCAGCTCCTTGGTACTGTCGAAAGTAGCAGGCTTGGATGCTAACACACTCGACTGGATCTGGGGCGACAGTCCCCAGATGTATCTCTCTATTCTTTTGCTCTCCAGAGGAACCATGTCATAGCATAGGATTGCCAGATCACAGAATCTATTCATGTAGGTTGATATGTTGGAACCAACCATTCGTAGACCCCAGATTTCCTGTTCGAGTTTTTGTATTTCCCCTCGAGGACAATACTCTCTCATCAGCATGGCTTTCAAGTTTTCCCAGCTGATGGAATTTGCCACCACAATAGTCAGAGACTTAACATGGCCATTCCACCAAGTTAGAGCTCTGACAGAGAAGGTACAAGTAGCAAACTTGACCTTGTTGCCCTCCGGGCAGGCGCAGATTTCAAAGACCGCTTCCGTCTTTTCAATCCATTGCCTTAAGACCATAACCCCACCAGTTCCATTAAAGTTCCGGGGTTTAGCATTCGTAAAGTCCTTGTAGGTTCATTCCTGGGGATATCCATGGCTCTCGCCGTGGTTGGAGAGATGTGCACCTATTCCCGATCCACTAAGGACAGGAGTATTGATGGCTGACACAGCAGCTGCTACGGCTGCTGTGAAGGCTGCCTGGAACATAGTGGCATCGAAAAGAGGAGGTGGTTGGGGTGGTTGAGGAGGTGGAGGAGGTGGTGGTATTGGCATTTCGTTATTAGGGTTACACCTTGGGTTTCTGCGTGGCGGCATCTTTTAACTATATGTTTAAAAAGATGGCAACATTGATAAGAATACATGAATAATGAGAGTGACTCATGGACTAAATTCCCATAGTCCAACAACACAATGAATAGTAGGTTTGAATGAAGATGATAGCATTTGGATAATAATTTCCATATGATTAGATATCTGTCAAAAATACTGGAATTACAGATGTAACAAGTTTGGGAAAAGTGGCCTAGGAGTAGGCCTTACATCAACCAAGATAGGAAAATTTTGACAGAACTATGACTAGATCAAGACCTAACAGGTCTAAGATTTACAAGGATAGGAAATTAGACCAAAGTTTTTACATAAACTAGGTTATATCCAAAAGATGAGTCGCTGAGATTCTATCGGTGACGAGAACTGCGAGCATGAGTTCTTGATCCCGACAGTAGGCATTCTATGTCCCTCATATGCCTGTCAGATCTCGCTTAATGAGATCGAAGTTCCCTAACCTCAGCTTGGATTTCAGCAAGTTCTCTCTGCAAAGCTGGATTGCGGACCATAGTCCTTTCCTGAGGAGACTCTAGTTGGCGAATGCGGACAGTGTTAACGCCAAAGTTGGCATCAATCTCCAAGACTCGATTGATAGTTGATTGACCGAATATCATGTTCCGAGAAATCCTACGAACCATGATGGGTAGGACTCTATCAGCAGAACCTCCTTCAGTGAGGTTGTAGTAGTTTATGTTTCCATTGTAGGGGATAGGTTGACCCTGTTCCTGACTCCATGTATTCAAGTTCGTGGCCCACAGAGGCCTGGGTCCTTGAAATGTGGGATGGGGTTCAGGTTTGGGTTTTGAGCAGCTGGAGGTAGGTTGTTGACTTCAGGATCCGAGTCAGAACTATCAGAAAAACCCTCAGCATGGTGATCATCCAAAGGGATTGGGTGATAATCTTCTAGTTCTTCCCCTAGCCATCCAGCGTTGCCTTGGTTTGGGAAGTACGGGTCGCCGTGGTGAAATCCAGCCATTAAAATCTACGCGAGAAAAGGGTTATAAGAAATAACTAAATAGACGAACGAACTAAGATAATTATAAGATGATCTTTATCAGTTGCTTCAATACTTGTTTAGTGCATACCAGTTATATGTTGTTAGGATAGGATAGACCTTCGAATAAGTGACCCTAACCCTAAGCCCCCAACCCAACGAGGATAGGACATACGGCAAATATTCAAAGATTCTAAGTCTATGACATCCTAGTACATATAACCTTAGTGTATCCACTAAACAACAATCGACATATTAATAAAAATCTATTTAGTTCTCAGATAAGTGATTACAGTAAAACCAAATACCCTTATGGTATTTCTTTGTGGTTGTGTTGGTAAGTTTTTAGACTTGTTGCCACATCACAACCATTCTTGGGCATATGCTAATCACTCATTGGACCAGTATAGTTGATCAGGCTATGGCAATCCCAAGACTGACCATATATCCCCAGGCTTACTTGTGATATTCAACAATCGTAATACTTTAGTTCTGGTCGTTGTGACACCGATTTTAGTATGAATGCAGGCACGTATAATTACTTAAATATTTTATTATTTAAAAGTATGAACTCTTATCCAGAGTGTTTTAATCCCAATGTATTTATAGTTAGTATATCTTTTATGGGTTGATATACTATATTCACTATAAAAAATGCTCTGATACCAATCTGTCACACCCCAAAACCAAGAACGGCGGAAACGTTCAGGGGTGGAGGACGTCATGTGAATTATCATAACAGTGTAAAGTAGTAAACGAGTAACAACATCATCCATTGCATTAAAAGTAATGTTTTAATACATGTGTGTTCTTTGATAGTAATAAGACACCAAAATATGTAATCAAAATAAAAGACGAGTCTTGTCTGTGCTCCGTCTTCTCAAAACCTGGTCATCGTACCTGTCTACTGGTGACCTAAGAATACAAGTTATTTTGAAAGCAAGTATTAACATAAAGCTGGTGAATTCATAAGTATTTAAGTTTCATTACCCTGTATTGGAAAGCTGTTATGAATGCCATGTAAATCTTTGAATGAAACATTTGGTATAAGTGTGAAAACCTTAGAAAATCCCATATTTCCTATTAGTATAAGAGTAGTCTTCTACCAAGACCCGAATGTTTTGAAAGCAGTCTTCTACAAAGACTTGTATGTTTTGAAAGTAGTCTTTTACTAAGACTTGTATGTTTTGAAAGTAGCCTTCTACCAAGACTTGTATGTTTTCAAAATAGTCTTCTACCAAGACTTGTATGTTTTGAAAGTAGTCTTCTACCAAGACTTGTATGTTTTCAAAGTAGTCTTCTACCAAGACTTGTATGTTTTGAAAGTAGTCTTCTACGAAGACTTGTATGTTTTGAAAAGTAGTCTTCTACCAAGACTTGTATGTTTTGCTGTAACAAAGATGGTTTTCCCCTTTATGACTACTATTAACAATATATAGTCTACCTCATCGTTTATGTGAATGTATCACAAAATAAAAGTAATAGGGAAAATATAGCCATTTAAGTATTATCCTTTTCTATTAGGATAAACACGACATCGCGACTGTCGAAACGTATTAACCTTGAACATCTTTAGATGTTCATTTTCCTCTGTAGCTAACAGCAGGTCGAAGGAATGGTTAGTCCCGTAAAGGTACCCCTAGTATAAGTATTAACCGTAGGCATCCGTAGATGTTTATTACCTTTGTTGCTAACAGGTGGGTGTCGGAATGGTTAGTCCCGTATAGTATCCTTTGTACTAGGATAGACAGAATTAAGCTACACATATGATATATAATAGTATCTCATCATATAGTATCCAGGTACAAGTATCCATGTAAGTGTATCTCTTCATATAGCATTTAGTATAGACTCATGAATGAACTGACTCTGGTGTAATTCCTTGTAATAGGAATAATGTTTTGTATCTCCTAACTATCCCTATAATAGTTTACTAGAAGGTAATTGATGTCCAAGTAGGTTTATACACCCTTGGTACACAAGAGTGTGGGAACTGAATGAAGGATGAAAACTATCATGTTTATGATCCTAAATTATTGTAACTCATTGATTGTAAACCCTTGAATCTAATCATTGGTTAATATGGAAAGCCTATCATATGATACACATATGCCTTTGTTGTCCTTTGTTTTTTTTGTTCCTGTCATATTGTTATCTATATGACATAGTGTTATATTGTATCTATTGTTGAACTCACTAAGCGTCACCCACTTATCCCTCTCAGTGTTTAACTATTTCAGGTGATAAGCATCCAAAGTAAACATGTTTTGTTGGAAGACTTAGAATAGTTAACACTACTATGTTTGTACCTATAATATATATATATATATATATATATATATATATATATATATATGTGTGTGTGTGTGTGTGTGTGTGTTATAAATTCTTGGGTAGTTATGTATTTTATGAAACTTTGTAAAAACTTTGTAGTCGGTTTGTATCCATGCTTTTATAGTTAGACCATTAATGTAAATTATAATAATGAATATGCATGTAGCATGTTTTGACATTATGATAATGTTAAGCATGAAAAAGGTCTTTCAGGCCTTGACCATTCGGCAAGTCAAACACCTCTTAACATACCATGCAATTTTTGGCTTCATGCACGGCGACCAGTAACTCAAACTCAAATCTCAATACATCTTAGTGGATCCCGGGTGAATAAAGTAGTGAGACTTATGAGCCTCCTCCATAACCGTCTGTCTGACCCCACCGAACATCGGATCCCATACCCAACTGCATCGGGTCAATAATCCTCGGCTATACTGCACAAATTGAGTTTTCTCACCCATGATCCTCTCCGGTTTCCAGTTCACTGGTCGCATGCCATCCTCGTGAGCTTTTCTAATAAAGCCCACAAGTGGAGAGTCCACTGATATCCTCATACACATTGTCAGAGTGGAATATCTAGCTGACTTCAGGCTCAAAACGTCTGCAACCACCTTTGCTTTACCTGGGTGGTAAAGTATCTCATAGTCGTAGTCCTTGACTACATCTAGCCATCTGCGCTGTCTCATGTTAAGGTTCGGGTAATCCATGATGTGTCTCAGGCTCTTTTGATTTGTGCATATGGTACAATGGACCCTATAGGGATAATGTCTCCAAATCTTGAGAGGGAATACCACCGCTCCTAACTCCAAATCATGGGTAGGGTATCGTCTCGTGCGGCTTCAACTGCCGAGATGCGTAGGCTATCACTCGTTCTCTCTACGTGAGGACTACTCCCAGTCCAATGATGGATGCATCACAGAACACCACAAAATCCTCGACTCCCTTCGGAAGAGTTAATACTGCAGCCTCCCATAAACGCTTTCGGAGCATCTCAAACGCCCTCTGCTGCTCGCGGCCCTACCGTAAACCCACCCCCTTCCTCTTCAGACGAGTGAAGGGTACTGCAATCTTGGAGAAATCCTTTATGAATCTCCGGTAGTACCCTGCCAATCCTAGAAAGCTCCTGATAACCGAGGGAGACTTTAGAACCTCGCACTGCATAAGCGCCTCGATTTTGGCCGAGTCAACAAAAATCCCCTCCTGGTTAAGGAGTTGTCTAAGGAATTGAACCTCTCGTAACCAAAACTCGCACTTCGAGAACTTGTCATAAAGTCATTCCCGCCTTAGAACTCCCAATAACTCCCGAAGGTGCTCCTCATACTGCTCTCAGGTCTTGGAATATACCAATATATCATCTATGAATACGATGACCGAGCGATCGAGCATGGGTTTGTAGACCTGATTCATCAGGTCCATAAATACTGTGGGCGTGTTGATGAGCCTAAATGGCATCACCACGAACTCGTAGTGTCCATAACGAGTTTGTAACGCATTCTTTTCCACGTCTTCCTCCCTAACCCTGACCTGATGATACTCGGGCCTCAGGTCTGTCTTGGAAAACCAATATGCCCCCTATAACTGATCGAAAAGATCATCTATCCTAGGAAGTGGATAACGGTTCTTCACCATCAACTTGTTCAACTCCCGGTAATCAATGGACATCCAGTGTGAACCATCCTTCTTCCTGATGAAGAGAATCGTTGCTCTCCATGGAGAACTGCTCGGACGAATGAACATCTCGACCAGTAGTTCCTACAGTTGTGATGACAACTCTTGCATTCCTGGTGGTGCCAACCGGTATGGCGCCTTGGTGATAGGGGCCGCACGTAGCAATAGATCGATCCTAAACTCGACCTGCCTCTCTTGATGTACTACGGGAAACTCCTTTGGAAATACGTGAGCAAACTCCCAAACTACTGATAAACCTCTGATACTGAACCATGATCCCTGACCCACATATCCACCACATACGGTAGATAACCTGCACACTCGTGCTAAATGTACTGTCAAGCTCTGGCAACTTAACAGAACAGAACCCGGATCCCAATCGGGTACCCTCTCCATAAACAATCAGTTCTACCCCACTTGGGGTTCGAACCACCACCCACTGACCCTTGTAGTCGATCATGGCACCGAAGCGACTAAGCCAATCCATACCCACAATCACACCCACATCCCCCATGGGAATCAGAATCTAGTTGATCGGAAAAGGTACCCTGAATGTCTCTAACACGTAACCCCGATAGACGGAAGAAGTGGAGACACCACATTCGTTGGCGATAGACACTATCAATGAACATTCTAGCTCTCCAATTGGCAACCGAACTCCTCTACTAAATGACTGAGAAACAAAGGACTGACTCGCCCCCGAGTCAAATTATACCAAAGTAGACAAGGAGTTCACTAAAAATGTACCTAATCATAGGCACAAACATATAAGCATAAAATAGATATAATCAGTAAGATAATGGATAGAAACATACCGACAACCACGTCTAGTGCTGCCTTGGCCTCCTAGGCTGTGAGCTGAAAGGCGCGTCCCTGCGCCTTTGGAAGAACTGCTCGTCCCTGACTCCCATCAGTAATCCTCAGTGTAGCCGATACCGGATCCTGTGCTGGCCCGGCTGTGAGATGTGGGCGGTTGGTCTTTACATGACCAACCTGATGACAGTGGTAGCAAATCTTCATATCCTAAACCGAGGCCATCTGGCGAAAGGCCCCTCCTTGCCGCATTCGCGGCACCCGCTACAAGATCTACAAACCCTAAAATGAACCTTCCTGCACTTGCCACAATTGCGGCCCTACTGTCCCCCTACTCTGGAATCAGCGGTCTTAGACCGCTTCCACGTCGGCTGTGACTATGTCGGGGCCCGCCGCTGCTCCCTCAGCTGCAGCTCAATCTCCAACTCACGCTGCCTAGTGGCCTCCTGTAGCTCCAACAGCGTATCACACCGCTGATTAGCAACAAAATGACCGATGTCAGTCTTGAGCATGCTCAGATAACGTGCCATTTGAGCTTTCTCAGAAGAAAACTTTGGGGGAAAACATCACCCTCTCCGTGAACATGTAGGTGATCTCTGTCACCGTCTCACCGTCCTATCTCAACTCCAGGAACTCTTGAGCTAGCCGCTCTCGCTCGACCCCTGGAATGTAGCGAGCATGGAACATATCTTGAAACTGCGCCCAAGTAACTTCGACTCTCTGATCATCCGAATAAGCTCTAGTCATCGATCTCCACCAGTCCTTTACCCCAGACCTCAGCAGGTTCGGGGCACATCTGACCTTCTGGTTAGTAGGACATGAACACGTGAAGAAACACCCTTCCACATCAGACAAAAAACTCATGGTTTTGATGGAGTCCTAAGTCCCATCAAAAGTAGGGGGCTTCGTGTTGTCGAAGTCCTGATACTGGAATGCCCGACTGGCTCCAACCTTTGTCGTCGTTACAGCCGATGTTGTTGTTGCGGTAGCCGCCTCAGTGACAGCCGCATAGTAATTGTTGGAATACTCCACTATGGAGGTCTTCATAGACCTGAACAACTCTGGTAACTGAGCCTGAAACAACATGGCCACCTCATCATGCAGGATCTCCCGGATCTTGGCGTCCATCTCGTCTGGCCCCATCAAACCGATAGTCTCGAGCACTGGGGGTGCTTCCTATCCGTCGTCTCCTGATCGCGATGTGGATCCAGTCACAAATGGTCGAGTAACCACCACGCTAAAAAACATACCAGGAAGAAATCAGAGATTCAATATAATAATCCAGGAACCAACCCCCAACAAAACCCCAAGGATTGTAGCTTCCTTGCTACGTGTATGGGTCTTGTGCTTTTAGTAGTACGGGCCCATATTACCTTCCACATCTACCCATATTTGATTCAAGTATCATCACAACACCCTAAAAATACAAGTAAGCATGGCATACACCCAACCCTCGCTCCTAGAGGAAAGGTTAAATATCACATATTGGCGGACTAATCCCAAATAACCCATCCATGAAACTTCCACCAACCCTGAAACGTCGTGTATGCTAACCATACATCACGCTGGACCCCATAGACATCTGAATACTCGGTCCTACTATAAGACCACAACCAAACAAGGAACGGGAAATAAAGCTAAACCAAATATTCTCAGGCTATAAGATCTTATTTATGTGTAGTCGTGATGCATACACTAAGCAACTACAGTAATGATGTCAATCTCATATAAGGAAAAACCCTAGGCTATCAGGCATCATATAATCAGGCAATTCTATCATGCAATTCATGAATATCTCTAGCCTAGTACTAGCATGCTACACTAACATATAATATAAATCAAATAATCCATAAGGTATTTTGGTGTCTATCCACGAGCTTCAGCTAATCATACACTTGCATCCATCTTTATTATTTTGAAAAGATTTGAAGAAAATTATTTTAAAATCTTGTCCTTAGTTTGAGACTGGAGACATGAGAGTGTTTCCTCCAATTTACTCAAACCAAGGCTCTGATACCAACTTGTAACATCCATAAAAAATCATGCCAAAATTTTAAACTTTTTAAAACCAAGATTATTACAAAACATGTTTCCAAAATAGTACAATGTCAGAGTATCCCAGAATCAAATCATAAAAACATGAAATATGAGGAGCGGTACAATCAATCCTTCACCTTCCCATGATTATCAAAGGTACCTGAAACATAATCAACATATGTAAGCCCGAAGCTTAGTGAGTTCCCCCAAATTACCAACGACATATAGATATAAACATATCACATAACAATAACAAACAACATGAATAATGAGGCATCAGTCTGACTGGATCACCTCCCCCGGCCTTCAATCTATCTGGACCGCTCTTCTAGCCTTCAGCATGTTCGGAACGCCCCTTAGGGCCTTCAGCCTATTCGGACAGCTCGAATCACAGCCACAGACTCGACCACCTATAATTTCCATAAGACCATTTCCATAAATTTCCAATTTACTAAAATACCCCAGAAGTCAAACTGGTTAACCCTTGGATAAAGTCAAAGTCAACAGTCAAGGTCAACAGCCCACGTTGACCCTACTTGTCGAGTGCAGCTCACCGACTCGTGGAGTCCTTCAACACTCAAGAAATCATGAAATCCCCAATTGACTAGTTGAGTTTCCAGAAAACTCGTCGAGCCTCTGGGTGTCCAAAGTCGAAAAACCTAAGTAACTCGTCGAGTCATCTTGCTGGCACACTAAGTGCATGCAGAGGTCCTCAAGGTTAATCTTCATCGGACTTGCCGAGTTGACCAAGCAACTCATCGATTCCCTTCATTCCTTTTCCATTCATATGATTTTAAGCTTCCCCAAAGTTCCATATTGCAGATCTAAGCTCCTAAGGCATGTTTCCTACGTAAAGTTGCAAAGTTTACGTATATGCAAGGTGACAATGGCCCAAAACAAGCTAATGAAGAGGTTCTAGGTATGGGAAAGGCATTAATTTATTAAAGACTGAATCTTTATGAATTTAAGAGCCAGGATGAGTCTAGATCTGAAGTTGCAACTTCAGATGATACGTAATACCCGAATTGAATCATCAACATTGCTAAAATGGCCCTAAATTTCAAACATGAATAGATCTAGTTAAAAGAAGGTCAAGGTAACGACTTGTTACCTCAAAAATGTTGCTAAGATGAAGTAGGACTTGGATCCACAGTCTTTCCCTTGTTCCAAACTTGAGTACTTCAAAATCTTCCTTCTACAAACCACCTCAAGGCTTAATATCACACAAAAAGAGAGAAAACGGCGATTTAGGGTTTCTAGACTCAAAAGGGGATATAAGGGGAGGCTAAGGGAGCAAATGATCCTTTAAATAGGGTGTAAATCAAGAAATTAGGGATTCATCCCCCAGATCCAACTCATCGAGTCGCGTCCTCACACTCGATGAGTTGGTCACCTAAACACGCGGCCAGAAATCATTCCTACTCGACGAGTCAGGGCATCCAAGTCCCTGAGTGTACCTTTCAAATATGAAAATAAAGATGTAACGTTCATACCTGGAAGTCGGAGTCTTACATATCTCAAGGTAAACATGTATTATGGTTTGAGTTACTTGTGGAGTCCTTCGGTTTTAGAAGGTCATTCGGATGCAAGTTAGATATCCAACATGGAGGACCATTCCTTAACTTCTGTTTGGGTATTCTTGCTTGGGGGAGGTGCCATTTTATGGGCTTCCAAGAAGCAATCTTTCATTACAAACTCAACAACAGAATCTAGGTTTGTTTCGTTAGCAGCTTACGGAAATGAAGCAGAGTGGCTAAGGAATTTAGTCTATGAGATTCCTTTGTGGTCTAAACTGATAGCACCTATTTCTATCCTTTGTAATAGCACAGTCACTTTGGATAAGGCATATATACAGGTTTATAATGGCAAGTCTAGACACCTAGGTGTTAGACATAGTATGATTAGCGAGCTATCATGATTTGTGTGATTTTGGTTGAGTTTCTGAAATTGCAACAGAATTTGGCACATCCCTTGACTAAAGGTTTGACAAAAGAATTTATGCACAAGTCTGTAATCGGAATGGGTTAAAGTCCATTTAATTATGTACTAATGAGACACCTAATTCCCTCCTAATCTAATGTTAGGAGTTGAATTCAATATGGAAAGCTCATACTTATAGATTGGAACAGATGAAGTATTTGTTGGATAAGGTGTCTAAGTCCATAACTATTTCTGGTGTGTACTTGACCCGACCCAGCATGGTACATTTGGGTTGCATGGCACCATGCAATTGGATAGACTAAATGAGAGAAATAACACTTGGAGATTATTAATATATTATAAGTTCTAATATATTAATAATATTATTTGATTAGTTTGATCAAGAATTAATTTAGAATTAATTAAGTGATCAGAAGGTAACTAATTAAATATATGGGTTGATTATGTAAATCATTCATATCTTGTATAGTGGGCTAAGAGGCTCCATGGATTATGAAGTTGGGTTCCACCTATAGGATGCTCCATGTATGCTCCATGGGAGTTACAAACCCAAGGGTCATGGAAATGAAGAGTCATGACACATTAGGGTTTACATGGTGTAAACCTAGATGTGTCAACACTATATAAGAGTCCCATTCTCCACAAAATCGGCTACACATATGAAACAAGAGGGCTACGCCGATTTCAAGAAGTGTGTATTCTCTCAAAAGTCTTTCCAATAGCATTTGGTGTTGTGTGAAGCATTTGAGGCATCACACTTGGGGTGCTAGGCTCACAAGGTTTCAAGGAACATAAGCAACAACAAGGTAAGTTATTCTATCTTTCATTCAAGTTAAAAATTGTTCCCCATGTATGCTAGATAGGAATATAACCTTGGAATTCAACTTTGCATGATAATTAGACAAACATAGATCCAAGGTTATTAGGGTTGCATGTACACTTAGGAAGTGTTAGAATGCTCAAAACCCATCAGTGGTATCAGAGCCTAGGCTTGTTTGTTTGTTATTTGTGCTTAAAAGTTGAAAAAAAGTCAAAATGCTTGTTGTCTGCCTGATGAACTCGCCGAGTCCATGGGGAGACTCACCGAGTTCACTTGTATCTTCAACCTACTCGCCAAGTAGGTTCATGCACTCGGCGAGTAGGAGCCACAGAGTGCAGATTTTCGACTTTAGTGTTGGGTTTTGAGCAATCTAACACTTCCTAAGTGTGCATGCAACCCTAATAAACCTTGGATCTATGTTTGTCTAAATACATGCAAAATAATAATTTTCCAAGGTTTATAGCATATCTAACATGGCATGGGGAACATTTCAACATAAAGAGTTAGAAGAGATTACATACCTTTTTGATGAGTTTGGTTCTTGAGGAGTTTGAGGGCCAAGCACCAATAGTGTGAATGCCTCAAATGGAATCACAAAACACTACAAACTCTTGGAAAACTTTGAGAGAGTATACACACTTGTATATTTTGGCCACACACAAGCTCACACACACTATTTCACTAGTTGCCATTTCATGCTCCAAAAGCATGCTTATATAGTGTGCATGGTTAGGGTGAAACCCTAATAGCCCGTGACCTTTCCTTTTCCAAGGATCCATGGGTTAAAAGCTCCATGGATCATCCATGGAATTCCATCGAAGCCTAGCCCATTAACAAATGAGTGTTAGCCCACACCATATAAAACAAATAACCCATAATCTAATTAATCTTGCTTTTAATCTCTAAATTAATTCATAATTAATTTAAGACTAAAACTAATTAAATAACATAACCTCATATTAATATGTTATAACTTATAATATATTAATAAAGATATGTGTATTACTCTCATAAAATTATCCATAAATAGTTCAGGTGAGATGCAACCCAAATGGACCATGCCGGGTCGGGTCAAGTATATACGAAATAAGTTATGGACTTAGACACCTTATCCAACAGAATCCCACTTGGATAAGTCTAATAACTCTATTTGCCTATATAACTTCAGGAACCAACCAGCAATCGTAGCTCTCGAAAACTCCGTTGAACTATGAAGCGCCATTTTAAGACAAGTGATCACATTATCCTCTGTTCTATTGATATCAGCCGGACAAACACATGGAACTATGTCTTGCTTATTGTCTGGCAGTTGTTTCTCGATTTCCGATTTGTTTGAAAAAGAACTTCACTGAACACATCGGTTTAGTTTTGACCGGGCCTGGTACATGGGTCAACACAAAATCATCGAGGGGCCCAGATATCGCTTCTATTTCTAGAAGGAACAGATAAACTTCGACTCATATGCTTGTTCTACTACTTGTTGAATTGTACACAAAGGCACGTTTTATAACATCAAGTTACTGATGCGTTTACGTGCAATCAATGCACAACCAACTCATAGGTAACAACTCATATCTCTAGGTTTGAATATTTATATGATATTATCGTCTCACGATCACTCGAGATAAATTCCATGAAGTGATACAAGTGAGCGTGGGTTTATGCCAATATTCATAACTTATGAGTACTCATGAATGTTGCAGCAACCATTGCCATGTCTAAACACCTTTAGCCATCTACAAACCCAATTCATGACAATCTTGATTCATACCTACTTCCGACGTATGATCGATTGTGGAGGTTTGAATAAATTAATTATTCTGGAAGTCAAAACATGCAAAACTGAAACAATAGTAAATAATTGACAATGACAGTAACACTTTACTCATAAATAAATTACAAATCTTATTCATCATCAAACGTCGATTACATTTTACAGGTTTCAGGAACACTATATAATCTGTAAAACTAATATCGTCCCTCAGCCCGATGCGCCTCGCATGCTGAAAATGTTTAACCCTCGTCAGTCCCTTCGTAAGGGGATCTGCAGGATTCTCATCCGACGATATCCTCTTTACTACGAGGAGTCCTTCTTCAATCTTGTGTCTTATGAAGTGTTATTTTCTGTCAATGTGTCGGGATCTGCCATGATCTCTTGGTTCCTTGGCTAAGGCAACCGCACTGTTGTTGTCACAGAAAATCTCCATAGGTTCCTTAATAGCTGGTACAACTCCAAGGTCTCCGATGAAGTTCTTTAGCCATATCGCCTCCTTCGCTGCTTCACTCGCTGCTATATTTTAACGACCAAAATTTCGAAACAATTAAAACTTTTCAAAACAATCCATTTTAATAACGTTGTTACAAAAAGGTTTTCAATACATTATTTAACAGAGTATTTTCCCAGGTCCATTTAATAAAACACTCATGCGAGGAACGGTACGATCACGCCTTTGCCTTGCCACAGACTCCTGAGAACCTGAAAACATAAAAACCACAACTGTAAGCCAGAAAGCTTAGTGAGATACCCCCAAAATACCAACCACATATACGCCCTTCCAGGCCACAACCTTCCGGTCTAAAACATATCGCCTTCCGGCCCATAGTGTATTGCCTTCCGGCCCATAACACATTGCCTTCCGGCCCATAAGTTATTGCCTTCCGGCCCGCAATCATAGAAAGCATACATATCATGACAGAACATAGAATAACCATGCATACCGGGTTACACTCCAGACCAGACAACCGTGCACATAACATGTAATCATATAACAGTTCACAGTTAGCAAATCGATCAACAGATCACCTAACATATCATTACCCTAACCAAGATACCATCCTAGCCGATCACTAGCATAACATCACCCTACGACTCAGTCAACATAATAATTATGCACATACGCCTTTCCAGGCCATGACCTTCCGGTCCACATCGCATTGCCTTCCGGCCCACAACATGTAATGCCTTCCGGCCCATGACGTAACGCCTTCTGGCCCATTTCCCGCAATATCATAAAAACAGAAAAATACCCGGATTCCCATCCGATAAAAGGGTCGGCCTTGGTGCCTTAAACCCGATAGATATAGTGAGCATAACGCACCTCGAAACTGCCGACTGAACAGATAACCCAAGCTGCTCCGATCATTGATACGATCTCCACCACTGGACAACCACCAATGCACTGAACTCAAAACCATAATCAACAACTACCAAAATACCCCTATAACCATTGGTCAACCCTTGGTCAAAGACTGGGTCATAGTCAACCCCTGACTGACCCTACTCGCCGAGTCAACCCTATGACTCGCCGAGTTCCCAAACTCAAAACTTCACTCAATCCGCGACCTAACTCGCCGAGTCACCCCGAGACTCGCCGAGTCCAACAACTCTGAGTCCACTCGCACATAACTCACCGATTCATCCATTGACTCGCCGATTCTTTGACTCAACCAGAAAATATTAGGACTCTTCGACAAGACTCGCCGAGTCCAAGAACAGCCTCGCCGAGTCTAAGGCTATCTTCAACCTACTCGTCGAGTTGTTCATCCAACTCGTCGAGTTCCAGCACATCTTCAAGCAACTCGTCGAGTCCACCCATGTGACTTGCCGAGTACCACCGGTCTGCATCCAAACAGAAGCGTTCCAGACCATGCAATTGATCCAAAACATAGATCTAGCCTCCTACAACTCATCCATCATGTAAAGTGGCAATCTTTACGTGAATCCAAAGAGATCTATGCATTTTGCACATTAGGACTAAGGTTTGGGACAAGATAGCTTCATCCAACACTCAACAAAGGGACTTTCCTGCATTCCAACTCTCCTCCAATCCAGATCTGAGGTAGCAACCTCAGATCTAACCTCTAGATTCAAATATCACCCAAGATAAGCTTCCCTCAAACCCCAAAATGAATAAACAAGATAACAACAGCCTAAGAACGAGATATTACCTCAAAAGAACGCCCCAACCTGCAAGGAACTTGAATCCAAACAAAGCCCCTTGCCCCACACCATCAATCTTCCAAACTTACTTCAACAAATACTTCTCCAAGCCCCAATCCACTCAAAAATGGTGCTTCTCCACGATTTTAGGGTTTCAGGGACTCAAAGGGTGATAAAGAGGCTGGGGAGGAAACATAATGCTCTTTATATAGGGCTCAACCCCGAGAATTAGGGTTTTCTCCACTCACGCCTACTCGCCGAGTCCATCTCATTGACTCGCCGAGTCGGCTATTTAACACGCGACCAAGTCGCGATTCTACTCGCCGAGTCCATCCATGGACTCGACGAGTCACTCTTTCCCAAATTACACTTTTAGCCCTTCCACTCAACTCTTGCTATTTCGGGATGTTACAATCCTCCCCCACTTAAATTAGGCTTCGCCCCCGAAGCCTACAGCAATACAACTCCAAAGATGTTCCCAGAACGCGCCATCTGGCCTTAACCGGACCAGGTCCCACAAGGCATACCCTTCGAAACTCGAACACACTTTCCCTTCCCTTACGGTGTCTTGACCACCGTCTCTTACCGGGCACCGGCTGTACCCTCTAATAATCACACTCAATAACCGAGAATTACCCAAGATGCATTACTGCCCCAAATCTCAATAATCACTCGACCCATAAGGGTTAGAAAACGATGAACCATCAGATCCCCGATCCGAATCTAACTCTATCCACTCCGGGACGACTGAGAGACCCATTCTGAATCTCAGAGCAACTTTCACGAGTTCTCCCCTTGCAATCGCATACACATGTTGGACTAGCTCTAACACCCTCAGGTTGGGAAAACCTGATACACTGATAATATCCTCAAACATTCCCCGGGATAAGCCACTAATACATACCCCATACTGTCGCACCCCAAAACCAAGAACGGCGGAAACGTTCTGGGGCGGAGGACGTCATGTATAATATCAACAACAATGTAAAGTAGTGAACAAGCAACAACATCATCCATTGCATTAATAAAATAATTATTATACAATTGTATTCTGTCAAATTTTGATAAACACTAAAGCATAAATCAAAATGAAAGATAAGTCTTGAACAAGCTCCATCTTCCTTTCTCCTTGCATCGGTACCTGTCTATGATGACCTGAGGATACAAGTAATTTTGAAAGCGAGTATCAGCTTTGAAGTTGGTGAGATCATAAGTATTTAGTGTCTTAATTTGTATGTAAAAATTTGTAAGTCTTTGTAATTCAAGAATTTGTAAGTGTACAAGAACTGTAAGTATTTGTAAATGTATATGAACTATAAGAAAATTGGTAAGTGTATATGAATTGTAAGTGTTTGAAAAACCCTGGAATCCCTATGATTCCTCTTAGTATGAAGGTGTCTTCTACCAAGACCTAATTGTTCTGTGTGTGTCTCTTGTAAGAGTGTATATTTTCCCAAGTCTGACTACTATTTATCAAAATATAGTTTCTACATTACCTTGCGTCGTATGAAAAATTCACGAAGTGAATGTAATGGGAAAAGAAATAGTACTATGGTGTAGTGTCGAACTACAACCGTACCTATTACCTTAAATCTAGGGTAATACTTCCAAGTACCGTAGTATTTGATATATATACAAATAACTACATCGATACTTAATTGCCTTATTTGAGGGATAAGGTATAATGTGATGTCAAGATCCCAGACTGTACGCTCCCCTATCAAAGGGATTTTGGGACCTACCCACGACCCCTGCATGAATGCAAGCCGTGAGCATCCACATTACTAATGATCATGTATACTTGATATAACTATCACAATTGCGGTGTGATTCATCAGTATAGTTAGATCCTGAATTGGTTCCGTGCTATAGCCCTAGTGACGTCTATTCTATGTATATGTAAGCGTACTCATGTAAGTGTGATCATGTAATTGTACTCATGTAAGTGTGATCATGTAATTGTACTCATGTAAGTGTGATCATGTAATTGTACTCATGTAAGTGTGATCATGTAATTGTACTCATGTAAGTGTGATCATGTAATTGTACTCATGTAAGTGTTATCATGTAATTGTACTCATGTAAGTGTGATCATGTAATTGTACTATAATGTTCTAAGTGTGCTAGCTGTAATGTGTGTTCTCTTTATCTAGCAAGTATAGTAATGAAATCATTCTAGTATAGTTGTATATGTAATGTACAGTATTGTTCTAGAAAGTATTGACTCATGAATGAACTGACTCATTGTATGATATCGTGTCCTAGTAATGGTTCTAGTATCTTCCTGAACTACCCATATGGTAGCTTACTAGTAATCTAAGTGATACGTATGGATGTGGATGTATACCCTTGCTACCCAAGAGCATAAGATGAACTGGAAGGACCTTTTATGACTTTATATGTACACATGATATATAACTAATATTTAAACGACCTTCGGACGAGTATCCGATATCCAACCAGACCACATCTCAAGCGCGAAAAGGAAATAGGGTGGATAGCCTTCCTAAGTCTTTTAAACATTTCTTATATAACTATACATATAGAGGCATGCAATTTATAATATCAAAGCATAAATAAGTTTAGTAAAACATTTGAAATATAAATATTAGTCTAAGGAAAGATCGACTTGATGTCAATCTATAAAACAATTTGAAGGCATAAGTTTGATAAAACAATATAAGTACAAGGAACATTTGTTTGATAAAACAATATAAGTACAAGGAACATTTGTTTGATAAAACAATATAAGTACAAGGAACATTTGTTTGAAAACACAGTTGTAAATAAGTTTGAAATATGATAAACAGAGTAAGAAGTACAGTGTAATAAGTAGTTTGAAAACATATAAAATGTTTATAAAAATCATTTGAAGGAAACTGTTTGGTAAAACGGCTAATGAGTAGCCAAATCCTTTGGATGTTGTATATTAATCACATGTGATTGATGTAATAAGTAATATAGTCCTACTTACTAATCACATGTGATTGACATAATAAGAAGCATGATTCTACTTGTATCCCCCCCCCATAAAACATTTAAAATAGTTTAAAACATTAGTTAAGGGGTATGAACTCACCTGCAGTATGTGACTGGAATTGAATGGGCTGTTATCGTACAGAACGATCGGACAAGTGCTTGGTGTCAAGTGGAGACTTAGACACACACAATGATCCTAATTACATATGAAGACATATGTATATAAATAATTAGAGATTTAATCACTAATTATACAAGTATAAACATTTAAGCGCGAGGACAACACTTTTGGTCAAGTGCTAGGAGGCTAATGGGTTGCAACAAAGAAGTGCAATGCCCCTAATGGAAGTTTAAGGTCAAAAGACCATACTCATTAGAGTTTACGACCCAGGGGAGTAAGCTCCTGGCCGTAAACTCTCAAACAAGTCATGAAATGGAGTTTAGAAGTACTACAACCTTAGAGGGGAATTGTTTCAAGGCTATACAAGTGTTTGGGCACCACATTGACCCCTTTGGGGAGTTTACGGCCCAAAGACCCTTTTCCCTTGCAGTTTACGGCCGTAAACTCCCTTGGGAGGGTTCTTATTTTCCTTTCAAGTCTCTAACATTTCTAGGAACAAGTCTAAGCTTCAATACTTGGCTTAAGGAAGGTGTATGGCATTAAATGAAACCATTTGATGGAGTTTACGACCATAGAACTCTTTGGGCCGTAAACTCCCTCACACATAAGGTTCTAAGAATTTTAACTAGTCCATATCTCATCTAGGTACTTGCCCTAAAAGTCTCTTGGCCTAAGGAAGTGTCTAGGGTGTCGTTTGACCCCTTTAAAGGAGTTTACGGCCCAAGAAATACTCTTGGCCGTAAACTCTTCAACACTTGAGCTTTTCATGATTTTTCTAGGTCCTAAACCCATTAAGGTGCTTGCTAAAAATGAAGACTAAGCCCTAGGAAGAGTTTGAAGGGGTTTTGGCCCTAAATCTTGGAGTTTACGGCCTAAGGAGCATCTTGGCCGTAAACTCCCTTCCAAAGTTGGTTTCTAATTGTTTTGTGGGCCTAAATCATGAGTTTAAGGCTTCTATGTTTTTGCTCTAAGGCTAAAGGAACACTAGGCATTCATTTGTGCCCTTTACTTGGAGTTTACGGCCCAAGAGGTGGTTCCTTGGCCGTAAACTCCTCAAACTAAGTGGTTTTGATTTGTTTCTAGCCTCTAATGTTCATACTTAAGGTCCTTAGCTAGATGTCTAACACGGAAATGGGACTAGGTGGCCTTTAGGCTTGATTTTGGAGTTTACTCCCCAAGAACGTTCTTGGGCGATAAACTCCCGGATCTTGTACTTTGGACATCTAAATAATGTTATTAAGCATATAACAAGTATTAAAACACATCTATGAAAGTAGACTCACAATCTGGGATGAAAACCCGAAGATCCGTGAGAGAGTATTTGGCTTTTCTCTAATTGGAAATCAAATAATGAACCAATTTGGTTCAGAATTCTATTTATAGTCCTGAGATTTTTGGCAGAAAATATTTCTATTCTCGGAATGGATTCTAATGACCTAGAGTAATGGAGTTACAGTGTTGCATAAAATCCTAGTGCATCCACTCTCCTAATAACTCCTTAGGTGTAAAACCCTAAAACTGCCGAACTTATTCCATAAGTTTGAATTTTTACTGAAACTGCTCTACTTCTATTGGATTGATGTGGTTTGATTTGAATGGAAAATTTCGGGTTGTCACACATACCCTGATCAAAATCACACTGAGAGTTCAAGACTCTCTCCCTGCATCCCTTCCGAGCCTCTTGGCTCTACACCTGCGGAATTCCCTTCGCAACCTCAGCAGACATCCCAAACCGGATGAGCTTCTATTCCACTGCCGCAACATGCTGCTCAATAACCATACTCGAATCACTCTAATCATAACTCTGCTCTGCCGCTTTCACTTTCGTGAACTTTCACTCCCTCTCGGAGTTACACCGCACTCTCTCTTCCTTTACCAAGGAATCCACTCGACCACATTTTCACTCTGACAAGTGCCATGGTGCTCGCCCAACGCTACACCACCCCCTTTCATAGTGTATCCGCTATCCATCCAACACACATACTCTGAATCTCATCGCAGGGACTCTCAAGCCCATGCACTATCTCGACTCACCAAGATCACTATCCGGGGCCAGACCTTCTAATGCAAACACACTGCGACATACCCAATCTATATCCTCACACTGATCCAACAATACCTGCAGAGTCTTCAGCATGACTGGACCGTCTTACCAGGCCTTCAGTCCATTCTGGACCGCTCAACAAGCATTCATCATTCCGAGCTATCGCCCCCGGAAATCCTCCCATGCATACCGTTCTAGCCCTCTAGGGGGTTCCGAACTCTAATTCCATCATACATCCTCGATCCCGGCCTGCTCCCAGGCCTCCACAATCAATGCCCTAGGTCGGTATCCCGTCCCGCATGCCCGACACTCGCTCCTATCAGCCTATACTCTAGGCTGACAGAACACTGCTGAATCCCAACAGCTAAGCACTCTAAAATACTCATCGATCTCCCAGAGAGTTCTCCAACTCTCCCCCACTTATAGCACTGATTAACAACCACCGGTCGCCATCACCGACCTTCTAGAACAACCCTGCACAAAGAAAACACTTACACACCGTCTGCTTCCCACAAGCATAACAACCTTAACGAGATCTCACATCAACACTGATTAGCCCGCTCGAAAGAAACTCAAATTGTATCTAACCACTCTTCAGGAAACCGATGCTACCCGACCTTCAACCCAAGGTCGCATCTCCACTAATAACCCTCACGAATGATAACCAACGAAGGCACAAAACACCAAACTATAACCATACCAAACCTTCAGGGAACAACAGATACCAAGACGAAAACCCGAATCACAAATCCATAACCAAGCCAAACCATCAAGGAACAACGAATACAAAGACGAAAACCCGAATCACAAATCCATAACCAGAACCTCAACCCGCAAAACGACGAATACCGCATCAAAACCACACAAAGATACCAGCACAAACAATACACCACAATAATCGCAAGATAACATGACATCCAGAAAGAAACATACCCACAGCTGCATCCGGTACTGCTCTGACCTCTTCTGCCGCAAGCTGATAAGCACGAACCTGAGCCCTTGGGGGCTCCGCTCCACCCTGAACTTCTCCTGAAATCCTCAAAGTGGCCGGTACTGGAGCCTGCACCGGTCCCGCAGAAAACTGTGGACAGTTGACCCTCATATGTCCAACCTGACGACAATGATAGCAAATCCTCAAATCCCGAACCGGCGTTGACCGCCGACAATCCCTCGCATAGTGCCCCTCCTTTCCGCACTTGCGGCATGCACCACCGGACCTGCAAACTCCGGTGTGACTCCTCCCACACTTCCCACATGTGTGGATGCTCAGATCCCCCACTTTAACATCAATGGTCTTGGACCGTTTCGGCGTTGGCCGCGACTGCACCGCAGCCTGCCTCAGCTCACGCAACTACAACTCAATCTCTAACTCACGCCGCCTAGCGGCCTCCTGCAACTCCAACAATGTCCCGCACCTCTGTGCGGACACAAACTGTCTGATGTCTCTCTTTAGCATACTCAGATATCGGGACATCTGAGCCTGCTCCGAAGCGAACTCATGGAAAAACATCGTCCTCTCAGTGAACATCCTGGTGATCTCAGTCACCGACTCCGAATCCTGCTTCAGCTCAAGGAACTCTTGAGCTAATCTTTCCCTCTCATCCTGCGGAACATAGCGAGCGCTGAACATCTCTCTAAACTGATCCCATGAAACCGCAACCCTCTGCGCATCCGAGTATGACCCCGTGGTCAATCTCCACCAATCCTTCGCCCCGTGCCTCAACAGGTTCAGAGCAAAGCTCACCCTCAGATCAGCAGGGCATGAACACATGAAGAAACACCCCTCCACGTCCGATAACCATCTCATAGCAACAATCGGGTTCTGAACCCCATCGAAGGTGGGAGGCTCCGTATTATCGAAGTCCCGATATTGAAAATTCCTATCAGCTCCTCCCCCTACCGCTGCTACAGCCACTGTAGCCGCCGTGGCAGCCGTCTCCACGAGAGCCGCATAGTGCTCATCAAAATACTCAATCATGGCGGTCTTGATCGACCCAAACAGTTCCGGCAGCTCGGCCCGGAACAATGCGGCAACCTCATCATGCAGGCTCTCCCGAATCCTCGCATCCAACTCGTACGAGCTCATCTGACCAATAATCTCGGGCGGTACTGACCCGTCCGCAACTCCTCCTCCTGTACTCGATCCTAACCCGGATCCGCTTCCAGCATGCCTCGAAATCTCCATACTGAAAAATATACCAGAAAACCTCAGACTCTTCCCACTATCCCGGGAATCCACTCTCAACCCAACCCTAGAGGTCATGGTTTCCCTGATACGTGTATGGGTCCTGTGCTTTCAGTAGTACGGGCCCATACTACCTTCCACACCTACCCATATTTGTATGAAGTACTACCACAACACCCTAGCGACAAATGTTCATAGCAAGCGCTCGATCCTCACTCCTAGAGGAACACTGGAAATGTCGAAAGAGGAAAACCATAGGCTAGCAGGCATCATAAAACAGGCAACATTATCATGAAATCCTGAAGATCCCTAGCCTAACACTAGCATGTTGTTCTATCAAAGCTCAAATAAACAAATGTCATGAATTGGTAATTTGGGGTTACTTACTGGCTCCGGCTGATCGTACCTCCGCGTCCTCCCTTTACTAAATTTTAAAACCATTTTAATTTCTCTTTTAAAACCTTTCTCGATTTGAGACTGGAGTCACACAAGTGTTCCTCCAATTCACTCAAACCAAGGCTCTGATACCAACTTGTAACGACCAAAATTTCGAAACAATTAAAACTTTTCAAAACAATCCATTTTAATAACGTTGTTACAAAAAGGTTTTCAATACATTATTTAACAGAGTATTTTCCCAGGTCCATTTAATAAAACACCCACGCGAGGAACGGTACGATCACGCCTTTGCCTTGCCACAGACTCCTGAGAACCTGAAAACATAAAAACCACAACTGTAAGCCCGAAAGCTTAGTGAGATACCCCCAAAATACCAACCACATATACGCCCTTCCAGGCCACAACCTTCCGGTCTAAAACATATCGCCTTCCGGCCCATAGTGTATTGCCTTCCGGCCCATAACACATTGCCTTCCGGCCCATAACTTATTGCCTTCCGGCCCGCAATCATAGAAAGCATACATATCATGACAGAACATAGAATAACCATGCATACCGGGTTACACTCCAGACCAGACAACCGTGCACATAACATGTAATCATATAACAGTTCACAGTTAGCAAATCGATCAACAGATCACCTAACATATCATTACCCTAACCAAGATACCATCCTAGCCGATCACTAGCATAACATCACCCTACGACTCAGTCAACATAATAATTATGCACATACGCCTTTCCAGGCCATGACCTTCCGGTCCACATCGCATTGCCTTCCGGACGACAACATGTAATGCCTTCCGGCCCATGATGTAACGCCTTCCAGCCCATTCCCCGCAATATCATACAACAGAAAAATACCTGGATTCCCATCCGATAAAAGGGTCGGCCTTGGTACCTTAAACCCGATAGATATAGTGAGGATAACTCACCTCGAAACTGCCGACTGAACAGATAACCCAAGCTGCTCCGATCACTGATACGATCTCCACCACTGGACAGCCAGCAATGCACTGAACTCAAAACCATAATCAACAATTACCAAAATACCCCTGGAAACCACTGGTCAACCCTTGGTCAAAGACTGGGTCATAGTCAACCCCTGACTAACCCTACTCGCCGAGTTCCCAAACTCAAAACTTCACTCAATCCGCGACGTAACTCGCCGAGTCACCCCGAGACTCGCCGAGTCCAACAACTTTGAGTCCACCCATGTGAATCGCCGAGTACCACCGGTCTGCATCCAAACAGAAGCGTTCCAGACCATGCAATTGATCCAAAACATAGATCTAGCCTCCTACAACTCATCCATCATGTAAAGTGGCAATCTTTACGTGAATCCAAAGAGATCTATGCATTTTGCACATTAGGACTAAGGTTTGGGACAAGATAGCTTCATCGAACACTCAACAAAGGGACTTTCCTGCATTCAAACTCTCCTCCATTCCAGATCTGAGGTAGCAACCTCAGATCTAACCACTAGATTCCAATATCACCTAAGATAAGTTTCCCTCAAACCCCAAAATGAATAAACAAGATAACAACAGCCTAAGAACGAGATATTACATCAAAAGAACGCCCCAACCTGCAAGGAACTCGAATCCAAACAAAGTCCCTTGCCCCACACCATCAATCTTCCAAACTTACTTCAACAAATACTTCTCCAAGCCCCAATCCACTCAACAATGGTGCTTCTCCACGATTTTAGGGTTTCAGGGACTCAAAGGGTGATAAAGAGGCTGGGGAGGAAACATAATGCTCTTTATATAGGGCTCAACCCCGAGAATTAGGGTTTTCTCCACTCAGTGCCTACTCGCCGAGTCCATCTCATTGACTCGTCGAGTCGGCTATTTAACATGCGACCAAGTCGCGACTCTAGTCGCCGAGTCCATCCATGGACTCGACGAGTCACTCTTTCCCAAACTACACTTTTAGCCCTTCCACTCAACTCTTGCTATTTCGGGATGTTACATATATACTCTGATTCACAAGTCGAATCAGCTACCGTCTCCTGCTTGGAACTCTTCAAAGAAATTGCCCCTCCATTTAAGGTAAAGATCCAGCCCGACTGAGAGCGGAAGTTATCCCTATCAGTCTGAAAACTAGCATCACTATACCCTAATACTCTCAAGTCATCACTCCCACCAAGGGTAAGGATCCAATCCTTAGTTCCTCCGCAGGTACTTGAGAATGTTCTTTACCGCGGTCCAATGAGCCTTGCCAGGGTTCCCCTGATACCTGCTGACCATGCTCAAAGCAAAGGCCACATCAGGTCGGGTACAAGTCATAGCATACATGATCGAGCCAACAGCGGAAGCATACGGTAGTTGGCTCATCTCAGCTATCTCTGCCTCTGTACTCGGACTCTGAGTCTTACTCAGTTTGGCATTGCTTTGGATCGGTAAATCTCCTTTCTTGGAATTCTCCATGTTGAACCTTTTCAACACCTTATCCACGTAGGTACTTTGACTAAGTCCAATTATTCTTTTACTCGTTTCTCTCAATATCCTTATCCCTAGAATATAGGCAGCCTCCCCTAGGTCCTTCATAGCAAAACACTTCCCAAGCCAGAACTTAACCTCCTGCAAGGTTGGAATGTCATTTCCTATAAGTAGTATGTCATCCACATACAGTACCAAGAAGCTAACTATACTCCCACTAGCTCTGACATACACGCAAGACTCATCTTCGCTTCTCGAGAAGCCAAACTATTTGACCTTCTCATCAAAACAAAGATTCCAGCTACGAGATGCTTGTTTTAATCCATAAATGGATTTCTTAAGCTT
Organism: Lactuca sativa; assembly: GCF_002870075.4. NCBI lineage: Eukaryota > Viridiplantae > Streptophyta > Magnoliopsida > Asterales > Asteraceae > Lactuca > Lactuca sativa. Next base: position 103,287,666 of record NC_056623.2, on the reverse strand, counting down.
GCATACTCTATTTGGGTACTCTGCACTGACAAAACCCTTTGGCTGATTCATGTATACATCCTCAGCCAACATTCCATTAAGGAAAGCGGTTTTGACATCCATTTGCCATATTTCATAATCATGAAATGCGGCAATGGCTAGCATAACCCTAATAGAATTAATCTTTGCTACCGGCGAGAAGGTTTCATCATAATCAATGCCTTGAGTTTGAGTAAAACCCTTCGCAACCAGTCGAGCCTTATAAGTATGCACTTTTCCTTCCATGTCGGTCTTCTTCTTGAAGATCCATTTGCACCCGACTGTTTTACGGCCTGGTACATTGTCAACCAAGTTCCAAACTTGATTGTCATACATGGATTGCATCTCGCTGTCCATAGCCTCCTTCCATTTAGCAAACTCCGGGCCTGCCATGGCTTCCTTAACACTGCTAGGTTCATCCAAATTTACCAGTGTACTATCACTGATAAACGTATCACCTTTCGTAGTAATATGAAAGCCATAATAAAACGAAGGTGTGTTCCTAACCCGTGTGGAATGCCTCGGAGGTACAGACATGTCAGCTTGCTCAACAAGAGTTTCCTCCTCAGGTTGATTGCTAGTGTCTGAGGTTCCTTCACCGATTGCTTCTTGAATTTCTTCAAGATCAATTTGCCTCCCACTGTCTCCTTGGCTTATAAATTCTCTCTCACGAAAGACCCCTCTTCTTGCTACAAAGACCAGATTCTCACTGGGTCTGTAGAAGAGGTAACCAAAGGATTTCTGTGGGTAGCCGATGAAAATACACCATTCACGTCGGGGTTCGAGCTTATCATGAGTCTCACGCCTCACGAAAGCCTCGCAACCCCAAATCTTGATGTGGTCTAAATTGGGAACCTTCCCAGTCCACATCTCATGAGGTGTTTTGGTAACCTTCTTTGTAGGGACTAAATTAAGGATATGGGCGGCAGTCTCTAAGGCATACCCCCAAAAAGAGATTGGTAACGAAACTCGACTCATCATAGAGCGAACCATGTCCAAAAAGGTTCGATTACGCCTCTCAGCTACATCATTCAGCTGTGGTGTCCTGGGAGGAGTCAATTGTGAGACAATCCCACACTCCTTAAGATAGTCAAGGAACTCGGTACTAAGATACTCACCACCTCGATCGGATCGAAGCATCTTAATGTTCCTGCCCAATTGATTTTCTACTTCTTGTTTGAATTCCTTAAACCTTTCAAAGGTTTCTGACTTATGTTTGATTAAGTAGACATACCCATATCTACTAAAATCATCAATAAAAGTCACATAATACCGATTAGCATCCCTTGTGGCGGTTTTGAATGGCCCACACACATCAGTATGTATTAGGTCCAACAAACCCTCACCCCTCTCACAAGTTCCACTGAGGGGTGATTTTGTCATCTTTCCAAGTAGACAAGATTCACAACTATCATCCGATTTAAGGTCGAATGATTCAAAGACTCCACTCTTTTGGAGTTGGCCTATGCATTTCTTGTTTACATGTCCAAGACGACAATGCCACAATGATGCTTTATCTAGGCTAGTAGAAGAATCAATATACAATACATTATTTCCTAAGTTGTCTACAATCGACACAGTTTCATACACACCATCACAAGGTAACGCTTTAAAATAAAACACATTATTAAAGAAAGCATTAATACCACCACATTCATTATCAAACGAAAAGGTAAAACCTTGTTTATACAAAGCATGAAAAGAAATAATATTCCTCGCCATTTCAGACGAGTACACACATTTATTCAAATCTAATTTTAACCCATTATTAAGCAACAAAGTATAAACTCCAATCTTGGAAACAGGTGAAGCCTTCCTATTCCCCATGATCAAGTTTATCTTCCCGTGCTCCACATCCTCACTTCTTCTTAGGCCCTGCAAATCAGAACATATGTGAATACCACATCTTGTATCAAGCACCCAAGAGTTAGAATATGTTGAATAATTAGACAATATAGTGTAAATACCTGCATGGGTGGGTTTCACTTTCCCATCCTTTAGATCCTGCAAGTACTTAGGGCAGTTTCGCTTACAGTGTGCCTTTTCATGGCAATAAAAGCATTCAACATCCACCCATGTTTAGGGTTTTATTTACTCTCACAAGTTTGGGGCCATATAGGATTAAGTATTGTTGTTATGTTTCAGTTTGCATGTTTTGACTTCCAGAATAACTAGGTTATTCAAACATGCACATTCGGTCATACGTTGGGAGTAGGTATGAAGAAAGACTGTCATGAATCTGTCTATAGATTGTCTGAAGTGTTTAGACATGGCACAAGGTTGATGCAGAGTTCATGAGTGCTTTGATAAGATTAGAGCATTGGATTAAACCCACACTCACTTGGATCACTTCATGGTTTTATCACGAGTGATTAGTGAGACGATAATATTGTATATTCTTGAAGCCGAGATGTGTGAGTTGTTATTTGTTGGTCAGTTACACATTGATAATAAGTAAACGCACCAGTAACTTGGTGTTATAAAACTTATTGTTGTGTGTGATTCGATCAGTAAATGCAAGCGAGCATTTGAGTCGAAGTTTATCCATTCCTTTTACCCAAAGTGGGATGAAAGCGATATTTGTGGGCCTCTCGATGATTTATTGATGACACCTAAGCGCTTGGCCAAGCCGGGACTAAGTTGATGTGTTCAATTGTAGTCTGTTATCAGTCGTCATGAATCGGAAGTCGGGAAACAGTATAGAGAGAATGATTGAAATTCATGTCTTTTGTCTATACGATATCTTGAGAATGGAGGAATATATAATCCCTTATCTAGAGGACACGCTATCTGATAAGATCAGAGTTGACAGCGGCTTTTGAAAGCTACGATTGCTGATCAGGTTCTGAAGTCATACGGAAAATAGTTATTAGACTTATCCAAGTGGGAGACTGTTGGATTAGTGTCTAAGTCCATAACTATTTTGGTATGTACTTGACCCGATTATGAGCATGGTCCTTTTGGGTTGCCTTTACCATAGCAATATGTAGGATGATTTAAGGAGAGAAAGGTTTAAATATGATTTATTAATATATTATGAGAATAATATATTAAAGGAGAAATCATATTGGTTAATTAATATTAGTCAAGAATTAATTAAGAATTAATTTGGTGGCTAAAAGAGATTAATTAAATGTAGGGGAATGGGCTGCAATTATTGGATAATTGAGTTATTGGGCTAAGGAATGCTAAAGGAATAAGGGGTGAACGAAATTATGATGGAAGCCCATCATATTTTCGTCCATAGCCTTGTCCAGAAGGTTCCATGGGCTGCTTAGAGTTTAAGCTGTCCATTAGGGTTTTGACTGAAACCCTAGCAGCCCACACTAGTATATAAAGGACCCCTTAGGCCCCAAAAAAGGTGGACAACTGATTCTCTAGGGTTTCTAGTCGTTTTTGGGCAGCCTCCTTTCTTCTCCTCTTCATCCAAGTTGTATATGGTGATTGTGACTCCATTAGAGGTGCAACACCTGAGGCACTAAGCTTTTGAAGCCAATCCAAGAAAGGAATTGATTGTTATTGCTATATGACAATCAAGGTAATTCTATAAACCCTAATTCAGTTTATAATATGTTAGATCTAAGTTTATTAGTCTTGGACTCATAGCATGTACAATAGAGAAACCTAGATCCAAGCATTAGGGTTTGTATGAGCACATAGGATTGTTCTTATGCATAAAACCCATCAGTTGGCCACAATGACAGCGGAAATCCAAAATTCCTATGAGGATTTCTACCCGTATGAAATGCACCAAGATATGATGGAAAGATACCATCAAAGTGCACGACAAGAGAGGTATGAAATCATCTGTTCCATGATAACAACCATGATGAAGGACGGGGAATCCGTCATGAGCCACATGCAGAAAATGCAAAGGTATGTGGATCGATTGCTGAAGCTTAATGTGAACTTCCCTGAGGAGCTTGCAATAGATATCATTTTGCACTCCTTACCATCGTGCTATGATCAATTCCGCATGACATATCACATGAATAAGGAAGAGGTCGCCCTCAGAAAACTTTAGGGACTTCTCAAGACCGCAGAAACAGGTCTTAGGGGGAAGTCGGTTGTTAACACTCCTACTCCAAACTCAACTCCGGTTTTGGCAATCGGGAAAAGTCGAGGGAGGAAGAGAAAGAGCTCTTCAAAGGGTACCAAGGCTCGGACCCTTGATGGCTCTTCTTCAAGTGGAACCAAGAAAGGTTTCATCACTCCTTGCAGGGACTAAGAAGAAGTGAGAATGTGGAGCAAGGAAGAATAAACTTGATCATGGGGAATAGGAAAGCTTCACCTGTCACCAAGATTGGAGTTATACTTTATCGCTAAGTAGTGGGTTTAGTTTAGATTTGAATAAATGTTGTTATTCGCCAAGAATGGCAAGAAATATTATTTCCTTTCATGCTTTGTACAAACAAGGGTTTACCTTTTCATTTAATAATGAAGTTGGTTCTATTGATGCTTTCTTTAATAATGTTCTTTATTTTAAAGCATTACCCTGTGATGGTGTGTATGAAGCTGTATATGTTGTAGATAACTTAGGAAATAATGTTTTGTGTATTGATTCTATTAATAATAATAACTTGGATAAAGCTTCATTATGGCATTGTCGTCTTGGACATATAAGCAAGAAACGCATAGGCCAACTCCAAAAGGATGGAGTCTTGGAGTCGTTTGACCTAAAGTCAGATGATAGTTGCGAATCATGCTTACTTGGAAAAATGACAAAGTCACCCTTCACATGCTCGTGTAAAAGGGGTGAAGGTTTGTTAGACCTTGTACACACGGATGTGTGTGGACCATTCAAACATGCCACAAGGGATGTTAATCGTTATTATTTGACTTTTACTGATGATTACAGTAGATATGGATATGTCTACTTAATCAAGCATAAGTTAGAGACTTTCGAGAGGTTTAAGGAATTTAAACAGGAAGTCGAGAATCAATTGGGCAAGAACATTAAGATGCTTCGATCCGATCGAGGTGGTGAGTATCTTAGTTTAGAGTTCCTCGACTATCTTAGGGAATGTGGGATTGTCTCACAATTGACACCTCCCAGGACACCTCAGTTGAATGGTGTGGCTGAGAGGCGTAATCGAACTTTGTTGGATATGGTTCGTTCGATGATGAGTCGAGCTTCGCTACCAATCTCATTCTGGGGGTATGCCTTAGAGACTATCGCCCATATCCTTAATCTAGTCCCTACAAAGAAAGTTGCCAAAACTCCTAACGAGATGTGGACTGGTAAAGTACCTAAACTAGACCACATCAAGATTTGGGGTTGTGAGGCTTTCGTGAGACGCGAGACTCATGATAAGCTCGAACCTCGAAGTGAGAGGTGTATTTTCATCGGCTACCCACAACAATCCTTTGGTTACCTCTTCTACATACCTAGTGAAAATGTGGTCTTTGTAGCTAGGAGGGCTTTCTTTAGAGAGAGAGAGAGAGAGAGTTCATAAGCCAAGGAAACAGTGGGAGGCAAGTTGATCTTCAAGAAATTCAAGAGTCAAGCGGTGAAGGAACTTCAAACCCTAGCACTCAACCAGAGGAGGAAACTCTTGTTGAGGCAATTGACAAGTCTGTACCTCTGAGGCGTTCCACAAGGGTTAGGCATGCTCCTGAGCATTACTATGGATTCCATATTACTGCAGAAGGAGATACACTTATCAGTGATGAGACACAGATAGGTCTGGATGAACCTAACAGTTACGCGGAAGCCATGGCAGGCCCTGAGTCAGCCAAGTGGAAAGAGGCAATGGATAGCGAGATACAATCCATGTATGACAATCAAGTTTGGAACTTGGTTGAGAATGTACCAGGTCGTAAGACTGTAGGGTGCAAATGGATCTTCAAGAAGAAGACCGACATGGATGGTAATGTACACACTTATAAGGCTAGACTGGTTGCAAAGGGCTTCTCTCAAATTCCTGGAGTGGATTATGATGAGACCTTTTCTCCAGTAGCCAAGATTAAGTCTATTAGGGTTATGTTAGCCATAGCTGCATTTCATGACTATGAAATTTGGCAAATGGATGTCAAAACCACTTTCCTTAATGGAAAGTGGGCTGAAGATGTTTACATGAGTCAGTCAGAAGGTTTTTTCAGCAACAAGTACCCTAATAGAGTGTGTAAGCTTGAGAAATCCATTTATGGATTGAAATAAGCACCTCGCAGATGGAATCTTTGCTTTGATGAAAAGGTCAAGGAATTTGGCTTTTCTAGGAGTGATGATGAATCTTGTGTATATGTCAATGCTAGTGGGAGTATAGTTAGCTTTTTGGTATTGTATGTGGATGACATACTACTCATAGGAAATGACATCCCAACTCTGCAGGAAGTTAAGTCCTGGCTTGGGAAGTGTTTCTCTATGAAGGACCTAGGAGAAGCTGCCTATATTCTGGGGATAAGGATCTTGAGAGGTTAACTAAGTCAGCGGACTCGACAACAAGCGGACTCGACACCATTTGGGTAATTGTCGACAGGTTAACTAAGTCAGCGCATTTCCTACCGATCAAAGAGACGGATAAATTGGAGAAGTTAACAAGGACATACCTCAGAGAAATTGTACGACTGCATGGTGTGCCCATATCCATTATCTCGGACCGAGATAGTAGATTCACCTCAAGGTTCTGGCAGTCGTTACAAAAAGCTTTGGGAACAAGGCTAGACATGAGTACCGCTTATCACCCACAAACCGACGGCCAGAGTGAGAGAACTATACAAACCCTAGAAGACATGTTGAGAGCTTGCGTAATCGATTTTGGCAAAGCATGGGACACACATCTACCATTGGTCGAGTTCTCGTACAACAATAGCTACCACACGAGTATCAAGGCTGCCCCGTTCGAAGCCCTCTATGGCTGCAAATTCAGGTCACCTTTGTGTTGGGCCGAAGTGGGGGACACGCAACTAGCAAAAGGACAAGCAACTGACAACACGCTCACTGGACCAGAAATCATAAGGGAGACTACGGAGAAAATTGTTCAAATCCGAGAACGTCTAAAAGCATCAAGAGATAGACAAAAGAGTTACGCAGATAAGAGACGCAAACCCTTGGAATTCCAAGTTGGAGACCATGTCCTACTCAAAGTCTCACCTTGGAAAAGCTTAATACGCTTCGGAAAACGTGGAAAACTGAACCCTAGATACATCGGACCATTCGAGATCCTTGCCAGGATCGGTCCAGTGGCTTACAAACTTAGACTACCTCAGGAGCTCCACAACGTACACCCTACATTTCACGTATCGAATCTGAAGAAGTGCTTATCCGACGAGACCCTTGTCGTCCCTCTAGACGAAATTGCAATAAATGAAAACCTCCAGTTTGTCGAGGAACCAGTAGAGATCATGGATCGGGAAATCAAAAGGACTAAACAAAGCCGAATACCCATTGTAAAGGTCCGCTGGAACGCCAAGCGAGGACCTGAATACACTTGGGAACGCGAGGATCAGATGAAACAAAAGTACCCGCATCTTTTTCCAAAACTGTAAACGCTATCTTAGAGTAAATTTCGGGATGAAATTCCCTTAACAGGGGGATGATGTGACAACCCTATATTTTTCCAAAAGCATTGTAACGCTCGGAAGCTAAGTACAACGAAATTAACCTCGAAAATAAAGTGTTCAAGTATCTAAGTTGGGATGCATCGAATATTAGATATCATGCCAAGGTTTCCAAAAACATAAAGAACGCTCAAAACCGAGTTATATTGAAGAAATTATAACCACTCGTATATTTACGACGCGACGTTAAAACATTATTTGACGTAAAAAGTAGAATCTCAATAAAATGCATTTTAAGCCTTAAGTATCTAAACAAAAGTCGTAGATCTCGTTGAAAGGTGAACGTGCATAAAAAGATCGCCCAAATTGGACCTCATATGAAGAAGTTACGAATTTTCAAAGTTTCGTAATGGTAGTAGAGGGCTAAAAACTCAGATTGAAGACTGAGTGTTATTTAGCTAACGCAACCTAAACGAAAGTTGAAGATCTCCTCAGTAGTAATAAAACAATAAAAAGACAAACGAAAACCGACGCCGAATAAAGAACCTATGAATTTTTAACGAACTTTAGGAGGCCCGGCCTATTAAAATTATATCATTAAAAATAAATTCAAAACTAGCCGACGGAGTCTAAATGAAAGTTGTAGAGCATAATCTCACCTACGCGTGGATATAAAGAACGCGAAAAACGGAGATCGTACGCGAAAGTTACGGAATTTAGAAGTCGGAAGCAGGGATTACGCTCCGCGTACTCTGGGAGTACGCCCCGCGTACTAGACCCAGAGTCGAGTCCCATCGGCCCGCCCAAGCTACGTTTAGCTAGACCCGAGTCGTAAGCCATGACGCCATTCTACGCCCCGCGTAACCAAGAACGCCCCGCGTACCGAGTACGCCCAGCGTACTCTTGAAGTACGCGCCGCGTACGAGGGTTTCCAGCCCTATAAATAGAAGGCATGAGCTCGAGTCTTTGCACACCTTTCTCAATTCTTCAGTCACTCTCACACCCTTCCAAGCACCAGAGACCATTCCCTCACCCCGGTTTCCGCACTCGAGCCCCGGCGAAAGATTTACGCTGCAGAGATCCCCGAAGAGCCCGACAACGCGACCATCCGCGGACGAAGTTCTGCTCAACCCTAGCCTCTCTCTTCGAAACGAGTGAGTTCATACCCCTACTTTTCAATTCTTTTCACGTTTTAAGGGGGGAAATATAAGTACATTACAAATCAAAGTATTATTTTTATAATATCGTTCTTATAAAGTGTTGATACAAAAATAACTTTATGTTTTAAAGGGATATTATATCACCAAGTTGTTATTACCAAATGGGAACATACTTTTGACAAACTATAATGAGCATAGTATTCAAGTGATTCATACATTTTACATATACATCTCGACAAATGAAATGCTTTCAAAAGAAGTACAGTCTTTTATCATCGTAAATCTGTTTATACCTAGTAATGTGAGACAGCTTCACGTACGTTCGAGTATGCATTATTAAGTCCTGTATTATATACCATAATCCCTTGTAGGGGGAGCGTGATACTTGTGTATAGATCTATACGGGATTGACAATCCCACACCTAAGCTGTTAGCTACAGCTAAGCCGGCAGGCCTGGGGTGACAAATGTCATAACAGTTCCAACGCCTGAAGAACGTTGTTACAGGACAACAATGTCATTAGCATGGTTATAAAACTCACATAAAAGTATAAAAACAAGTTAGATTTACGAGATTCATACATGCATTTCACTTTTCTATTTTATTGTTAATACAAATTTTATCACCATTATTCAAGCATGGAAAACACTAATGCACTCCAACACGGGAAACTTTTCAAATCATTTATAGAAAATATTGGATTTTCTGAAAACCTCGTTCATCGATTTACTATCAAAAAAGGACATACTTTTCAATGCAAAAACACTCATGAACTCACCAACTTAATTGTTGACACTTTTTCGAAACCACTTGTATTTCTCAGGGAATCAGTAATACACGTAACCACCAGCTTTTGGAGAAAGGAACACTAAGGATGTTTTATTATGGAACATTTATCATCTCATTGTAATATTCTTTTGCTATCATGTATAACGCAACAACATACGTTTTCATTATATATGTGATGGTTGTGTTGCTTTCTTTACAATATTCAATGGTTGTGATACTACGTGAAGTCATCCACCCCCGAATGTTTCCGCCATTCTGGTTTGGGGGTGTGACAGATTGGTATCAGAGCATTGTTTATAGTGAACTAAGTATATCGAACAACAAACGATATACAAACTATAAATACAAAGGGGACCAAAAACCCTCTGATGAAACATTTTCATGAACAAAAGATATAAATTTTTACAACCATGCATTAATCTAGTATCATAACAAGTTTTACTAAAAAGTATTAAGGCAAGTTACGACACTACGATTGAGCCTCGGGGTATGTAATCAGGTCGAGAATAAATATAGCCTGATCAACTATATTTATCCTGGATTTGACCAACGTACGTCGAGGAATGGTCGTAGTGGACAACAAGCCAAGAACTTACCCAAATACAAATCAATTTAGTTTCGCCCAATTGTAATATTATAGGAGTATTATTAAAAATAGTTGTACAAATTATAGTTAAAAATAATAAGTCGCTAAATAGAATTTTCTTTTCTCATAAAGTTCTCATACGTCTATCCTAGTACAGAAAAATGGCCGGATTCCATTTACCAGGAGATCCCTACTACCCAAACCAAGGCAACGGCGGTTGGATAGAAGAAGACCCGGAGGAAGACCCAGAGGAAATCGAAGAAGAAGTCAAGGAAGAACCCGAAGGGGTTATCGAGGGAGAATTCGAAGTCGAAGTCGGAGAGGAATTCGAAGTCGACGAGGAGATCGTGGAAGTTTCTAGCGGGACAGACTCCGAGCCAGAAGTGTACGACCCTCCCATCCCTCATCCTCCCGAAATCAGACCATATCAACCGGGACCCATTCCCATGTGGGGAAGTCACCTCTACTACTGGAGCCGCCAGCAAGGTGTACACCCTCCTTTCGGCATGTGCCGAGATTTTTACAATGTCAATGGGGGAAGCTCAGCTGATCGAGCACTTCCTGTTATCGTGAACGCTATAGCTACCCAGAACTACGAGACGGACAGGCAGGCAACCAGAGTTCGTGAGGTCAATGCTGCTACCCAAGGTAACGCCGCTGACATCCGCCGTCTGGAAGGACTACATGAGAATACCCAAATCTACACGGGGACACTTCAGAACCAAATGATAGTGGCTCTGGCAGAAATAAGAGGGATGAAGGAACAACAAGCGGATCTTGAGAGGCGACTGATGGGAGTCAAACGGTCGGATGCCGAATCTAGCTCCAAACGCCGCAAGTAGAGCTTGTACGATGCCCAACAATTTTGTTATAGATTAGGATTTCGGATAAAAGTTTTCCTTTATTTCCCTTGTTTTCCCTGTTGTATCCGTAATCAGAGATCTCTAGGAGGATCAAATTTTCCCGAACAAGATATGCAATGTAACACACCTCAGGTGTGACCTATATGTATAAATATGAAGTATTTCTTATTATATACCTCTCAGAAATTTCGAGTTTTAAATTTCTATGCCTACCTTGAAACCATAAACTAAAGTCAAAACAAATTACAAGATGCAACTAAAACACGATTGTCAAAACATTAGAAACTTATAGTATTCATTCTTATTTTTTTCTCTACCAGAACATGCCTCCTCGTAGATCAACACGCAGAAACTCAACTTCAACACCACCTCCACCACCTCCTCTAATTATGGACACCATTATGTTCCAGACTGCTGTAACCGCTGCTGTAACTGCAGCAATGGCTCAAATGAGCAACAACGGATCGGGGGGAGGAACAAACAGTTTTACAAATGGACAAGGTCAAAGTCGTTCAGGGGTATGCACTTACAAAGACTTCACCAACGGAAAACCTATTCCCTTTTACGGGACTGGGGGAGTATTGGCTCTATCTCAATGGATAGAGAAAACAGAAGCTGTATTCGAAATCTGTGCATGTCCTGAAGAAAGCAAAGTAAAGTTCGCCGCTTTTACTTTCTCTGAACGCGCCCTGACATGGTGGAACGGCCACGTCCAGACACTAACCCTGGTGGTGGCAAACTCCATGGGTTGGGAAAACCTGAAAAGAATGCTCCTTCGAGAATACTGCACAAGAGGCGAGATTCAGAAGCTTGAACAGGAACTGTGGAACCTCTCGATGGTAGGATCGGAGATAGCTGGTTACACCAACAGGTTCAGTGACTTAATAACACTTTGCCCAGGAATGTTAACCCTGGAGAGCCAGAAGGTCGAGAGATACATCTGGGGACTATCACCCCAACTGCGAGGAAGTGTGCTAGCTTCCAGACCCTTGACCTTCGCCAGCGCCAAGGAACTAGCGCAATCACTTGTTGATCATGGTGTCTGTCAAGGAGTCGCGGCTATCATGGCTGAACCAACCAAAGGGAACAGCAACAATGAAATCAATACCAACAACAACAACAAGAAGAAACTTTGGAACAAAAGGAAGAGACAAACTTCGCAAGAACCTTCAAAGAAGCAAATAGTTGCGGTTCATGCTGCTACTACCCCCACCACAACTCCTGCTACCTCTGCGCCAACAAAACCATATGCGGGAATTCTGCCCAAGTGCAGCAAGTGCAACTACCATCACCATGGTATTTGTCGCGAGATGCACTGCAAGAACTTCGACAAGAAAGGGCACACAGCCCGTTTCTGTAAAGCACCGGCACGACCAATCACTCAGATTTCTGGCACTGGAGTAAGCCGGGCGTGTTATGGGTGCGGAGAGACTGGACACTTCAGGAGGGATTGTCCCAAGGAAAGGAATATTGGCGGTGTGGGGAAAGTGCTGGCAGTAGGACAGAGAGAAGCAATAGCGGACCCCACGGTGGTTACGGGTACGTTTCTACTCAACAACACTTATGCATGCATACTTTTTGACTGCGGTGCAGAGAGAAGTTTTGTGAGTCATAAATTCAAATACCTACTTAATCAAGAACCCCAACCACTCAATAAAATATTCACTGTAGAAATGGCAAACGGTAAAACAGAACACGCAAACGATTTATACGTAGGGTGCACACTAAATTTAAACGAGCACTTGTTTCAAGTCGATCTTATGCCCATTTCCATAAGAAGTTTCGATGTCATCATCGGTATGGACTGGTTGAGCCTTCACCATGCCGATATCCTTTGCCATGAAAGGGCTGTTCGCTTAAATCTGCCAAACGGCGAAACTCTTGTCATTTATGGCGACAAACCTAGTTCAAGTTTACAAATCATTTCCTGTATTAAAGCACAAAAGTATCTTCGTAAGGAATATCATGCCTTTCTAGCCCACGTAGTAGACAAGAAACGAGAATCGAAAAACATTAAAGATATTCCGGAAGTCTGCAACTTCCCGGATATTTTCCCAGAAGATCTTCCAGGAATCCCACCCGAACGTCAAGTTGAGTTCAGAATCGACTTAATCCCCGGAGCTACCCCTGTAGCAAAGTCACCGTACCGTTTAGCCCCAGCCGAGATGCAGGAACTATCCAGTCAATTAAACGAGTTGCTAAGCAAGGGATTAATCAGACCGAGCTTCTCACCATGGGGAGCGCCAGTCCTGTTCGTGAAAAAGAAGGACGGATCCTTTCGCATGTGCATCGATTATCGGGAACTAAACAAACTCACGATCAAGAACCGATATCCCTTACCGCGCATAGACGATCTATTCGACCAACTGCAGGGGGCAAGCTACTTCTCAAAGATCGATCTAAGGTCTGGTTATCACCAACTACGAGTACTGGAAGGAGACATCCCCAAAACGGCTTTCCGAACACGTTATTGTCACTATGAATTTGTGGTAATGCCCTTCAGATTGACGAATGCTCCAGCAGTGTTCATGGACTTGATGAACCGAGTATGTCGTCCCTTCCTGGACAAGTTCGTGATCGTGTTCATAGATGATATACTCATCTATTCAAGAAGCCAGAAAGAACACAGCAAACACCTCCGCCAAGTACTGGAAACATTAAGGGCAGAGAAACTTTACGCAAAAGTTTCCAAATGTGAATTTTGGATTCGGGAAGTGGATTTCCTACGACATGTTGTAAGGAAAGAAGGAATACACGTGGACCCTTCCAAGATAAAGGCAATAGATAATTGGACTACTCCAAGAACCCCTACAGAAATCCGGCAATTTTTGGGACTCGTCGGGTATTACCGAAGATTCATACCGAACTTTTCAAAGATTGCCAAGCCACTTACCACCCTAACCCAGAAGAATGTGACCTTCGACTGGGGAGAAAAACAAGACAGCGCATTTCAGACACTAAAGCGAGCCTTATGTAGTGCGCCCATCCTAACCTTGCTAGAGGGAACGGAGGACTTCGTGGTCTATTGTGATGCATCAAACCAAGGACTTGGGTGTGTCTTAATGCAAAGAGGGAAGGTCATCGCCTACGCCTCAAGACAACTAAAGACGCACGAAGTGAACTACACAACGCACGATCTTGAGCTAGGAGCAGTCGTCTTCGCTCTGAAGATATGGAGACACTACCTCTACGGCACAAAATGTACAATCTTCACCGATCATAAAAGCCTCCAACATATCCTCAATCAGAAGGAACTCAATATGAGACAAAGACGATGGGTAGAACTACTAAGTGATTACGAGTGCGAAATTCGATATCACCCTGGAAAGGCTAATGTAGTGGCTGATGCACTCAGTCGGAAGGAGTACTCAGGACGCCGAGTGAAGTCCCTAACTATGACGATCCATTCACACCTGTCCACGCAAATCAAGGAAGCCCAAATAGAAGCCTTGAAATCCGAAAACATGACAGGAGAAGCCCTAAGGGGAATGGATAAGAACCTTGAGACCAAGAGCAACGGGATTCGTTATTTCATGGATCGAATTTGGATACCGAAGTTTGGTGGATTTAGAGAAATCATTATGGACGAAGCCCATAAAACACGATACTCCATACATCCCGGCTCCGATAAGATGTATCTCGATCTCAAGAAGTTGTACTGGTGGCAAAACATGAAAGCCGAAATTGCTACCTACGTGAGCAAATGCCTGACATGTGCCAAAGTCAAGGTGGAATATCAGAAGCCCTCGGCTTTATTACAACAACCAGAAATACCCGAATGGAAGTGGGAGCGGATAACCATGGATTTCATAACAAAATTACCCAAGACAACAAGCGGACTCGACACCATTTGGGTAATTGTCGACAGGTTAACTAAGTCAGCGCATTTCCTACCGATCAAAGAGACGGATAAATTGGAGAAGTTAACAAGGACATACCTCAGAGAAATTGTACGACTGCATGGTGTGCCCATATCCATTATCTCGGACCGAGATAGTAGATTCACCTCAAGGTTCTGGCAGTCGTTACAAAAAGCTTTGGGAACAAGGCTAGACAAGAGTACCGCTTATCACCCACAAACCGACGGCCAGAGTGAGAGAACTATACAAACCCTAGAAGACATTTTAAGAGCTTGCATAATCGATTTTGGCAAAGCATGGGACACACATCTACCATTGGTCGAGTTCACGTACAACAATAGCTACCACACCAGTATCAAGGCTGCCCCGTTCGAAGCCCTCTATGGCCGCAAATGCAGGTCACCTTTGTGCTGGGCCGAAGTGGGGGACACGCAACTAGCAAAAGGACAAGCAACTGACAACACGCTCACTGGACCAGAAATCATAAGGGAGACTACGGAGAAAATTGTTCAAATCCGAGAACGTCTAAAAGCTTCAAGAGATAGACAAAAGAGTTACGCAGATAAGAGACGCAAACCCTTGGAATTCCAAGTTGGAGACCATGTCCTACTCAAAGTCTCACCTTGGAAAAGCTTAATACGCTTCGGAAAACGTGGAAAACTGAACCCTAGATACATCGGACCATTCGAGATCCTTGCCAGGATCGGTCCAGTGGCTTACAAACTTAGACTACCTCAGGAGCTCCACAACGTACACCCTACATTTCACGTATCGAATCTGAAGAAGTGCTTATCCGACGAGACCCTTGTCGTCCCTCTAGACGAAATTGCAATAAATGAAAACCTCCAGTTTGTCGAGGAACCAGTAGAGATCATGGATCGGGAAATCAAAAGGACTAAACAAAGCCGAATACCCATTGTAAAGGTCCGCTGGAACGCCAAGCGAGGACCTGAATACACTTGGGAACGCGAGGATCAGATGAAACAAAAGTACCCGCATCTTTTTCCAAAACTGTAAACGCTATCTTAGAGTAAATTTCGGGATGAAATTCCCTTAACAGGGGGATGATGTGACAACCCTATATTTTTCCAAAAGCATTGTAACGCTCGGAAGCTAAGTACAACGAAATTAACCTCGAAAATAAAGTGTTCAAGTATCTAAGTTGGGATGCATCGAATATTAGATATCATGCCAAGGTTTCCAAAAACATAAAGAACGCTCAAAACCGAGTTATATTGAAGAAATTATAACCACTCGTATATTTACGACGCGACGTTAAAACATTATTTGACGTAAAAAGTAGAATCTCAATAAAATGCATTTTAAGCCTTAAGTATCTAAACAAAAGTCGTAGATCTCGTTGAAAGGTGAACGTGCATAAAAAGATCGCCCAAATTGGACCTCATATGAAGAAGTTACGAATTTTCAAAGTTTCGTAATGGTAGTAGAGGGCTAAAAACTCAGATTGAAGACCGAGTGTTATTTAGCTAACGCAACCTAAACGAAAGTTGAAGATCTCCTCAGTAGTAATAAAACAATAAAAAGACAAACGAAAACCGACGCTGAATAAAGAACCTATGAATTTTTAACGAACTTTAGGAGGTCCGGCCTATTAAAATTATATCATTAAAAATAAAGTCAAAACTAGCCGACGGAGTCTAAATGAAAGTTGTAGAGCATAATCTCACCTACGCGTGGATATAAAGAACACGAAAAACGGAGATCGTACGCGAAAGTTACGGAATTTAGAAGTCGGAAGTAGGGATTACGCCCCGCGTACTCTGGGAGTACGCCCCGCGTACTAGACCCAGAGTCGAGTCCCATCGGCCCGCCCAAGCTACGTTTAGCTAGACCCGAGTCGTAAGCCATGACGCCATTCTACGCCCCTCGTAACCAAGAACGCCCCGCGTACCGAGTACGCCCAGCGTACTCCGGAAGTACGCGCCGCGTACGAGGGTTTCCAGCCCTATAAATAGAAGGCATGAGCTCGAGTCTTTGCACACCTTTCTCAATTCTTCAGTCACTCTCACACCCTTCCAAGCACCAGAGACCATTCCCTCACCCCGGTTTCCGCACTCGAGCCCCGCCAAAAGATTTACGCTGCAGAGATCCCCGAAGAGCCCGACGACGCGACCATCCGCGGACGAAGTTCTGCTCAACCCTAGCCTCTCTCTTCGAAACGAGTGAGTTCATACCCCTACTTTTCAATTCTTTTCATGTTTTAGGGGGGGGGGGGGGGAAATACAAGTACATTACAAATCAAAGTGTTATTTTTATAATATCGTTCTTATAAAGTGTTGATACAAAAATAACTTTATGTTTTAAAGGGATATTATATCACCAAGTTGTTATTACCAAATGGGAACATACTTTTGACAAACTATAATGAGCATAGTATTCAAGTGATTCATACATTTTACATATACATCTCGACAAATGAAATGCTTTCAAAAGAAGTACAGTCTTTTATCATCGTAAATCTGTTTATACCTAGTAATGTGAGACAGCTTCACGTACGTTCGAGTATGCATTATTAAGTCCTGTATTATATACCATAATCCCTTGTAGGGGGAGCGTGATACTTGTGTATAGATCTATACGGGATTGACAATCCCACACCTAAGCTGTTAGCTACAGCTAAGCCGGCAGACCTGGGGTGACAAATGTCATAACAGTTCCAACGCCTGAAGAACGTTGTTACAGGCCAACAATGTCATTAGCATGGTTATAAAACTCACATAAAAGTATAAAAACAAGTTAGATTTATGAGATTCATACATGCATTTCAGTTTTCCATTTTATTGTTAATACAAATTTTATCACCATTATTCAAGCATGGAAAACACTAATGCACTCCAACACGGGAAACTTTTCAAATCATTTATAGAAAATATTGGATTTTCTGAAAACCTCGTTCATCGATTTACTATAAAAAAAGGACATACTTTTCAATGCAAAAACACTCATGAACTCACCAACTTAATTGTTGACACTTTTTCGAAACCACTTGTATTTCTCAGGGAATCAGTAATACAGGTAACCACCAGCTTTTGGAGAAAGGAACACTAAGGATGTTTTATTATGGAACATTTATCATCTCATTGTAATATTCTTTTGCTATCATGTATAACGCAACAACATACGTTTTCATTATATATGTGATGGTTGTGTTGCTTTCTTTACAATATTAAACGGTTGTGATACTACGTGAAGTCATCCACCCCCGAATGTTTCTGCCATTCTGGTTTGGGGGTGTGACACCTTTTCCCTGAGCATGGTTAGCAGGTATCAAGGGAACCCTGGCAAGGCACACTGGACAGCGGTAAAGAATATCCTCAAGTACCTACGGAGGACTAAGGACTGGGTCCTTACACTCGGTGGGAGTGATGACTTGAGAGTTGTAGGGTATAGTGATGCTAGCTTCTAGATTGATAGGGATAATTTCCGCTCTCAGTCGGGCTGGGTCTTTACCCTAAACTGAGGAGCAATTTCTTAGAAAAGTTCCAAGCAAGTGACAGTGGCTGATTCAACTTGTGAATCAGAGTATAGTGTAGCTAGTGAGGCAGGGAAGGAGGTGATATGGCTAAAGAACTTCATTGGAGACCATGGAGTTGTACCAGCTATTAAAGAGCCAATGGAAATTTTCTGTGATAGTGAAAGCGTTGTTGCCTTAGGCAAGGAACCAAGGGATCACGGGAGATCCAGACACATCGACAGAAAATACCACTTTATCAGACATCGAATAGAAGAAGGACTCCTCGTGGCAAAGAGGGTATCATCGGATGAGAATCCAGCAGATCCCCTCACGAAGGGACTGAATCGGGTTAAGCATCTCCAGCATTCTCGGAGCATAGGGCTGAAGGATGATATTAGATTTAGTAGTTAGATAACCTCGAAATTTGTAAAGTATAATTGACATTAGATGATGAATAAAAGGTGTTTTATTTATGAGTAAGTGTTGCTAGCACTGAGGCTGAGATAGCAGAAATGAGTCGAATACCTTATGCTTCAGCTGTAGGATCGATCATGTATGCTATGACGTGTACTCGACCTGATGTAGCCTTTGCCCTGAGCATGGTTAGCAGGTATCAGGGGAACCCTGGCAAGGCACACTGGACAGCGGTAAAGAATATCCTCAAGTACCTATGGAGGACTAAGGACTGGGTCCTTACACTCGGTGGGAGTGATTACTTGAGAGTTGTAGGGTATAGTGATGCTAGCTTCTAGACTGATAGGGATAATTTCCGCTCTCAGTCGGGCTGGGTCTTTACCCTAAACGGAGGAGCAATTTCTTGGAAGAGTTCCAAGCAAGAGACAGTGGCTGATTCAACTTGTGAATCAAAGTATATTGCAACTAGTGAGGCAGGAAAGGAGGTGATATGGCTAAAGAACTTCATTGGAGACCTTGGAGTTGTACCAGCTATTAAAGAGCCAATGGAAATTTTCTGTGATAGTGAAAGCGTTGTTGCCTTAGCCAAGGAACCAAGGAATCACGGGAGATCCAGACACATCGACAGAAAATACCATTTTATCAGACATCGAATAGAAGAAGGACTCCTTGTGGCAAAGAGGGTATCATCGGATGAGAATCCAGCAGATCCCCTCACGAAGGGACTGACTCGGGTTAAGCATCTCCAGCATGCTCGGAGCATAGGGCTGAAGGATGATACTAGATTTAGTAGTTAGATAACCTCGAAATTTGTAAAGTGTAATTGACATTAGATGATGAATAAATGGTGTTTTATTTATGAGTAAAGTGTTGCTAGCACTGAGGCTGAGATAGCAGAAATGAGTCGAATACCTTATGCTTCGGATGTAGGATCGATCATGTATGTTATGACGTGTACTCGACCTGATGTACCATTTTCCCTGAGCATGGTTAGCAGGTATCAGGGGAACCCTGGCAAGGCACACTGGACAACGGTAAAGAATATCCTCAAGAACCTACGGAGGACTAAGGACTGGGTCCTTACACTCGGTGGGAGTGATGACTTGAGAGTTGTAGGGTATAGTGATGCTAGCTTCCAGACTGATAGGGATAATTGCCGCTCTCAGTCGGGCTGGGTCTTTACCCTAAACGGAGGAGCAATTTCTTGGAAAAGTTCCAAGCAAAAGACAGTGGCTGATTCAACTTGTGAATAAGAGTATATTGCAGCTAGCGAGGCAGGAAAGGAGGCGATATGGCTAAAGAACTTCATTGGAGACCTTGGAGTTGTACCAGCTATTAAAGAGCTAATGGAAATTTTCTGTGATAGTGAAAGCGTTGTTGCCTTAGCCAAGGAACCAAGGGATCACGGGAGATCCAGACACATCGACAGAAAATACCATTTTATCAGACATTGAATAGAAGAAGGACTCCTCATGGAAAAGAGGGTATCATCGGATGAGAATCCAGCAGATCCCCTCACGAAGGGACTGACTCGGGTTAAGCATCTCCAGCATGCTCGGAGCATAGGGCTGAAGGATGATATTAGATTTAGTAGTTAGATAACCTTGAAATTTGTAAAGTGTAATTGACATTAGATAATGAATAAAAGGTGTTTTATTTATGAGTAAAGTGTTGGACAAGGCTACAACAATCATGAGTGCTCATAAGTTCTGAGCATTGGACTCAACCCACGCTCACTGGAATCACTTCATGGAATTCTCTCTCGAGTGATCGTGAGACGGTAGTATCATATAAGTCTTCAAACCTAGAGATATGATTTGTTACTTACAAGTTGGTTATGCATTGATTGTATGAAAACACATTGGTAACTCGATGTTATAAAACGTGCCTTTGTATGTAATTCAATGAGTGGTAGAACAAACATATGAGTCGATGTTTATCTGTTCCTTCTTGGATTAGAAGCTGATATATGGGCCCCTCGATGATTTTGTTTTGACCTATGTACCGGGCCCGGTCAGAACTAAGTCGATGTGTTCAATTAAGTTCTTTATCAAACAAATCGGAAATCGAGAAACAAACTACTGGACAATAAGTAAGACATTGTTCCATGTATTTCTCTGGCTGATATCTAGAACCGAGGATTATACGATCCCTTATCTTAAATGGCATACCACCATCTTCTCAGTTCCGAGAAACCTTGAAAGAGCTACGATTGCCGATTGGTTCCTAAAGTACTAGAGTTATAGTTATTAGACTTATCCAAGTGGGAGACTGTTGGATAAGGTGTCTAAGTCCATAACTATTTCTGGTGTGTACTTGACCCGACCCGGCATGGTCCATTTGGGTTGCATGGCACCATGCAATTGGATAGACTAAATGAGAGAAATAACACTTGGAGATTATTAATATATTATAAGTTCTAATATATTAATAATATTATTTGATTAGTTTGATCAAGAATTAATTTAGAATTAATTAAGTGATCAGAAGGTAACTAATTAAATATATGGGTTGATTATGTAAATCATTCATATCTTGTATAATGGGCTAAGAGGCTCCATGGATTATCAAGTTGGGTTCCACCCATAGGATGCTCCATGGATGCTCCATGGGAGTTACAAACCCATGGGTCATGGAAATGAAGAGTCATGACACATTAGGGTTTACATGGTGTAAACCTAGATGTGTCAACACTATATAAGAGTCCCATTCTCCACAAAATCGGCTACACATATGAAACAAGAGGGCTAGGCCGATTTCAAGAATTGTGTATTCTCTCAAAAGTCTTTCCAAGAACATTTGGTGTTGTATGAAGCATTTGAGGCATCACACTTGGGGTGCTAGGCTCACAAGGTTTCAAGGAACATAAGCAACAACAAGGTAAGTTATTCTATCTTTCATTCAAGTTAAAAATTGTTCCCCATGTATGCTAGATAGGAATATAACCTTCGAATTCAACTTTGCATGATAATTAGACAAACATAGATCCAAGGTTATTAGGGTTGCATGTACACTTAGAAAGTGTTAGAATGCTAAAAACCCATCAGTATTAATCTCAGGTATGTGTTCGGTTTTACAAGCTAGCCAGATTGAAGTTTAACTACTTAGTACTTCCTTTGATAAATGTATGTGCAGATACATGGAAAGGAGCTACCTATGAGATTGTGAAGTGTACCCGCATTTCAAGAGGATGTGGACTTGACCTTGATACGATCATGAGAGGATTGGGAAACACAACTTTTATAATAGTGTCAAGTTGTATTTTGCTAGATATTCAAGAAACTAGTATGTATTTTACTTTATGGTATTCAAATCGCTTGATGGGTTCAATTCGTAGAACACCTTGATTCTCGAGTATTTGCAAATGTATGATACTAAGTGGAAATTCAATCATTTTGATATTTTCATGATGTAGTAGCTTCGTTTGTTATGATAATGTTCTGTTTGTTTAAGGGTTACACTAAAATGGGGGAGGATTGTTGGTGATTTTAGTGTCACCATGTTATTTTATGTAACTGGAACTAACATGTGAACTAAAGTTTTCATAATTTCTACTCTAATATATGTACGGTTTTACACCGAGTAAGCATGTATAAGATCTAATTAGAAGCTAGTTTGACAACAAGTCGAGGCTCCGGGGGCAGCGCCCCTAGGTCCGGGTTTTCCAAAGGGGTGGCGCACCTTTGACGGGGTCTAGTGGCAGCGCCCGCGCAGGGTTTGGGGTAGTCCCCTAATTCCTCTCCGGATTTTACGTATGGCACCATAGTGGGAAATTCAATTTCTTGAGGGTGACTTTGCTAAAGTTAATGAAATTCGTTAGTTTTGGAAACCCTAAATCCTCATTAAAATCTGAATTTCCCTAGCTTGCTTCCAAAGAAACCCATGACGGCCCACCTTAAGAGAAACCCTAATCTCGTTTATTATATAAACGACTCTTCTCTTTGAGAAGAGACACTTGAAATTCTTAAGCTCTCGTTTTCATCAAACAAACACATAATCCTTCTAGTAATTTCGCTTATGGCTTCTGTGCCTAGAATCATATGTGTCCTCTTGGATTATCTTGGATTATCCTAGGCTAAACTTCTAACAACCCATGCATACGGTAGAAATATCAGTTCGGAAAGTGTTCTCATTATCCAAGTGGTATCCAGATCTCCACTACAAACCCTACGATTTCTTACATGATCACCTGTTGATAAACAAACACTCGAAACTAATTTGCAAAGTAACTGCCTTACCTTCCTAATGCTATAGAATAAGGTACGAAGCAATGTTGACCAGACAGAGAAGGACGAGAAGTGAAAACTATAGAGCTAACTTCTATAAATAGGAACTCGACGAGGGAAGAAGTGAGACACCGAGAGGAGGACCGGGGTTTTTCATATTCTTTCATGATTTTTAATGAATGTTACCTTAATTTCAATGAAAAGTCCTTTTATTGACTGCTCATTTCCGCCAAAAAATTATTTAATTAAACTGATATCATTAATATGAAGAAACAAACTATATTGCATCCAGACTTAATTTTGACCACATGGCGTTTTGATCCCCACATAATTTTAAAATGTGGACCGCATTCTTAAAACTAATTTTAAATCAGGCTAAAATTGAAAAAAAAAAACGATATACCAAATTGATCAAAACAATTGAAATTGGGCTAAAACTGTAAAAAGAAATAGGAAAAAATGATAGGGATATATGTTAATATAGCTTGTAAAAGATGTCGGAAACAACTCCAAAATTGGTCTTTGTGATTTACAAGAAAATGTGGATAGAGTCTAAAAAGCTTTTTTCTTGCACAGAAAGCCCAAAATAAAAAACTTTCTTGGCTTTTCTCCTAAACAAATTGAAAAGATTACTTAAACATTTTAACAAGATAAATTTAAGAAAATTAGTTTTAGAAAAAAAAATGGTGCAAGGACCAGCATTTGAATCTTGGTCTACCACCATGCTTACAACAATGCTACAAGCACGAACCATTGAACTATTCACTTGTTTTTGCACCCCAACTTAATATGATACCTTTCTTTTTTTACTTAATATCAATGTTGTAAAAATCCCGATTAGGTCCAATTAATCTCTGATTAATCCCTAGGCGCTACTCAACCGATTAGAGAGTGCCTAGTGATTAATCCATGCATACAAAAAGATTGAAACAGTAGAACCCGATGAAATTTTAACACTTTGAAGAAGTTATATTTCAATAGAAACTATTTGAGGTATGATTAGTGTTGTATTTTTTATATTAACCTGTTATGTTATGATATTAGTGGTATTTATGAACTTTTATATGATATTAGTCCTATTTAATTTTTTAAAATCTAACAAATTAGCAATTAATGGTCCCCTATTAATCCCCCGATTAATCTCCGCTTAGCTGATTAATTGCTGAACCCAAGTCCACCAACTAGCTAACGTCGAACGATTTTTACAACCTTGCTTAATATATATATATATATATATATATATATATATATATATATATATATATATATATATATATATATATATATATATATATATATATATTGGTATTTCATACGTGCAAGTTTTTGGTTACATAAATAAGTGTACTTATTTATTGAATTACTCTCATTTAAATTTTCTATGTCTTATTAGAAAAAAAATTAATCACCATCTACTAATCAAACACATTAATTAAATTATTTTTGATAAAAGAATATTATATACGAGAATACATGGAGTATTAGCAGTCTAGAACACATGAACATTGAAATTGTTTTAACAAGTTGTACACGATGACTGATGGATAAATGGGCAAGGGGTGAAATTGGAACCAAAATATTATGAAACAATTTTTTTAATTGGTTAATAATAAGTAATATTTTAGAAATAATAGAAAAACAAAATATAGACCTTTCACGATATTCATAAACATCTAGAAAATACAGACCTTTCACGATTTTCATAATTTTCTAGAAAAAGAAAATCAAGTTGAATCAGATTTATGATTTGTTATATATCTATGGTAACCGATTAAAAGTTTGATTTCTAACATGTCCTGAGTTAGAACTTAGATTTATATTTATGATTTGTTATATATCTATGGTAACAACATTACTTTAAATCAAATCAGATTTTTTTGATTCACTGTATATCTTTGTTAATGTTATTAATTTAAGTCAATTTGATAACACTAGGACAAAAATAATCAACGGACACACCATCAAACTATGACTATATATACGTATAGTGACATTTTTTTTTTACTAAAAGTGTGACGGAAGATGATCCCATTGTATGAGTCTTATGGTCGTTTTAAAATTTAGTGTCTGGATGATAAGATAAAATATGACAATATCAATAAAATGTGCCAATTTGGTACAAAAATTCGTTGCTATAATCAATCATTTTATCCAATTTATCCAATATTGTGGCGCTAAACCGTCAATAGACACATTTTTTTAGTAGTTGTAATGACTTATATCACCAACTTGTGACATACATGTTGTTTGAGTGTGCCGTTTTGCTAAAAAATTGTGACACTATTTAAAGTTTATTAGGTCTATTGGGTATCTTTTGCATACATGGAATTACGTTGAGCATGAACATGTTTACTAAATGGTCACATCTACTTAATTTCATAAGTGTCGATTTGCTAATAATTTTTCACAAAAAAATCTATGTTTGTGACTATTGCCTATTGTGTAGAGACACAAAATTAAGTAAAACATGATCATACATATTTTAAAGACAAATTTTATTAAAATTACGAATTTAATATTAGCTCACGACCATATTTGTATTACATATAATTACCGACATATAAAAAAATTTAATTATGACTATTTTATATCATTTCGACATAGAGAATCAATTTAAAATTGTAACTGATTTATAGACACATTCGTCGTTGAAATTGTGACTAATATTCAAATTATTACCACAAAAATTGATTACTAGTATAATCTATTTTTTTTTATTTAGATGCACAAACATAACATTGTTGATTGTGACTATCGTTTGTACTATAATCATACGAAGTAATTTAAACCATAACCATTAGTGTTCTGTCAAGAGACAAAATTTAGATAAACATGAGTATTGTCATCCTTATTCGGACATTATTTATATATTAACCTGCCATTTTTTTATATTCTGACACACAAATATTATATAAAACTACCAATACACGAACTTTTAGTCACGTAGTTATTAAATCTATTGAAATGTGGTATTTATTTGCCACGTCATATTTTTTGTTGTTCTTGTTTAAATTATTGTCACAAAAAGTTGAGAAATACATAATTTTAAAAAACTTGTAGACGAATAATTAGTTTAGATCATGACTATTGCATGTTTGCTATGTTGTATACACATCGAAAGAATATAAATGAAAGTAACGATAAACTAAGAATATGAAATGATATCAAAGTTACGAAATAAATATTATTAATAATTGAAATTCAATCCATACATTAAATTCATAATTAAAATAACAAAAATAAATAAAAGATACTGATTACAAGTATTGAATATTGTAAACAAGGCAAGGACATCATAAACCAAAAACTAAACATAACTCCGTATTCATCATGTTGGTAATGTTCATTGTCTTCTTGAGAAGGGAATCGGTTGATAGAAAGTTGTTTTCCGCTTCTTTCAGTTTTAAAGTATTAAAATGTGATAATGAAAACAAGATCCTCATAAATCAAAAACAAGACATAACTACACATTCATCTTGTTGGTAATTGTTCCATGTGTTCTTAAGAAGGGTATCAGTTGATATAAAGTTGTTTTCTGCTTCTTTGAGTTTTAAAGTTCATTGCCTTGAGCCGATATCACATTTTCTACCAATAGCAACAACTTTGAAATAAAAGTTAGTAAATAAAAAACCTTTGTAGAGTATCTTATGAAGTAAGAAAAAGTGTAATGCATAAACAAGTTAACATAAACAAACCTTTGAATAAGGTTTCACAAAGTGTTTTGGCCATGGGACAAAAGTTTTATATGTTTGTTCAACTATTTTGATTTCTCCAATTTCATGAGGTATAAATGAATCTTTTTTTACCAATTCATCAATGGAAACTTTATATAAGTCATCTTGCGAAGGAACTCCATATTAATTGTTTTTCTTAGGATAAGTGAATGGCACCATGAGAAACAATGTTCCTTTTATCCAGATATGATAGAATATACTTGAGTTGCTATAATGATGTGTGATATTAGCATCAGAAAAAAGAAAGAAATGTATGTTTTGCATGTGAAGAAAACTAATATAGTAAAGTGGATTTTTTGGTAAAAATGTTTGCATATCAGGAATGGTTGTGGAAATCTTAGACTCAACAAGTTTTCACGTGGTTTTTGAAACTGTCTAAAATAAATATTTAAGATATATATGGAAAATTAGGATTAACAAAAAATATAAATTAAAAGGAAGGAAAAGTATTAAATAAATACTTACCGGTGTTTTGTAGATTTCAAGGAAGGCGATGGTGTATCGGGAGTCGCAGTCACATACATAGTTTGTACTGTTTTTTTTGCGATTTTTTCAATTTCCAAAAAACGGTGAAGTCTCAAATGATAAAACACAAAATCATTATAAAAATAGAAAACAATGTTGTACTTGTTAGCTAATAATGATATACTAGTGTTAATGATTATGTTGATTCTTAGGTTTTGATGGTATCAGGAGTTCCATTGGTCTCAACAATCTTGTCAGTTAGAAAACCATATCAAATATAACAATCAAGGGAAAAAAAGTTACATAGAAACGCGATTTACAGATACGTTGTTTTTACAGATACATTGTTAACTGATGTAGTTATTAATATTACTTACAAGTGTTTGAGGCAAATTTGTAAAGTCTACACGTTTAACAATAAGATGAGCTAAAACTAGCCATATTGTTTGATCATGTACATTTACCTTTGAAGGAAAATCTTTCAGTTCATCATATTTTTTCTGAACCTCAAAATTTCCATTCTGTAATGCAAACTTAAGCTCCTTAATTTCCCCTCGTTCCATTTAGGATTTGTTAATCATTTTTCGTAAGTAAATGATAAATAAAAGAAAAAGTTATTGTAAGATTGTAACATTAAAGTGTTCATGATGTGTATATGTCACAAATTTGTTGTAGTCATTTATTTCATGAATTACTGCAATATAACGTGTCGAGATTTTTCTACCTTTTTGGGATTGCCTAGATGTGGCTTGATGTAATCAGCTTACAATTTCCTTATGAATGTACATAGAAGGATACCAAGCCTAGTAATCAAAAATTGTCTTTTGGTTTCATCAACTTCAAAAAGTAATAAGAGTTAACAAAAAAAAGTATTTATTGCTGTCTCTTCCCATAGTTTCTCCTACACTTCCGGGGTTACTTTCTTCCAGGAAAGAGTACTTAATTCCACCTTCTCGCAGAAAAGATATCCCAAATAAATAACAAATAATGCTCTATGCTTCACTAAAAACGTACGTTATTCATCAAACTTTATATAATTTTTCTACCACCAGAATTCGTATACTCAGTCCACAACTTTGGCAATCGAGTCATGCCCCTCTTCTTATTTGACTTCAACTTCATAGGAACTGGGTTTTGGATTTCTTGCTCTGAATCTATATTGCTATGATTGTCGCTTTTTTTTCCTTCACTATCTTCAGGGTTTTTATCATACACTTGGGGTTCCATCATCTTGCCCCTCTTCCAGATCATACTCATACTCGGGTGTATCCTCATATTTTTCGTTATTCACCTCCATGATTCTTCGATTGACATGACACATAACAAACAAGTTTTATGAATGATTTTTTAACTTAAAAGGTATGAGTAAATTATATTACACACAAAAGTTTCACAAAATCATTTCATCGAGCACTTGGTGTGCAACAAGCATAGTAGCATGATGAATGAAAATTTATGTTTTTAATGTATAATCTCCCAATCAATACAATCAAGAACATTAAAATCATATACAAATCTTATACTTAGAGTAGAATGAGTCCATAATGCATTTTGAATGTTGTCTATTGATTAATTGCAGTAGAAGTCGATTTTGAAATAATATAGATAAAAACATTACAATGGTCGAATAAATCAATTACCTTTAAATACGAGATAATTATTACGACCTAAATTTAGGCTTGTGTCATACCCCCAAACCAAGTTGGCGGAAAAATTTAGGGGCGTAGGATGTCATGTCAAGTACCACAACATATGCAATAAAGTAAGCAAAGTACAACAACCATTGCATTAATAATGTATAAGTTTTTACATAAGTTCAAACATTAATTGTTCAACAGCAAAAGTAGATATAGAAAGAGACAAAGGATACAACTCGGTACTAGACTGTCTTCGCAAAGGCTCTTGCAGTGTACCTGTCTACTAGATTTCTGAGAATACAAGTTATTTTTCAAGAGAGGATCAGCATTTTAATGCTGGTGAGTTCATAAGTATTTAGTTATGGTTCTTTAATTTTAAGAAAAAATGACTGAGTTTACTCCAAAAAGTCCTATACTTCCTGCTTTACAACTGGAAAGTAGTTTTACTCCATAAAACCGTTTTGCTTAAGTACTGTTGTACTTATAACCTATTTAAACTTAATTTTAACCTTTCATAAAATTATAGGGTGAACGATCCCCGATTAGTTTTAAAAGTAGTTTTAATTCCCCTTAAAACCGTTCCTTTTGTTTGTAGTTTTAAATCCCCATAAAACTGTTCCTTTTGTTTATAGTTTTAAATCCCCATAAAAACGTTCCATTTGTTTGTGGAAAATGATTAATGCAGTAGTATTTATTAAGCATCCACTACTGATGCAATCACAACCTTGATATTAAGATTTTTAATTTGGGTTATTGTGTGATAAGTTTATAAACCATAAATCTACACTACTGGTGTAATGACAATCCTGTAATTATGATAATTAATTAGGGTTAATATTTGATAAGGTTGTAACCATGTTAATTGACGGATGTAAACACGACGACCTTCTGGCATCGTAACGGTGTGACATTCGTCACCCCTCGGCCTACTAGTTCGTAGCTAACAGTCAGGATGTGGGATGGTCTGTCCCGTATTGATCTATACACACAATGCCCACTATCCCTCCAGGAGACTCTGCTACAAAACGTGATACAACAATTGTTTTAAGTACGATTGTTGTATCATGAAGTAGGATTTCAAATTTTTGGTTTATTTGTTTTAAGTCAAGATTGAATGTTATCCTTTTCTTAATAAAGTGGTTTTAAACCTGGTGAACTTATCTAGTAAAATAGGTATTTCATTTGTGTCATAAATTATAACTACAATAATTTATATGTTTTATCTGATTAAAATGATAACTCATGAAAGTACCCCTTTGCTTTACTTGTAGCAAAGGTGACTATATTAGATTAAGGTAACTTTTACGTTCCTATATGTATCAAATATATATATATATATATATATATATATATATATATATAATCAAGAAGGAAACAACCTTCATACATATAACTTTACCTTAAATACACATCCAAACAAGGAAAAGGAAGTAAGTCAATCCATCAGTCCTAAGTCCTCTAAGTCTTAATTATATACCTATACATATGTAACCATGATTTCTAACCTTTATGAGTTTAATGTTCATATATGTATCTAATATATATAGCTAAGGTTTAACTGACAGTCGGATGATTGATCCTATTCCCCCCCCCCCCCCCACCCGGTAAAAGCATTTAAAATCATTTAAAAGGTATATTATAGGAGTATGAACTCACCTTTGGTGGATGATTTGTTTGAAGACCTGAATAAGAGTGTTATACACACGAATGAAGTCCTGAAGCACAAACAGACCATAAACATCATATAATGATACATATATGCATGATATTGGTGTGTATAACAACTAATATGCTAGGATAGACAACCCTTCGACTAGGAAACACTTCAAATGAAGTGTTACAATCCCATGTGATTGGTGTAGGGGTGTTTACGGCCACACACTAAAGTGTTTACGGCCAAGGCTTGATCTAAGAAAGGCTTACGACCCTAACAAGGTCACTTGAAGGGTTCACGGCCGTGAACTCTTGAAGATGATATCCTAAAAGGTGTTTGTTTCATAGGGGTTCAAAAGTTCAAGAGTTCCAATGGATAAAAAGTGTCTAGCTAGGGTTTAAGGCTCACGGTTATGAACCAAACAAGGATGTACGACCATAGGTAGAGTGTACGGCTGTACACTCTTGATGTTCATGACTTTGATGATGTTTCAAGGCTATGAATCAAGTGCTTAACCTTTCTAACTAGATGATAGAGGAAATACTCATACTTTGGAAGTCTTTAGAGAGTTCACTGCCCAAGAACAAGTGCGTGTTCTTGGTGAACTGGATGAATATTTGATGATCTATCAAAAAGTGATGTTTTCATGGATGAATCATGAGATGTTACAAGACTAGGGAGGCTATCAAGAAAGATGGAAGAATCACTTACCACTTTTGAAGATTAAAAGGAGTGTTCTTGATGATAGTTGAGAGAGAAACTGGATTCTTGACTTGGAATTTTGAGAAGTGGTGAAAAAATGAAGGAATATTATATATATATATATATATATATATATATATATATATACACACATATATATATATATATATACATATATATACATATATATATATATATATATATATATGGGAGGTGTTCACGGCAACCTTGAGTGTACGGCCGTACACTCCTCTTGATGGAGTTCTTGGCTCGAATGTAACACGATGAACTTAATTTAACTCATCCCTAAACCCAAACCTTGAATGCACTAGGCTTAGAACACTCAAACAGGCCCTAAATAATGCTAAAATATAGCAAGAACGAGTCTGACTTTGATTGAATTGAATGACTGTACAAGATAGAAATTTCGGGTTGTCACATCATCCCCCCATTAAAGGAAATTTCATCCCGAAATTATAGTTTAAGCAATATACATGGATGAGGCGGAAAGTACGGATACTCATGTTCCCTTTGATCCACCTGATCTCTAGGGGGATCAAGTCCTCGCTATACGGACTAGTACACTTTCGCCACAAGGTACAATTCCGTTTTCGTTCGCTGGACTCCACTGGCTAGGGTTTCCTTCACTGAACTGGATTTCTATAGATTTCTTTACCAAGACGAGGATTTTTCTTACATCGACCTAATCGAGTGGAATAATAAGAGTCTCGAGGGACAAACGCTTTTTCAAATTTTATAGATTTGGAAGGATAGGTTGAAATGTATTGAATTCCCCAAGTAGTCGGGACCAGTAAGCTTCCAGATCAATTCTATCGAGAATCTCAAATGGTCCTAAGTACCTTGAATTTAGCATTCCTGTATCTAAAATATTATGTCCTTCCAGGGTGAGACCCTCACTTGACGTGATCACCATCCTAGAGTTCCAAAGGTTTTTTTCTTATTGAAGGTGTAGCCTTTCTGATTAGTTCTAGAAGTTCTAGGTCATTTTCGGATTCTCACTTTCTACTTGGTAGTTTCCCGAAGAGTTTTTGGATCAACGATTATGTTGTCTGAATTTTGGCATCTAACTCGTTGTGTGGAACCTACCTTAGTCAAGTGCAGAGAGGTTCTGTGCTTGCGACCAATAAAAGTTTTCGAAGGGAGCAACTTCAAATGCTAGCATGGTGAGGGGATGGACAAGTTGGAAAGTTGGTATCCCAAGCTTCTCCATGGTCGATTGAATGTACTTCTCAACATAATCCCTATTGGTTGAATCATTCTCTTATTTGGTCTACCGTTTCATGGATGGTAGGCTATGCTTATGTCTAGTCTAGTCCTCAGATATTTTTTGAAGTGACTGCCAGATCGGGGAGGTGATTCTACTATCTCAAATAGAGATAACAGACATTTGAACACCGAGTAGCCTAACTAATCTCTTGGTCATGTGTTCCACTAGCTTCTCTATTGTGTCCGTTTTCTTCAATTTGGAGGAAGTCTGCAAAATTTATTTTTTTTGTCGACCGTGGTGGTAATCCTTCTAACTTTAACTTTGGTGTGCACAGGACACTTGCCTTACAAAGCAACAATACCCTTTCTTGCATGTCAAGCCACCAGTATAGATTTTTTAGGTCTAGACACTTCTTGTTTGAATCTGGATGAGTGGAGTGTTAAGTATTGTGAGCTTCCTTTATGATCGCTTCTCTGATGTCACTGAACTTTGGTGTCTAGATCAAATATATGTGGTATAAGACTCCATCACCCCTGATCTCTAAGTCCTTATCCATCCCTCTTCGGATTTCACCTGACATGTTTCCAGGTTTCCGGGCTTCTAGTTGAGGCACCTTTATCCACGTGGACAGATGCGAGTCGATAGTCATCGTCAATGATTTGACTCTACGATCTGAGTTACTCTTTCCAACCAAGGGCGTCAACTATTATATTAGTTTAACCGAGAACATAACAAATTTCAAATTCATAGTCCTTTAGTAGTTTCGACCCCGGTCATTTCCTTATTTTCAAGCTCTTTCCCATCGGACATATGACGAAAGGTCTTTATTTCTAGGTTCATGATAAGACTTATACTTGGTTCATTCATCACTACTTTGTGTATACAAATCGTATATAATTGAGACCGACGAGATGCTCGGATGGGTGGCTCTGCCCCAAGTCCACATCCAAACAAGGAACAGGAAATAGGGCGGAATCATACATCTTAAACCTTATTGATCTAAATTATACACCACTATTGCATATACACTTGGCAGTAATAGGTTAATCCTATGAGTACTTATTCTCTATTCATGAACTTGACCCTGCTGTATGAGTGGTCTTTGTAAGGGATCTATTGGGTATGCCCCGGTAGGTAATGCCTTCTGGGATATCTTTTGCATTTCACTTTTAAGTCTAATTGGCTACTAGGTAGGTTAACAAGGCTTAGAACCCCGCTCATGGGTACTTCTGAAGTTTCGATGCGGGAGACGACATGATGGTTTGTATTTGGTTTTCTATTTAGATATGAAAGAATTTATTAGGCGGTTGACTAGGATGGAAGTTCTTTTACATAGCATAAGAATTTTTGCATGTTAAGGACTATGTCAAACCATGACTAATGACGATTTCAGAAATTCCACGATATACTAGATATCGAAATGATATGGAAGAAATGATTTTTAGGATAATATGCTAGATCCAACACATATCATTTTAGCGCTTCCGGTTTTGTCCCTGGTATCCCTACCGCGAACTCATGAACCGAAGATAACGGTCGCTACCAGTTTGAGGGTCCGGATGATTTGGAATTATGTACTTTTCATGGAGAAATTACCACAAGGCCTCTCTATAACCGCCTGGTATATACTAGTCATGTATAATTAAGATTGGAAAGACTATTGACTGAGTGACTCTGCCCTAAATCTACAACCAAACAAGGAACAATAAATGAGGCTGCATCATTCACTCGAGGTCTACAAATCTTAATTATAAATGGCCCTAACGTATACACTAAGCAATCATAGCTTTACCTATAATGGTTTCAAGTTTTATAACAATGTTGTGATTTTGTTTTAACGAGAGAGTAATTATAATTATAATTGGATGTTAAAATTTTTAATTAATTACTAATGTTGAGAAGCATACCAAAATTCTACAGGGCTCCTAGATGCTTCTTTATGTTTTAGGGTTAAACTCCTCCTGTGCTCCCGTCAATTCTCTCTATTGGACAGTCCATCTTGAAATGTCCTATTTCACCACAGAGATGGCATATTGGATTGACCCCAATATTGGTGGTTGAAGTAATGAACTTGACCGGAGTCCTGCAGATGCAGGTGGTATGCCCCTTCATGTTGCATCTACCGCAATACAGTTCTCGGCAGACCCCATAATGATGATAGTTACACCTGCTGCAGTGGGGGAGGTTTCCTAAGTATGGTGTCGTTGGTGTCGAGATAGGAAGGCTGACAGGGGTATTGGCTGCCCCAGCCTGCTGCCCTTCGAAAGGTCCTTGAGTTGAGGTACTCCCTTTCTCGTTCTCAAATTTTCTTTTTAGGATGTTAGGTTTGAGTTCTGGAGTATCTTTACACACTTGTACTCGTTTTTGCACTTGGCTATCAAGACGATCGGGATTATCGATAATGTTTCCACCAACATTTGTGTTGTTAGCATTCAGATGAGCCATGACAGCTTCTACGGCTACTGTAACTGCAGCTTGAAACGTAGCTGCATCTATCTGAAGGATTGGTGTCTTGCCTGTTAGTTGGTTACGTTTCTTCGGAGGCATGATTCTGCTACACGATGAGGAAAACAAACTTGTGAGCGACGATGGTTGATTATACATGTAGGGCTGTAAACGAACTGAACGTACGGCGAACCGTTCGTGAACTGTTCGGCGAGAAGTTTGTTTATGTTCGTTTATTTATTAAATGAACGAACATGAACAAAAATTATCGTTCATTTAGTTAAATGAACGAACATGATCAATGGTCTCGTTCGTTCATTTATGTTCGTGAACGTTCGTTTATGATGTTCATTTACGTTTGTTTATGTTCGTTCGTTTAAGTTTATTTATATTCATCTATATTCAATTATTTTTTATTATATTGTTATATTATATGTTCGTTTATGTTCATATATGTTCAATTGTGTTTTTTTTTTATCTTTGTTCGTTTATGTTTGTTTAGCATGCTCACGAACATAAATGAATGAACATGAACAAAGTAATTTGTTAAACGAACGAACATGAACAAGAAAATCTCGTTCGTTTATCCGTTCGTGTTCGTTTGTTGTTCAGCTAATTTAAACGAACGAACATGAACAAGACCTTGTTCGTGTTCGTTTGGTTCGTTTACAGCCCTATATACATGTATTTTAATTAATTAATTATGCAAATACATTTTCCGCATTTTGATCTATGGTTCTCTAAGTTTCGACCCACATCCCTATGATGCAGTCCTGGTAAAAAGGATGGAAGTAAGTTTATATAAAGGTCATAAATCGGGTGTCGCTCGAACTAAGTTATCTTTAGATAGGGGAATATCACTCTCCGACTTCGAAAAAATTCGAAAGAAATTCAGAACGGAGACTACATGAGAAAGACTTATGAATTATTAGGAATAATCACTCTTAATTGAGATTTCGTGATCCGATATACTAATATTAGTTGCGACAGAAAAAGGCGATAAGCCTAACACATAATGCGAGTAGTGTAACCACTAACTCACTAAGTTTTGATAATTTATTAGTTAATAAGGTGACACATTAGGACCAAAAACATTTATCATGTTTCGTTTTCGGCTTCTCTCTGTTTTCTGTTTTTGATTTGGGTTGTAATGATTTTGGCTCCCTCTGGGTATCTATATGTGGTTCTTCTCTTTTGCAGGTATATTGAATTTCCGTGTCGTCTCACTTCTGATTCTGACTCTTATCTTCATTACTTCATAATGGAGAATTCGAATCTTGGAAGTTCAGGCGAACTTATCACCGATGTCCTTGAAAGGTATAGGCACATGGTGATTTCTATAGTTTCATTACTGTTCATGGATTTCCATGTCTAAAATCTTCCTAATGAATCTCTTCTGGGTCCTTGTTGACTCCTCTGCTGATTGTTGAAGTGGATACAACTTTCTAAAGGGGTTTTTACGAGAATGGGAATGTTTAAAGAATCTTAAGAGGTTAATTAAACATTTTACTATGGGGTCCTTACTGGATCCTTATAGAATTACATAATGTATACAAATTATATGTAGATCAACTCTAATACACCTTCAAATATGTTATACTACTTTATATCCACATCCAAACAAGGAAAACGAAGTAAAGTGAATCCACACATTCTGAGTCTATAATATCTTTATTATATAAAATCTTAGGAGCATACAACCTGCAATTATAGACTTACCAGTAAGGGTCTTTTTAGTTTTCACGCAAGATTATTTATGGTACCTAAAATACTCCTATAGTATTTTAATTATATGTTTGGTTTTAGAATTTCTTGACATGTTTTTAGGTTTGTTTTCATTATATAGTATCATAAAATACTTGTATAGTATTTTAAACTTTATGTTTGGTTCTAGCATTCCTTTATGTATATGGTTGGTAAGTTTCCGACTTGTTACTACACCATCATCACTCCCGAACACATGTTGGTCGTATCTCAAATAAATATAGTTGATCAGGCTATATTTATCAATTACATAACTGCCCAGGTTTGACGGTAATGTCCAACATCCAAAAACTTTTATCTTGTTCTTCTTGTGATACTTGTTGTAGTATATATATATATATATATATATATATATATATATATATATATATTATGGGTGTGCTTATACTTTTATGAAATGTTGTTATATTTTAAAGTATCAGTCTTGGTCAAAATGTTTTTATCCCAATGTATTTATAGTTGTATATCCTTTATGATTTGATATACTGAGTTCACTATAAACAATGCTCTGATACCAATCTATCACACCCCCAAACCGAATTGGCGGAAACATTCAGGGGCGTAGGACGTCATGTCAAGTATCACAACACATGCAATATAGTAAGCAAAGTACAACAACCATTGCATTAATAATGTATAAGTTTTTACATAAGTTCAAACATTAACTGTGCAACATCAAAAGTAGATATAGAAAGAGACAAACGATAAAGCTTGGTACTAGGCTGTCTTTGCAAAAGCTCCTAGAGTGTACCTGTCTACTAGATTCCTAAGAATACAAGTTATTTTGAAAGAGAGGATCAACATTTTAATGCTGGTGAGTTCATATGTATTTAGTTTTAACAAAATGACTGAGTTTACTCCAGAAAGTCCTATACTTCCTGCATTACAAATGGAAAGTAGTTTTACTCCATAAAATCGTTCTGATTAAGTATTATTGTACTTATAACCTATTCAAACATAATTTTAACCATTCATAAAATTATAGGGTGAACGATCCCCGATTAGTTTTAAAAGTAGTTTTAATTCCCCATAAAACTGTTCCTTTTGTTTGTAGTTTTAAATCCCCAGAAAACCGTTCCTTTTGTTTGTAGTTTTAAATCCCCATAAACCGTTCCTTTTGTTTGTGGAAAATGATTTACGTTGTAGAATTTATTGAGCATGCACTACCGATGCAATCACAACCCTCATATTAAGATTTTTAATTTGGGTTACTGCGTGATAAGTTTATAAACCATAAATCTACACTACTGGTGTAATGACATCCCTGTAATTGTGATTATTAATTAGGCTTAATATGTGATAAGGTTGTAACCATGTTGATTGATGGATGTAAACATGACGACCTTCTGGCATCGTAACGGTGTGACATTTTTCACCCCTCGGTCTGCCGGCTCGGACTGTAGCTAACAGTCGGGATGTGGGATGGTATGTCCCATATAGATCTATACACACAATGTCCGCTCTCCCTCTATGAGACTCTGGTTACAAAACGTGATACAACAATTGAATTGTTGTATCATGATGTAGGATTTCACATTTTTGGTTTATTTTTTGTAAGTAAAGATTGAATGTTATCCTTTTCTTAATAAAGTGGTTTTAAACCTAGTGAACTTATCTAGTAAAATAGGTATTTCATTTGTGTCATAAACTATAACTACCATAATTTATATGTTTTATCTTATTAGAATGATAACTCATGAAAGTACCCCTTTGCTTTACTTGTAGCAAAGATGACGATATTAGATTGAGGTAACTTTTACGATCCTATATGTATCATATATATAATCAAGAAGGAAACAACCTTTGGACAGATAACTTTACCTTAAATACACATCCAAAAAAGGAAAAGGAAGTAAGGCAATCCATCAGTCCTAAGTCCTCTAACTCTGAATTATATACCTATACATATATAACCATGATTTCTGACCTTTATGAGGTTAATGTTCAGATATGTATCTAACATGTACAACTAAGGTTTAACTGACAGTCATATGATTGATCCTACCCTAAGCCCACAACCAAACAAGGAACAAGAGTTAAGGCGATAACAATGATCCTAAGTTTGTTAAAGCTTATATATACATAAATAACTATATGAACATGATTTAATAAACTAAAGTTTTGAGAAATTTAAAAGACAGTTCAATGTTGTTGGCAACATTTTAAAAGATTTTACTGTGACTCTAAAAGAGTTTACATGACTTAAGGTCATTTGGAGGCATTTGGAAATCTATTATTATTATCACAATCTTTATAACGTAAATAAAGTTTTTTTGGTGTGATTTGTATTACAAATATTTTATTTAACACAATTTGATTGTGTTCAACTTGTATCCCCCCCCCCCCCTAAAAGCATATAAAATCATTTAAATGGCATATTATAGGGGTATGAACTCACCTTTGGTGGATGATTTGTTTGAAGACCTGAATAAGAGTGTTATACAAACGAATGAAGTCCCGAAGAACAAACGGATCCTAAAAATCATATAATGATACATATAAGCATGATATTAGTGCATATAACAACTAACATGCTAGGATAGACAACCCTTGGACTAGAAAACACTTGAAATGAAGTGTTACAATCACATGTGATTGGTTCAGCGTGTTTACGGCCACACACTAAAGTGTTTACGGACAAGGCTTGATCTAAGAAGGTTTTACGGCCCTAACAAGGTTACTTGAAGGGTTCACGACCACATGGCGGGTTCATATGGGTTCAAGAGTTCAAGAGTTCTTGACCGTGAACTCTTGAAGATGATGCCCTAAAAGGTGTTTGTTTCATATGGGTTCAAGAGTTCAAGAGTTCTAATGGATAACAAGTATCTAGCAAGTGTTTAAGGCTCAAGGTTAGGAACCAAATAAAGGTGTACGGCCATAGGTAGAGTGTACGGCTGTACACTCTTGATGTTCATGACTTTGATGATGTTTCAAGGCTATGAATCAAGTGCTTAACATGTCTAACTTGATGATAGAGGAAATACTTACACTTTGGAAGTCTTTAGGGCGTTCACGGCCCAAGACAAGTGTGTGTTCTTGGTATTCTTGGTGAAAAGGATGAAGTTTTGAAGATCTATCAAAAAGAGATGTTTTCATGGATGAATCATGACATGTTACAAGACTAGGGAGGATATCAAGAAAGATGGAAGAATCACTTACCACTTTTGAAGATTAGAAGGAGTGTTCTTGATGATAGTTAAGAGAGAAACTGGATTCTTGACTTAGAATTGTGAGAAGTCGTGAATAAATGAAGGAATGTTATATATATGGGAGGAGTTCACGGCCACCTTGTGTGTACGACCGTACACTCATGTTTGCGGCCGTAAACTCCTCTTGATGTAATTCTTGGCTCGAATGTAACACGACGAACTTAAGTTGACTCATCCCTAAACCCAAACCTTGAATGCACTAGGCTTAGACCACTCAAACAAGACCTAAACAATGCTAAAAGATAGCAGAAACGATTCTGACTTTGACTGAATTTTATGGCTGTACAAGATAGAAATTTTGGGTTGTTACAGTTTGTTACCAAATTTACCCAAATTATCTTGATCCCTTGGATTGATCTTCTGATTTTTGGTGGTGGGAGAAATGAAGACTTCCCGCCTTGATTTGGAGCTCCAAAACATTTTGGAAATATGTTTTTCTGCCATTGTCTTTGTGTAATTTTGTTGAAAGATTAAAATCTTTTCCAATTTTTGATCTAATCCTATACCATGAGAAGCATAAAACGAGTTTTCAAACATTAACTTTTGGCATTTGAAATCTTATATATGTTTATTTGATATTGATAGAAATATTACATATTTGGTCCTAGTATATTAATAAATGATAACTAATATATAATATCTAGTGATGAAAAAAAGTGTTTATTTAATAAGATAAATTGAAGTATATTTAAATATAGAATCTTGTTTTTAGAAACAAAATATAAAAGTAAAATTTGATTAGATAATTCATTTGGATTTTTTGGTTTAACCAAAACAAAAAAAATTAAATAATTCTTTCGGTTTTGGTTTATTTCGTTATCCTAAGTTATAAGGTCCTAATCTCATAGTATGTCAATGTTGATGGGTTTTAGCCATAAGAACTTTCCTATGTGCGCATGCAAAACCCTAATGCTTGGATCTAGGCTTTCTAATTAAACATGCTATGAATCCAAGACTTCTAATAACTATTTAGGCTAAATAACAACATTGAAACATACCTTTGAATTCCTTGTTGACCTTGTTGTCTTGGAGCTTCTAGAGTCACAAATGTCACTCCTCTAATGGCTTACAAACACCA
The DNA here is from genome assembly GCF_002870075.4 of Lactuca sativa. NCBI lineage: Eukaryota > Viridiplantae > Streptophyta > Magnoliopsida > Asterales > Asteraceae > Lactuca > Lactuca sativa. The sequence goes on along the minus strand of NC_056623.2, from coordinate 103,246,859 downwards.
CAAGCAAGGAGGATGATTTGGGAGAGAGGAGAGGGGATGGAATTCGACTAGAGGTTCTCTACTTTAGATGAAGTATCGAATTCCATCAGCCATAGGGTCTATTTATACTTGTATACTCCTTAAGGGTTACAGTTTAAACCCTATTGGATAATCTTCTCTTAAGGCTATCCAAATCCTTTCCTAGATAACACCTTGGACGATTTTGAAGCTATCCTGGCTTCTAGAATCCGTCCCTTGTATATCTATAAGGATTTACAGTCTAAAGTTTAGCTATCAAACAATTGACAGTTTATACCCTCTTATTTAATTAATCTCTTTAAGTCACCAAATTAATTCCAATTAATTCTATGACTTATATTAATCAAATAACAATATATTATCCTTTATATTATTCTCATAATATATTAATAATATTTACTCTCTCTTAATATATCATCCTATCAACTTGCTATGGTGAAGGCAACCCAAAAGGACCATGCACAACCGGGTCAAATACTTGCCTAATATAGTTATAGCCTTAGACACTATTCCAACAGTCTCCCACTTGGATAAGTCTAGTAACTATATCCACAAGTACAATTCGGTTTACAATCGTAGCTCTCAAAGACGCTGTCAAACTCTGATCTAATCAATCTTGTCCTTTAGATAAGGGATCTTACAGTCCTCTGTTAGATATCATGTTGACAATCCTATGGAATGGTTAGTCAAGCATTTAGGTTTCTCGATCTCCGATTTATTTGACATAGAACTTAATCGAACACATCAACTCAGTTCTGACCGGGTCCGGCACATAAGTCAAATCAAATCATAGAGCGGCCGAGATATGTCACACCCCAAAACCAAGAACGGCGGAAACGTTCTGGGGCGGAGGACGTCATGTAAAGTATCACAACACAGTAAATGTAAATAAGCAAACAACATCATCCATTGCATTAAATATATAATTTTAATACAAGCGTGTTTTGTACATTTTAGACACCAAAAATAATGTATATCAAAATAATAAGATGAGTCTTGAATGCGCTCCATCTTCTCAAAAACTGGCCTTGGTACCTGTCTACTGATGACCTGAGAATACAAGTTATTTTGAAAGAGTTTATCAACATTAAGCTGGTGAGTTCATAAGTATTTTAGTGTCGGTATTTGTCATCCAAAAATGTTTGAACATGTATCAAGTATAAGTTTGTAAAATGTATGTAAAGGTTTGTAAGTGTTTGTAAAAAAGTTTGAATCTCTCAGAAAAACCTATATTTTCTATTAAAGTAGCCTTCTACCAAGGCTTAACTGTTTTGTATGCTCGTTTGTTGTAAAAGTGTGTAATTTCCCAAGTGTAACTATCATTTAACAAAATATAGTTTGTACATTAATGTTTAAGTGAGGTTATCACTAAAATATGCAATGGGTAAATCATTGTAGTACTGTAGTTTTGTATTACAGGAACTACTGTTGTACTAACTACCTTAAACCAGATTTATATTAAGGTATCATGTGATAAATTGCACCATACTATCGACTGGTAACAACGACATACGAATGGTCGTAATAACGGAATGACGTTTGGCAACCGCAGACCTGCAGGTCCGGCTGTAGCTAGCAGCAAGGTGTAGGATAGTCAATCCAGTATAGATCTATACGCAAACTCACGCTCTCCCTCCAAGAGAATTTTGGCTACAACTCGGGCCATGACAATTAAGGCATGCTCCGATACAGTGGATCACAATTGTTAACGTATTCTTGTATATGTAATGAAATGAACTATTCTAGTATAGTTGTATATGTTCTTCCTCTAGTATGGTTGTATATGTTCTCTTTCTAGTATAGTTGTATATCTTCTCTTTCTAGTATAGTTGTATATTTTCTCTTTCTAGTATATTTGTATAAGTACTCGTAGTAATAAGTATTAACTCATGAATGAACTGACTCATTTATCTAGAAATTGCAGTAGTATGATCCTATGTTACCCCGATGGTAACTTACTGATGATGTACTGATAAGTATGAATATGGAAGTACTTTTATGTCTATACATGTATATATGATATATAACTAATATTGAAACGACCCTCGGATGGTCACCCGAAATCCCACCAGACCACATCCAAATCGAGGAAAAGGAAATAGAGCGGATGGCCTTCCTAAGCCCTTTAAACATTACTTATATACCTATACATATATGAGCATGCAATTTATAAGAAGTAAAACAAAGTTTAATAAAAGCATTTGATAAGTAAAAGAGTTTGTAAAACATTTAGAAGTGAAACAGTTTGATAAACAGTTTGAACAGTGATAAAAATCATTGGTTTTCTAGTTATTAATCACATGTGATTAATGTAATCACATGTGATTGATGTAATAACTGTAAGTGTTTAACTTGTATCCCCCCATTAAGTATTTAAAACATTTAAAAGCATTTCAAAGGTTAATTTAAGGGGTATGAACTCACTTGTGGTGAGTAGATTGGATTGATGTATCGGGTACCGTGCTAGGTGGCAAACGGAGACTTGTTCACACGCACGAGCCTAGTTATCGTATAATGAGCATATATATAACTAATTAGCCAAATAATAACTTAAAAAAATAAGTTGGGACACTTAGGAACATGTAAACACTTTGTATAAGTGTTATAGGTCCTAATGGTTGCATTTAAGTTGCTATGGGACAAGGTTAAAGGGTTTGAAGCTTCAAAAGACCTTGTAAAAGAGTTCACCACCCAACAAACCCCACCTTTGGAGTTTACAGTCATAAACTCCTTGAGTTTACGGCCGTGAACTCCACTCTTGGTGGTTTTGGGTGTTTTAAGGTGCTATATTAATCCTAGAATAAACCTAGTACTTGTGGAATAATTTTTGAAGTAGTTTAAGGCCCTAGAGTGCTCCATAGAGGAGTTTACGGCCTAAAGACCATATCCCCTAGAGTTTAAGGTCGTAAACTCCTATGGGGTGTTGGTTTTAATTCTTTTAAGTCACTTGCACATGTAGGATAGCTTCTATGTTTTTGATTTAGGCTAAAGGGGACATTAGGCACACATTTGTGCCTTTACTTGGAGTTTACGGCCCAAGAGATGTTCCTTGGCCGTAAACTCCCTTTTAGGGATGATTTTGATGTAATTTACTCCCCATTCAAGTTACAAGTATCAAAGGGTAATTGTTTTAAAGCCTTAGGGGTGTTTAGGGCACTCTTAGCCCTTGAAAAAGGGGTTTACGGCCCAAGAGCATATCCTTGGCCGTAAACTCCTATAACTTGTGGTTCTTAATTGATTTCTAGCCTCTAATGTTCATACATTAAGTCCTTAATTAGTTGCTTAACATGGAAATGAGACTAGGTAGCTTTTAGGCCTTGTTTTGGAGTTTACACCCCAAGAACGTTCTTGGGCCGTAAGCTCCCGGATCTTGTACTTTAGACATGTAGTCTATGTTATAAAGCATAAAACAAGTAATAAAACACATCTAGGAAAGTAGACTCACAATCTGGGATGAAAACCCGAAGATCCGTCAGAGAGAAAATGGCTTTTCTCTAGTTGGAAATGTGAATAATGAATTAATTTAATTCAGAAATCTATTTATAGTCCTGCAATATTTTGGCAGAAAATACTTTTTATTCTGGAAGTTGGACTATAACATTATGAAACCTGGAATGTTCTAATTTCACAAACCTAGGAGTATCCACTCTCCTGATAACTCCTTAAACGTAAACCCTAATGTACACAAACTTATACGGAAAAGTCTGAAACTCACTGAAACTGGACTAGCTTCTATTGAATAGATAATGTTCGTACAAATGGAAAATTTTGGGTTGTCACAAGATATCACTTTTACCTTCTTAGATAAAAGTTATAGATAAACTTCGACTTATATGCATTTACTTATTCATTAACTCACTATACAAAACATTGCGTTTTATAACACCGAGTTACTGATGCGTTTTCGCATTATCAATGTACAATCAATTAACAAATAACAAACCATATATCTAGGTTTTAAGACTATATGATATTATCGTCTTGCGATCACCCTTTTATATCTTATTCCATAAGGTGATTCCAGCAAGCGCGGGTTTGTTCCAATGCTAAAAACCAGTTCATAAACACTCATGAACGTTGCAGCAATCCTTTGCTATGTCTAACACCATTTAGACAATCTACACACCAATTCATGACAATCTTCATTCATATCTACTTCCAACATATGAACGATTGTGGACAATTTGAACAATTCGATTATTCCTAATAAACTCAATTATTCTGGAAGTCAAAACATGCAAAATGAAACAATAGTTAAACAATTAACATAAGATAGTAACATTACTCATAAATAAAACTCCTTTATTTAATCATCAAATGTTAATTACATTTACCTATTACATGTTTCTACTACTATCTAATCTATGCTAATATCATCCTTCAGCCCAATACTCCTAGCATACTGCAAGTGCTTAACCCTACTCAGTCCCTTCGTAAGCGGATCTGCTGGGTTATCTTCTGATGATATCCTCTTCACTACGAGTTGTCCTTCTTCTACACGATGTCTAATGAAATGGTATTTTCTGTCGATATGTCGTGATCTACCATGATCCCTCGATTCCTTGGTCAAGGCAACCGCTCCTTCGTTATCACAGAAAATCTCCATGGGCTCCTTTATGGCGGGTACAACTCCAAGATCACCAATGAAGTTCTTTAGCCATATTGCCTCCTTTGACGCTTCGCTCGCTGCAATGTAATCTGATTTCCACGTTGAATCAGCTACGGTTTCCTGCTTGGAACTCTTCCATGTCACTGCTCCACCATTTAGGGTAAAGACCCAGCCCGACTGCGAATGGTAGTTGTCCCTGTCGGTCTGAAAACTGGCGTCACTATACCCTCGCACCTTTAAGTCATCACTCCCTCCGAGGACTAAGAACCATTCCTTCGTCCTCCGAAGGTACTTAAGAATATTCTTCACCGCAATCCAATGTGCTCTGCCAGGATTCCCTTGATATCTGCTAACCATGCTCAAAGCGAAGGCTACATCAGGGCGAGTACAAGTCATAGCGTACATGATTGAGCCAACTACAGAAGCGTATGGTACTCGGCTCATTTCCGCTATTTCAGCTTCGGTACTCGGACTTTGAGTCTTACTCAACTTGGCATTACTTTGTATCGGTAATTCTCCCTTCTTCGAGTTCTCCATACTAAAACGTTTTAGCACCTTCTCTAAGTAAGTGTTCTGACTAAGTCCTATTAGTCTCTTACTTCTCTCTCTTACTATCCTTATTCCCAAAATATAGGAAGACTCTCTGAGGTCCTTCATAGCGAAGCACTTCCCGAGCCAGGACTTAGCGTCCTGCAGAGTCGGGACGTCGTTTCCTATGAGTAATATGTCATCGACATATAGAACGAGAAAGCTTACTATACTCCCACTGGCTTTGACATATACACATGATTCGTCTTCGCTTCGTACAAATCCAAACTCTTTGACTTTCTCATCGAAGCAAAGATTCCATCTGCGAGATGCTTGCTTAAGTCCATAAATGGATTTCTCAAGCTTACACACTCTATTCAGATGCTTCGGATCCACAAACCCCTCTGGCTGAGCCATGTAAACATCCTCAGCCAACTTTCCGTTAAGAAAAGCGGTCTTGACATCCATTTGCCAAATCTCATAATCATGAAATGCGGCAATAGCTAGCATCACTCTAATAGATTTTATCTTTGCAACTGGTGAGAAGGTCTCATCATAGTCAACTCCGGGAGTTTGAGTAAAGCCCTTCGCAACCAATCGCGCCTTATACGTGTGTACTTCTCCATCCACGTCGGTCTTCTTCTTGAAGATCCATTTGCACTCAACGGTCTTACGTCCGGATACATTATCAACCAAATTCCAAACTTGGTTATCATACATGGATTGGATCTCGCTATCCATTGTCTTTTTCCATTTCGCAGACTTCGGGCCTGCCATGGCTTCCTTATAGCTATTAGGTTCATCAAGGTTTATTAGTGTACTATCACTAATATACGTGTCCCCTTCGGTAGTAATATGAAAACCATACAACTGGGGTTGAAACCTAACTCTTTCGGAACGTCTATGAGGCAACGATACGTCAATCGGTTCAACCGGAGTTTCCTCCTCGGGTTGGGTGCCAGTGGTAGAGGTTCCTTCATCTATCGATTCTTGAATCTCTTCAAGATCGATTTGCCTCCCACTGTCTCCTTGGCCTATGAGTTCTCGCTCTCGGAAAACTCCTCTCCTTGCAACGAAGACTACATTGTCCTTCGATCTATAGAAGAGATATCCAAAGGATGTCTGCGGGTAGCCGATGAAAATACATCGCTCACTTCGAGGTTCGAGCTTGTCGTGAGTGTCTCGTCTTACGAAAGCTTCACAACCCCAAACCTTGATATGTGCCAACGAGGGAGCTTTCCCTGTCCACATCTCGTGAGGTGTTTTGGCAACCTTCTTAGTAGGGACTCGATTAAGGATATGGGCGGCAGTCTCTAAGGCATACCCCCAAAAAGAGATTGATAGTGAAGAACGACTCATCATAGAGTGAACCATATCCAATAAGGTTCGATTACGCCTTTCTACCAGACCATTCAACTGCGGTGTCCTAGGAGGCGTCAATTGCGAAACTATTCCACACTCCTTGAGATAATCGTGGAATTCAAGACTTAGGTACTCTCCTCCTCGATCGGATCGAAGCATCTTGATTTTCCTGCCCAATTGATTCTCCACTTAATTTTTGAACTCTTTGAACTTTTCAAAGGTTTCTGACTTTTGCTTGATTAAATAGATATACCCATATCTACCATAGTCATCGGTAAAAGTCACGTAGAAGCGGTTTCCATCCTTCATGGTTTATCTAAACGGTCCACATACATCGGTATGTATTAAGTCCAATAGACCCTCACCCCTTTCGCAAGAACCAGCGAAGGGTGACTTAGTCATCTTTCCAAGCAAGCAAGACTCACATGTGTCATCTTCCCTAAGGTCGAATGACTCCAACACTCCATCCTTTTGGAGTTGGGCTATGCATTTCTTGTTGACATGTCCAAGACGACAATGCCACAAGGATGCTTTATCCATAGTATTGGAAGAATCTATCTTCAAAACATCATTTCCCAAGTTATCAACAATCATAACAGTTTCATAAATTCCATTACATGGTATTGCTTCAAAGTAAAAGACACCATTTAGATAAGCCAAAATAGAACCATTCTCATTATTAAAAGAATATCTAAAACCATGTCTATACAAACCATGAAATGAAATGATGTTTCTAGCCATTTCTGGCGAATAGCAACAATTGTTCAAATCTAAAGATAAATTATTCCTAAGCACTAAAGAATACACTCCAATCTTGGTCACAGGCGACGATCTTCTGTTCCCCATGATTAGATTTATTCTTCCTTGCTCCACATCCCTACTTCTTCTTAGTCCCTGCACATTAGAACAAATATGATAACCGCAACCGGTATCAAGAACCCAAGAAATAGCATGATTAGAATCGATAGATTTAATTGTGTATATACCTGTGAAAGACGGCTTGATCTTTCCTTCCTTGATGGCTTGCAGGTACTCTGGGCAGCTTCTCTTCCAATGTCCTATCTTGTGGCAGTGGTGGCACTCTGCCTCCTTCGGGTTAGGGCAGGGCTTAGCGGGATCAACTTTGGTCCCACTAGAAGAGGCACCATCTCGGGCTTTAACCTTGTGATAGTTCTTAGACGAAGCCTTCCTCTTCTTTCCCTTTCCTTGACCAATAGCCAATACAGGAGCAGCGGGTGGATTGGGAGTTAGTGCAACAGACATGTCTTTGAAGTTGCTCTCAGCGACCCTCAAGAGACCTTGGAGTTTGCTTAGGGTAACCTCCTCTTTGTTCATGTGGTAGGTCATCCTAAATTGATTGTACATCGGAGGCAAAGGGTGAAGCACCATGTCGATCGCCAAGTCTTCTCCAAAGTCAACATTTAACTTGCGAAGGCGGTCGACATACCTTTGCATCTTTTGCAATTGCACGGTAAGAGATTCTCCATGACCCATCTTAGCGGAAATCATGTTGGTGAAAATCTCATAACGCTCTTGTCTCGCGTTCTGGTGGTATCTCTACAATAAGTCTTGATGCATCTCGTACGGGTACATGTCCTCGTAGGACTTTTGGAATTCGGAGTTTATTGTCGCGATCATGATGCAATGCAATTTCATTGCATTACGCTCGTGAGTTTCGAAAGCGGTGATTTCAGCTGGAGTAGCGATTTCAGGGTTGATTTTCTCGAGCTTCTCATCGAGGACATACTCCTTATCCTCATAGCGAGCAATGGTGCGAATGTATCTTATCCATTTGCTAAAGTTCGTTCCATCGAAGGTGACCTTTTGACAAAGGCTCATCAACGTGAAAGAACTAGCAGCAGCGTTGTTTGGGTTCGACATCTACAAAAGGAAAGGACAAAGATAGATTAGAATAAGAATCCCTAATTATCACCTAATAAGAAAAATTAGGGCTAGGATCCAACAATAACATTTACATACTAGAAAAGGGATGCCGTAATCTAACATGCAAATAAATTGAAGGTAAGTGAATGACGATTCACTAATTCTCCATCACAAAACCTAAAACTATTAGTCCTAACTGTATTGAGAATTCCTAGGTTCGGATGAGATTCATTGAAACTATTCAATGGCATGTTTAAATCTCGATATGCCCCTCTTGTTTATGACTGGGATACTGAGGATCACAAAGCGGGTGTGAATTACCATGCAAATTCACATGGTGCCTTCATTGTAACGATCACCTATTCGATGTGCCGGTAAACCACACATGCTCCATCGAACTATGATAAACAATGAATCACCCTTTGCCACCTTTGCTTAAAACCAATTAGTGTGCCGTAAACCACACACGCTCCACTAACTTCTTAGCAATGGTGCAAAGTGTAATTTCATGGGATTGCATCAATTCACTTTTCCTAAAGTAACTAAGATTGGGAAATTTTTAAATATGTAGTTACTTTATATTTCTTATTATACTTTTAATGAGAGGATGAGGTTGCCCTATCCTACACGTTCGGCTGACGACCATCCACCGATCAAGCAAGTGGTGGGTGTGAGTGTACACCCATTAAGCGCCATTTTATAGGCCGCAACCTTATACCCACCTTATAGATCGGCTTCGTGAATGAGGCCTACTAACGGTAAGACTAGCATTTTAGTTATACATATATATATATATATATATATATATATATATATATATATATATATATATATTATTCTTGTAATATTATATTAGTATAGGGTTGTATTTTAAAACTTTTTAAAATCTAGGGTTTGAAATTTAAGTTGTCTAAATTAAAACTTTTAATCACAAAATATAAATTTCAAAACTTGAGGACAAGTTTTAAACATATAAAACATGGAGGATCAAATAACAAATAATTTCAATTAACAATTAATTTTCTAATTATCCATATTTGATTTTTTCAAGATTTCTTTTAAGATAATTACCAAAATAATCAAAATAATTAATTAATTATCATATAAGGAAATTAAATATTTTATTAGTTGATAATTACCTTTAATTAGATCAAGATTATAGTCATATATATCAAAAAATCAGATTAGAGATGATCTAATTAGTTTAAGGAACGTTTCCATAAGATAATTATGAAGAAATCCCGAATCTGGCCATTCCTGATGCTTGGACTCGCCGAGTCACGCCTACTTGCCAAGTCCACTTTGGAACTCGCCGAGTTCGAGACTCAGAAACCAAAAATTCGAATTTTGCAGGTTTGTTTCAGTTAATCAAGCAACAATTTAAAGAAAACCAAGCTAGGCTCTGATATCACTGATGGGTTTTAACCATAAGAACTTTCCTATGTGCGCATGCAAAACCTGATGCTTGGATCTAGGTTTTCTAATCAAACATGCTATGAATCCAAGACTTCTAATAACTATTTAGGCTAAATAAAAACATTGAAACAGATCTAGAATCATACCTTTGAATTCCTTGTTGACCTTGTTGTCTTGGAGCTTCTAGAGTCATAAATGTCACTCCTCTAATGGCTTACAAACACCACAAGCAAGGAGGATGATTTGGGAGAGAGGAGAGGGGATGGAATTCAACCAGAGGTTCTCTACTTTAGATGAAGTATCGAATTCCATCAGCCATAGGGTCTATTTATACTTGTAGACTCCTTAAGGGTTACAGTTTAAACCCTATTGGATAATCTTCTCTTAAGGCTATCCAAATCCTTTCCTAGATAACACCTTGGACGATTTTGAAGCTATCCTAGCTTCTAGAATCCGTCCCTTGTATATCTATAAGGATTTACAGTCTAAAGTTTAACTATCAAACAGTTGACAGTTTATACCCTCTTATTTAATTAATCTCTTTAAGTCACCAAATTAATTCCAATTAATTCTATGACTTATATTAATCAAATAACAATATATTATCCTTTATATTATTCTCATAATATATTAATAATATTTACTCTCTCTTAATAAATCATCCTATCAAGTTGCTATGGTGAAGGCAACCCAAAAGGACCATGCACAACCGGGTCAAATACTTGTCTAATATAGTTATAGCCTTAGACACTATTCCAACAAATGTTAACTCATACATCTATACCCCTTCCTCATCTACATTCACAAGTAATTAGCATGTACCATAAACGTACCCAACTATAACCCATACACCCCATATACACCCATTATGGGCCCAAACCCCTACCACTACCACAACTATATTCACTACTCACCCATATACCTTCCAATATTAGTTTTTATAGCTAATTCATACATCCACAACCCTACCTTAGCTATATTCAGGAGTAATTAACCATTACCACTAACCAACCCAACTATAACTTATACACCACATATACACCCATTACGGTCCTAAACCCCTACCACTACGTCAACTATAGTCACATCTCACCCATATACTTTTGAGTATCAGTCTTTACAACTAATTCGTACATCCACACCTGTAGCTCTGCTACATTCATAAGATATTAAGTCATACCACTAACATATTTAGTTATAACCCACATACCCCATATATACCCATTATGGTCCCAAACCCTTACCATTACCTCAAGTTCATTCGCAACTCAACCATATACTTTAGAATATCAGTGTTAACAGCTAATTCATACATCCTCACCCTACCTCATCTAAATTCACAAGTAATTATCCTTTACCACTAACTTACCCAACTATAACCCACACACTTTATGTACACCCATTATGATCCTTAACCACTACGATACCTCAACTACATTCACAACTCACCCGCACACATTCCAATATCATTGTTTACAACTAACTCATATATCTACACCCAACCTAAGCTACATTCACAAGTAATTAATTCGTAACGGTAAGCTACCTAACTATAACCGATACACCCATGCACACCCATTGTAGTACCAAACCCCTACCACTACCTTAACTACATTCACAAACCACCCATATACTTACTAATGTCAATATCAATGTTATGTCCTGTTTATTGTTTTTTAACCGGTTCTTTTTGTGTTAGTTAAAAAACGATATTGTATAGTGTTTTGTTCATGCTACATAAAACCTTGTAGAAATATAGTATTATACAAATTAAAAATAAGTTTTTAATTTTTAGGTATATTTTTCAATAAAAAAATTAAAAATATGCAGATATATAGTATTATACAAATTAAATCTTAGGTTAACATATTTTAATTCTATTTTTAAATAAAAAACCGATTAATTACAGATATGTAGATATATAATAAAATTAAAAATTAAAAATTATTTTTTAATTTGTATTTTAATATTAAAAACATAGCAACTAATGAATATTATACTTAGTATATTAATATATAAAACATTTCTCTTTAATCATTATAATCGAATGTTGTTCGAATTCTAACTCCTCTATAACTAGTCGTAATTAATAGAATTATACCTTGCGTCGACGTCTCTTTAGCATCGATTCATCATCTCCATCGAAGTCTCTTCAACTACTATTCATCATCAATATTACCCATGTCCTTATCTGAAAATTTTCATTGTTACAATTTCTATATATATATATATATATATATATATATATATATATATATATATATAACTACGTCACCAACCGACGATCAGTTTAAGGAAAAAACTTTCTTCGATCAATGGCAAGACAGGCGAGCACTGACCCATGGGCTAAGCTAAGTGTAACACCCCGACTCTCATGTATAAACTTTTCATCCTTATATTCATTTTGAAAGGTCTACTCGACGAGTTGGATGCGTTGACTCATCGAGTAGGAATGAACTTGGCCACGTGTATTAAGTGATAAACTCGACGAGTTGGAGGACACAACTCGACGAGTTGGAGCTCAAGGATGAAAACCTAATTTCCATGGTTTTACACACTATTTAAAGGGTCATTAGCCTCCCTTATCCTCCCTTACAGACCCCCTTGTGCTTAGAAACCCTAAATAGTACTTACCCTCCATATTTTTGTGTTATTAAGCTTGGAAGGTGGATTTTGGTGAGAAGAGCTTGAAGTCCAAGGAGCTTGGAGCAAGGAGAAGTTGTGGATCTGAATTCTACTCCATCTTAGCATCACTTTGAAGGTAACAAGTCATTACCTTGGCTCTCCCTTAGCTAGATCTCTTCGTGCATGGGTTTAGAACCCTTTCTAGTGTATTGCTATAGTATTTCCAAATTTGGGGAAATATCTGAGGTCACAACTTTAGATATGGACTCCTTTAGCCCCTTGTTGTCACAAAGTTCCTGTCTTTGTAAATCTATGGCCTTCTCTTTTCCTTAAACTACTTCTTTAGACTAGTTTGGCTCTTAAGACCTTGCATGCACGTAAATTTTGCAAGTTTACGTGATAACTAGGCCTTAGGAGGCTTGATCTACCAATTGGAGCTTTGGAGTAGCTTAAAATCATATAGAAAAAAAATAGACTGCATGAATTCGACGAGTTGGGAAAGGTTTTCTCGTTGCTTAGTTTCTGCATGGACTTGGCGAGCCAGTAAGAGGACTCAACGATTCAGTTAGGGTTTTCTTGACTATTTGGACACGCATGGACTCGACGAGCTGTTTGGAAACTCGATGAGTCAACTGGGGTGTCACGACTTCCCGTAACCGTAGACCTAGTAGTATCCTTCAGCCTCCAACCTTAAATCCCCAACTATCGGCTACCACCACCTAACTCCCTCTCGTTATTCCGGTCAGTCAAAGCTCCGAGTGACCGTCGTCCTCAGCCGATGCCCTTGCCGTCATGGTGATTCTGATGGGTTTTAGCCATAAGATCTTTCCTATGTGCACATGCAAAACCCTAATGCTCGGATCTAGGCTTTCTAATAAACATGCTTTGAATCCAAGACTTCTAATTACTAAGTAGGTTAAATAACAACATTGAAACAGATCTAGAATCATACCTTTGAGTTCCTTGTTGATCTTGAGGTCTTGGAGCTTCTAGAGTCACAAATGTCACTCCTCTAATGGTTTACAAACACCAATAGCAAGGAAGATGATTTAGGAGAGAGGAGAGGGGAGGAATTTCGACCAGAGGTTCCTTACTTTAGGTTAAGTGTTGAATTCCATCAGCCATAGGGTCTATTTATACTTGTAGACTCCTTAAGGATTACAGATAAGTCCCTATCAGATAATCTTCTCTTAAGGCTATCCAAATCCATTCCTAGATAACTCATATGGACGATTTTAGCCATCCTAAATCCCTTAGGATTCGTCCATACCATATCCAAATGGATTTACAGTCCAAAGTTTAACTATCAAACAATTGACAGTTTATACCCCTTTATTTAATTAATCTCTTTAAGTCACCAAATTAATTCTAATTAATTCTATGACTTATATTAATCAAATAACAATATATTATTCATTATATTATTCCCATAATATATTAATAATATTTACTCTCTCTTATTAAATCATCCTATCAAGTTGCTATGGTGAAGGCAACCCAAAAGGACCATGCACAACCGGATCAAATACTTGACTAATATAGTTACAGCCTTAGACACTTTTCCAACAATCTCCCACTTGGATAAGTCTAGTAACTATACAAGTACAATTCGGTTTGCAATCGTAGCTCTCAAAGACACTGTCAAACTCTGATCGAATCAATCTTGTCCTTTAGATAAGGGAACGTACAGTCCTCTGTTAGATATCATGCTGACAATCCTATGGAATGGTTAGTCAAGCATTTAGGTTTCTCGATCTCCGATTTATTTGACATAGAACTTAATCGAACACATCAATTTAGTTCTGACCGGGCCCGGCACATAAGTCAAATCAAATCATCGAGCGGCCGAGATATCACTTTTACCTTCTTAGAGAAAAGTTACAGATAAACTTCGACTTATATGCATTTACTTATTCATTAACCAACTATACACAACAATGCGTTTTATAACACCGAGTTACTGATGCGTTTTCGCATTATCAATGTACAACCAATTAAAAAATAACAAACCATATATCTAGGTTTTAAGACTATATGATATTATCGTCTTGCGATCATCCTTTTATATCTTATTCCATAAGGTGATTCCAGCAAGCGCGGGTTTGTTCCAATGCTCAAAACTAGTTCATAAGCACTCATGAACGTTGCAGCAACCCTTTGCTATGTCTAACACCATTTAGACAATCTACACACCAATTCATGACAATCTTCATTCATATCTACTTCCAACATATGAACGATTATGGACAATTTGAACAATTCTATTATTCCTAATAATTTCAATTATTCTGGAAGTCAAAACATGCAAAGTGAAACAATAGTTAAACAATTAACATAAGACAATAACATTACTTATAAATAAAACTCCTTTATTTAATCATCAAATGTTAATTACATTTATCTATTACTCGTTTCTAATACTATCTAATCTATGCTAATATCATCCTTCAGCCCAATACTCCTAGCATGCTGTAAGTGCTTAACCCTACTCAGTCCCTTCGTAAGCGGATCTGCTGGGTTATCTTCTGATGATATCCTCTTCACTACGAGTTGTCCTTCTTCTACACGATGTCTGATGAAGTGATATTTTCTGTCGATATGTCTTGATCTACCATGATCCCTCGGTTCCTTGGTTAAGGCAACCGCACCTTCGTTATCACAGAAAATCTCCATTGGCTCCTTTATGGCAGGTACGACTCCAAGATCACCGATGAAGTTCTTTAGCCATATCGCCTCCTTCGATGCTTCGCTCGCTGCAATGTACTCTGATTCGCACGTTGAATCAGCTACGATTTCCTGCTTGGAACACTTCCATGTCACTGCTCCTCCATTTAGGGTAAAGACCCAGCCCGACTACGAACGGTAGTTGTCCCTGTCGGTTTGAAAACTGGCGTCACTACACCCTCGCACCTTCAAGTCATCACTCCCTCCGAGGACTAAGAACCATTCCTTCGTCCTCCGAAGGTACTTAAGGATATTCTTCACCGCAATCCAATGTGCTTTGCCAGGATTCCCTTGATATCTGCTAACCATGCTCAAAGCGAAGGCTACATCAGGGCGAGTACAAGTCATAGCGTACATGATTGAGCCAACTGCGGAAGCATATGGTACTCGGCTCATTACTGCTATCTCAGCTTCGGTACTCGGACTTTGTGTCTTACTCAACTTGGCATTACTTTGTATCGGTAATTCTCCCTTCTTAGAGTTTTCCATACTAAAACGTTTTAGTACCTTCTCTAAGTAAGTGTTCTGACTAAGTCCAATTAGTCTCTTACTTCTTTCTCTCACTATCCTTATTCCCAAAATGTAAGAAGCTTCTCCGAGGTCCTTCATAGCAAAGCACTTCCCGAGCCAGGACTTAACTTCCTGCAGAATCGGGATGTCGTTTCCTATGAGTAATATGTCATCGACATATAGAACGAGGAAGCTTACTATACTCCCACTGGCTTTGACATATACACAAGACTCGTCTTCGCTTCGTACAAATCCAAACTCTTTGACTTTCTCATCGAAGCAAAGATTCCATCTGCGAGATGCTTGCTTAAGTCCATAAATGGACTTCTCAAGCTTACACACTCTATTCGGATGCTTCAGATCCACAAATCCCTCGGGCTGAGCCATGTAAACATTCTCAGCCAACTTCCCGTTAAGGAAAGCGGCCTTGACATCCATTTGCCAAATCTCATAATCATGAAATGCGGCAATAGCTAGCTTCACTCTAATAGATTTAATCTTCGCAACTGGTGAGAAGGTCTCATCATAGTCAACTCCAGGAGGTTGAGTAAAGCCCTTCGCAACCAATCGCGCTTTATATGTGTGTACGTTTCCATCTACGTCGGTCTTCTTCTTGAAGAACCATTTGCACCCAACGGTCTTACGTCCGGGCACATAATCAACCAAATTCCAAACTTGGTTATCATACATGGATTGGATCTCGCTATCCATTTCCTCTTTCCATTTCGCAGACTCCGGGCCTGCCATGGCTTCCTTATAGCTATTAGGTTCATCAAGATTTATTAGTGTACTATCACTAATATACGTGTCCCCTTCGGTAGTAATATGAAGGCCATAAAACTGGGGATGAACTTTAACTCTATCGGAACGTCTAAGAGGTAAGGATTCGTCAATCGGTTCAACCGGAGTTTCCTCCTCGGGTTGAGTGCCAGCGGTAGAGGTTCCTTCATCTATCGACTCTTGAATCTCTTCAAGATCGATTTGCCTCCCACTGTCTCCTTGGCTTATGAGTTCTCGCTCTCGGAAAACTCCTCTCCTCGCAACGAAGACTACATTGTCCTTCGGTCTATAGAAGAGATATCCAAAGCATGTCTGCGGGTAGCCGATGAACATACATCGCTCACTTCGAGGTTCAAGCTTGTCGTGAGTATCTCGTCTTACGAAAGCCTCGCAACCCCAAACCTTGATATGTGCCAACGAGGGAGCTTTCCCTGTCCACATCTCGTGAGGTGTTTTGGCAACCTTCTTGGTAGGGACTCGGTTAAGGATATGGGCGGCAGTCACTAAGGCATACCCCCAAAAAGAGATAGGTAGTGAAGCACGACTCATCATAGAGCGAACCATATCCAATAAGGTTCGATTACGCCTTTCTGCCACACCATTCAACTGCGGTGTCCTAGGAGGCGTCAATTGCGAAACTATTCCACACTCCTTGAGATAATCGTGGAATTCAAGACTTAGGTACTCTCCTCCTCGATCGGATCGAAGCATCTTGATTTTCCTGCCCAATTGATTCTCCACTTCATTCTTGAACTCTTTGAACTTTTCAAAGGTTTCTGACTTTTGCTTGATTAAGTAGATATACCCATATCTACTATAGTCATCGGTAAAAGTCACATAGAAGCGGTTCCCATCCTTCGTGGTTGATCTAAACGGTCCACATACATCGGTATGTATTAGGTCCAATAGACCCTCGCCCCTTTCACATGTACTCGTGAAGGGTGACCTAGTCATCTTTCCAAGCAAACAAGACTCGCATGTGTCATCTTCCCTAAGGTCGAATGACTCCAACACTCCATCCTTTTGGAGTTTGGCTATGCGTTTCTTGTTGAGATGTCCAAGACGATAATGCCATAAGGATGCTTTATCCATACTAGTGGAAGAATCTATATTCAAAACATCATTTCCTAAGTTATCAACAATCATAACAGTTTCATATATTCCATTACATGGTATAGCTTCAAAGTAAAAGACACCATTTAGATAAGCTAAAATAGAACCATTCTCATTATTAAAAGAAAATCTAAATCCTTGTCTATATAAACCATGAAATGAAATGATGTTTCTTGCCATTTCTGGCGAATAGCAACAATTGTTCAAATCTAAAACCAAACTATTCCTAAGCACTAAAGAATACACTCCAATCTTGGTTACAGGCGACGATCTTCTGTTCCCCATGATTAGATTGATCCTTCCTTGCTCCACATCCCTACTTCTTCTTAGTCCCTACACATTAGAACAAATGTGATAACCACAACCGGTATCAAGGACCCAAGAAATAGCATGATTAGAATCGTTAGATTTAATTGTGTATATACCTGCGAAAGATGGCTTGATCTTTCCTTCTTTGATTGCTTGCAGGTAGTCTGGGCAGCTTCTCTTCCAATGACCTATCTTGTGGCAGTGGTGGCACTCTGCCTCCTTCGGGTTAGGACAGGGCTTAGCGGGATCAACTTTGGTCCCACTAGAAGAGGCACCATCTCGGGCCTTCACCTTGCGATGGTTCTTCGATGAAGCTTTCCTCTTCTTTCCCTTTCCTTGACCAATAGCCAAGACAGGAACAGCGGGCGGATTGGGAGTAGGCGCAACAGACTTGTCCTTAAAGTTGCTCTCAGCGACTCTCAAGAGACCTTGGAGTTTGCTTAGGGTGACCTCCTCTTTGTTCATGTGGTAGGTCATCCTGAACTAGTTATACATCGGAGGCAAAGAGTGAAGCACCATGTCGATCGCCAAGTCTTCCCCGAAGTCAACATTTAACTTGCGAAGGCGGTCGACATACCTTTGCATCTTTTTCAAGTGCACGGTAAGAGATTCCCCATGACCCATCTTCGCGGAAATCATGTTAGTGAAAATCTCATACCGCTCTTGTCTCGGGTTTTGGTGGTACCTCTCCAATAAGTCTTGGTGCATCTCGTACGGGTACATGTCCTCGTAGGACTTTTGGAATTCGGAGTTCATGGTAGCAATCATGATTCAATGTACCTTCGTTGCATCTCGCTCATGAGTTTCAAAGGCGGTGATTTCGGCTGGAGTAGCGATTTCGGTGTTGATTTTCTCTAGCTTCTCATCAAGGACATACTCCTTGTCCTCATGGCGAGCAATGGTGCGAATGTATCTTATCCATTCGCTAAAGTTCGTTCCATCGAAAGTGACCTTTTGGCAAAGGCTCATCAACGTGAAAGAACTAGCAGCAGTGTTGTTTGCGTTCGACATCTATAATTAGAAAAGGACAAAGATAGATTAGAATATGAATCCCTAATTATCTCCCAATAAGAAAAATTAGGGCTAGGATCCAACAATGACATTTACATATTAGAAAAGGGATGTCGTAATCTAACATGCAAATAAATTGAAGGTAAGTGAATGACGATTCACTAATTCTCCATCACAAAAACCTAAACTATTAGTCCTAAGTGTTTTTGAGAATTCCTAGGTTCGGATGAGATTCATTAAAACTATTCAATGGCATGTTTAAATCTTGATATGCCCCTCTTGTTTGTGACTGGGATACCGAGGATCACAAAGCGGGTGTGAATAACCATGCAAATTCACATGGTGCCTTCATTGTAACGATCACCTATTCGATGTGCCGGTAAACCGCACACGCTCCATCGAACTATGATATACAATGAATCACCCTTTGCCACCTTCGCTTAGAACCAATTAGTGTGTCGGTAAACCACACACGCTCCACTAACTTCTTAGCAAGGTGCAAAGTGTAATTTCATGGGATTGCATCAATTCACTTTTCCTAAAGTAACTAAGATTGGGAAATTTTAAAAATATGTGTAGTTACTTTATATTTCTTATTATACTTTTAATGAGAGGATGAGGTTGCCCTATCCTACCCGTTCGGCTAACGACCCTCCACCAATCAAGCAAGCGGTGGGTGTGAGTGTACACCCATTAAGCGCCATTTTATAGGCCGCAACCTTATACCCACCTTATAGATCGGCTTCGTGAATGAGGCCTACTAACGGTAAGACTAGCATTTAGTTATACATATATATATATATATATATATATATATATATATATATATATATATATATATATATTATACTAGTAATATCATATTAGTATAGGGTTGTATTTTAAACCTTTTAAAATCTAGGGTTTTGAAATTTAAGTTGTCTAAATTAAAACTTTTAATCATAAATATAAATTTCAAAACTTGAGGGCAAGTTTTAAACATTTAAAACATGGAGAATCAAATAACAAATAATTCCAATTAACAATTAATATCCTAATTCTCTATATTTGATTTATTCAAGATTTCTTTTAAGATAATTATCAAAATAATCAAAATAATTAATTAATTATCATATAAGGAAATCAAATATTTTATTATATGATAAATATCTTTAATTAGATCAAGATTGCAGTTATATTTATCAGAAAAATGAATTAACATTGATCTAATTAGTTTATGGAAAGTTTAGATAAGATAATTACAAAGAAATCCCGAATCTGGCCATTCCTGACGCCTGGACTCGCCGAGTGCACAAGGGGACTCGCCGAGTTCACCTTGGAACTCGCCGAGTCCATGACTCAAAAACCTAAAATCGAATTTTTCAGGTTTGTTTCAGTTAATCAAGCAACAATTTAAAGAAAACCAAGCTAGGCTCTGATACCACTGATGGGTTTTAGCATAAGAACTTTCCTATGTGCGCATGCAAAACCCTAATTCTCGGATCTAGGCTTTCTAATAAACATGCTTTGAATCCAAGACTTCTAATTACTAATTAGGTTAAATAACAACATTGAAACAGATCTAGAATCATACCTTTGAGTTCCTTGTTGATCTTGAGGTCTTGGAGCTTCTAGAGTCACAAATGTCACTCCTCTAATGGCTTACAAACACCAATAGCAAGGAAGATGATTTAGGAGAGAGGAGAGGGGAGGAATTTAGACCAGAGGTTCCTTACTTTAGGTTAAGTGTTGAATTCCATCAGCCATAGGGTCTATTTATACTTGTAGACTCCTTAAGGATTACAGATAAGTCCCTATCAGATAATCTTCTCTTAAGGCTATCCAAATCCATTCCTAGATAACTCATATGGACGATTTTAGCCATCCTAAATCCCTTAGGATTCGTCCATAACATATCCAAATGGATTTACAGTCCAAAGTTTAACTATCAAACAATTGACAGTTTATACCCCTTTATTTAATTAATCTCTTTAAGTCACCAAATTAATTCTAATTAATTCTATGACTTATATTAATCAAATAACAATATATTATTCATTATATTATTCCCATAATATATTAATAATATTTACTCTCTCTTATTAAATCATCCTATCAAGTTGCTATGGTGAAGGCAACCCAAAAGGACCATGCACAACCGGATCAAATACTTGACTAATATAGTTACAGCCTTAGACACTTTTCCAACAGATTCGTCATCCAGCCATCATTTCCCCGTCGCAGATGGTAGAGAGAACCATGAGCAGATGTCCTTTTCGTCGTTGCTGTCGTTCACAATCACAACATTGTCTCCGTTCCTCGGTTGCTACGCCCATGCCCATGTTTTGTCGTCCTCTAGTTGCGTCTGTTACCCCGAAGTGGAGGAGATGGGTGCGTGTTTTCTATTACATCTCTTGTTGATTATGGTGTTGATAATTGCAAGTTGTATGTGCATGTGTTTGTTGGCCTGTAACTGACAAGAACCACCATGGCTGCTAGCTATGGTGCCTGTCATTTCTGTCACTTCGTTTATCGCCACCCGTCACCGTGGAGGGGGTGGCTGTTTGTGTGTTTTGGTGAGTGTGTTGGAGTGTGTGTTGCATGATCGAGAATTAATAGAGAACCACCACCACTATCGTAAGGTGGTGGCTATCACCTCCGACCATCGCCTTCTGCCACAAGGGTGGCTGAGCGTATGTGTATATGTGTTATATTGTGTGTGTGTTTATTTTGGATATTATGTTGTATAATTGTATTTTTGGTCGGAATAATCAAGGAAATCGCCACCACTACCGCCGTGAGCTGGTGGCTGCCGCCACCTGCCGCCATGTTGGGTGGTTGTGTGCATTTATGTGTGATTGGATTGTTAATTGATTTGTTTGGACATGTTTTGGACTACAATTATCACCACCATCATCACGAGCTGGTGGTTGTCGCCGTTAACCACCACTACCCGATGTGTTAGTGGGTGGTGCCCGAATTATTTAACCCTAATCAGCCTAAATATTAATCTTTGAACCTACTTGGCTAGTATTTGGGTTGGAAACCATACTTAGGGCTTAAAAAACCCTATTGTGATGAAAGCCTAGTTAGGTTTGGGTTCTTGTTGGGTCATTTCTTGGACTAAGTTGTTGTGGGCCTTTGTAGGCCAATTGGGAACAGGCTTATGGATTAATGAAATTTTTAGGCTTTAGGGTAAGGCCCATTGGAAAGGCTTGGGACCTATTTGGAAAACTAGGCCATAGGTGGGCCATAATTGGGCCTTGATGATTATGAGATGTTGGACCATCGGAATGCCAAGTGTTTGGACTAGAGTAAATGGTTGGGCCTTAAGGTAAGACCACGTAGATTTTTGGGCCCACTTTGGATAATTCGGCCATATGTTGGGCCTTTGTTGATTATTTGGCTTCAGGGCCTTCAGAGTGTGAGTTTGGGCATTGGTTTTGAATCAAGCTAGGTTGAGGGTAAAGTAGTCTTTTTACCCCAAACATGGACTTATTGTTATGTATTGGAACCCAATTATTAATTGGGTGTTGTTTTGATGTTGACAGTTCGGGAATCTGTCAACCAGCAGCTGGAGTTTATCTGTGGGACTTCACCAGTGCGAGATGAGTCACCACACCATACCAATGGGCCGAAGGCACCAAGGCCGACCCATTTATCTAGTTATAATGATTATTGCGGATATGCAATCGATACACTATGTATTTATGTGAAGACCATGTGGGGGTTCCCATGGTAATTAGTTTTATGTGGTATGCTAGTTGATTACGTGGTATTTGGTATGCTAGATGTCTTTGTGATACTTGCATGGAAGACCCTAGGGTTCCCGAGGCACTTGGACGTATGACCATGTGGGGTTCTTATGACACCTAGTGTAAGACCATGGAGGGTTTTCATGGCACCTTATACGTTTGTATGTATGACTTATATGGGTTATATGCCATTTCTGTTGATTAGTTAAGACCATGTGGGGGTTCCCACGGCAGTGCGTCTATATGTCAGCGGCGACAACTATTAGCGGCGACGTCTATTAGCGGCGACAATGAGGCAATAGCGGCGACACCCCTGGAGGGAAAAGTAAGAGCGTTTTTTAGGCCTACAGGACCGTAGGATGGAATACAGATCGGACGGCTAGGGTTAATTTGACGCGGAACGCCACTATGTAGGCAATAGCGGCGACCCTTTTAGCGGCGACGCGAGGCAATAGCGGTGACATGTAACGTGTTAATTACATGTCACTGCTAATGGCTAGCGTCGCCGATATTGCCAACATTTCTTGTAGTGTCAGATTAGATAGAAAACTGTAAGTCATAAAAACTATGTTATGGATTATTAGAATAACAAAAACGAATGATGACAATGCTCTTAATTGATTTCTCTCTTCCAGAGATATATATAGGTTTATTTTGTCTCATTTCTATTTCTCAAAGATTTTTCTCACCTAAAAAGTGAATGTATATTGGTATTTATAAGTTTATGTTCTTTTAAAAGTTCGTGCCGCTTAGGCTTGGTTATCGCATTGCTAACCGTTATCTAATCACGTGTTCTCCATGCTTCAAACAGATAATTGTTATCACTCCATTACCCGACGTGAAGATCCTATGATAATGATGCTAAACATCTTAACTTCCAATCTTTTGCATCGTCAATATTTTTAATCTTTTCCCTTCTAAAATGTAGTAATTTGTCTCATTTTTATTCAAAGGCATTTTGAATGCTACAAAACAAAATATAAGCTATTTAAATATAATTTTCTTATTTTTAATATTAAATTTAAAAAATACTATGATAAAGCATAAAATATATAATTAAATACGGAAATATCATGCACCATTCAAGGAGATTTATAATCTATGAGATCCAAAAATAATTAGCAACACTACACATGAAATCAATTGGTTACAAAATAGAAATAGTTCAGAGCATAACAAAGTTGCTCCAATCTAGGTAATATGGATATGGTAGGGAGAATGGGTTGGCTCGATGATGATCGTCACAGTGTGGAATAGTGTAAAAATTAATGAGGTAGTCGTTCCATTTATTCATCTCCTTGCAATTGTTCGGGTAGCCTACGCTGTCCTCTTTCCATTATAATCTGCAAACATCCAAAAACAAATACAACCGATTGGTGATCAGTTTAGATCGAACTTCAAACCAAAAATTGATACTCATTTGACCCTATTAAGCACCTTAATTCTTGCAATTTCATGTGAATTTGTTTATCATTGCGCAATAACAATGTACCGATTTCAACAACTCTCGGGTTTGGCTATATACCGATGTTTTAACTGGTTATTCTTCAACCTCAAACAATTCGAAGTTTAGGGTTTAGAAACATACCTTTATAGTGGATTATTACATGTAAACATAAAGAGAATCGAGGCTAGGAGATGGTAATCATCAGACAAAAGGTGGCGTTGCAAAGTGGAATGATTGTAGTAATAAAGTTATTCATTTATTGGTTTCCTGACATATATTTTAGTAAATGAGATATAAAACATACATCTTCGATATACAGGGTCAAACCTTACATATTTAGGGAAGGGTATGTACGGCTGACAACACGTTTGCGCCATATTATTCTAAAAATTACATTTTCTATTGAAGATCATAAGTTGTGACCAGTATGTCCTCCTGATCCTGGGTTAACATTGTCGTTATTATTTCCATTATAATCTCCGATCGAAACAATGATGGGATTGTTGTTTCCGCTACCAGGAATGTTATCAGTTCCATTTATGTCGCTGCTTCCATTAATGTCACCGTTGTTGCTTCCACTTCCGATGGTGTTGTTGCTGCCGTTATTGCTGTCAATGTTGGTTATATTGTTAGTGATCATATTATTTTTTATGTTGTGATATCCATTTTCATTAGCGTATATTTTCACATTTTTGCTGCCATTGTTGCTTCTAACATCATCATTACAAGCACCATTCCCTTTCACACATCGTACTCCATGCAAAATGTAATTTGAACCAGCGATACTTTCTCTGGTATCACCAGTGTAGCTTTGTCTGATACCTCGCCCATACATTACTCCGTGTTTTTCCTCGAGAATCTTTTGTATATTATACTCATGCTCTCCTCCACATTCCTTGTCTCTTGTAGAACAACCAATCCTACTAGTACTGTCAACATGTTCAAGGGATGTCTTTTGCTCCCCGATAATATTTCTAGCATAAATAATGTCAATTGTGCAAATCAAAACCCCAAAAAATATTACTTCAAAAGGATTAAGTACCATCATATATCCTGTCATTAGTTTTATATTGATGGCTTATAATAAGTTATACCACAATAAGTAGTTTATATATAGGGATTTAAGTGTGCACTAATTTAATATTGCAGTTCATATATTAATGAATAAATAGTTTTGCGTGTCAAATTACATATAAATAATTGTATTTCATTTACTAACCTGTATGATTTGACATAACCTTCAACAACTTTTCTCCTTGTTTTTACTTTACTAACCACCTAAATTATCATTGTTTTATGACTAAACTGCACAAATGGTCATGTGGTTTGATCAAAAGTACCATTTTGGTTTATAAAAATTTAGACTATCATCGTAAGTCTAAAGTTTTATTTTGTTACCGGTTTAGTTCAATTTTCTTTAAATTTTTTCATAATAATGATTTTGTCCTTACTTTTATTTATTTTAGTTTTTTATTTGTTTAAATATTTTTCTGTTTAAAAGAAAAATAAAAAAATAAAAAATTGTCTTTTTTATTGTACTCTCTCTCTCTCTCTCTCTCTCTCTCTCTCTCTCTCTCTAACAAGAACACCAGACACTACCGTCGGAAAAGTTAAACGCCACCACCGGAAACGATGAACGTCACCACCACCACAACAGGTCAACACATGTAGCCTAAACGACCACTGCAAGTCAACACCACCACCATCTCCTAGAAAACCTCATATCTGAAAAGTATAATCGGAAACCACCGCCACCATTACCATTTCTGTTGGAAACCAACAAAATTGTCGTCGATACAGATCTATGTTGTCCTTCATCTTCAACATTGCTCGCCATATCAGAGCTGGAAAGACAAAGATGCATAAACGGCGGTCATTTGTTAGGGAGTCATAACCCTCTTTCTCAAGTCGTTTAAGATCACTGCCACCTTCGTCAGAGCCGTCAGAGCCTTCGAGCGTCTTCATCATTAACTACCGATGAGAAAGATTTCCAGATCTGCACTGGTCAACATCAACACTGCTTTTGAACCTCTATGAAAATCCATTGATCTTGAAAACCCATCTGAAAACCCTCCGATTTGAAAGCCTTCGTCATCTTGAGCTCTTCACTACTACCGCCAAAGAACTAGCGGAGAAAGAACTAAGATCGAAAGGTCTAGCATTTTTGGCCAAGGACATACATCTAAGTTTTGTGGTCGTCAGCTTGATCCTATCACAGTGATCGGAGAAGACAAACCAGGTTCTAACAACTAGTGGATGACGATATGGTGGGTCAAATGAACCATGGACCACAAATATGTAAACAAAAAATCATAGATAGGGTTTCTACTGATGAAAACAAAACAGAAGTAGGGGGACATAGACGAGAGGGTGGCGACTCCGACAAAAGGGTTTTAACTGATCTGATTTTCTTTTTAATCAGAAAAATATTTAAATAAAAAAAACTGAAAAAGCAAAAACCAAGGGTAAAATCATCATTATAAAAAAGTTTAAAGTAAAATTGACCAAACTCGCAACAAAATGATTACTTTGGACCTGTGGTGCTAATCGAAAACTTTTTGTACCAAATTAACAATTTTCAGCAAACCATAAGGACCATTTGTGCAGTTTAGTTTTGTTTTATTATGGGCTAATGTCATAAAAACCTTTAAGTTTTGAAGATATATTTGATTTTACCATTTGAGGTCTTTTAGATTCATTAAAGCCACACATTTAGTTTAATTTCTACACTTATACCTTTTTAGGAGGCTTCCCAATTATCATCCGGTTACATGAATGGGCTGTGTGCCATTTGGCGCTGATTCAACCTTCCTTCACTGACATGGCACTGTATCGTCCTTTACTTAAAAAAAAATTAGTGGTTAATGAAGAAACGGAGCAAGGGAGGTTCGAATACGCGTGGTCCAACGACAAGCCGAAGTAGTTTACCACTAGGCATTACTCAATAATTTTTTATGTCTAACTTTTAGCATATAATGGTTAACACAAATAATTAATAATATTATTTCTTGATTTTTTGATTATTATTATTATTATTATTATTATTATGAATGTATATATTTTAAATACATGAATATAAATTTATCATATATAAATATATATTTATTTTGTATAAAAACATATTATATGAAAATACCAACTAATATGGTTTATACTGTATATACATTATTATACATTTTTAAAATGTATAAATATATTTTTAAGGCTAAAAAGATATGTTATTAAAGACGTAAATATATTTTAAAGGTGTTTAAACATTTTTAAAATGCATGAATACCTACTAAAATATATATATATATATATATATATATATATATATATATATATATATATATATATATATATATAAAAGTACTTTCAAATTTTCAAAATCATATGTATATTATATTTTTTATACTAAATAAATATAAGTTTATCCATGATAAATACAACTAAGTACAACTGAATTCATATTAAATACAAATAAGTACAATTTTCAATGTATTAATAAGTTTTTAAATGTATAAATACGTTTAAAATTCTATAATATACATAGAAACAAATTTTTTAGGCTGAAAAATATATTTTGATATTTAAAAGCATATTTATAAAGACATTTAGACATTCATAAAATTATATAATAATAATAATAATAATAATAATAATAATAATAACTAGATGTGTTCCCCTCGTGTTGCGGGGGTTGGAAGTTGTTGCTGTTGTGTGTAACTATATTCATTTCTTGATGATGTTTGTGGATGAATATGACTTCCAAAGGTTGGATTAACTTTATTTCTGAATCTTTCTTCTTAAATTGCTTGTGTGGTTTTCACAAAGTGTTCTTCAAAGCTTTAATCAGAACACAGTGTTTATCAGAAGAACAAAATTGGTGGTCTCCAATGATCCTGAAAATCAAAACAAAAAAAGCCTATTTCAGAAATTCAGTTACAGAATATGGATCTTAAATAACTTAATATGACTAATAGAATATCAAGGTTTACCTGAGATATCCTAAAAGTGCAGAAGTAGAATAAATAACATCAGGTGTAGTACCCAAGTAGGAGAGCTACCCTTAAAACTCACATCCACCTTCTGCAATCACTTTCGTTCCTTGTGCAATTCTTCGACCCGCTGGTCCACTTTTCGCTGCATCTCCTCTCATATAAAATCACAAATGTCATGCCACAAAAAATGGCGTGATGGTTTGTAGTTTTGAGTATATACCCGTATACAGCACTCTACTTTTATTTTTCTATATTTGCCAAAATAGAAAATGAAAGTATGACGTTATATTTGACAAAAAATTGAAAGTACATTGGTATTGTTAAAATAGGAAATAAAAGTAGGTTGCTATTTTTATCTAAATTATCGACATGTTATGAAGAAAAAACGTCAATGTACTGGCTATACGCATCGATCTCATCAGTTGATAGCTAAATATGACATTCCTTATAGCTTAGAAATGAAAATTGAGAAATAAAAAAAAAGGGAAATATGATATTTCATACTATAATAATAAAGCATCTAATAGGGAATCATATATTCCATTCCATCAAAGCAAAACAAACAGACAAATACGACACTCTTTATGGCTTAGAAATGAAAATTAGTAAATGAAACAGGGAAATATGAAATTTTGTAATGAAATAATAAACGCACCCTATAGCACTGCATATTATAAATTAAAAAGAAAGGATCTCATTTGTAGTTTACCTGCAACTACGCATGCTTCTCTACTTCTTGTCCCCTGTTTGGTAGTAAAATTATCAATGTAAATAAGAAAAATATAAAATACAAATAAAATGAAGGAAAACATGGACATATTTACCGGTATGATAACCAAATAAAATCCCTCCAATTCCAACAGAATGCAATCAACGTTATAATACATTACCCGTATTATGATCGTCCACTTAAACATACATCTTAAAAAGACATGTAAATTTGGAGAAATTACTCATAAAAACCATATTACATCATTCTACATTTTCATTACAGCTAAGTACTTTTAATTTTCTCATATTAGGACCATGTACTTTTAGGAATCAACCCAGATACCAATTTTGTCATCCATTCCTCCAGTAAATATGTCAGCAATAATTTTACATATTAGAACCCAAATTACCTAATCGTAGGTCCAAAAAACTATCATTTTCGAAAAAGAGAGGACAATGATGAGTACATGCTACATTTTTCAAGTAAAAAAAGCAAAAATTCACTATTTCAAAAAGAAGAAATCTTTTTTTTTCTGTATTTTCTAGGAAAAGATTACATATGAACACACAATAATAATTATGTAGAGAGAGAGCAAACAATGATTGTTTAAAAACCTGAATGAACTCATTGTACAAAAGAAGTATGGATGTGACTAACTATTCAAATGCTCATGTTTGCATATTTACAAATTGTATGCGTCGATATTGGTACCGAAAGTTACACCAGCAAGTTGGGTCTTCCCTAAATTTGTAGCCGGTTACCAACCAGCGCGAACCGAACTCTCAAGCGAAGCTGGTTCAGCGCGAACCGAACTCTCAAATGCTCAGGAGATGAGCAAGTGAAGAAACACCCCTTTATATCTGAAATCCATCTCATAGCCGCCACCGGGTCCTGGGTCCCATCAAACTCTGGTGGTTTTGTGTTGCTGAACTCCCGGAACAGCAACGCATCACCACCCTGCGGCCTCACAGCAGCAACAGTCGCAGTGGCCACCGCAACAGCAGCCTCAGAAAGAGCAGCATAACGCTCGTCAAAAGTCTCAATCAGCGTGGTCTTAATAGACCCGAACATCTCTGGTATCTCTGCCCTGATGGCCGCAGCCACCTCCTCGTGGATGATCTGACGGATCTCCTCATCAATAGCCCCACTGCCCTCTGGCATATGACGTGTCCTCACCATGATCAACCTCTGAAATACAACATACGATAAATTAGAATCCATTCGAGCATACTCACACTCGACAACTCTTTCCTCTTTGATCCTTGGCATTCCGAAGGTTCTTATTTGAATTGTACACCGCTCCGGTGCCTTCAGTAGTACGGGCCCAATACTACTGTCCGCACCATTTCAGTATACACCCCAAATCCTCCTCTTCGGATTCCAAGTTCCAAGTACTCTATCACTCTCTAACAAATTTCTCATAAGCTACTCGTTGCTACCTATTCACTCTCAAGCATCTCATAGCAGCTCACTTTCCCCTAGGCTAAGGAATCACAAATCAGGGCACTCTAGTCCTAATAGGAGTACCTAGCCTGCTCTAGCAAGAGAATACATCATATCAATCTCATAAACATATAATATAAGGGTATTTTGGGAAATCACCGTTCGGGCGCTGACTGATCGTACACACGTTTCTGCTCTGAGTTTCTCTAAAAATCTTTTACTTCTTCTATAAAATCTGATTCTCTTTCGAAAATATTTTCCAAATCCTCAGTTTGAGTTCAAATACCCCCGAAGGTGTACCCGAATCCCTCAAACCAAGGCTCTGATACCAACTTGTAACGCCGTAAATTTCAAAACAAATTTTTTAAATTTTATTAAAACATAATTCACTTAATATTCATAAAAACACCCATGTTTGAAATTCAACCCAAGTCATACAAAATCCTAAGATCTCATAATCATAAAATCCCATGCGTGTGTACTGATCAAGCCGGCGCCTTCCCACGGCCGTCACTAGTACCTGAAACAAATAACACCAAACACTATAAGCACAAAGCTTAGTGAGTTCCCCAAAATACCACATATAACACATATTAGCCACTCGAGGCTATAACTCTGTGGGTCCATGCACCCAAACTTTGTGAACCCTCAGGTTCTAACTCTGTAAACATGCACAACATAATGACATAGAAATAATGCAGTACAACACATAACATACATAGCATACAATTACTCTGTCACATAACTCTGATTACCTACTCAAGGTAAAGTATAGTGAGAAGACTCACCTCGTGTATCTCGATAATCGCAAATCCCTGAATCACTCGTGCTCGATCCCTCAAACTATAATCCTCCTATATACAACACATATCTCAAATTAACACTTCCAAGACTAAGGTTGACTAACCCTACTAAGTCAACACTGGTCAACTATGGTCAACGGTCAACGATCAACTTTGACCGGACTCGGTGAGTGCACCAAAGCGACTCGGCGAGTCAGCATGCATTCACTGACTCCCTCGGATCCTCTCTTGGCACGTCGAGTACCTCCCTAGCTCGACGAGTCCCACCTGGCATGAATCGCGGGGTAACCACGACTCAACTCGCCGAGTCTCAAGAACAACTCGGCGAGTTCCGGTTTGACTCAACCCCATAAAAACTCTCCCTGACTCACTGGGTCATTCCCCAACCCGACGAGTCCACCCGTTGAACACTTTACGTGAAACCCCAACCCTACTCGCCGAGTCCCAAGAACAACTCGACGAGTTCATGCCATGCACAAACTCTATTGACCTTCTGAGGTCAGATCTGCTTTCCCAAACCCTAGATCTGGCCTTCCCAAGCATATTCATCACGTAAAGTTACAATCTTGGTGCTTATGCAAAGGTCCAAAGGCCTTATTTGATGATATGGTCTCTAGAATGCTATTCTAAGCTCATGGCCTCCATTAACACTGATAAAGCTTGAGGGAAAAGGGTCTCTGGACCTCCTTGGGTCCAGATCTAAAGCACCAACACAAGAAGAGACCAATTACTCCCATGGATCATTCCACAAAGAAACCTTAACTCTAAGATTCACATTAAGGACCAAGAAAGGAACGAATGGTTACCTCAAATGAAGTCTCTGAGCTCAGAAATCACTGGATTAGCACCTTCTTTGGTCTCCTCTTGCCTTGATTCTCTTCTATGTGCAAAAACACCCACAAATAGTCAAGGATCTTCCTCTTCTCTCTCACAAGACGCTCAAAGACTCTTTAGGGTTCTCTCTGGGGTTGGTGGCCGCAAATGACGGCCATAAGCCCCCTAAATAGGTCTCATACCCTGGAAATTAGGGTTTCATTAAACAGCATGGAATCGCCGATTCCACTCCTTAGACTCGCCGAGTCCAGACGCGAACCCGCGTCCAAACCGCGATCCTACTCGGCGAGTTTAAGCTCCAACTCGCCGAGTCTCCTCACAAAATACCAAAATACAATAATAACTAATACCTGGGAATCCGGGGTGTTACATACCAACCATAAATAGATAGGGGACCAATTCTGCCAAAACATTAAGAAGATTATTGTAGCTAAGGTAAGCAAATTTTAATCTATATATATATATATATATATATATATATATATATATATATATATATATATATATATATATATATATATATATATATGGGAGAGTTCAATTGAGAAAAAAAAGGTTGAGAATGGGGGAATCATTATCAGCCAGTCATTTATTTTTGCCACAAAAGCCTCTGTCGTACCAGCGGAATTGGGAAATGAATAGACATGCGTTTTCAACAAAATATATTTCGCTAAACTATGCTAATCATTACCTTAATATATACAAAAACATAGATTTTTTTTGTTTTTTTTTAAATTTTTAGAAGCTATTTTTATCAAAAAATGATTTTAAATATACGAAAATTCATGATTTTTTATTCTCTACAAATAGACATCCATATTGATATAGTTTTAAGATAAAATAAAAAAATTATTTTTTAAATATTTTCAGCTATCCTTATTCAGAAGTGAATAAAAGTGTATGAGGTTTTATTAAAGTACATTCGTTATTCACTTATGAATAAAAAGTATGATTTTTTTTTACAATTGAAGTATCATTCATATATGAATATAGCATATAATAAACATAGTATATTCATATTTAAATATTAGACGATGTATTCATTTGTGAATATTAACATAGTATATTCACTTGTGAATATTAGATGGTATATTCACTTATGAATATTAAATGATATTTCATATGTGAATATTACATAGTATTACATGGTATATCACATGTGAATATTACATAGTATATTCACTTGTGAATATTAGATGATATATTCACTTATGAATATTACACAGTATATTCACATATGAATATTATACGGTATATTCACTTTTGAATATATTAACTGATGAATATTAGAATGTATTTTGACAAATATATATATATATATATATATATATATATATATATATATAATTTTTATATGTTATTCACATATGAATAACATACAGACTTGCATATTTGATTTGTGTTTTTAATAATCATATACTGATTCAGGTGAGAAAACATATTCATATGTGAATATAACATGGTAATTTAGTTTATGCATTTCATCAAACAGTTGGAGTGCATACAAGTTAGCTATTTTATAAATGTTAAAAACATCAAGTTATCAATTCCAAATCATCATATACTTCCGATTTTGACTTCAGATGCGACATCCTATGTCTGATCGATTTCTCATTTTGATTTTGATTTCTGAAAATCCGATTGGGAACCTGTGAGTACCGATTTTGAGTCCTTTAATGTCGACTGTGACTGCGAGTCCAGAACTTCGATTCCAATTTCATCAATAGCGAAGAAATTCCGATTCCAACTGATTTAATCTGGGAAATTCCAGTTCCAAATCCGTTATGAACTTTAA
Source organism: Lactuca sativa (assembly GCF_002870075.4). Taxonomy (NCBI): domain Eukaryota; kingdom Viridiplantae; phylum Streptophyta; class Magnoliopsida; order Asterales; family Asteraceae; genus Lactuca; species Lactuca sativa. The sequence goes on along the minus strand of NC_056623.2, from coordinate 103,213,219 downwards.
CAAATGCTTGCAAGCTACAAACATTCGGAGTATTCAACAAAGAAATCGATGAAATTGATGAATTTGGGTTGCGAATCTGTCTTGAACGGCGAACCTCCTAGCCACGAATATCGATGATTGATTAACACTGGATGACATTGATGATGGTTTAGTTGAAGAAATCTGGATGATTGTTGAAGGTTGGAGGAGAAATTTTGATGATGAACGAACTGTTATCGAATTCTCTATAGTTACGTATTTGAGATTGAAGGTTATTAACATATTTACAAGTTTACCACCGTGTCTTTTTATGCTTAGATTAAATGAGTGGCTGCGAATGATTCCCCCATTATCAGCTTTTTTTTACTTTCTCAATTGAACCCACCTCTCTCTCTCTGTGTGTGTCTATATATATATATATATATATATATATATATATATATATATTTATAATTTAAAGAAAAATCAAAGTGTTAATTAATTATTATTAATAATAATCGTCAGTAGTTAATATAGCAGAAATGTCAGTTGTAATATTGTATCTAAAGAATACCAAGCTTAGTGGTAACCTAGTTGTTAAATGTTTCGACTAGCCAGTGTTTGACTACTATCCGCACCTTATATGGCATTTAGTTTTATTTTTAAAAAGATGTTTACCCAAAGCCATGTCAGCCAAGTATGCACAATCAGCGTCGGCGCTCCTCGTGTGCATGTAACCAGCGTGTCACCTAAAAACCTAAAAACTTTACGCATTAATGAACCTAAAAGACTTTTAGGGTTTTTTTTTTTTTTTTTTTAAATTAGCCCTTATATTATCTCTGAAATGAGATAAGAAGCTGGAAGTTAACTAAATGAATGAAAACTTAATGTAAACCTAAAAAAATAATAACTTATTTTTTTTTCAAAATAACCAAGGCTGTGTTTGCTTTGCATGTGACCGAGTCGGGTTAGACATTTGTGGCTGACTCGATTAGCTAAAAGTGTTTGGTAAACCAATTTTTGGTGTTTGACTTGGAAAGCAACGTCTGACTCGGTAAGAAATCTTGAATTAGCTGACTGAGAAAGGGAAAAACTTCTTCCAATTGTGCCATTGTTCTACCGCTCATCTTTCAGCCTCTTCTCATCAGAGTGAAAAGCCACACCATTTTTCTTCCTCTTCTCATCTTTCTGCAAAAAGCCACACCATTTTTCTTCCTCTAAATCGATCACACTCCCATCAAATTCGGAGCTTCTCCTTTGACTTCGTCTTCTCCATCAAGCAAAAAAAGCTTATGATTTTCTTCCTACTTCTTTTTTTTCCTACTTGTTAAAAAAAGTTTCTCCTAGCCTTTGATTGATGCTTTAATCGTCTGTCACTTGAAGAAACAAAACAAAATGAACCAGGAGTGTTCCTTTTTTAGATACTCATCCTTAAGGTTGATATGAATCGTTGCACTCTAAGTGGTCGTCAAAATGCCTCAATGAAATTTCCATCTTTTTGTGTTGTGCTGAAGTTGTTTTCATTTTAATTTATACGTTTTATGTCCATGGAAAAGTTTATTGTACAACCTATGCTTTCATGTGTTTGTAAAATCGTTAATAGGATTTAATTATATAATTAATTACAGGTTTTAGTTTAATAAAATTTATTATAACAATAGTTTAGGTAAATATCATATTTTGAAACTTTTTGAAGAATATATATAATATTAACTTAAAATTATAATAGGGGTATAATGGTAAATTAAAAAAAAAACGAATATTTAAAATGGTTGTATAGAATAGAAGGGTAAAATTGTCATTTTGCATAGGTCATCATATTCAGTCAGATGTATAGTCAAACAACATGGTTTCTTACTCAGTCAGAATTTATTACTCAGATAGCATTTTCTCGGTCAGCAACTATCAAACGGGGCCTAAGATAGTTATATCATTGAAATGAGATGAGAAACGGGAAGTTAACTAAATGAATGAAAACTTAAGGTAAACTTAAAAAAAATAACTTTGTATTTTTTCAAAAGAACTAAGATGGTTATTTAAAAAAAAAATAATAATAACTTGTTTAGTATATTGGTTTAAATGGTCCCTTGTGATTTTCTTTTTGACTTTTAAGGGGTACAAACTTGTGTTTTAACTATTAATTTCATCCCTTTACCCATTTTTATAGGTTACACTCTCTTGTTAACTGCCAACTAAGCAGATGACTCACTGATGAGTTGACTCTTAGTTGCCACACGTCCCTAAATACTCGTCCTCTATACGTCCCACGCTATCTTCGTTTCAAAGTTTAATCTTCATAAATATCCCCAAAATCTTGAAATCCTTCATCAACTAAAATCTTGAAAACACGCTATCTTCGGTGAAGGAGGTGAAGAGGGATGTAGCGGTGGAGGGAGGTGGTTCTCCACCTCCCTGACATTCGACAATATCTGGCATTCGAGGGACTAGATCTTATTTGATTGTGATGTGGTGCTTTGACGCATCTGTGATGAAGTTCATCCCTGAATGCGATGTTTCCGACTCAAGGTGCACAAAGGAGATGCCATTTATCAAAAGAGTTGGAAACCTCATGGCGGCGGCGTACGCGTTTAGTAAAGCTAATGCGTCGCCCAAGTTGTGGTCGGTGACTGTGAGACTCACTTGTTCGCAGGTTGATTTGTAGAACTTTGTTAATCATTTTATCTCTTCAATTACTTGCTCTGATGCATTGGTTTTGTTGTATCTGTTGGATATAGTGTCTAAGCCCATAACTATATTTGGTATGTACTTGACCCGACCCCGCATGGTCCATTTGGGTTGCACTTCACCCGAACAATTTATGGATAATATTTGAGAATAGTACAAGTTATGTTTTATTAATATATTATAAGTTCTAATATATTAATATAAGATCATATTATTTAATTAGTAGTGATCTATAATTAATCTAGGATTAATTTAGTGGTCAAAGATATTACTAATTAAATATGGGCTTCTATATTTATATAGTGTGGGCTTATGCTTATTTGGAATGGGCTAGGCTTGGATGGAGAAGTCCATGGATACTCCATGGAGCTTTAACCCATGGATCTCATGGAAATGAAGAGACATGGGTATTAGGGTTTACATGGATGTAACCCTAATCCACCACACTATATAAAGGAGGCTTTGGTTCTTGAAATCACACTAGTTGACACTTGTTGAGGTGAGGGCCGATTTCAAGAGAAGTGGTGACTATTCTCTCAAAGTTCCAAGTTTGTGGTGATTTGTGACTTTCATTTGAGGCATCCACACTATTGGTGCTAGGCTAAAAAACTCCAAGCAATCAACTACAACTTCAAGGTAAGTATTTCTACTAGCTTTATTTGATTCATGTTCCCCATGCCATGCTAGTTAGGATATGAACCTTGGAAAAATAATTATTTGCATGTATCTTAGACAAACATAGATCCAAGGTTTATTACGGTTGCATGTACACTTAGGAAGTGTTAGAATGCTCAAAACCCAACAGTGGTATCAGAGCCTAGGCTTGTTTGTTTGATACTTGTTGCAATATGCTTGAAAAAGTCGAAAAATTGTTGTCTGACTGCTGAACTCGCCGAGTCCATGGGGGGACTCGCCGAGTTCACTTGTATCTTCAACCTACTCGCCGAGTAGGTTCATGCACTCGGCGAGTAGGGTCGACAGAGTGGAGGTTTTCGACTTTAGTTGCTGGAAATGGATTAGAAACATTACCCTAAACTGTTTTGGTACTTGAAAACTTGTTTTAGATGGTGTAATGTCTTTTCTAACTCATTTACAACAACTAGTTATCAAAATTACAAAGATTAAGTGTGATTTTGATATATGAAAGTGTTCATGATCTTGTTCTTATGATGTTTAGATGATCATAGGAATTATTTGTAACCTATGTGGTAGATTAATTCTTGATCATAATGTGATTTAATGGAGTCCATAACTTGTCCTCAAGTTATGGAAAACCAAAAGTCTCTTGGATTGAAAACCATTAAAAGAACACAAGAGTTAGAAAAGTGAAGAGTCTTCATTTTATTACTCTATTAAAACTCATAAGTTACAAGAAATGAAAAGTTTTGAAAGTTTACAAAACTTGCCCTCAAGTTTTGGAACAAGTAAAGTGAAGATTAAACTTTAGTTCCAACCCTTAGAATTTTAAAAGTTAAAATTCAACCCTTATACTTATATTATTATGATTTAATAATTATATATATATATATATATATATATATATATATATATGTATAAGAACAAAGTCGTCTTACCGCTAGTACGCCTCATTCACGAAGCCGGTCTATAAGGTGGGTATAAGGTTGTTGCCTATAAAATGGTGACTTAATGGGTGTCCACTCTCACCCACCGCTTGCTTGACCGGTGGAGGGTCGTTAGCCGAACGGGTAAGACAAGGACTTACAAATTCTCATTTAAAGTATGATGAATATTATAAAGTAACTAAATATTTTATTAAATTCCCAATCTTAGTTACTATAGGAAAAATGTGAATAAGGTGCTAATCCATGAAATTACACTTTACACTTTGTTTAAGTCGTTGGTGGAGCGTGTGTGGTTAACCGGCACACTAACGTGGACTTAACAAGGTAGGTAAAGGGTGACTTAGGGTTTATTATAGTATCGATGGAGCGTGTGTGGTTTACCAGCACATCGATTGAGTGATAAACCTTAAGGGTACCAAGTGATTTGCATGGTTACTTCACACCTCGTTTTGTGATCCTCGGCATCCCAGTCACAAAACTTGGAGGGCACACTCGAGATTGAAACATGCCTTTGAAAAGTTCATTGAATCTCAAAGAATCTAGGAATTTCTAAGAACCAGTCAAAAACCTAATATTTAAACATTTCGGTTTTCGTGGTGGAAATTGGTGAATCGTCATTCACCTACCTTTCAAATATGGTATAGCTTAGATTACGGCATACCTCTTCTAAGTTATATTATATTGTGATTGGATCCTAGCCTTAATATTACATTTGGGTGTTTTATTAAGGACTCTCTTATATCTAAACTAATCTTGTTCTCTTCTTTTCAGATGTCTTTAAACAATGCTTCTGGCTCTAATCCTAATGGCTCCTTTACCCTTATGAACTTGCGTGGGAAAGTCACCTTTGATGGATCCAACTTCAATGAGTGGATCAGAAACATCAGGATGATTACCCGCTACGAGGACAAAGAATATGTGCTTGACAAGGAGCTTAAGGAGATTGATGAGACCACTGCAACTCCTCAGGAGATCGCTGACTTTCAGGCACATGAAAGGGATGCCACGAAAGTGGCTTGCATCATGATGGCCACGATGACAGCGGAACTCCAAAAGTCTTATGAGGATTTCTACCCTTATGAAATGCACCAAGATTTGATGGAAAGATACCATCAAAGTGCAAGGCAAGAGAGGTATGAAATCATCTGCTCCATGATAACAACCATGATGAAGGACGGGGAATCCGTCACGAGCCACATGCAGAAAATGCAAAGGTATGTGGATCGTTTGCTGAAGCTTAATGTGAACTTTCCTGAGGATCTTGCAATAGATATCATTTTGCACTCCTTACCATCGTGCTATGATCAATTCCGCATGACATATCACATGAATAAGGAAGAGGTCACACTCAGCAAACTTCAGGGACTTCTCAAGACCGCAGAATCAGGTCTTAAGGGGAAGTCGGTTGCTATCACTCCTACTCCAAACTCAACTCCGGTTTTGGCAATTGGGAAAAGTCGATGGAGGAAGAGAAAGAGATCCTCGAAGGGTACCAAGGCTCGGACCCTTGATGGCTCTTCTTCAAGTGGAACCAAGAAAGGTTTCATCACTCCTTCTTCTGACCCAAAAGAGGCTGAATGTTTCTATTGCCATGATAAGTCTCATTGGAAGCGGAACTGCCCAAAGTACCAGCAGGATGTGAAGGATGGGAAAGTCAAACCCAACCATGCAGGTATTTACACTATCATTTCTAATAACTCACCCCATTCTAAATCTTGGGTCCTTGATACCGGTTGTGGTATTCATATTTGTTGTGACTTGCAGGGACTAAGAAGAAGTGAGAATGTGGAGAAAGGAAGAATAAACTTGATCATGGGGAATAGGAAAGCTTCACCTGTCACCAAGATTGGAGTTTATACTTTATCTCTAAGTAGTGGGTTTAATTTAGAATTGAATAAATTCGCCAGGAATGGCAAGAAATATTATTTCCTTTCATGCTTTGTACAAACAAGGGTTTACCTTTTCATTTAATAATGAAGTTGGTTCTATTGATGTTTTCTATAATAATATCTTTTATTTTAAAGCATTACCTTCTGATGGTGTGTATGAAGCTGTATCTGTTGTAGATAACTTAGGAAATAATGTTTTGTGTATTGATTCTACTAATCATAATAACTTGGATAAAGCATCATTATGGCATTGTCGTCTTGGACATATAAGCAAGAAACGCATAGGCCAACTCCAAAAGGATGGAGTCTTGGAGTCGTTTGACCTAAAGTCAGATGATAGTTGCGAGTCATGCTTACTTGGAAAAATGACAAAGTCACCCTACACAGGCTCTTGTGAGAGGGGTGAAGGTTTGTTGGACCTTGTACACACAGATGTGTGTGGACCATTCAAACATGCCGCAAGGGATGCTAATCGTTATTATTTGACTTTTACTGATGATTACAGTAGATATGGATATGTCTACTTAATCAAGCATAAGTCAGAGACTTTCGAGAGGTTTAAGGAATTTAAACAGGAAGTCGAGAATCAATTGGGCAGGAACATTAAGATGCTTCGATCCGATCGAGGAGGTGAGTATCTTAGTTCAGAGTTCCTCGACTATCTTAGGGAATGTGGGATTGTCTCACAATTGACACCTCCCAGGACACCACAGTTGAATGGTGTGGCTGAGAGGCGTAATCGAACCTTGTTGGACATGGTTCGTTCCATGATGAGTCGAGCTACGCTACCAATCTCATTCTGGGGGTATGCCTTAGAGACTGCCGCCCATATTCTTAATCTTCTCCCTACAAAGAAAGTTGCCAAAACTCCTCACGAGATGTGGACTGGTAAAGTACCTAAGCTAGACCACATCAAGATTTGGGGTTGCGAGGCTTTCGTGAGACGCAAGACTCATGATAAGCTCGAACCTCGAAGCGAGAGGTGTATTTTCATCGGCTACCCACAACAATCCTTTTGTTACCTCTTCTACAGACCTAGTGATAATGTGGTCTTTGTAGCAAGAAGAGGAGTTTTTCGAGAGAGAGAATTTATAAGCCAAGGAAACAGTGGGAGGAAAATTGATCTTGAAGAAATTCAAGAGTCAAGTGGTGAAGGAACTTCAAACCCTAGCCCTCAACTTGAGGAGGAAACTCCTGTTGAGCCAGCTGATGTGCCTGTACCTCTTAGGCGTTCCACGAGAGTTAGGAATGCACCTGAGCATTATTATGGATTTCATATTACTGCGGAAGGTGAGACACTTATTAGTGATGAGACACTAGTAGGTCTGGATGAACCTAACAGCTACACGGAAGCCATGGCAGGCCCTGAGGCTGCTAAATGGAAAGAGGCCATGGATAGCGAGATACAATCCATGTATGACAATCAAGTTTGGAACTTGGTTGAGAATGTACCTGGTCGTAAGACTGTAGGGTGCAAATGGATCTTCAAGAAGAAGATCGACATGGATGGTAATGTACACACTTAAAAGGCACGACTGGTTGCAAAAGGTTATTCTCAAACTCCGGGAGTTGATTATGATGAAACCTTTTCACCAGTGGCCAAGATAAAATCTATTAGGGTTCTGTTAGCCATAGCTGCGTTTCATGACTATGAAATATGGCAAATGGATGTCAAAACCGCTTTCCTTAATGGAAAGTTGGCTGAGGATGTTTACATGGTTCAGCCAGAGGGTTTTGTCAGTACAGAGTACCCTAATAGAGTGTGTAAACTCGAGAAATCCATTTATGGATTGAAACAGGCACCTCGCAGGTGGAATCTTTGCTTTGATGAGAAAGTCAAGGAATTTGGTTTTTCAAGGAGTGAAGATGAATCTTGCGTCTATATCAAGGCTAGTGGGAGCATAGTCAGTTTTTTGGTACTGTATGTGGATGACATACTACTCATAGGAAATGACATCCCAACCCTGCAGGAAGTTAAGTCCTGGCTTGGGAAGTGTTTCGCTATGAAGGACCTTGGTGAAGCTGCCTATATCCTAGGGATAAAGATTTTGAGAAACAGGAGTAAAAGGCTAATTGGACTTAGTCAAAGTACCTACTTGGACAAAGTGTTGAAAAGATTGAACATGCATAACTCCAAGAAAGGAGAGTTACCCATTCAGTGTAACGCCAGATTGAGTAAGACACAAAGCCCTAGTACTGAGGCTGAGATAGCAGAAATGAGTCGACTTCCTTATGCTTCAGTTGTAGGATCGATCATGTATGCCATGACGTGTACTCGGCCTGATGTAGCCTTTGCTTTAAGCATGGTTAGCAGGTATCAGGCAAACCCTGGCAAGGAACACTAGACTGCGGTAAAGAATATCCTCAAGTACCTACGAAGGACTAAGGACTGGGTCCTTACCTTCGGTGGGAGTGATGACTTGAGAGTTGTAGGGTATAGTGATGCTAGCTTCCAGACTGATAGGGATAATTTCCGTTCTCATTCAGGCTGGGTCTTTACCCTAAACGAAGGAGCAATCTCTTGGAAGAGTTCCAAGCCGGAGACAGTGGCTGATTCCACTTGTGAATCAGAGTATATAGCAGCAAGCGAGGCAGCAAAGGAGGCGATATGGCTAAAGAACTTCATCGGAGACCTTGGAGTTGTACCAGCTATAAAAGAGCCAATGGAGATTTTCTATGACAGCAATAGTGCGGTTGCCTTAGCCAAGGAACCAAGGGATCACGGGAGATCCAGACACATCGACAGAAAATACCATTTTATCAGACATCGAATCGAAGAAGGACTCCTCGTGGTGAAGAGGGTATCATCGGATGAGAACCCAGCAGATCCCCTCACGAAGGGACTGAGTAGGGTTAAGCATCTCCAGCATGCTCGGAGCATAGGACTAAAGGATGATATAAGTTTTAGTAGTTAGATAAATTATGAAATTTGTAAAGTGTAATTGACATTTGATGATGAATAAAAGGTGTTTTATTTATGAGTAAAGTGTTGCTATCTCTTGTCGATCTTTTACTATATTTCTTTTGCATGTTTTGACTTCCAGAATAATTATGTTTGGTATATCATATTATTCAAACCTCCACAGTCGGTCATATGTCGGAAGTAGGTATGAATCAAGACTGTCATGATTGGTTGCAGAGGTCTAAGGTGTTGGACATGGCTACAACAATCATGAGTGCTCATAAGTTCTGAGCATTGGACTCAACCCACGCTCACTGGAATCACTTCATGGAATTTTATCTCGAGTGATCGTGAGACGGTAATATCATATAAGTCTTCAAACCTAGAGATATGATTTGTTACTTACGAGTTGGTTATGCATTGATTGTATGAAAACGCATTGGTAACTCGATGTTATAAAACGTGCCTTTGTGTGTAATTCAATGAGTGGTAGAACAAACATATGAGTCGAAGTTTATCTGTTCCTTCTTGGATTAGAAGCTGATATCTGGGCCCCTCGATGATTTTGTTTTGACCTATGTACCGGGCCCGGTCAGAACTAAATTGATGTGTTCAGTTGAGTTCTATGTCAAAAAAATCGGAAATCGGGAAACAAATGCTGGACAATAAGCAAGACAATGTTCCATGTATTTGTCCGGCTGATATCTAGAACAGAGGATTATATGATCACTTATCTAAATGGCGCATTCTAGTTCAATAGAGTTTAAAGAGCTACGATTGCTGATCGGTTCCTGAAGTCATACTTGCAACTATAGTTATTAGACTTATCCAAGTGGGAGACTGTTGGATATAGTGTCTAAGCCCATAACTATATGTGGTATGTACTTGACCCGACCCGGCATGGTCCATTTGGGTTGCACTTCACCCGAACAATTTATGGATAATATTTGAGAATAGTACAAGTTACGTTTTATTAATATATTATAAGTTCTAATATATTAATATAAGATCATATTATTTAATTAGTAGTGATCTATAATTAATCTAGGATTAATTTAGTGGTCAAAGATATTACTAATTAAATATGGGCTTCTATATTTATATAGTGTGGGCTTATGCTTATATGGAATGGGCTAGGCTTGGATGGAGAAGTCCATGGATACTCCATGGAGCTTTAACCCATGGATCTCATGGAAATGAAGAGACATGGGTATTAGGGTTTACATGGATGTAACCCTAATCCACCACACTATATAAAGGAGGCTTTGGTTCTTGAAATCACACTAGTTGACACTTGTTGAGGTGAGGGCCGATTTCAAGAGAAGTGGTGACTATTCTCTCAAAGTTCCAAGTTTGTGGTGATTTGTGACTTTCATTTGAGGCATCCACACTATTGGTGCAAAGCTCAAAAACTCCAAGCAATCAACTACAACTTCAAGGTAAGTATTTCTACTAGCTTTATTTGATTCATGTTCCCCATGCCATGCTAGTTATGATATGAACCTTGGAAAAATAATTATTTGCATGTATCTTAGACAAACATAGATCCAAGGTTTATTAGGGTTGCATGTACACTTAGGAAGTGTTAGAATGCTCAAAACCCAACAGTATCGTGTTGATAAATTCTTTAATTTGTAGATTATCAGAAACCCTTGCTCCACCTTCGCTTCCTCATGCCCTAATGGTTCGAGATCTTGTTGCATATCTTCATACCATTCGGAAGGAAGCATAGTGCCACGCTACACCACCATGATGTCTCTTATTCCGATCCTCTTCTATTCCAGATCATTACCCACAACGATGTAACCCATCCAATTGGAATCCTTGCTCCATGTACCAGTCATGTATGATTTCTCAAGCCATCTAGGGATTTCAAATTGCAATATGGCGAAAATGTATTTTCTCACATCATAACCATGTTTCGTATTGTGTCGTTCGTATATGTGAGTTTCTGAAAATGTTTGAGATTACTCCCAACGTGAAGCATTTGGGGAGAATCATGAGAGGAATTGTCACACCCCAAAACCAAGAACGGCGGAAACGTTCTGGGGCGGAGGACGTCATGTAAAGTATCACAACACAGTAAATGTAAATAAGCAAACAACATCATCCATTGCATTAAGTATATAATTTTAATACAAGCGTGTTCTTTACAGTTTTAGACACCAAAAATATAATACGAATCAAAATAATATGATGAGTCTTGAAATGCGCTCCATCTTCTCAAAAGCTGGCATCGGTACCTGTCTACTGATGACCTGAGAATACAAGTTATTTTGAAAGAGTTTATCAGCATTAAGCTGGTGAATTCATAAGTGTTTTAGTGTCGATATTTGTTATCAAAACGTTTGAACCTGTCGCAAGAATGAGTTGTAAATGTATGTAAGTGTTTGTAAAAGTTTGAATCTCTCAGAAAAACCTATATTTTCTGTTAAAGTAGCCTTCTACCAAGGCTTAACTGTTTTGTATGCTCGTTTGATGTAAAAGTGTGTAATTTCCCAAGTGTAACTATCTTTTAACAAAATATAGTTTGTACATTAAAGTTTAAGTGAGGTTATCACCAAAATGTAATGGGTAAATCATTGTAGTACTGTAGTTTTGTTTTATAGGAACTACTGCTATACTAACTACCTTAAACCGGATTTATATTAAGGTATCCTGTGATAAATAGCACCATACTGTCGACTGGTAACAACGACATAAAGAACGGTCGTAATAACGGAATGACGTTTGGCACCCGCAGACCTGCAGGTCCGGCTGTAGCTAGCAGCAAGGTGTAGGATAGTCAATCCAGTATAGATCTATACGCAAACTCAACGCTCTCCCTCCAAGAGAATTCTGGCTACAACTCGGGTCATGACATTTAAGGCATGCTCCGATACAGTGGATCACATTTGTTATCGTATTCTTGTATATGTAAGGAAATGTTTCTCGTTCTAGTATAGTTGTATATGTTCTCATAGTATAGTTGTATATATTCTCTTCCTAGTATAGCCTCATGAATGAACTGAATCATTGATCTAGAAGTTGTAATAGTATGATTCTGGGTTACCCCGATGGTAACTTACTAATGGTGGGTCTAGTACGTATGAATATGGAAGTACTTTTATGTCTATATATGTATATTTGATATATAATTAATATGGAAACGACCTTCGGATGGTCACCCGAAATCCCACCAGACCACATCTCAGTGCGCGAAAAGGAAATAGGGCGGATGGCCTTCCTAAGCCATTTAAACATTACTTATATATCTATACATATATGGGCATGCAATTTATAAGTAGTAAAACAAAGTTTAAATAAAAGCATTTGATAAGTAAAAGAGTTTGTAAAACATTTTGAAGTAAAACAGTTTGAACAGTGATAAAATCATTGGTTTCCTAGTTATTAATCACATGTGATTAATGCAATCACATGTGATCGAAGCAATAACTATAAGTATTTAACTTGTATCCCGCCATAAAGTATTTAAACATTTAAAATCATTTCAAAGGTTGATTCAAGGGGGTATGAACTCACTTGGAAGTTTGAAGATAGCGAGATCGAAAACCGGGCAGAGTTTCGTCTCGGGAAATGGATTTTTCTCGGGATTCTCGGGAATCTCGGGAGTAAAATCGACCCTCGGGACTTGAGCAAAAAGACCAGAGCTTCGGGTTTGAACGGGCACGGAAATCGAGGCAAGATCGTGAGAGAAAGAGAGAAAATGAACAAATTTTTCGGAAAGGCTCGCATCCCTTTTATAGGGGTGCTGAACTGCCTCCGTACGCGGGGCGTACGGGCGTACACAGCGCCTACCCGTACGTCATCGCTTACACACTTCGGACGGGACGGGTTGGATGGGACTGCGGGTCGGGTAGTTTCGCATAGGGCGACGTGGACGATCCGAGGCCGTGGCCTCGAGTACGCGGGGCGTATGAGGGTACGCGGCGCGTACCTCGGCCCTAGGCTGACTCTTCTTCGGATAATACCAACTTTTTAATAAAAATTATATATAAATTAATTATCAAACTTCAAAAATTCATATCTCCTTCATACGAACTCCGTTTTCGACGTTCTTTATATCCCCGCGAAGGTGAGACTACGATCTACAACTTTCGTTTAGATTCCGTTGGCAAATTCCGAAATTATTTTTATTATTTATTTATTAAAATGACGTGATTAAGGAATTTCTTTAAAAATTCATAACTTCTTTATCTGACGTCGGTTTTTGCCATACTTTTTACCACTGAAATACCATTGACGAGACCTTCGATTCTCGTTTAGGTCATTCCGGCCAAATGTCGCTCGATCTCCGATTCGAGTTTTTAGCTGTCTGTTGCTAAGCTGAACTTGGAAAAATCATAACTTCAATATACAAATTCGGATTTGGGCGTTCTTTTTACGTACGATCATGGTTTGATGACATTTAAACATAGAAGAATTTAAATAAAAACTTTTTGGACATTTTATTGTCAAAGTTAATTTTATTAACTCAGAAGTGTTTACAATACTTAACCTATTAGGCCATTACAAAGAGTGGAAATATTGGGTTGTCACATCATCCCCCCGTTAGAGGGAATTTCGTCCCGAAATTCAAAGTAGTAAAGACACTAGTGAACATGAAAGAGATGAGGGTATTTTTGTTTCATCTGATCTTCGCATTCCTATGTAAATTCAGGTCCCCGTTTGGCGTTCCAGTGAACCTTCACGATGGGGACACGACTTTGCTTGGTTTGCTTGACCTCTCGGTCCATGATTTCTACTGGTTCTTCCACAAAGTTTAGGCTCTCGTTTATCTCGATCTCGTCGAGTGGGATTACAAGAGTCTCGTCGGACAAACACTTTTTCAAGTTAGATACGTGGAATGTAGAATGTACGTTACGAAGTGTGTCGGGTAGATCGAGTTTGTAAGCTACGGGGCCGACTCTCGCAAGAATCTCGAAAGGCCCTATGTACCTCGGATTAAGCTTCCCACGCTTGCTGAAGCGTATCAAGCCCTTCCAGGGTGAGACTTTGAGAAGGACTCGGTCTCCCACCTGAAATTCCAAAGGTTTCCTTCGTTTATCTGCGTAGCTCTTCTGTCGGTCTCTAGAGGCTTTCAATCGTTCACGGATTTGAACGATTTTCTATGTCGTTTCTCGAATGATCTCCGGACCGGTGATAGTACTGTCGGAAGCTTGCCCCCTGGCTAATTGGGTATCACCCACCTCAGCCCAGCACAGAGGGGATCTACACTTTCGGCCGTGGAGAGCTTCAAATGGAGCAGCCTTGATGCTTGTGTGATAACTGTTATTATAGGAAAACTCGACAAGGGGTAAGTGAGTATCCCATGCCTTCCCAAAGTCAATCACACAGGCTCGCAACATATCTTCCAGAGTTTGGATGGTCCTCTCACTCTGTCCGTCGGTCTGAGGATGGTAGGCTGTGCTCATGTCTAGCCTTGTTCCTAGGGAATGTTGTAGTGATTGCCAAAATCTTATCGGAGATAATGGACATAGGTACACCATGTAGCCGTACAATTTCCCTAATGTATGTTCTCGTAATTTCCTCCATCTTGTCGGTATCTTTGATAGGTAGGAAGTGTGCAGACTTGGTCAATCTATCGACGATGACCCATATGGTGTCAAGTCCACCCGTTGTCTTGGGCAACTTGGTTATGAAATCCATAGTGATCCGCTCCCACTTCCATTCCGGGATTTCTGGTTGTTGCAATAAACCAGAGGGCTTCTGGTAATCGACCTTAACCTTTGCGCAAGTAAGGCATTTACTCACGAAGGTAGCAATCTCTGCTTTCATATTAGGCCACCAGTATAGCTTTTTAAGATCCAGATACATCTTATCTGAACCTGGGTGGACAGAATACTGAGTGTTGTTCGCCTCGGTCATGACCAAGTCTCGGAAACCACCGTGTTTCGGTGTCCAGATCCGATACATGAAATATAAGGCTCCGTCACCCTTGGCTTCTAAATTCTTGTCCATTCCTCTGAGGGATTCACTCGTCACATTTTCAGGTTTCATGGCTTCAAGTTGGGCTGCCTGAATTTGATTAGACAAGTGTGAATGGATGGTTATTGACAATGACTTGATTTTGTGACCAGAATATTCCTTCAGACTTAGGGCGTCTGCTACTACGTTGGCTTTACCCGGATGATAACGAATATCGCATTCGTAGTCACTGAGTAGTTCGACCCACCGTCGTTGTCTCATGTTGAGCTCCTTTTGATCGAAAATGTGTTGTAAACTCTTGTGGTCGGTAAAGATAGTGCTCTTCGTTCCATACAAGTAATGTCTCCAGATCTTCAGAGCAAACACCACTGCTCCTAGTTCAAGATCGTGGGTCGTGTAGTTAACCTCGTGTGTCTTCAACTGTCTCGAGGCGTAGGCGATGACCTTACCTCGCTGCATCAGAACACACCCAAGCCCTTGGTTCGATGCATCACAATAGACTACGAAGTCTTCTATTCCTTCGGGAAGGGATAGTATTGGTGCGGTGCACAAGGCTCGTTTGAGTGTTTGGAACGCTCTTTCTTGTTTCTCTTCCCAGTCAAAGGCCACGCCTTTCTGGGTTAGGGTTGTAAGAGGTTTCGCTATCCGAGAAAAGTTCTGAATGAATCTGCGGTAGTAGCCAACGAGACCTAGAAATTGGCGAATTTCTGTAGGCGTCTTAGGTGCTGACCAGTTCTCAATGGCTTTAATTTTGGATGGGTCCACATGGATTCCCTCTTCGCTTACCACGTGTCCTAAGAATTCGACTCTCCGGATCCAAAATTCACATTTCGAGAACTTCGCATAAAGCTTCTCTTTTCGTAATGTCCCTAGAACTTGTCGTAGGTGATCGCCATGCTCTTCCTTACTTCGGGAGTATATCAGGATGTCGTCAATGAAAACGATGACGAATTGATCCAAGTAAGGTCGACATACTCTGTTCATCAGATCCATGAAGACTGCGGGCGCATTGGTCAATCCGAATGGCATCACCACGAACTCGTAGTGTCCGTAACGAGTTCGGAAGGCTGTCTTTGGA
This sequence comes from Lactuca sativa, assembly GCF_002870075.4. Lineage (NCBI taxonomy): Eukaryota > Viridiplantae > Streptophyta > Magnoliopsida > Asterales > Asteraceae > Lactuca > Lactuca sativa. The sequence goes on along the minus strand of NC_056623.2, from coordinate 103,197,196 downwards.
ACATCCTCCTCTAGTACTCGTAACTGGTGATATCCGGATCTCAGATCAATCTTAGAAAAATAGTTCGCCCCTTGCAGTTGGTCGAATAGATCATCTATGCGAGGCAGAGGGTAACCATTCTTGACCGTCAGTTTGTTGAGTTCTCTGTAGTCAATACACATACGGAATGATCCGTCTTTCTTTTTAACGAACAAGACCGGTGCTCCCCAAGGTGAGAAACTCGATCTTATAAAGCCCTTGCTGAGCAGTTCGTTAAGTTGACCAGAGAGTTCCTGATTCCCAGCTGGTGCTAAGCGGTAGGGCGACTTGGCTACTGGGGTAGCTCCTGGGACTAAGTCGATTCTGAACTCGACCTGTCGTTGCGGAGGTAACCCGGGTAGTTATTTTGTAAAAATGTCGGGGAAGTCGTTCACTACAGGGATGTTCTTTAGTTCTTTCGTTTCGAGGCTCGTGTCGACGACGTGAGCAAGGAATGCATGGTATTCCTTATGCAGATACTTCTGTGCTTGAATACTTGATATGATGCGAAGACTTGCACCGGGTTTGTCGCCGTAGACTAAAAGAGTTTCGTTAGACGGAAGGTTTAGACGGACTGCTTTCTCGTAGCACATGATGTCGGCGCGATGAAGGCTTAACCAATCCATGCCAATGATAACGTCGAAACTTTTTATTGAGACTGACATGATGTCGATTGGGAATGAATGGTTATCTAGAGTTAGGGTACAACCTAAATATATGCTACTCGTACTTTCAGTTTTTCCATTAGCCATTTCTACTGTGAATAGTTCTTTGAGTGCGTGCGGTGGTTGTTTAAGCATACGAGCAAATTTATGGTTTACGAAGCTTCGCTCCGCTCCACTATCGAATAGAATGCATGCATAGGATTCATCGAGGAGGAACGTACCAGTCACCACTGTCGGGTCAGTAACTGCTTCCCCGTGGCCTATAGCTAGTACCCTCCCTGCTCCACCAGCATTCTTTGCTTTGGGGCAGTCCCTCTTATAGTGGCCTGCTTCGCCACATCCATAGCAGGTCGGGCTCGCGCCAGAGCCAGGGACTTGGTTGATAGGTCGTGCTGGGAACTTACAGAAACAGACGGTGTGTCCTTTCCTGTTGCAGTTAGAGCACTGCATTTCACGGCAGGGGCCATTGTGGTGGTAGTTGCATTTGTTGCACTTGGGCGAACTTCCAGCATACCCACCCATCGGAGCAGTAGTAGCTGCAGCAGGGGTTATTGCAGCATGTATTGCCACAATTTGTTGCTTTTTGGTAGGCTGTTGCTTCTTCTTTTCATCCCAGAATTTCCGCTTAGTATCAGCGGGTTTGGAGGGTTCCGGGATGGCTAGGGTGGTTGCGGTTGCAGGGGTTTTGACTCCATGGTCAATGAGTCGTTGTGCCAATCGTTTGGCACTGTCGAAGGTAGCGAGGTTTGATGCTAGAACATTCCCCTGATACGGAGGCACTAGCCCCCATATGTACCTTTCGATCTTTTCCCTTCAGTGGGAACCATATTAGGGCAGAGGGCCACCAGTTCGCTGAATCTAGCGGTATAAGCAACAATATTGGTGCCCTTCATGGTCAGGATCCAAAGCTCCTACTGTAGTTTCTGGATCTCGCCCCTCGGGCAGTATTCCTCAGTCATGAGGTCTTTCATTGTTTCCCATCCTATGTCGTTGGCTACAACGAGAGTTAGTGCTTTAACATGGCCGTTCCACCATGTCAGGGCCTTTCCTTCAAAGGTGCATGCGGCGTACTTGACTTTACTCGCCGCAGGGCATGAACAGATTTCGAAGACTGATTCAGTCTTCTCAAACCATCGCGAGAGAGCAATGATTCCGCCGGTCCCATGAAAGGACTTCGGCTTGCAGTTGGTGAAATCCTTGTAAGAGCACTCTCTCGAGCGCACAGGGGTTTCGACCGGGATTGATTCCACAGGGGTTCCACCTCTGCTGGCATCAGAAGAGCGATACTGAGCCATGGCAGTTGCCACTGCTGCAGCTACGGCAACATTCAGGGCTACAATATCGATGACTGGAGGTGGAGGAGGTGGTGGTGCAGGATTATTCCTGGGAGATTTGCGAGGAGGCATCTTTCAGCTATAAGTTTATAAAGATAAGAAAGATGGTAAGAATCAATTTGTAAGCAACGTGAGAGTGACACATGGACTAACTAACCATAGCCCAACAGTTGAATGAGTGTTTGAAATCACAATAAGAAATATTAGTAGGAAAGCACAAGTGTATAGATTTTTCCCACAGATTAGATAGATTTCAATAATTCTGGTATTACTGATGTAATAAGTTCAAGGAAAATCGACCTAACAGTAGGTCTTACATCATACCATATAGAAAATTTTGACAGTTCCTAGATTCCTAATTAGAGTACTGAAAGTTAGGAATATTTTACAGACAAATGCTACTTAGAGCACAGATGTTAAAGGCTAATCCTTAACCCAAAAGATAATGATGTACTAGACATCATCTAACGGCGATGAGTATTCCTCGGGAGAACCCTAAGGTCTCTCATTTGACGGACCACTTCTTGAAGGTGTCGCTCATGAGCCCTTTGACAAGCTCGAAGTTCCATGACTTCTGCTTGAGAGGCAACCAGATGTTGCTGTAGGGTTTCATTGTTTCTCCGGGTCCGTTCCATGTCTTCTTCAAGACGGAGGATGCGGACTCTGTTGACACCTGAGTTGGCATCAATCTCCATGACCCGGTCGATGGCTGCTCGACCTTGCTTGACATTACAAGCTATTCTGCGGATAATGACAGGCAGAGCTCGGTCAGCAGAGCCACCATCGCTGACGTTGTAAAAGCTTCAGTCCCCAAAGTATGGTAAGGGTTGACCCTGTTCATCACTCCAACGATTCAAGTTGTTTGCCCATAAGGGAGTAGGACCTGGAAAATCTGGCCGAGGGTTGTTGTTCGGGGCTTGACCTACGAGCGGTAGGTTGTTGACTTCAGGCTCGGAGTCGGATCCATTAGAAAAGCCTTCTGCGAGGTGATCATCCAAAGGGATTGGATGCTCATCTTCGGGCTCTTCATCGATCCACTCGGCATTGCCTTAATTTGGAAAGTATGGGTCGCCGTGTTCGAATCCCGCCATTTAGATCTACGCGAGAAGAGAGGTATAAGAATATAGTATACGTGTAACTAGTAGTACAAAATACACCTATAGTATTTTAAAGTTTAAGTTCTATTAATCTTCCTGTGGTATTGTTGGTAAGTTTTTAGACTTGTTAACCTATCACAACCATTCTAGGGCATATGCTAATCACTCCTCGGACCAGCATAGTTGATCAGGCTATGCCATTCCCAGGACTGACCATACATCCCCTAGCTTACCTGTGATATTTAACAATCGTAATACTTTTGTTCTTGTCATTGTGACACTGGTTTTATTATAAATGCAGACTAGTATACTTAATTAACTATTTTAGTATTTAAAGTATAGACTCTTGGTCAGAGTGTTTTAATCCCAAATGGGTTTATAGTTTAGTATATTTTTTATGGGTTGATATACTTGTTTCACTATAAACAATTCTCTGATACCAATCTGTCACTCCCCAAAACCAAGAACGGCGGAAACGTTCTGGGGCGAAGGACGTCATGTAAAGTATCACAACACAGTAAATGTAAATAAGCAAACAACATCATCCATTGCATTAAGTATATAATTTTAATACAAGCGTGTTCTTTACAGTTTTAGACACCAAAAATATAATACGAATCAAAATAATATGATGAGTCTTGAAATGCGCTCCATCTTCTCAAAAGCTGGCATCGATACCTGTCTACTGATAACCTGAGAATACAAGTTATTTTGAAAGAGTTTATCAGCATTAAGCTGGTGAATTCATAAGTGTTTTAGTGTCGATATTTGTTATCAAAACGTTTGAACCTGTCGCAAGAATGAGTTGTAAATGTATGTAAGTGTTTGTAAAAGTTTGAATCTCTCAGAAAAACCTATATTTTCTGTTAAAGTAGCCTTCTACCAAGGCTTAACTGTTTTGTATGCTCGTTTGATGTAAAAGTGTGTAATTTCCCAATTGTAACTATCTTTTAACAAAATATAGTTTGTACATTAGAGTTTAAGTGAGGTTATCACCAAAATGTAATGGGTAAATCATTGTAGTACTGTAGTTTTGTTTTATAGGAACTACTGATGTACTAACTACCTTAAACCGGTTTTATATTAAGGTATCCTGTGATAAATTGCACCATACTGTCGACTGGTAACAACGACATAAAGAACGGTCGTAATAACGGAATGACGTTTGGCACCCGCAGACCTGCAGGTCCGGCTGTAGCTAGCAGCAAGGTGTAGGATAGTCAATCCAGTATAGATCTATACGCAAACTCAACGCTCTCCCTCCAAGAGAATTCTGGCTACAACTCGGGTCATGACATTTAAGGCATGCTCCGATACAGTGGATCACATTTGTTATCGTATTCTTGTATATGTAAGGAAATGTTTCTCGTTCTAGTATAGTTGTATATGTTCTCATAGTATAGTTGTATATATTCTCTTCCTAGTATAGCCTCATGAATGAACTGAATCATTGATCTAGAAGTTGTAATAGTATGATTCTGGGTTACCCCGATGGTAACTTACTAATGGTGGGTCTAGTACGTATGAATATGGAAGTACTTTTATGTCTATATATGTATATTTGATATATAATTAATATGGAAACGACCTTCGGATGGTCACCCGAAATCCCACCAGACCACATCTCAGTGCGCGAAAAGGAAATAGGGCGGATGGCCTTCCTAAGCCCTTTAAACATTACTTATATATCTAGACATATATGGGCATGCAATTTATAAGTAGTAAAACAAAGTTTAAATAAAAGCATTTGATAAGTAAAAGAGTTTGTAAAACATTTTGAAGTAAAACAGTTTGAACAGTGATAAAATCATTGGTTTCCTAGTTATTAATCACATGTGATTAATGCAATCACATGTGATCGAAGCAATAACTATAAGTATTTAACTTGTATCCCCCCATAAAGTATTTAAACATTTAAAATCATTTCAAAGGTTGATTCAAGGGGGTATGAACTCACTTGGAAGTTTGAAGATAGTGAGATCGAAAACCGGGCAGAGTTTCGTCTCGGGAAACAGATTTTTCTCGGGATTCTCGAGAATCTCGGGAGTAAAATCGACCCTCGGGACTTGAGCAAAAAGACCAGAGCTTCGGGTTTGAACGGGCACGGAAATCGAGGCAAGATCGTGAGAGAAAGAGAGAAAATGAACAAATTTTTCGGAAAGGCTCGCATCCCTTTTATAGGGGTGCTGAACCGCCTCCGTACGCGGGGTGTACGGGCGTATGCAGCGCGTACCCGTACGTCATTGCTTATGCACTTCGAACGGGACGGGTTGGATGGGACAGCGGGTCGGGTAGTTTCGCATAGGGCGACGTGGACGATCTGAGGCTGTGGCTACGAGTACGCGGGGCGTACGAGGGTACGCGGCGCGTATCTCGGCCCTAGGCTGACTCCTCTTCGGATAATACCAACTTTTTAATAAAAATTATATATAAATTAATTATCAAACTTCAAAAATTCATATCTCCTTTATACGAACTCCGTTTTCGACGTTCTTTATATCCCCGCGAAGGTGAGACTACGATCTACAACTTTCGTTTAGATTTCGTTGGCAAATTCCGAGATTATTTTTATTATTTATTTATTAAAATGACGTGATTAAGGAATTTCTTTAAAAATTCATAACTTCTTTATCTGACGTCGGTTTTTGCCAGACTTTTTACCGCTGAAATACCATTGACGAGACCTTCGATTCTCGTTTAGGTCATTCCGGCCAAATGTCGCTCGATCTCCAATTCGAGTTTTTAGCTGTCTGTTGCTAAGCTGAACTTGGAAAAATCATAACTTCAATATACAAAGTCGGATTTGGGCGTTTCTTTTTACGTACGATCATGGTTTGATGACATTTAAACATAGAAGAATTTAAATAAAAACTTTTTGGACATTTTATTGTCAAAGTTAATTTTATTAACTCAGAAGTGTTTACGATACTTGACCTATTAGGCCATTACAAAGAGTGGAAATATTGGGTTATCACAGGAATGAAGAATGTGGTCGCTCACTCTTTCCCCTCTTCTATATATAACTTCACAAGAAAACCAATAGGAAAAGTTGTGATGGCTAATCCGAAGGAATAGACAAAGACCGTTGACTTTTGAAAGTCAATGTGGGTTGAGGAAACTAAGGATTTGGACAATGGAAACCAACGTGTCATATGTAAACTGATGGGGTCACCGGGTGACCCCTTCAAATTTTTCATAATGGCCTTTTAAAACCTAAAAACACAAGTTCCTACCCTTTAAATGCTAAAAAAAATCACGATGGACTATCTAAACTAATATACTAAACATTGTTGGGCTACAATGAGAATAACCCTAACTAACAAGTCTGGAATTATATTCTTGACCGACCAAAAAACACTTCTTTTTTGACAAAGAATTATATTTCGGACTCGCATTCCAAATTTTTTACCAACATTTCAAAGTAAAAAAACAAACTCCAAATTTAAGAACAAATCCGAAATTTGATGAACAATTTTGAAATTTCGAGAAAAAACATCATTTTTATACTAAAATCTAACAGTATGTTAAACAAACATAGTAAATGAGAAGTATGTACGTAACAAAGGCTTAATAGCTATAATACCTATTTTTATTAACACATATTATTTCGAGAGATGTGAACTGTTATGAGACGAGGAGGTGAAACAAAGCATGAAATTTGCTTTAAATTTTGCATTGTTATTTACAAAATACAGTTGGGGAATGTTGTAGTTCATGTGAAGGCTATTTTTTGGATATCATGTTTGTCAAAAACGGAGTTCGTATGAGGATGTTATAACCATTTGAAGTTGAGATGAAAGTATGTTGGTATTTCAAGAAAGTCAACAAAAGTCAAAGTCAAACAGTCAACCGTTAATCACCACGACGTGGATACACTGTTAGCACGACATGGAGTGAAGTGAGTCACCAAGACACGTGGTAATCAAGTGAGACACATGGCAATTCCCAGAGATCGGTCGTGGCCACAGAGCGGTGTCGTGCAGCTATAAATGTGAGTGTCGTTTGAATGATTTTGGCACACATGGTTGGGAAGCGACTCAGAGGCTTCTAACATAATAGTTATACTTGTGTAAGAGAGATACGCGGTTGAATACATGACTCTTGAAGGTATCCTTTCTCTTGCTACTATATAATCACACTATGTGATATTTTCTCAAGATTTGTTAGATCCAAGTATGTGTTACAGGAATTCGTGATATGGTGTTGTTACGAACTCATTAGTAAGATTAGCGGGTAAATCCTACAGTTAAATATTTAGCCGAGACAGTGAGGGTTATAAGGGATATTTTACTAGCTTTATTCATTGTGATGGATTTAGCTAACATCTTACAAGCCTAAGAATGTCACTACAAGAAACCTTGGCATTACCGGCGACGCCTTTAGTGGCGACATGCGGCAATAGCGGCAACATGTAATTGACGCGTTACATGTCGCCGCTAAAGGAGTTGGCGGTAATACTCGCAAACGGCGATCCGCGTCAACTTACCCCCGTCCGTCTGATTTTTTTTCAATCCAACCTTATTAAATATTAGTAACTCATATTGCCCTATTGTCGCCGCTATTTCCCTATTGTCGCCGCTAATACCCTAGCGCCGCCGCTATTGCATATCGCCGCTAATACCAAGCGCAGATAACCCCCCTTCCAGCTCCCTTTTCTGCGACATTTCTGTTGTTTATTTGCTTCTCTCGCTCTTGTTTCTTGTTATTGCTTCTCAAAAAATATTGGACCAGTCGAGTAAGTGGAGGAACAACATTTAAGGCGCTGCTAGCCCTCCTGCCACCACAAGACGGCCACTCCTTCCCCCGTTACCGGCTACCATTGAGCTCATTTCCAAAATTGCCCACATTCAAGGTCAAATTCCTCCTATTTGCTATCATTTTTCTGTTTTGGATGATCAATTGGTTTGATTATGTCGGAAATTGCCTCTTCAATTGGTGTTATATTACTGATAAACACAAGACCCATTCGTATTTTTTTACTTGCTTATTATCTGTCCATGAATATATAAATTGATGCTATATGTGGGTAATTACCTCTTGAATTGTTATTAGATCACATATAAACACAAGAACATTAGTATTTTTTTTTTTCTTGCTTCTGTGCTTGCTTCTTGTGCCATGAAGGATCGATGAGGATGAAGCAGGATGTATCAAACCTCCTGATTTAACCAAACTCTATTACAAAGTATATATGATCAGCCCCTCAACTTTTGATTTGTATGGCTTTAGTCCCTTGCTCTAAAAAAGAATTAAAAGTCTAGTCTTAAACAAAGAAACTCCAATTAAAATCTTCAAAGTTTACCCTATTGAAATTTGGCATGTTTTTGTAATTTTTGTTTATACCACATTGGCTTAAAAATGAAATTTGGCATGTTTTTGTAATTTTTGTTTATACCACATTGGCTTAAAAATGAAATTTGTGTATGTTTTTGTAATTTTTTTTATACCACATTGGCATGAAATTGAAATTGGATGTATATATATACATTTGTTTGATTTTTGTTTAATTAGAAAATCAAATTAACTTATCTTTAGAATCAAATTAAGTTACCTTTATAAAATCAAATTAAATCAATTATATAACCAACTTAATAGTAACATAGTTTTAGTGACTTACTGTTGGTCATTACAACTTTAGCTTAATTAGGCTATTAATAGCAACATACTTCTGGTAATTTTAATTTAATTATAAAATAAAATTAAATTAATTTTAAAAAATCAATAAAAATTAATAAATTAATTGTAAACTCAAATTAAAGTAGTTTTAAAGTCAAGTAAATATTAATATTAAAATAAAATAAAATTAGTTTAAAAAATTAAACTAAATTAATATATATATATATATATATATACACACACACACACACACACACATATATATATATATATATATATATATATATATATATATATACTTTTTTTAATATTTTATCCATTTCTGATTAGGTTATTAATAGTAACATACTGTTAGTGACTTAGTCGTGATGCACAACGCAAAACACAAAACTCTGGTGTTCTAGCGGTTGGTGACAATGGAGAGAAGTATTATGGTCAGTTAGAAGAGATTATGGAGGTACAATATCCATATGATTATTCGACTGTAATATTTCGATGCAAGTGGTTCGATACGAGAGATATTCCTGATGATAATTTCATAAGTATCGACACAGAAAAAGAAGCTTACCAAGATGATCAACTCATATATGCTTCGCAATCCAAACAAGTATTCTACATCCGCGAGCCTGTTAATCATCGAAGAAACCAAAACAGGAACCCTCGTTGTGTCGTCGAGTATGTTATTCATCGAAATATTTGGGATCTACCATCAGAAAATGCTCGTGTCCAAAATGCTTACAGTGACTCTGTCCAAGATGTCGACAATGTGGAGGCCGAAAATGTTGACATAGTTCAAAAAAAACTCTTCATCTGGAGCTAGACTTTTTATCGACTTCTCACAATACTTTCAAAACAATGTTGATGTAGCTCAAAACAATGATAATTATGAGGATGAAGACAAGACTGAAGTACCTCCGCCAACGGGTAGAATCGATAATGTTTCCGATGAAGAGACTGATTATGATGATTGTGATTCTGATTATGATACCGATGAAGAAGACAATGAAGTATATGATGTAGATTCTAATGAAAAAAATCATTTTTTTTGTAATAGAAACTTTATTTGAAATGTACCTTTAATTCATATTGTTTGTCTAACTTTTATTTATGTTGTTTGTCTATATTGTATATCTTACAATTTCGCAGGGTAACTAACTTTTATTCATATTGTATTTCTATATTGTACATCTTGTAATTTACAAGTTGCAGATGAGGTTTACTTGGGCGATACTCTTGGCCATGATGGCCGATGTTACGGGGCTTGGACATGGAGGTGATGGAGTCGGGGATCCACCACCTCCAGCAGGCTTTGGTCGTGGTCAACACGAACATGATGGTGAGTTCTATTATGATATATTTATTAACTATTTTTATTATTTTATAATAATTTATCGTGACTAATATTTTTAATTGTATTTTTTCACCAGAGCTTCCAAAAAAAAGAAGGGGCATGTCAAAAAATATTGAGCTGGGAAAGTTGATACGGGCAAAAAAGGGTGTCACACCCCGAAAACCAGAGGCGGAAACATTTCCGGGGCGGACTCCACGTTGAGTATCAAATCCAATGCACATAGTAATCAAAGTAAACAACCATTACATTACATATATTTGAAAGTTTACATTTGTTTCTAAAGTAAATTGTACAAGTGTGATACATAATATATATATGAACAAAACGAGACGAGTCTTCTACACACTCCGTCTTCACAAAAAGAGATCACCGGGTACCAGTCTAATGCGGACCTGAGAATACAAGCAGTTTGAAAATCAGCATAAAGCTGGTGAGTTCATAAGATGTTTGTTTTCTGAAAGTGTACCAGTTTCCTTTAGTTTTCCGAAAAGGTTTGTTATCCAAGAAAATCCCATATTTTCTTATGTAAAACAGTTTAGTTATCCTTCATTACCAGTTCATTTATGCGATATATGATTCCCCAGGAAAATCCCATATTTTCCGAAATACAAGTCCGATTGAATATCACAGAGTATAGTTTAATACACAAAACTATATATTGAAAATCATGGGATTACTATCCCGAATTAGATATAAAATACTTTGATATACGTGAAATGTAAATGGAAAGTAGTTTGAAAACCATGGAACTATCATCCCGTGCTAGATACAAGATAGTTTGATATACATGAAAATATATATTGAATATCATGGGACTACCATCCCGGACTAGTTATAGATTCAAAACCATGGGATTATCATCCCGTACTATATATAGTTTCAAAACCATGGGATTACCATCCCGTACAAGATATAGATTGAATTCATGGGACTATCATCCCGTACTAGATATAAGATATATACATACTGAAAACCATAGGAATAACATCCCGCACTAGATATAAGTTCGATAGACTGAAAACCATAGGAATAACATCCCGCACTAGATATAAGTTCGATAGACTGAAAAACATGGGACTACTATCCCGTACTAGATATATAAACTATAGATAGAAAGTACATATGAAATCGAATCAAAGTCAAAAACCAAACCCAAAGCGATACTGTGAATAAACTTATATTAATACATATTGCGAGTCGGGTAACCATGCTGATACGACAACGAGACCTCCTTGATTCTTGTCAGACGTCGGACGATATCCAGAATTTGTCACCCCAGGCGTGCCCGCCTAACTGTAGCTAGCAGTTAAGGTGTGGGATTGTCAGTCCCGAATAGATCTATTCACAAATTCCTCGCTCTCTCTTCAGGAGACTCTGGTTACACTTCCGGGGAGGATTTACTGATCATCCAAAAAGGGTAGTGACGAACTCACAAGCTAGTACTAAACTATTCACAGGGTTCTCATACGATATCAAACATACAAAAGATTATGAAACATAATACAGTGAATACAGATACATACAATGAAACTATCTGGCAATACATTCAAATGATACAAAGATAAACTGAATCAGACATAGTTTATCTAATAACTTTATATACATATCAGTACGTGATTAATTAAGAACTAAAGAACCCCAAATTATTCCCATAATAATTTGATTTATTTGGTTATTTCCTTAACTGAAATTCATATAGTTGTAGTTGATAAATCATCCCTTATGCTCAGCATAATACATAAAGGGTAAAAGTATTTATAAGTTTGCCAGATATTATTTGAAATACATCAAGGTTATGTTTTGAAAACATTTGTAGTTTGCTTGTATTCCCCCCTAAAAGCATTGAAAAACCATTTAAAAAGGGTAGGGGTATGAACTCACCAGACGCGGAAATGTGTCGAATGGAATGCTATACGTCGAATCGAGGCATACGAGTAAGGTTCCTATGTAATATGAAATGGCATACAATTATATCTAATTAGATTCACAAACTCTAATTAGATATGAAATTACACTCCAACGAACAAAAACACCTCAAAACGAGTGTTTGGAGTGACCCGGGTGACATCTACGGACGTGCATTGATGCGGGGGACTTGGGATTTGAGTTTACTCTTCAAGAGTAAACTCCCTAATGATTTTTCGGCCATATACACCACTCACACATGAGTTCATGGCCGTGAAATCATGTTGGCAAGATTTATGGTGCTTAATGGGTCAATAACACTTGGGAAGGGTTGGAACAATTTTATCTAAGGCATGGAATGAATTTAAATCACCAATAACAACACTTAAGGGATTTTACGACCCTAGCATGGAGCTTACAGCCGTAAACTCCTAAACTCTCCTTGAATGAGTGATTTAAAGGCCTTAGATTAATCACATGTGATTCCAATAATTTTTACAAGCCTTGGTATGAATTTAGGGCATCAAATAACACATTTTTAGGAGTTTACGGCCCTGGAGCACATGCTATGACCATAAACTATCAAATGAAGAGTTTTGATATGTTTAAGGTCTCTAAACTATTTTTGGTTGGTTCTATGATTTATTCCAAGGCTTTTGGTGATGATGGATGGCTTTCTAACATGTTTGAAATGTGTTTACTCCCATGATTGAGGGGTTTATGGCCCAAGCATATGTCTTGGCCATAAACTCATTCAAATCCCTCAAAATCCATGTCTAAAGTGTTCTAAGTCCATACCATGAAGTCATTTAGCCATATCTAAAGTCTAGTTGTGGTTTGGAAGGGTTTTGTTGCTCAAAAACCCCCTTTTCATGTGTTCACGGCCTAAGGCTGTTCCAGGGCCGTAAACACATGTTTATGGTCCTATTCCATGATTTAGACACGAAAATGAAGGCTAAGGATGCTATACTAAGGGCTAAGATGATTACCTTGGTGATTTGGAGCTTAAATTTGATGATTTTGGACCCTTAAACTTGGTTTGATGAGAGAGGTTAGAGAGAGAGAAAGAGTAGAGAGATGAAGCAAAAGCTTCAAATGAAAGCTTAAACATGTTTAAATAGATCTCAAATCTTGCACACGGTGGAATTCTACCCGATACCGACATTAAACGGTGTTTTTGGTCTCACCCGATTAAATTTCCGTAACCCGGTGGGGACGTTTCTATAATTTCTGAATTGAACATTTTTGGGCTAATTTCATGAGTTCCTAAGGGGTTTGGACACTCATTAGATTATAATAAACATATAAGTTTAAATAATTTAACCCAAAACGAAATCGGAACGAATTGATAAATGGCGAATTTTTACGGGTAGAACGGTTTTCGGCGTTGGACAACTTCGGGTTGTTACAAAGGGAAAGCCTGTGGATTTGGATTTCGATAGGGAGATCACATATTCCCCTGTCGGGAAGCGTGGTAATTGGTTCACACATGAAATTGGGAGGTATTTGCGGAACAATGTCCCTTTCAACGTATCTGGTTGGGATAATGTTTCCCCCGCCTTAAGGAACGCAACTGTTGTACATCTAAAGGTAACTTGGATACAATTTTAAGTTTAGTTGTGATTGTTATTTAATTAACTAAATTTTTTGTGTTTTGCAGAATAAATTTGATTTGGATAAGGTTAACATGGATCCGGGGCGTGCTCAATTGTTGCGGAGAATTGATTCGAGTCTTGCAAAAGTTTACAGAGGTCGAAAAAGTAAAGCTCATTCTTATTTTAAGGAAATCGGGGGGCCAGCAGATATCCCAGCCGCATTAAACAAACCCCCTAATGGTATGTCACATGAAAATTGGGCGGAGGTAGTCGAACATTTTCAAATGCCAGGATTTTTAAGACGTTCGGCGTCAAACAAAGAATGTCGTGCAAAACAAGTAGTTGTAAACAGAGGGGGGTCGGGCTCATACAACAATGCATGTTTCAAAGAAGTAAGTTAAGATATATTTAAATATTTATTTAAAGTATAAGTAATCTAATTTTTAATGTTAAATAGGATATCAGTCGAATCGAAGTTTTTCGTCAGGCTAATTCCATTCGCCAAGGGGTATTTTATAGTCCTGCAGTCGAGCAACAATACGTAAGTGGTTAATTTGTATTTTTCATATAAGTGTTTATATCGTCAAATGTATTTAGTAATCTAATTTTTATGATTTTTATTATTTTTTAAAAATACAGAATGCTTTACTCGAGGAGATCAACCAACGAACCCAAGCTACTCCTGAAGCAAGCGGTCTAGCACCAACTGATATAAATGATTGTTTTGAAAGAATATTGGGTGTTCGGCGTGGACATATCAAAGGCATTGGACGTAAACCCACTACCGTTGTGTCAATGTACGATCAGAAACAACCAATGACACAAGAACAACCACAATCACAGGTAATTGTTAGTAAATGCTATAATGGAAAGTAGAATGATATAATGGTATGTTGGTTATGATTTGATATGTTGATATTTTGTAGTTTGGTAATTTTTGGAATGTACAACGCTATAATGGAAAGTAGAATGGTATAGTGATATGTTGGTTATGCTTTGATATGTTGATATTTTGTCGTTTGGTAATTTTTGGAAAGTACAATGCTATAATGGAAAGTAGAATGATATAATGATATCTTCGTTATGGTTTGATATGTTGATATTTTGTAGTTTGGTAAAATTTTGGAAAGTAAATGCTATAATGGAAAGTAGATGTACGTTTAAGTGTATTTGATATCTTGATATGTTGATATTTTGTAGAATGGTATAATTAATTATAATGTTATTCTGATACGTTAATATATTTTGTTTTCTTTTATAGTTGGAAATGCTCCAAACAATACTATAGGAACCGGCCTGTTCTGCAGCATTGGAAGAGTGGTTTCGTTCATTCCCGCCACCAAATAATGAATGAAATGACGATGAGGACGAGTAGTTACTTTAAGATTTTATGAAATGTTTTGTAATTTGGAAGAATACTTAATGTTGTATGGATTAATATTTTGGATTGATTGTATATGTATTAATATTTCTATAAAAAGTTATCAGATTTTTCAAATGCTATGTGGATTAATATTTGGATTGATTATAAATTTAATGTTAAATAAATAAATTAAAAAAAAATAAAAAATCAAAACAGTATTAGCGGCGACATCTTTTGTGGCGACATGCACTTATTAGCGGCGACGCATAGTATTAGCGGCGACAAGAAGCGTATTAGCAACGAAGCAATACTGACGACGCATTTGCAGTGTCATGTCGCCGATAAAGGTATTACACGCCAAACCTTTAGCGGCGACAAGCGTCGCCGCTGTTGCCCAATCTTCTTATAGTAGTGTGTAGAGGTGATATCATAGAGTTCAATGAGTATGGTGACTAATAGTTACAAAGTGTAGCTAGTAGTGAAATGTGACAGGTTAGTGAGTAAATTTTACGGTAAAATATTTAGCTCGGACGATGAGGGTTACAATACCTATTTTATTAGATTTACTCATTTTGATGGGCTTAGCTAAGCTAAGTTAGTGGTGAATTGTGACAGGTTATGTGGAAATTGGTAATTGTTAGTTACGTGTGGGTATGTGACGAGCTGGAAGACAGCATAGGTCGGGAATGGAAGTTAAAATCAATCTGCCAAATAACCAGGTGAGTAACGATATTATAATATAAGTTGTTACGAAATTTTTGTTTTGTAAATTGTGATATATATTACATGATTTAAATGATTGAGTATTATATTCGTAGATAGTATGACCTGAGGAGATACATACACACACGTAAACACACACATACACACACACACATATATATAGTAGGGTTCAATTGAGAAAAAAAGGTTGAGAATGAGTGAATCATTCCCAGCCACTCGTTTATTTTTGCCGCAAAAGCCTCCGTCGTACCAGCAGAAATAGGAAAGGAATAAACATGTGTTTTCCAACAAAACATGTTTCTTTAAATTATGCTAATCATTATCTTAATCTATATAAAAACATAGTTTTTTCGCTTTTTTTTTAATTTTTAAGAAACTATTTTTATCGAAAAATTATTTTAAATATATACCAAAATTCATGATTTTTTATTCTCTACAAATAGACATCCATATTGATATAGTTTTAAGATAAGATAAATTTTTTTTTTATATATTTTCAGCTATCGTTATTCATAAGTGAATAAAAATGAATCCGGTTTTTACTACAGTACATTCGTTATTCAGTTATGAATAAAAACTATTATTAATTTTTTTTTTTTCTTTTAAATTTAAGTATCATTCAGATATGAATATAACATATAATAAACATAGTATATTCATATTTAAATATTAGACGATGCATTCACATATGAATATTACATAGTATATTTACTTGTATTATTAGATGGTATATTCACTTATGAATATTAGATAATATTTTTATATCTGAATATTACATAGTATTACATGGTATGTTACATGTGAATATTACATAGTATATTCATTTGTGAATATTAAATGATATATTCACTTATGAATATTACACAGTATATTTACATATGAATATTACACAGTATATTCACATATGAATGTTACAAGGTATTTTCACATATATATATATATATATATATATATATATATATATATATATATAATTTTTATATGTTATTCACATATGAATAACATACAGACTTGCATATTTGTTTTTTTGTTTTAATAATCCTATGCTGAGAAAACATATTCGTATATAAATATAAGGTGGTAATTTAGTTTATGCATTTTATCAAACAGTTGGAGTGCATACAATTTAACTTTTTTTTAAAAATGTTAAACACATGATATTTTGACTATTTAAATCTTACAAAAGAATAGATTGATAGAGAATTATATGAAATTTTTCAAAAAAAAAAAACAATTTGATCTTTTTCTAACCTCAATTTTGAAGTTTTATTTGATAATCGATGTTGAATGAATGATATGAAGTGGATTTTTGTTGATTATCGATGATGTTGATCTAATAACGCTTGGAGTATAATTAATCATAGATGTTGAAGATCTGATCGTATTCAAGCACAATTGAAGGTTGAAGTAAAAGAACCAAAAATGAATTTTTGTTGTTAACTGTTGAATCGTGTTGATTATTGACGAAGATCGATGATTGATTAGCACTGGATGATGTTGATGATGGTTTAATTGAAGAAATCTGGATGATTGTTGAAAATTGGAGAAGAAATTTGGATGATGAACGATGAATGGGTTTGAACTATAATCTAATTCTCTACAGATACGTATTTGAGATTGAAGGTTGTTATCATATTTACAAGTTTGCCACCGTGGCTTTTTATGCTTAGATAAAATGAGTGGTGGTTGAGAATGATTCCCCCATTCTCAACTTTTTTTATTTTCTCAATTGAACCCACCTATATATATATATATATATATATATATATATATATATATATATATATATATATATATATATATATATATATATATATATACTAGTTGTAAAACTCGTATGTTATACGGGTTATATATATATATATATATATATATACATATATATATATATACTAGTTGTAAGACTCGTATGTTATACAGGTTAGATAATACAAAAATAATTAAACATAAATGTTTAAACAGAAGTTTATTTAAATTTGAAATTTTAGATTTGAAATTAAATTTTAAAATTTGGTTTAAAAGGAAACATATTAAAAATACTATATAAGTAATATTGTAATTATTTGTTATTTTCAATTAAGGTAATTATTAATTAAGGTGTAAATATGATGTGTTAATTAAAAAAAGATAAAAAAAAATGACAAATGGAAAAAACATTTATTCAAAAATACCAAAAAATGACATGTGTCTAATTTAATGAGAGAGTGACATGTAGCAAAATTATTTTCATTTATTAGGAATGATATATATATATATATATATATATATATATATATATATATATATATATATATATATATATATATATATATATATATACACATACATACAACAATGAGACGGGTGGAGGTGTATTGATCGTGAATGGAGGAGTGTATAGTGATTATAATGACTTTTTGGTTTAGATTATTATTAGGTAGTAACCATTACAAAAATAACATTCTATGGGATCTCATACGAGAACATGCGAACTTAACTAATTGGTGTAAATTGCATGTTGCATATCAATGATGATTTGGTACTTTAACTATATATATATGTGTGTGTTTGTGTGTGTTTAATATATTATACATTATTATAGTCGCTATTGATTACGGCGTTTGGATTACAATGTTTATTGGTGGTTATTTTGTAAGATAGTAGTTGGGACGCCCGACTCAGATTCTATATTTCATGCCAGTCCGATTCACAGTGGTAACTTCTTGTATCCCAGTGTGCCAATGTACATTGAATTATTTTATAAATGCCAATGTACATTGAATTATTTTATAAAATTATAAATGAACATAATATTTTAGGGTGTACCTGGTATAAAATTATAACTATTACAAGTTGGTATCAGAATCGTGGTTTAAGTGAATTAGGTTCTTCTATTAGATTCCTAAACATAAACCATAAAGTGGACAACATTATTTGATTTAACTTTGTAGATATAAGTTAGCCAACTACTAGACATTTATGGATCAATGATATATATATATATATATATATATATATATATATATATATATATATATATATATATATATATATATATATATATATATATAGACTTAGGTTACTGTATTCTAACTAATTATTGTATGGGTATTCGAATGATTATGGGCCATCATTTTACTTATTTTAAGAAAGTGATTAATAAATATTATTGAATTAAATATAATTGAAAAATACCATCTAATTCAATTACAAGGGTATTTAAGTCAATTAATATAGATTTAATAAAGTAAAATTGCATATTTTAAGGAAACATAGATTCTATTAATTTTAAAAAACCGATTTTATGAATTATAATTCTTTTAATTTGGACATTCTAACAGAATATGTTTATTAGCTTATTCAAAAATAAAAATATTTTTGAACCATGAAATAATAAAAATATTCTTGAACCTATTTCTTGATCATGACTTTAAAAAGTTCTTGTAGAATAACAAATTCTTGAACCATCAATTGAAGAATAAAAACAAAAAGTAGATTAATTCTTATAGAATACCGGTAACAATTGCTAAGAATTACATTTATTGTTAAAGAATAAAACTAAAAATCCTTTCAAATCGTGAAAAAAATATCAAAGGCTAACAAAGACACTAATACATTATAAAAGAATAATGTTGCTAAGAATAACTTTTAATTTTGTGGTCCGTTGTTCAAGCATCAACTTCTGTGAAAACAAACCCAATTGTATTTTAGAATACAACGATGCATTAGCAAATGAAAAATAAAAAACTAAATTCCTTTGGAAAAATATGCGGACATGTGAATTGCTCAAAACCAATAACCAATAATTGTAGAACACGCATAAATCATTGAGAAAATATCCATATTTCATTCCAACGGAATTGGAATTCGTGATTTCATTTTGATAGAATTGGAATTCAAGATTCAGTTACCGTATCAGAAAGATTAAAGTCGTCTTCAAGACCAATAACATCATCTTCTCCATAACAATCATTCCCATCAATTTTATTTAGTAAAAGTTCAATTCTTATGTTGGTTTGTAACGAAGAAATTGAGGTCTAGGGGAAATTAAATTCTTTTTTGGATCATATGGAGGAAGAGTGTTGTCATCGAAAGGAGTAATGATAGGTGAAGTTTGTGTAGACCGATAGAAAGATCTATTCTTTACCAAATCAAAATCTTCAGTAACATCAGTTGCATTATCAATTGAAATGAAAGTTACCTAACGAACAGGAGGAATTTCAAGAACAACTTCTTTTTGTTCAAGGGTTACCGATTCATTTAAATCCTCTTCCGTCATGGCAGGTTGATCCATCGATGTTGCTTCATATTTCATTACAAAATCATTGTCCAAGAACTGGATCGAAGTTCTTACCACCACATTCTTTTCACCAAGAACTTTCTTTCTTGGTGATGGAGTGAACTTTGAAGCAGCCTTGATCGTTGGTGCCATGAAACTCTTTTCATATGATCTAGCAGGTGAACGGACTATATCTTTGTGATTCTCTTTTCCATCTTGAAACATCGAGCTACTAGTGCTTTTTCGAAGTAATGGACCTCTTTTTGTATGATCTAACAACATAAAAAAAACTAAAAATCAAAAACCCATTTTACAGAAAAAAAAAAAAAACTCAAAATCATGAAATCAAAGATCGTTTATACCTGTAGTAGCAAGGTGTTTGCAAGGGTAGCTGGATTTATGCTTCTTGGGTTTACCATAATATTGGGTCTTGTAAAAGGGTTGCCACTAAAGCTCCTTCTGATGGTCGTATTTATTTCTGAATTTCTGAAACCCCTTGCTGAAAGTAGGGAAGGAGATCTGTTTGATGTGAAATTCGCCATTAACGTATATGAATCTTGTCCAATTTGGGGGAGAAGAAAAATCAGTAGAGAATGTTGGAGAAAGAAATATTGATTTTAGGAGTAAATTTAAATTAATTTGAGTTTGTAACATAAAAACGAAAAAGAAAGGCATGTCGCACATTGCAGTTGAATGGTTGTGATTCTTATCGTCGACATAAGAAGACAAAGGGGAAAGAAATCAAGAACATAAGAAACTCTACTCACTACAAGAATAAGTAGCTATAGGGACACATTCTATAGGGAAGACAAATGTCGTTGATGTAGCGGACCTATAGGGACGACATATCGTCTCTACAAGGTTGACCAAATTTTTTTGACCGGTTAATTTATAAGGACAAATTGTCATCTCAATAGATTACGCGGCAACTTTGGCGGGTTTGTGACAAAATATAGAGACGATACTTCGTCCCTATAGATCTAGACGATATTTTCCCCTTTATATCTTCCGGTATTCACAACAACAATTACAGAAGTCAAATACCGATTGTTTCTCTTTCTCCCTCACTCTTTCATGAAATGGATTTGTCGGATATTACAAGGAAGTTAGGGCTTAAGGAATCGAAGCAATTCGTCTGTAAAGTCGTTTAGCACTGTCACGTCTCTGATCTTCAATTTGATTCTTCTAATGCCGGAATTTTAAGTTGTTTGCCCCTATTACGATTTTTTTCATCAAGTTCTATTTGATTGTCATATCGCAATAAAGTTGAGTAGGATGTATAAGAATCCTTACTTTACATCTTTCTATGTGATGTACAACCAAATTGGTGTCAATTATGTTCATATCTTTTGCTTTCCATATCATGATCGTGCTTTTTATGCAATTGATATGTATAATGTATCAGATCAAACATTAAACAATCATTTCATGATGAAGTATATGATCGACTTGATATTAGGGAATTAGCTATTCAATTTGGATGTGCTATAATTTTAGAGCTACCTACTGAAGTGGTCTATTAAATTTACTGACAGAAGGTGATTTAGAGAAGAGCCTGATTCATCAATAATTCAATATTGTTCACTTTAAGAACCGAATTGTAAAAATGAATAGACCTATTACAATACCATAGTGAACCTCAAGTAGCCTATCAGAATTACTTCAGGAAAGTATGTGAATCATTGTAGATACTCTTAGCATCTACATATTGAACTTTTAGCCTACAAAACTACCAGATTGTAATCATTGTAATGTTTCTATTGATCTCTTCACAATGTTGCTATTTGAAGCTAGCTAAGTGTTTGTGAATGGTTATTTCCTTTATATTTTGATCAACTACTATAAATGTTTCTTGCTATTGCATGAAAATAGTCTAACTATGACAACTTTCGAAACCTAATGTTCAAGATTATAAAAGTGAGTTTACTATATGGGACTTAAATACATAGAAAAGTTATAATTTGGGAAAATAATGTTAATTGGAAGGAATTAGTAAAAACTAAAAAGATGTTGAATTGTAATTACTATTTTCAGACAATATGTTCAATGATGTGGCTGAAGTGCAATTTTCATAATGTGAGGCACTTTTCCAGAGTGTCTCCTCCACTACCTGATTGTGTTGTGTGAGTTTCTAACAACATAACTCATTTGGGTATTCCTAAATCTCCCCACAAGCCACGCCAACTTTTATCATTTCCCCATTGCCACCTCATCCTCTTCTTGGAAAGAATGCTTCTCTTATCACTGCCATTAGCTGGATAAAGTATTACTTTGCTGATGTCATCCAATCACATTTCAACAAGGGCCTTGTAAGTACATTTCTTTTTTTTGTGACATGACAAAAGCTACAATATTTTTAAAACATATAGGCTTTAATGTTATTTATAGGTGAAAATGAAGTTTCATGAAGAAGGGAAAGAAGGACGAACAAAAAGTTTGAAAAAGGTACGGCTACCATTTAAAACTGTAGTCTTACATAACATAACATAATATGGTGTTGAATTTCTTTTAGTTTGATTTAACAAAAAGATTAAACTTAATGAGGTGATGAAGAGGGGTGCTACAATTTATGTTTGTGACAACTGTCAACTCAGGTCAATATTCATCTAGAACCTTGTCATTTCCTTGTGTGCACTTAACTTGGCTTTATAGTTACAAGTTGAACTAGGTTTGTGAATTAATAGATCCCTCAGATCAAGTAGTGTACCTTATTTGTATTGATCGATCATATTGATAGGTAAAGGAACCAACTAAGTGGTAAAGTGCCAAAGCTGAACCTTAAGTCTAAACATAAAACTATGTTCGATAGATTACAACTCAAGGGTAGGGTATTAACCCTAAAAATTTCATATTGGAACAAATTGATGCTTAAGAAGGTTAAGTATCACAAGCTAATATGAACAAAAATTAGATCATAATATGAACCTGTTGGTTTTTATACAAACAATCCTATGTGTGCATGCAACCCTAGAATTGGATCTATGTTTTCACTATTAGATACACAACATTATGAACACATAAAGAAACCCTAATTCTAGCATATAAGTAATCATATTAACATAAGAATAGCTTTATAATATTACCTTGATTGTTATGTAGCAATAACAATCCCAAATCTCCTTGTATTGACTTTGGAAGGCTTAGAGTCACAAGTGTCACTCCTCTAATGGCTTACAAACACCAAGAGCAAATGGAGAAGGTATAAAGAGAGAGGAGAGAGGTTAGAATTCGTCCTTATGACTTCTTGGGAACAAGTACACGAATTATAAGGCCTTAGGGTCTTTATATAGGTATAGAGATAGGGTTTCAGTCATTATCCTTATCTAGTTGCTTATCCACAAAGCAACCATAAGATAAGCCTTGAAAACCCTTATCCTTTATCCTTTGGACGATTTCAAGGATCCTTATCTCTTTGAATTCGTTCAACCCATATTTAGGATAACCATTACCATATTTTGTAACTATCACATAATTACAATTCAGCCCCTCTAGTTTAATTAATTACACTTGATCACAAAATTAATTCTTAATTAATTATTGACCAATAATAATTAAACAAATATGATTTCTCCTTTAATATATTATTCTTATAACATATTAATAAATCATATTATCCCCTCTCTCTATATATTTCTCCAATCAAGTTGCTTCGGTGAAGGCAACCCAAAAGGACCATGCACCATCGGGTCAAGTACATACCAAAATAGTTATGGACTTAGACACTAATCCAACAGAACCAACTATAAAGTTGATGGCAAAAAATTCATACACTTCATGATTCGAAATGTGAGCCAAAAGTAAAATCCATGAATATCAAATTCTTACAAGCACATATTATGAATCCTTGTTAAAATTGTTGAATTATGATAAATTGATTCTTTTATAAAAAAATTAAATGATAGGTTATCATTATATAAATTAGTTCAACAAATATAATTTTTGGAAGTCATTACCAAGTGTAAATACCTCAACAAAACCCAATAATTAAAAACTTAGGAGATTATGAAAATGTTTGAGTTTTATAAAATTTAAAATCTAGATTTATAAAAATTCAAGGGAGGCTATTATTATTTGATCAAATGCCAATAAAAATACCATATCCCTCTTAAATTTTCGTCCATTAGGCTTTTCCCTCTCCCCCATGCCTTAAAACCCATCATTACACCTCATTTGAACCACCTACACACTCCATCTCACACTCCTTCTCCAAGAAAACTCTCCCACTTCCAAGACCACTCCTACACATCATAAAATCCTCCATTCTCTGCCATAATTTCGAGATTAAGGAGGCCTTGAAGTGTTCTTGCTTCTCTCAAGATCAAAACCAAGGTAAACAACACAATCCTCCCTTATGGTTTCATGATTTTACTTCCTCTTCTTCATGGTTTTCTATACTCTTCGGATTCTATGCCCTTCCATGGCTAGAAATCCTTACTTTTCCCTTATGGTTTGTAGATTCTCACCATAACACAATGTATGTGTTTGAGATGGTGAAAATTCGGGATCAAACCCATGCAAGGAGTGAAAAAGATGCACATGTGTTCATGTGACTTCAAAACTGAGTATTACATCTTCTTCTGCATTTCTTTTGTGTTCTTGCATGACCAAAAGCGTTTAAACCATTTCTAGTACATCTTGGATGCTCATTCACTCCATGCATGTGCTAGAAATCGGACCTTAATAGAAGCATGCATGTTGTTCTTGTCAAAATGCCCTAAGAATGCACTCGAAGCAAACATGCAATCTGCCAGATTACATTGTTCAGCTTTGAACGGCCATAACTCGGTCATTTCTTAACCAAATCCTGATATTATTTTTGTATTGGATAGTTCCACGAGTTAGCTTTCAAATCCAACTCGTCTCACTATAAAATATTAAATATCGGATTTTTGGCAATTTTTACAAAATGATTGCGCAAACAGCTCTTTTTCTGCGATCACCATTTTTCCTTTGCGTGATCAATGGCCTTAAACCCAACCATAAATCTGGGGAAAAATAATTTAGATACTTAACATACCCAGTGAATGACGGCTGAAATTTCGTGGCTTAAAGCCCCACAGAATGTGCTACTCAAATTCATGAACTTCAGCCACATTTACATCTCATGCACTATAATGTGCAACATTTCTTAACTTGTTTGGGTTCAATACCCCTATTTCCCTTCTGAATAAATTCTGAACATTTTTCCTTTTGAAAGCCCTCACAGGCATGTGATAATCTCTAAAATACCAAGAGCTTTTATTATTTCTTTGATTTATTAAAATTATTGCAAGAAACCAAGGGCATAAATCACATAAAATACTTCCAGATGTCTACAAATCCGAAATAAATTCATGGATGACCCTTATGGTGAATAATGACCCCTCACTAAATTTCATCAATTTTTGGTATGATTTCCGATTTTCTTTTCGTTTGAGTATAATAAATCACAAAACCACTTTAGAGAGTGTGAAAATTGTATCTAACAATTTTCGCAGCCCTTACCTGTGGTGGGTGACTCAGAAAAATAATTTCAAAATTTTTCACGATGCCTTACTATTTTTCCCAATTTTTGGTAATTATAATGGCCTAAAAATAGGAAAAATAGTTATGATTATCCAAAATTCATGAAAATTTACCAGAACATCATGTTGTACAGTAGGAGGTTACATAAAAATTTTGATTATTTTTCTCTACTGTAAACTTTTTTTCTCCTATTTTCTAAGGTTAAATACATTTAAATACACATAAATACCCAGAACCGGATTATAAAATATGAAAACTACTTTTGGTATTTTTCCCAGATTACTTATACTGTAAATGATGTTGCAAAAATTTTTGGTAATTTATTTTAACTGTTTAATATTTATTCTTCAATTAATGAATATTTAAAGGAATAAAACAAGGAAAAATAGAAATACCCACTGAAAAATATCTTTCATATTTTTCCCAGTTTAGTTATTTCAATTTTTATTGGAATAAATGCTCAAAAAGCATAAAATATAATTAAAGAGCTTGGAAATCCATTTTTATATTTTTCCCAGCTTAGTATTGTGTAATAACAGTTAAATAAAAAGTTTGAAAACTTTTATCCTTTGAATGCTATTTTTCGTGAATTTATGTTGTTATAAAGACTTAAAAATTTGAAAAATAGTTAACCATATCAAAAATTCAAGGAAAATTTTCTGGAAAACCTCTATTGTATATACAATAAAAATACAAGGTTTGACAAATTTAGGAAACTGTTTGATAATATTTTACATTTTTAGGAATATAAAACACTTTTAAATGTGTAGAAATACCTTTAATTTATATTACTAAATCTGGAAAATTAATATTCCAAAGTTGTAATTAATCGCACGACTTGTAGAATTTCATTATTTCAGAAAAAGTGTAACCAATTAATATAAAATCCAATACTAAAACATAAATTGGCATTTCACTATATGTAGAGTTTAGTAAATTAGCATTAGATTTCGACATGGAAACTCACTAGTGTGTGTTTGATGTCGTAGGATCCCGGTAGTAAGACGTTGGTGCATTTCGAGGCACTACTTGTATCCACTCGAAACATTGTGAGTATTCATGCACTCCCCTATTTTCCGTTTTATGTTTTGGGGTGGAAAAGCATGTCCAGAAGAACTACTGTTTGCATGTTGTATTTAAATTGATTATTATCAAACATGATTGCTATTGTATTGCTATGTCTCTTTATGTATGTCTATGCAACACGGAACATGAGAACTTATCGTACTAAGGCCCTTCCCTTAACTCTAACCATTAACTCTTTGAGCCAATGGTCATTATGGGTAGCGCTATTAGGAATTGACAACTCCTCAGTCGCCCTATTGCTGGAGTACATGATACCATATTCATCTATGGAACGATAAGCATAGATCTCGATAGGGCTTCAGTCATAGGTTTGGTTGAGACTCATTGTTTGCTCATACACATACAAACTCGTTTCTCGTTATAGCAATAAACTTGTATTCATTAATAGCAATCAACTTTGTTTATCATTAAAGCAATGTACTTGTATTTACGAAAAGCCTTATTTCAAGCTCGATTTTATAAACTTGTGAACTCACCAACTATTTTCATAGTTGACGCTCGTTTTACATGCTTTTTCAGGAAATAATTAGTAAGTGGATATAAAGATTCATCATCATAGAGCATGCTGCATCGTGTTGAAGTTATTTATGAAGTTATCTTTGAACAGTGTGATTTTGGAAAAACTTGTATTTTGTTTCTTTTGAAGCTATGGGTTGTAAACTTTTAAATACTGCTATGGTGATGTATCTTTATCTTTTGCAATGAAACCGTTATCGTTGTCATACCTTGCGTTTCCGCTTTAGCGGGGTGTGACAATGTTCTTGTATTTTGTTGCTGAATCTAGAATCTCCAAATGTAGATGAAATTCAATATTTCCAAAGACTTGTCCTGTACAAGGCATGTCTTTCTTTATTTGTCTAATGCCTTTCATCTTGTAAAAAACAGAAATACATTTTTTTAGTTCATTAGTGACATCATAATGAAACTTTAGGATGCTACTCTACTTGTTCTGAATAAGCCACCAAAAGTGCCTTCAAAGGTTAGTTCATAATGAACTTCTTTAGGTAAGATTGTATGCTTTTTTTTTCCTAGAATCATTTGTATACATATTTACTTTCTAGGGGAATCTTGTTGTTCATAACAGCATGGATGCACTTACAGCATGGCCCTAAACAGGTAATCAATCAATCTCATGCATAAGCATAAGGGGTTGTGGAATTTTTGTTAATATGTGAGCATTGTATTGTATTTGTGTAAATAGGTTCATCGTCTTGATAGAGAATGTGAGAACCTGAAATTTATTCCGTCGCTATAACCCATTTACGTTAATAAAATTTATTTTATTGAAAATTTCCGTTAACTTTTGGGTTAGGCAAATCAATTAACGTTTTTATTTTATTTTATTATGTGCCAAAACGAAATAAAATCACGTGAAAACACCATCAATATTTATTTGGAAGATTTTTAGTTACATCTAAGTCGAGTTACGACTATTTATTCGACCATAAGCTCCGTTTAACGACAATATTGGGTGGATTCTCACTTGGCCACAAACTCAAGCCTTATATAAAGGACGAGTGGCCTTCATTTAAGCTTTTTCCCACCTCCTCATAACTTTCTCTCTCTAAAACTCGAGTTTTGATCCAAAAACACTTCTTCAAGCTCCCAAAATCGTAAGTAATCTACCCTACCTTGTTGTTTAACTTGTTAAGCATGCAAATCTACATTTAAATCACCCAAATCACTCAAAAACTTGTGTTCTCGATTTGGGAACACCTCCCAAAACCGTAAACTCCCATAAAGGGGTTTTGAAGCCCCCAAACCCTTCCAAATCCTTTCTAGTGTTTAGCAAAGACTTAAAGACTTGCATGTGCGAGCTTAGAACACCAAAATCATGTTATTTGGGTAGTAAACATGAGTTTACGGTCCAAGAACATTCTTGGACCGTAAACACACCTTCATAGACCATAAACACCTTTTAAGGTGTAAAATTGCCCCTTAAAACCTCCAAAAGCTTCCATGAGTGCCTAGAACCTTGTATTCCTTCATGTATTACACCAAACCATGCACAAATGAGCAACACTTGAGTTTACGGTTTGGGAAGGTCTCCTAAAACTGTAAACACCTCCAAAGGGTATTTAAGTGCCCTTAACACCTTGAATGGCTTAGATTTGGGCCTAGAACTTTACATGCTTAACCTACAACCACCAAAACACATGAAGAATGGACCAAGTATGAGTTTACGGCCGTAAACTCATGTGTTTATGGTAGTAAACTCCCAAAGGGTCCTTCAAGAACCGTAAACCCCTTTTTCAAGGTCAATTCAAGTCCCGATCACTTCCATAGCCTTTGATTCAACCTTAGAACCTTTCCTTAGACATTGTAAGACCTTTAAACATCAAAGAACACACCACCCATTAGTTTACGGCCGTAAACTCATGGGGACATGGTCTTTGGGCCATAAACACCCCTAAGGGCTTACTCTTGAAGAGTAAACTCCTTATCTAGGCCCTACACACCCTTAGATGCAACCCGGATCATTCCGAACACTTGAGATAAAGTGTTTTTGCGCCTCAGAGTGTATTTTCTTACTTAATTAGTAGTTCAAAGTCTAATTAGATAGAATTATGAATCTACTTATGTTACATAGGAACCTCGTGCGTGTTCAAGCCTTAAAGTGACACTTAGCATCCTAGCCGGCACATTTCTCGATTGGTGAGTTCATACCCTACACATTTTTCCGTGTTTTACATGTTTTCAGGGGGGGAATACAAGCAAAAGTACAAGGAAATCTTGTACTCAAACTTATTATTTCGTATGAAATGTTTCATGTTCAGTTTGTTTATAACATTGAAAACCGTATGAACCAATCGTTTGACTTGCAGAGTTAGTTTTCAAACTAATTGCAAAACCCGTTATAAAATGTTATATTTTATATTTCACAAATGATTTTCCACATCATTCCTGTTAAAATCATGAATCTTAGAACTTTTGATATGTCCTCTGAAACACTCCACAAAGATACGCGAGTGGAGGACCGCTTTTGTAACCAGAATCTAAAACAAGATTTTCCGCATTATTACTCGTAAATTCTTTATTCTTAAGATTGGAGACACGTCCTCTGTAACACTCCACAGAGATACGCGAGTGGAGGACCGCCCCTATAACCAGAATCTCATAGGAGGAGAGCGTGAATTGGGTGTATAGATCTATACGGGACTGACTACCCC
Source organism: Lactuca sativa (assembly GCF_002870075.4). Classification (NCBI taxonomy): domain Eukaryota; kingdom Viridiplantae; phylum Streptophyta; class Magnoliopsida; order Asterales; family Asteraceae; genus Lactuca; species Lactuca sativa. Next base: position 103,167,510 of record NC_056623.2, on the reverse strand, counting down.
GCACCTTGCTGCTAGCTACAGTTGGACCGGCAGGTCTACGGGTGACAAAAGTCATAAAATGATGCTGGCCTTCTTGCCATATCTAGTTTACCGTATCGTTATAGAACTCGCAACTTAGATAATGGAGATTTACTTTTAAGTAATAAAGAACTTAGTAAATTAATAATCTTAGGAAATTAGTTTACAACCTACTTATTAGTTTTATATACGTGTTAAAATTAATTTACTTTTCAAGGATAACTGGACTTTCAGGATACTTCACTTAAACGCTACAAGTATGGTAGATACTTGTACACTTCATTCCGAATCGATAACCAACCACCAACTTTTAAGGAAAATAAGGGTTTTTCCTAAGATAACTTAACTGTTCTTAACCAGGCTGTGTAACAAATGGATAACTAAACTTTTCTTATAAGAAAATATGGGATTTTCTTGGATAGCTACTTTTTCAGAAAACCAAAAGAAACTTGTTCTTTTACAGAAACAAACTGCTTATGAACTCACCAACTTTATGCTGATATTTTTAAAACTGCTTGTATTCTCAAGTCAACGTTAGAAAGGTATCCCGCAAATTTTTTGGAGAAGACGGAGCATATTAGTAATCTCGTCTTTAATTTTTTTATACTGATGTATATATAAAACATGTGAAACTTTGCTTTCAAAAAAATGTAAATTCCCTATGTAATGTAATGGTTGTGTTTACTATGCTTACTATGTACATTGGTTGTGATACTTTACATGATGTCCTCCGCCCCGGAACCTTTCCGCCATCGGTTTCGGTGTGTCACAGATTGGTATCAGAGCTCTTGTTTATAGTGAACTATGTATACTGAACCTTACATTGTATATAACTATAAACACTAAGGGGCCAAAGTGCTCTGAACTAAAAGTATACTTTAAAATATAAGTATTTTTCAAAAGTATACAAGAATACCTAAACTCTAGAAACCGTAACCCTGAGTAGAAGAAAACATAAGTAATTGGATAGTTTACTCATTCTTTCCATAGCGATAGTTTACTTGCTTTGGCAAGTTTTTCCTGTTTTATCGCTTAGTAGAACACTCTATCTGCCATAATGAGATATCTCTTGTTCCATATCTCTTGATTAAATTCAGAGGACTTACCATCCTCTCTTTTCTGATCATTTTAGATCAATATGCCTCCAAAGAAAGGACCCAGCTCAAGAAACAACAATCCTCTGCCACCATATCTTCTCAATTCGATCCTGTCATATTTCAGGCAGCTGTTACTGTCGCAGTGATGGCTGCAATGTCACACTTGAACCCCGACGGGTCTGGCGGACAAGGAAGAGACACCCATTCCCAAGATCATGAAGGTGATCAGGGACAACGGAATGAGTGTAGTCAATGTAAGAAGATATTTTGGAAAAAGCGAAAGGGTCAGAGTTCGCAATGGCCCTCCAAGAAGCACAAAACTGTGGCAATCCAAGCTGCTATTACTCCTGTCGTTGCTCCTACAACTCAAGCACTTACCAATAGGTATGCTGGTAACCTCCCTCAGCGCGACAAGTGTAGTTACCACCATCGTATCCCTGGCCCATGCCGTGAGTTGATCTGCAACAACTGTGGCAAAAAGGGCCACACTGCTCGAAATTGCAAAACACCAGCCCAACCAATCAATCAAGCTTCCAGAGCGGGTGTCGATCAGGCCTGCTACAGGTGCGGTGAAGTCGGGCATTTCAAGCGAAACTGCCCAAAAGCAACAACAATCAACAACACCGGGATAATTCTAACTATAAAGCAGGAGGAGGCAGTCGCCGATCCCACCATTGTCACAGGTATGTTCCTTCTCGACAACCCTTATGCTAGTATCCTTTTCGATTCTGGTGCTGAACGAAGTTTTGTTAGCCATTCATTCAAACATCTTCTTAAGCATAATCCTCAACCGTTAACCGAAACGTTTACCTTCGAGATGGCTAACGGTGGGAAAGAGAACGCTAACGATATATTCATAGGCTGTACCCTTACCCTTAATGACCACTCTTTTCCCATTGACCTAATGCCAGTTTCCATAAAGAGCTTTGATGTTATCATTGTCATGGATTGGTTGAGTCCCAATCATGCTGATATCCTCTGTTACGAAAAAGCCATCTTTCTCAATCTTCTCTCTGGCTAGACTCTTATAATCTACGGTGACAAACTTAGTTCCAATCTTCGCATCATTTCCTGCATCAAAGCTCAAAAGCTTCTGCGAAAGGAGTTTTACGCATTCCTAGCTCATGTAATCAATGAGAAACAGGATGTTAAAGACCTCAAGAGCATCCCCGAAGTCTGCAACTTTCCTGATGTCTTTCCCGAAGAGCTCCCAGGAATTCCTCCCGAATGCCAAGTCGAGTTTCGCATCGACCTAATTCCTGTAGAAAATCCTGTAGCCAAGTCTCTATATCGCTTAGCTCCAGCAGAAATGCAAGAGTTATCCAGCCAGCTCAATGAGCTACTTAGTAAAGGATTCATCAGACCGAGTTCCTCACCCTGGGGAGCCCCGATATTGTTTGAGAAGAAGATAGATGGATCCTTTCGGATATGTATAGACTACCGTGAGCTGAACAAGTTGACCGTCAAAAACCGTTATCCTCTTCCTCGAATAGACGACCTCTTCAATCAACTTCAGGGAGCCAATTACTTCTCAAAGATAGACCTTAGATCAGGGTACCATCAACTATGAGTTCACGAGAATGATGTTTCCAAGACAGCATTCAGGACTCGATATGGTCACTATGAGTTTGTAGTGATGCCCTTCGGTCTAACCAATGCACCGGTAGTGTTCATGGACCTGATGAACCGGGTGTGTCACCCCTTTCTGGACATGTTCGTCATACTGTTCATTGACGATATACTTGTCTATGCCAGAACCGAAGAAGACCACAAACAACACTTGAGGATAGTGTTGGAAACACTTAAATCGGAAAAGCTTTACGCGAAATTCTCCAAGTGCAAATTCTGGATTCGGAAGGTAGCTTTCCTTGGTCACGTGGTAAGCGAGAAGGGTATACACGTGGACCCGTCTAAAATCAAGGCGATAGAGAATTGGTCGACACCGAAGACACCCGCAGAAATCCGTCAATTCTTTGGTCTCGCCGACTACTATCGCAGATTCATTCAGAATTTTTCCAAAATCGCCAAACCGCTAACCACTCTGACACAGAAAGGCGTACCCTTTTGTTGGAGTGAAAAGCAAGACACTGCATTCCAAACGTTGAAGCGAGCCTTGTGCAGCGCACCTATCCTGTCCCTGCCTGAAGGAATAGACGATTTCATTGTCTACTGCGATGCGTCCAATCAGGGTTTAGGCTGTGTGCTTATGCAGAGAGGAAATGTTATTGCTTATGCCTCGAGACAGCTTAAGGCACACGAAGTTAACCATACGACTCACGACCTGGAGCTAGGAGCAGTGGTCTTCGCAATGAAGATTTGGAGACATTATCTCTACGGAACCAAGTGCACGATCTTCACTGACCATAAAAGTTTACAACATATCTTCGATCAGAAAGACTTAAACATGAGACAACAGTGATGGGTAGAACTGCTCAGTGATTATGAGTGTGAAATCCGCTACCATCCCGGCAAGGCCAATGTGGTAGCAGATGCCCTTAGCCGAAAGGAAAACTCAAGCAACAAGGCGAAGACATTGATGATGACCATCCATTCCCACTTATCCATACAGATCCGAGAAGCCCAGTTGGAAGCCTTAAAACCAGAGAATGTATTGAATGAAGCCTTGAGAGGGATGGATAAGAAACTTGAGATCAGAGGTGATGTAGTCTACTGTTTCATGGATCGAATCTGGACCCCAAAGTCCGGAGGTTTCAGGGAAGTTATTATGAATGAAGCTTACAAGACCAGATACTCCGTTCACCCAGGTTCGGACAACATGTACCTGGATCTCAAGAAGCAATACTGGTGGCCAAACATGAAAGCTGAAATCGCTACCTTCGTGGTCAAGTGCCTGACTGGCGCCAAAGTGAAAGTCGAGTATCAGTAGCCCTCGGGTCTGCTCCAGCAGCCCGAGATACCTTAGTGGAAATGGGAGATGATTACTATGGATTTCATCACCAAGTTACCCCAATCTCCGAGTGGGTACGATACCATTTGGGTAATTGTCGATCGTTTTACAAAATCCACTCACTTCCTTCCGATTAAAGAATCATTCAAGATGGAAAGACTCACGTGAATCTACATCCAAGAGATAGTCTGACTACATGGTGTACCTGTGTCCATTATCTCGGATCAAGATAGCAGGTTTACCTCAAGATTTTGGCAGTCCCTTCAGAAAGCTCTTGGAACTAAGCTAGATATGAGTACAACCTATCATCCTCAGACTGATGGGCAGATTGAAAGAACAATTCAAACCTTGGAAGACATGCTGAGAGCATGTGTCATCGATTTTGGAAAGTCGTGGGATCGAGAGATCAAACGTACGAAACAAAGCCGCATCCCGATAGTGAAGGTTCGCTGGAATGCCAAGCGGGGACGAAAACTCAATGAAACAGAAATATCCGCATCTCTTTCCAATTCCATGATTTGTATCTTAATTCTAAATTTTGGGACGAAATTTCCTCTAGGGGCATAATGTGACAACCTGAAATTTATTCTATCGCTATAACCCATTTCCGTTAATAAAATTTATATTATTGAAAATTTTCCGTTAACTTTTGGGTTAGGCAAATCAATTAATGTTTTTATTTTATTTTACTATGTGCCAAAACGAAATAAAATCATGTGAAAACACCATCAATATTTATTTGGAAGATTTTTAGTTACAACTAAGTCGAGTTATGACTATTTATTCGGGTACGACCATACGCTCCGTTTAACGATAGTATTGGGTGGATTCTCACTTGGCCACAAACTCAAGCCTGATATAAAGGACGAGTGGCCTTCATTGAAGCTTTTTCCCACCTCCTCATAACTTTCTCTCTTTACTCTCTCTCTAAAACTCGAGTTTTGATCCAAAAACGCTTCTTCAAGCTCCCAAAATCGTAAGTAATCTACCCTACCTTGTTGTTTAACTTGTTAAGCATGCAAATCTATGTTTAAATCACCCAAAAGACTCAAAAACTTGTGTTTATGGTTTGGGAACACCTCCCAAAACCGTAAACTCCCATAAAGGGGTTTTGAAGCCCCCAAACCCTTCCAAATCCTTTCTAGTGTTTAGCAAAGACTTAAAGACTTGCATGTACGAGCTTAGAACACCAAAATCATGTTATTTGGGTACTAAACATGAGTTTACGGCCCAAGAACATTCTTGGACCGTAAACACACCTTATTAGACCATAAACACCTTTTAAGGTGTTAAATTGCCCCTTAAACACCTCCAAAAGCTCCCATGAGTGCCTAGAACCTTGTATTCCGTCATGTGATACACCAAACCATGCACAAATGAGCAACACTTGAGTTTCTGGTTTGGGAAGGTCTCCCAAAACTGTAAACACCTCCAAAGGGTGTTTAAGTGCCCTTAACACCTTGAATGGCTTAGATTTGGGCCTAGAACTTTACATGCTTAACCTACAACCACCAAAACACATGAAGAATGGACCAAGCATGAGTTTACGGCCGTAAACTCATGTGTTTACGGTAGTAAACTCGCCAAGGGTCCTTCAAGAACCGTAAACCCCTTTTTCAAGGTCAATTCAAGTCCCGATCACTTCCATAGCCTTTGATTCAACCTTAGAACCTTTCCTTGTACATTGTAAGACCTTTAAACAACCAAGAACACACCACCCATGTGTTTACGGCCATAAACTCATGGGGACATGGTCTTTGGGCCGTAAACACCCCTAAGGGCTTACTCTTGAAGAGTAAACTCCTTATCTAGGCCCTATACACCCCTAGATGCAATCCGGAGCATTCCTAACACTTGAGATAAAGTGTTTTCGCGCCTCAGAGTGTATTTTCTTACTTAATTAGTAGTTCAAAGTCTAATTAGATACAATTATGCATCTCCTTATGTTACATAGGAGCCTCGTGCGTGGTCAAGCCTTAAAGTGACACTTAGCATCCTAGCCGGCACATTTCTCGATTGGTGAGTTCATACCCTACACATTTTTCTGTGTTTTACATGTTTTCAGGGGGGAATACAAGCAAAAGTACAAGGAAATCTTGTACTCAAACTTATTATTTCGTATGAAATGTTTAATGTTCAGTTTGTTTATAACATTGAAAACCGTATTAACCAATCGTTTGACTTGCAGAGTTAGTTTTCAAACTAATTGCAAAACCTGTTATAAAATGTTATATTTTATATTTCACAAATGATTTTCCACATCATTCCTGTTAAAATCATTAATCTTAGAACTTTTGATATGTCCTCTGAAACACTCCATAGAGATACGCGAGTGGAGGAGCGCTTTTGTAACCAGAATCTAAAACAAGATTTTCCGCATTATTACTCGTAAATTCTTTATTCTTAAGATTGGAGACACGTCCTCTGTAACACTCCACGGAGATACGCGAGTGGAGGACCTCCCCTATAACCAGAATCTCTTAGGAGGAGAGCGTGGCTTGCGTGTATAGATCTATACGGGGCTGACTACCCTGCACCTTGCTGCTAGCTACAGTGGGACCGGCAGGTCTATGGGTGACAAAAGTCATAAAATGAAACTTGCTTTCTTGCCATATCTAGTTTATCGTATGGTTATAGAACTCGCAACTTAGATAATGGAGATTTACTTTTAAGTAATAAAGAACTTAGTAAATTAATAATCTTAGGAAATTAGTTTACAACCTACTTATTAGTTTGATATATGTGTTAAAACTAATGTACTTTTCAAGGATAACTGGACTTTCAAGATACTTCACTTAAACGCTGCAACTATGGTAGATACTTGTACACTTCATTCCGAATCGATAACCAACCACCAACTTTTAAGAAAAATAAGGGGTTTTTCCTAAGAGAACTTAACTGTTCTTAACCAGGCTGTATAACAAATGGATAACTAAACTTTTCTTGTAAGAAAATATGAGATTTTCTTGGATAGCTACTTTTTCAGAAAACCAAAGGAAACTTGTTCTTTTACAGAAACAAAACGCTTATGAACTCACTAGCTTTATGCTGATATTTTTAAAACTGCTTGTATTCTCAAGTTAACGTTAGACAGGTATCCCACAAATCTTTTTGAGAAGACGGAGCATATTAGTAGTCTCGTCTTTACTTTTGTTATACTGATGTATATATAAAACATGTGTAACTTTTCTTTCAAACAAATGTAAATTCCCTATGTAATGTAATGGTTGTGTTTACTATGCTTACTATGTACATTGGTTGTGATACTTTACCTGACGTCCTCCGCCCCGGAAAGTTTCCGTCATCGGTTTCGGGGTGTGACAGAGAAAGCAGTGGGATTCTGTTAATGGGAAAAACAAAATTTGTCACTAACATCCAAATTTTATACTGATGCATAAAATTTTGTTACTTTTACAGCTCGTGTTCACAGCTGTAAGGTTTTAGTTGTTGATTGAACTTAATGGTTACCAGCCCTCTCTCCTTATCCACTGAAATATAGGTAAGACGAAAATGATTATCTCCTCTTTAACTAGTTGGATTTCTTGAATTTTGTGAGGTTTTTCAAGCTTTTTACTTAGGTTTTTGTTAAAACAGGGGAAAGATGATCTAATATCTTTATGATTTGTAAGTGTAATTTTATACTTTAATGTGTGTATAATTCCTTCAATCGTATTTTTCGTTTATTTGGTGTAAGTATAAAACTTTTATGATATGCATTTGTATTAATATGTTAAATACTTTCCAGATTGCAAGAACTTTTTGTGGAAATTAAGAACTTTATTCTATGAGAGTTAAGTTCTAATCTATACCAAATAAGATAGCTTCATAAATATGTTTCTAAAGTTATTGTATTCGGCTATTTATGTGTATATGTCATTTCATTGTGTTGGTTTTAATGAAGGCAATGAAGAATTCAAGAAGTGATTTGTGCAAGTCTTCTATCATGGCTGCTTATGATATGTTCAAATCATATGGTGATAAACATTTGTATTTTGCCGCTTCTAACAACCATCAGGTGACAAGATTATGCATCTAATTAGTTTGATTTTTTGAATTAGTTTCTAATTATTAGTGGATTTTATGGTATTTCTTCTCTTCCTTCTTACAATTCCCTAATCAATAAAACACCAATTTATAGTTGTTGTTGTTTTTATGTTGTGCTTCAAAATTTTGTTTTTAGGTTGTAATGGTGTTTGATCAACTACACATGGGAAATAGGGTGTGAGAAACTGGAAAATTTTAAAAAGTTTGTGGGCATATCTATAGAGACGACACATTGTCACTACATGTGCATCAACTATGACGATGTGTCGTTGCTATATGATGTTACATGGCGTTTGAAATAGATTTATATATGGAGACATCTCTTCTCTATAGGTTTATCTATGGAGACGACATGTCCTCTCTTTAACCTTATCTATGGAGATTGGAAACATATAGTGACGAACCAATATAGACAACATGTTGTCTCTAAAGGTTGCCTACTGCGACGATATCTATAGCGACGACAAAAGCAATCTATTGCGATGGGGCTATGGGGACGACATGTCGTTCCGAACATCTATTGAGACCACTTTTTAACCTATAGAGACGATATTTGTCATCCCTATAGGTCACATTTCTCGTAGTTGTTGTATGAAGATAACCAGATCTTGGGCCACATATGAAGATTGGAGGACGATAACTAATAATGATAGTTGCAGGTTGACGATGGCGGAAGATGGTGTTTCAATGAGATCAAGGCTTTTCTGGTGATAATATGATGAACAAGGAATCAACGTAGTAAATGTAAATAAAAAGGGGAGAAATTAGGTCAAAAGTCAATGTAAGTAGCATGATTATAGGGAGTATTTTTAGAAGATATTTATCAAATTACTTAGATACACGTATTTAATTAATTAATTAATTATTTTTTTAATTTTGATTGTTCGACAATCAATCCTACATCCACACAATAACTAGCTAGAATACATGAACCTAGCTCTTTTTTTTTTCTCTCTCTCTCTATATATATATATATATATATATATATATATATATATATATATATATATATATATATATATATATGTGTGTGTAATTCCCTATAAACAACGTCGTGATGTACATTACAGAAGAGTTGTGATGTGTGTTGTGGTGCTTGTTGTGGTGAATGTTACGATAAATAGTGTGCTGCTAGTGGTGGGGTACAGTCTAATATATATAAATTTCTTATTAATTATGTTGTTGTGGGCATTGTGGTGCATACATTGGTGGGCATTGCAGTCGCTATTGCCATATGTAATGCAGTGGTATGATGGTGTATGTCGTGGAATCCTCATAATGTGGATTAGTCTGAAATCGATAAGCACTAAGGTCCCATAGGAAAATTGTAAAAATATTTTGACATTGACGAACGCTGATAATTATAGCAATAAAAACAAGGCGCGACGATTAGATAGAGGCAATGTGGCCAGGTAAATAAAATGGTTGTGTACTTTGTTAACCATGACGCGGATATGGAAACTCCGCCACGTATTCATAAAATATGATGTTATCAATGGATGCAGTAAACATGTCACGGTAGGAGTAGAACCGAGGCGTGGTTGGGATAAGGCCAAGATGTGGTTATGCATAGCGAACAAAAAGTGCAAAGTACTTATGTCGTCCACGACATGACATGAAATTACTGCGACGCGGATTGAAAGTATATTGCCTTATATTATTTTTGACGACTTAGGGTGACAAGATAAGGATGAACCGCACTGCAATTTAAGAAGTACCACAACGCGATACTTAGTGGAGAGTTTGAAGGTTACAGTATTGTTGATGCAAACCGAGTGATATAAGGGAATAAATGCCATGAGTACATAAAATACAAGATATAGTTAAGAGTGAAGCCCCGACTCCTAAGCTGAAATTAATAATATGTGGGATTAAAATGACTTGGTAAGTCATGGGATGGCTTATGTGTGTATATAAAAAGTAGTTATCTGTGATATGGCTAAATTGAGTGGGGAACTCGATGCTTAATTTGTGTTAGACGAAAACATTGATTGGAAACTTCCGGGAATATGTAAAGAAATGGGTTTGATAGAATATGTAAATTGGGAGATTCTAGCAAAGGGTGTTGTAATATCAAGGAGTGTGGGGTAAACTTATAAATCTCATGTATTAAGTAACGTTAGAATGTGCAGTGTTTGGTGAACAGATATTATGTGAATATTAAATAAAAGCGATTGGTAAGCGAGGTAATTTGGGACATGTGTGAAATAATAGTGCTTAATGTTCCATTGAATAAGTTAAAAGGAATTTGTTAAATGAGGAACAGTTTATTATAAAACCAGAGAAGCGTAATGGGTATGTGATAAGAAATAACACTTGGCGGTCCAAGAGACTGAAATGTTAAAGGTCATGATAACTATGCATTTTTGGGAAATACAAGGTGGTGGGAATCCTTGTATGAGATAACAAAAGAACAAGTAGCAAAAACTACAAAAAAGAAAGAAAAAAAAGTTACCGGAGTGTGATGACTAATGAAAAAATCGTATTTAGGAATCATTAATTAGGGAGTAAGCCTCAAAGAAATTTGGCCAACAACTTGAACTCTTATCTAAAGAGTGAAAATTAAAGAGAGGTAACGACACAATCTGACCTAAGGAGAGAGCGAGAGTTCAAGGCAGGGTTGGTGGCGGGGTCGTCACTGTCGGAGGTTCTAGATCAAAAAGGAAGTCTGAGGGACAGTGGCATGAAACATGGGTTGTCTGTGAACCACGTGCCTTTTACCCTGTTGCCTCCATCAGACCATCACTAGTTGCGATAAGGGGAAGAACGACCTAAAAGGCAATATGTGTGGGGGAGATCGAAAATTAGAGAGGATATGATAATAAATGGTAGATTTATGTGTTGTGCTTGATTAGGTTTGCCTTGGATGAACGATAAAGGAGTGAATTTTCATTTGGTTGAATTTTAAAGGGAAATTGATTTTAGTATGCAAGGAAAACAATTTAGCGGTGGGAAACCAAAGTATTTCTACTATTATGTATTAGTACATTTGAGATGGAAATAATGAAATTATAGAGAAAATTCAAAATAATAAAAAGACTTTATGTTTTAATTAATTAGTAATTTTGAAATAAATAAATTAGTATTTTTCCAAATTGTAATATTGTATGAGTATTAAAAATTTGTTGTACTTGTAATGGTATGTACTAAAAATAATCATACATACTCATATAAATGTAGAGATGAAAACATGTGGCTTAGGGCTTATGATGTATGGCTAAGGGCATGAGACTTATGGCATAGGATATAGGGTTTAGGACTTATGGCTAGTGACTTATGACTAGAGGTTAGCTTAAGGCTTATGTCTTATGACTTCTTGTTTTGGGATAATGACTCTTGTGGATTAAGGATTATGCTTAGGGCATAGAGCTTATGGCCCAGGGCTTATTGCTTATGGATTAGGGTTATAGCTTCTCACTTATCCCCTATGTGTAAGAGATTGTGACTTATAACTTATAGTTTATGTCTTAGGGCTAATGGATTAAGGATTAAGGCTAGTGTAAGAGATTGTGACTTATAACTTAAGGAAAAAGGCTTAGGATAAGCTATTAACTAATGCACATGAATAATCCGCCCTATCCTATAAGTAGATAAGCATTCAGGGAGTAATTATCGAGAGTGAATAACAACTTATAAGTGCATAATTATTTGGGGTATAATGTTCGAGATTGGATAACCGTGACTTATACGTGGATAAGTCACTTAGCAAAATGGTTTATGTTGAATAAATATTTACTATAAAAGCCAAGTATGTTTGATAAGTATATAAGTGAAAGTGTATGACACTCGCTTAGAATAAATGGTAAATCTCATAGTAATGTACACCAGTACATGTATAATTTCAAAGTTATAATGTTTTTAACTTATATATATATATATATATATATATATATATATATATATATATATATATATATATATACACACATGCATGGTATAAGTTGAATACTAGAAAGGTGAAAACTTTAATGACATTCGATTTATGACATGCAATTATTACATAATATCATAGAATATTTGTAGTAAGTAGTAGAAGTTATTTCATTTCATATAACATAACATTTGCATAAATTAAGTTTAAAACCAATTATCTGTAAATAATATGTTACTTGACAAAATAACATTTATAAACTAGATTTAATGCATTTACACACAAAATGATAACATTGTTGTAGTATGTTTTCCATAAACAAAATATGTGAGAACATGTATCCCCCCCCCCCCCCCCCCCCCCCCGAAATGTGAAAGCTTTAAAGTAGGTCTGTAAGCACTCACCTAAATGAGTGATTTTTGGTTTAGATATAAACATGATTTGATTTGCGGGAAGCACCACAAGATAGCACCAACTAGCAACGAACTTTGATCCGGACTTGGACTCGAAATAACTAACCAAACTATCATAAAACTCAAGACTTGGACTTGGGAAACACCTCAAATTTCGATTTTTGTATCGCACACTCTTGTATTATGTCACATCGAAACTTCGAAAATTTATAACATCCTCATAGGAAGTCAGATTCGGACATTCTTCATATCCATGCTTTCTTTTTTACGACTACTATGGATTTTTTTAGATTACCTAGGCTAATAATCAATCTATACCTGATTCACTTTTTACGAAACACTTTGTCATATATGGTTGAACACGAAGCATTGAAGAATCATAATTTCTTCCTACGAAGTGAAATCTTAGTGCTCTTTAAATCTACTGAAAACGTATTGACGTCAACTACATTTTTGTGATGATTATTGTGGCTATATATATATATATACACACACACTCACGCTTCATATTTTATAAATAAACTGTTTATACTAAATTCTATTGTGGGCTGAAAAAAAGGTGTTACACAAACTCACTACATACTTATTTTTCCATAGGACACTAGGAGGAGTCGATCCCAAAATCGCTTAACTCCAATGTTTCGAACCTTGAAATTCCCTACCGAGTAATCACAACCTATTTTTACCTTTTAAATTTTAGGGTGGAAAACATGGTTACAAAATACAAATGTGTTATCATGTTTGTAATTCAAACTATCATTATTGTGTTTGTATGAAATTAATTATACACTTATATGTAACTCTTGACACGACTATCATGTGAAAGTCCCATAAAATTAATTACAACCATTAACTCATTTATGAGCCCTCGATGTTGTGGATAGTTTTATTTGATGTTCACACCCCAACTCACACGTTATTTGGCAAAAAATTAACATTAGGCATGGTTGTAAACTCAAGGAATTAACACTATCAAGTTATACAAATTTAAAACTTATTACTAGAAATGGCTATTTCAAACTGGAATCTTGCTTGATACAAATGCTTACTTAGTATCTCATTTTGATGAATTAATTTTCTTCCAAAATAGGTATTCGTAAACTTGTGTTCTCAACAAATAGTTTTATTGTTGACCCTACCATATTGCTCGTTATTTTTATTGTAATGTATTTCTAAATCTAGGAGACAACTTGTTGTAATTTGTTTTAGGATAATTATAGTAAACACTAAATACTTGAAGTTTATAGTTGGTGTTGTCTGTTACTTTATGTGTGAAACCTTAGACTGTTATACTATGTGTTTCCGCTTTAGCAGGATGTGATGCATTGCAAAACCCAAATGGAATGTATCAATAGACAAATGTTCCATATGGGCTAGTAAATGTTGGTTTTTTTTTATTTTTGTTTATTTTTTTTTTATTTTTTTTTATTTTAGGTCAAAGTGAATTTGAAAATATCCTGGAAATCTATCTAAGAAACAATAATAATGATGTCATATAAACTCTATAAAATTGATAAATAAAAGGGAGAAGGAAGAGGTATTCTCAAGTGGCATCAGTAAACTTGTGGTAATCGAAGCACAATCACAAATCTATTATCGTTTTTAAAGGAATCAATTCATTCTTCTTATTTACAACCACCTTCATCCTTCATTTCTTTGGTACTACGCATATTAGAGTCACCTATCATACACCCTAACTGGCCTTTGGCGGAAACACCGAGCAGTGTGACGGTATAAAGATCACTGATCCTATTAACTTAAGAATACATGCATTATGAAAGTCAACTTAATGTTGGTGAGTTCATGAGTTTTTATACCGAATTTTTGAATTCCATTTAAGAATACTTTTCTTTAGTGAAAATTGTTCTTTTTTATATAGTATTCTATCTTTTAAAATATCTTTTAAGATATCTTTTATTGATCTTAAATCACTATATTTTTAGGATATTGTTAGATGCATTTTATATGCATCTTTTAGCACAATTTCCTACGTATTTCGTTATAAAAAGCTAACTAACTCCCGATTATTCTTATGTATTTCATGTTTCATGATTATTTTGTAGAATGCTCATACTACTCACGTTTGTTATCACTTTTCAGGCCCATATGGAGCACATGGATGATTGCGCGAGTTCAGGATGCGTTAGTGGATGCTTTGGAGCTTGATTGGAGTCTAGACCAAGGAAGGATGCCGGGAAATGATCAAGAACTTCTTGGAAGGAGGAATGACGATCAAAATAGATAAAAATTAGAACACACGATCGCACCTTGTCTCCCTGCGATTGCATGTATGCCTTTGCGATCGCAGGTTTGGTTGCAGCTTCGCTTGGTGGTTTTTTCGTGCCAAAAATTCATTAGACTAGAAAAAGAGATATATGCGATCGCAGGTTGTGCCTTTGCGATTTCAGGTTGGTCAAATTGCATCAAAATGGCAACGTACTTCATTAAAAAGGCCCGTGACACGTTTTGGGTGGTACATGTGATCGCATGTATGCCCTATGCGATCGCAAGTACATCGTTTTGACAACTAGACGTATAAATACAACCCCATACTCATCCAGTAACCCTAACTGATGATTCCTGGCGACTCTAAGGCGATTTTTAGCGGGTTTCAAGTGAAGAACGCAGATCTAAAGGAGACGATTCAATATCTATTCGTAGTTTAGTAAGATTTATCGTTTAGACTCTATTTCCTACTGTTTATAATCCGTTTTTAGCCATGTCAGGCTAAAAACTCAGATTTCAGTTTCACAAGACGTAACTTGTTTGTATGATTAATCATTAGGCACTATCTTTGACTATGATTACTGTTTAGTTTGATCAATTATGTGTTACGTTGAGTGTGTGATTTGGATTCCAATTTATGTTGGCCACTAAAATAGTTTGTGAATCATTCTAGTCATTTAATTGTTTAGATCCGTAATTGTCTAGACTAATTAGTAAAAAGTGACAAGTATTAGATTATTTCTGAGTTTAGGGTTAACTCTAATATGAAACGATCAAACAAGTTTTAACGCCCCCGAGCTTATGAGAGGTATTGAACTTTACTGGGAATTACATTATGTCTAATGCAACTTTTCTTTGTTAATCAAGAGCTTGTTTGGTTAATTTAGTAAAAAGTTAGGTTTAATTCAAAGACCTCATTTTGATTAAATAATTTTTGTAATAGAGGTCATTGGAGCTTGTTAATGAACTTCATTACCAATTTGAACAAGTGCATAGTTAAATATTGTGTTGAAGGTTAATTATATGTTTGGGGAGTCACCACAAAACTGGAATTACTTTCTCTTATTTGAATTTCCACTACTTTAAATTTAGTCATTCTCTTGTCATTTTCGAGTTTTATTAGTTTAATTTTCAGTAGTAAACCCCCTCCCCCCCTTTTTATTTTTATTGCACTCAACAAGAATTAGTTCACGCCTTATGCAAAGAGGTGTTAACTTTAGGACGTGTCCCTGAGGATCCAACGTGGGGTTTTCACGGCCCCATATAGATCTATATATATCTTCCTTGTTCTCGCATGATTAACGATTATAGGTATTAGAGATATGCTGAATTTGACCATAAGTAGATTTATGATCTCATAATTATCTGATATATATAAAAATTGTCATATACATATATATATATATATATATATATATATATATATATACATACATATATATATATATATATATATATATATATATATACCCTAATTATGGTTATTTTAACCGGATATTTGGCCAGCGTAACAATTAAATACAATACATATCCTAAATCTTGTCTAGCATAACTCCTAGTTACTTATAGTTTCCTAGGGATTTGGCCATTATAATATCTAGGTAATACTTACTCCTAGATTATCATGCATCATATCTTTTAGACACCGATCATAACGTAAATCTAGGCATAGTATCTACGGTTATACTATCGTCAGATATCTTGCTTATAATAAGATGACTCAATATTTATGACATTAATATTTTTATAAAATCATTGTTTAAGCATGTATTCCCCTTGAAAACATTTTAAAACAGTAAAGTAGGGGTCGCTAACTCTCTCTAATAGCGTATTGAAATGCGCCTGAACTGTTGTAACTAGAGTTTCTTTCTATCGAGAGTGTATGGAAGTATAGAAAGAGACTTTAGAGGTTGGTTTAAGATGAAAAACCAAGAAGAAAGCACCATTATTTATAGTGATGGTGCGCGCCAGGCACTCTGCTGCACGGTGTGTACTCGCTTCGTGGGTCATCCAAATCTTTCCACGTGTCTCCCTTCTGGTGGTCCACGTTTCCAATTCTTCAGTGAATCAGGGTCATATGTGCGTGACGGGCATGGTGCACCCAGTAAATCTGTGACACCCAATTTTTTTTTGCAAAAATTTTAAACTTTTAAAACCCATCTTAAATTAAATTAAAACAACTGAAATAGTCATAACATAATCCATCAACTTAATAACCATATAAAATAAGTGCGGAAGTAATAATAATAATAAGGTCCCAACAAAATAACTAGTAGCGATGTCCCGATGCTCCATGTCAAGCCTTAGCCTCTTTAATCTTAACACCTGAAAAGTTATAAGGGAAAAACGTAAGCACGAAGCTTAGTGAATTCAAACACAGACATTGTACTAACATTCATATTTACTAGCCCTAATCCATTTTCCAATTATAATGATAAAGACAAAGAACGAATCAATGTCTATATTACGAGAAGGACTTGTAGGTTTGAACCGCACCGGGAAGATCCCGTATCATTTGGCCCTAATCACCGCACCTCACGAAGAGTATTACGTTGGTGATCTTACCTACCCACCGCACCGGTAAATCCGTATCCTTTGGTGGTGTCCCCATATCCATAATTAGTTACATACAGTGCACATGTACGAATTAAAACAATACTTATATAGCATGCTTTTATAATAAATTCAAATAATCACACACGAGCTAACTAGCAAACACAATCATTAATACAACGGTGTGAGAGAACTCACCTTGAGTGAGTATTAAGGATGGCTAACAATCAAATAATGCTACCAAGCTTGAGAAAACTTCAAAAACCTCACCTAAGAAGGACTAAAGGTTAGAAAGGAGAAGTAACGAAGCTATGAGTTGAGAAAAGAGTAATCACAGCAAGGTCTCTAAAACAGACCTGTTGTTCAAAACGGATTTACTCCAAAATCTAAAACAGAAACATAGCTTTAACTAAATTTTATAGGAAACTATGATTGCTCTGGATTCCACAACTATAAAGAACTCATTCTAACTCCAAAATATGAATTAAATATGAATTTTACAAAATGGTGTATCACTTCTGTCTCCAACAATAGAGTCAAGTGATGTTGGCCAATTCTACCCAACTTGTGAGTATAATTAGTCCAAAAGAAAATTAAGAGAAGTAAAGGACATACAAGTGAAAGTCTCAGAGTTGGAATTGAATGAAAAACATCTCTCAAACTCCAGATATAAAATTCACATTGTGGACAATCACAGCACCAGCAAAAGCTGGTGACTGCCCACTGACCTGGAGTGTGGATCCATTATAACCAATTTATAATTGGAAATAACACCCCATATTCTCCAGATATTAAATTCATAATATAAGGAACATATAGAAACTTGGAATCACTCTGGATCCTTTTCCAAGCCTTAGAAATGATGAAAACAAAATGACATATCAGAACAGACCCGGATCAGACCTAACAGCAAAGATGCCATTCTTTCACATAGATAAAGCCCTTATCAGTGAGGTTGGCCTTCTTAAGAAAGTTAGCCAACTCAATTTGTGAACGTTTGGAACTGGTTTGGGGTCCGTTTGAGTTCTAGAACTCCAGATATGATGTTTACAAAATGACTACAGGTCTGATTGAAAACAGAATCATAGCCACCCGTGATTCCTTTTTGGCTTATCCATCCTTCTCCTTTTGAAACACATTTTAAGATGTGTTCATCATCCCAATTCAGTCCCCATGATAATGGTGGTACTAAAAAGGGTTAGGGATCATTAGGATTTCATTTAGCCTCAAGGATGTAATAATAATCAACATGAAAATAAACATAAGCACATAAAATCATCATTCTCCCTTTTAGGGTTTCCATGATCTTTTGCCACATGTAATCCCCTAGATCCATCATCCACCATATATGGGGTGAAGATAGGATCTTGAGATGATGTATAACATACAATTACAAATAAAATAAGAAGGAGAAGAGGTGAAGATGAAATCATAAAACTAGAACAAGGTTATGAATCAAGTTGTAAGAAAGGATAAGGAGGTTCATACCAATACGAATCAAGGCTGGAAATGAACACGAATTAAGCTCCAAACAGCCCCTTGGCTGCTCTTGATCCCAAAGAGAGAGAGAGGGACGATTTTTGAGAGAGAGGGAGGGTTTAGAGTGTTTTCCTTGTGTGTGTTCCAAATGATTCAATTTACACATTAAGTACTATTAACTAAATGGACATTGCAAATAGGCCCATAGCCCATGGACTTCAAAAAGGAGTTTACAAGATGATCAAAAGAGTCCAATAACATAAGAAATCAGACATTGGTTAAATAAATTAACCCAAGGTTACAAGGATAATTAAATTAAAATAACCAAACGTACCGAGAAAACCCGGGGCGTTACAAAATCTTTTTAAAAATTCATATTTCCTTCGTATGAACTTTGTTTGTTAACCTCTTTATATAGTTGTGTAGCTGTTTCCAAGAAATAAAACTTTCCTTTAGTTTGCATCTTCTAATTTTAACGTTCATCTTTAACCCACATTTTTATATTTTATAAAAATTGTATCTCCTTCATACGACTTCCATTTTTTCCCTTCTTTCTTCTCAAGTTCTTATCTCATGCTTTACTACAAATTTCCTTTTTATAGTGTTAGCCGAAACTCACCTGTTCTCTTTTTGCTATTTTTGATGTTAATAGCCTTATTAATGTAGTTAGATTCTATTCGTCATAGATCATAAGTCTTCCAATTAGGGTTGGATTTTCTCGATGCTTTTAATTTTTTAGATCATTAGGTCATGTATTTTCCAAATATGCTAACCATTTTATCTTTTTCATTATTTTATTTTGGACTCAACTTTCCAATATGGGAACTTGTTCTCTTTATGAGTTGAACCTAACTCCTAGTAACAATTAATGACGAAAAATTATCAATTGTAACATTCTCCCTCTGTTTTAGGAATTTCATCCTCGAAATTCGAGTCTTATCTAAGCTTTAAATGGAGAGACCAATTTCTTTAAAAGGAAGATGATTCCTTCTCTTATTGAGTTAAGTAAATTTCCTTTTTATTTCTAATTCTTCAACTTCATTCTTAGTAATCTAATCCTTTCTAATCCAGTTTAAAACCTATAGGAAACCTAAATTTTTTATATCAAACTTTGGTTAAGGATTTCTGGAGGGATTTTTATGTTTTAATTAATCATTTTAAATCTACTATTAGAATGAACTTCTTATTAAAACATTTAAAATTCTAGGATTCCTATTATCCGCGGAAAAAATCCTATAATTCTTTTTGTGGGGTTTCCTTTCCCTTACATTCCTATTCTTATTATCTTCTAGTATTCCTTTACTAGATTAGTTGGCTCTTCCAGGCATCTGCAATATGTCCTGTATTTCCGCACTCATTGTTTTTGAAATCTTTACTACTACCGAGATGGTATAGTCCACACTGCATATGGGAAATCTTCCCAAGTATCCTTTTTGGGGAACAACCATTGAGGCCTCCTTTCATCCTTTCTCTTGTACAAGGGTCGGCTTGGTCCTTCCTTGTTGGATTTTCCCTATTTTCTTCCAAATTTCAAGGCCTTAATCATGCTATCTAGGACATTGGTTTACCTAAAGTGGAACACTAGCTACTTAGTTTCATCGAAGGTGTGGGGCTTGTATGATTGAATCTGCTTCCTGACATGAGGTTCTACTCATTGGAATTATGCACTGATTTTCTCTCTCTCCGAGCCAAATAGTTCTAACCATATCAAGGATAGGTCTGTTGGGTTTTGAGTATTCTAACAATCCTAAGTGTACATGCAACCCTAAATACCTTAGATCTATGTTTTCTCTATCATACATGCAAATATTAACTTTCCAAGGTATTCATCCTAACTATCATAATAACATTGATTCAAATGAATATCTCAAGTTAGAATTACATACCTCTTTGATTTAGAATATCTTCATGAAGCTTGCGTGCCTAGTGCCCCAAGTGTGACACCTCAAATGGTTCACACAACACCAAATACACTTGGAATAACTTGAGAGAATATACACACTTCATGAAAATCGGCTAGCCCTTTCATACATACTCTAGTCGCCGATTTTGTCAAAAATAAGATGCTTATATAGTTAGTGACAATTAGGGTAAACCCTAATTGTCATGGCTTTCCATTTCCTTGGATCCATGGGTTCAAATATACCACAGAGCATCCATGGAGCATCTTATGGGTTTTAGCCCAACTTGACAATCCATGGAGCATTAGCCCACTAAACAAGTATGGATGATTTACACAATCAACCCATATATTGAATTAGTCTTCTTTTGATCACTTAATTAATTCTAGATTAATTCTTGATCAATACTAATCAAATAATCTTATTAATATACTAGAACTCATAATATATTAACAAACCTTAAGTGTTATTTCTCTCATTATAGTCTATCCAAATGCATGACGTCATGCAACCCAAATGGACCATACCGGATCGGGTCAAGTCTTACCAATTATAGTTATGGACATAGACATTAATCCAATAGTCTCCTACTTGGATATGTCTAAAACTATTATTGCGTATGACTACAGGAACCGATCAGCAATGTTA
The DNA here is from genome assembly GCF_002870075.4 of Lactuca sativa. Taxonomy (NCBI): domain Eukaryota; kingdom Viridiplantae; phylum Streptophyta; class Magnoliopsida; order Asterales; family Asteraceae; genus Lactuca; species Lactuca sativa. The sequence goes on along the minus strand of NC_056623.2, from coordinate 103,146,352 downwards.
GCTTTCAAAAGCTTTTGTCGAACTCTGACCTTGTCGATGAACTCTGAACTTTGTCAATGACTTGTCCATTAGATAGGGGATCATATATTCCTCTATTCTAGATATCATATGGACTGAGACATGGATTGTCATCATTCTCTCTGTCCATCTATTGTTTCCCGATTTCTGATTCATGACGACTGACTGATTGAACAAATCAAATCAGTCCTGGCTTGGCCAAGCACTCACATGTATCATCATTAAATCATCAAGGGGCCCACAGAGATATCGCTTTTATCCTAAAGGTAAAAGTAATGGATAAACTTCGATTCATATGGCTTGTTCTACTACTTATTGAATCATACACAAAGGCATGTTTTATAACATCGAGTTACCAAAGCGGTTTCGCGCAATCAATGTATAACCAACTCATAGTAACAACTCATATCTCTAGGTTTGAAGAATATAAGATATTATCGTCTCATGATTACTTGTGATAAAACCCATGAAGTGATTCCAATGAGCACGGGTTGATTCCAATACTCAGAACTTATGAGTACCCATGAGTGTTGTAGCACCACTTTGTCCAACAACTTAGACCTCTACAAACCAACCCATGACAGTCTTGATTCATATCTACTTCCAACATATGACCGACTGTGGATGGTTTGAATAACTTAGTCAATCAGGAAGAACGACCTAGTTATTCTTGAAGTCAAAACATGCAAAATGAAACACAATGCCCTATGCATTTGGAAAATTTTAGAAAGGATGAATATATCACATATAATCGATCCTATATCCGAAGCATATTGGATACTATAATGCCCAATCTTTTGCTATAATATTTCCATTTCTATTTGCCAAGTTCTCATAATTCAGATTATGAAAAGGGATGCCGAAATCATAATCGAATTTTAGACAAATAATGAACCCATATATAGAATTTCCTTATGTTGAGCCATTCCAACATGAAATTCATATATATTCTTGACTAATTTTGATTAGAATCTCAATCTACGCTTTTAGAATTGAAATGAAGTATAATTTCCTCTCCCTTAATTATAGCAAAACAAGTTTTCCAACCCCTGCAGCCTCACGAATTGAAACTTTTGTTTTCTATAATTAACATTGGTAACTTGCAATACTTATCATAATTATCATGTGCCACTAACATGATGATTATTAGCATAACAATTATGCTCCCACTAGCTTTGACATGTACTCAAAAATCAACTGGACTTACAGAAAAGCAATACTTTATTGACTTTCTTACCAAAGTTCAGATTTCTGATACTAGACTGCTTTGATAAAACTTTATCAATATCATACACCTTATCTTAGATAGCTCATAGGTGTGTCTAAACAATTTAAGAACAATGAAAAGGGATGCCATAATCATAGTGTCGATTGTTTAGACCTTTGCCACCTCTCACAAGTCTGTGTTAGTGTGCCAGTTAACCACACACACTCCACTAACGACTTTGAGAATGCAAATATCACAATTGCTATCTAGTAAAAATCTACTAAGTGAAAGTGTTTGCTCAGTTTCATTTTCATGAATCGGAGAGAAACCTTATGACACTTAGATTTGATGGTGTATGTGTTCTTATCTATGTGAATTTCTCAAAACCATAATCACAAGACACGGTTAATGACAAATCCAAACTCATATGGATTGAACTTAATCTGAATTTCTTGCCACCTGGCAGCACAAGTGCCTGCCATTGCTTCCAAGTTGTTATGCAACCAATTGAGAACTCAAAGAACTCATATGCAAAGCCAACTTTAATTGGAATGGGCACAAAAATAGAAATATGTCAACACGATAGGTTATTAAACCTCAATTCGTGTGCTAGTTATAAACTATAGGTTTTACTCTTGATTAGATCTTGAAATTTTTCCTGGATCCTTAAGACTCCCACTGTCCTCTTGATATATAAGACTATCTTGCAAAATATTCAAGAGATACTTTGGATTCTTTATCAAGACAAACACTTCTCACAATTGGTCTTAGTTGGCCTTTTTTTATCCAAAACATCACAACTTACCAATTTCAAATGTACAAGAGTAGGATACTTTTACTCTTACATTTGACTAGTGTTAAGAAACCTTCCTTTAAGATATGTCACTCAAGCTACAATCTTGGAGTATGACTCTAAGAATTGTTTTTGGAATGAGTTATGAATCATCTTCTTGATTTGACTACTTCAACAATTCATAGCTCCTCATCTTAGCTATCAAAATGCACTTAGAGGATGAATTTTGATAAGGTCTCTTAATCATTAAGATGATCATATAAGATAATACTAAAGTACTCTCCCATCTTTTCAAATTTGAGAAACTTTTATCCTTCTACCTAATTTGATTCTTCTCATGGCCATACATCAAATTTTTTTCCAATGTATCAGAATTACACTTAAACTGGTAAGCATAACCCTATTTACTAAACTTTAGTAAATCATGACGAATAGTCTTATTGATCTTTTGTCGTGGACTTGATCAGTGCACAAGAATGTGTACTCAATCCCTTAGTCCTTCACTTGACTCACATATACATGTGAACAAGGAACTAGTCTAAATTTTCCAAAGCTAAAAGTTCTCATTCATCATACTTGTATGATTCCAAGTTTCTATCCAACTGAAAACTTGGATGATGAGAAGCTTTCCTTATTTGGTAAATTTAAACACTACCACAAACGAAAGCATCAAATTCACATTTCCATTATTGCTAGAAACATATAGAGATCAATTTTCAATAAAAGTCATTGCAAGGATATATAAACTGAAATAAAATCAAAATTTTATTTATTTATAAAATGCGGAAAAAAAAACTTTTTCCTTACAATGCAACTTTAAATGAAAACTATGCTATGACATGTTTCCAAGCAATCTATGATAACTCCTAAGAATAGCTCAAGAATCCGATGTTCAATCAAGCGAGAGAAATCCATCTTCGCTGTCAGATTCAACATATTCTTTTCTTTAAGTTGCCTTCACTTTTCCTTTGATTCATAAAGCATCAACATGTGACCCAGTCACATCATGTGATAAGAATCTAAAAATAAAAACTTAATCGAGTTAGATAGTGGACATTACCTAAAGTAGAGTCACACTTATTGACTTTACTAGCCTTATGATCTTTTAGGTAAATTTGGTAGATTCACAACCAATGCCGCAATAGAACCATATAGACGCTTTGGTAATGGTACATGGGAAGTCGTTAATTGTCAATGTCCATAAAGTTCTGGATTTCCAGTGTCACCATTGGGAAGATAATGCTTTTTCTGGATTTCCAGTGTCACCATTTTCAATGTCCATAAAGTTCTGGGAAGTCGATCTTCTAATCAAATTTGCTTTACTAGCCTTCCAAATCATTGTTGATTCAGTAACACCAAGCAAATAGATAAGATCATTAAGGGTCTTTTCATAGTCTGTTTCATAGGAGTCCCAAAGTAACTCACTATGTGACTTAGAAAGTGATTGAACCACTACCTTTCTCAAGAGCTTGACACCCAACTCTCCTGGCTTGTCAATATGTGACTTCATCTCCAAGATGTGATCACACCTAGATCTTGCTTTGCCAATAGGGCTTGAGTGACCTTGAACTTGTGGGTTAGAGAGAATAATTGGAAGAGATGGAGGAAGTGAAGTTCCAAGAGATTTGGGAAGATCATAGATGTCTGAACTAGACATTTTTTGGGAGATATTCAAGATAGTTGATCTAAAGTCCTTAATATAACACCCAATATGAAATATTAAGGCTAGGACCCAACACAGTACTTTTATAACTTGGAAGAGGGATGTCGTAATCCAAGCTATAAAAGATTTGAAGGTAAGTGAATGACGGTTCACCAATTTCTACCATGAAAACGAAATAATTTATTTAGGTTTTACTTGGTTTTGAAACTCCTAGATCTTTTGAGATTTACTGAACTGTTCAATGGCATGTTTCAAACTCGATTGTGCCCTTCAGGTATTGTGACTGGGATGCCGAGGATCACAAAACAAGGTGTGAAGTAACCATGCAAATATACTTGGTACCCTTAATATTTACCCCTCAATTGATGTGCCGGTTAACCACACACACTCCACCGATACTATGATAAATATTAAGTTACCCTTTGCCTACCTTGTTAAATCCAGGTTAGTGTGCCTGTTAACCACACACGCTCCACTAACGGCTTAAGCAAAGTGCAAAGTGTAATTTTATGGATTAGTACCCTATTTACATTTTCCTAAGTAAGTAAGATTGGGAATTTATAAATGTTTAGTTACTTAGTATTTATCATTAATACTTTAAATGAAAGTAGAATTATAGTCCTTGTCCTACCCGTTCGGCTAACGACCCTCCACCGGTCAAGGAAGCGGTGGGTGAGAGTGGACACCCATTAAACTGCCATTTTATAGGCAGTAACGTTGTACCTCCTTACTGACCGGCTTCGTGAATGAGGCCTACTAATGGTAAGACTGACTTTACTCTTATACATATATATAAATATTATTAACTTATAATATTATAAAGTATAAGGATTGAATTTTAACTTTCGAAATTCTAAGGGCTTAACTTGGAATTAAAGTATTCATGAAAGAAACTTTACAAATTCCAAAACTTGAGGGCAATTTTTGAAAATATTCAAAACCATTTAATTCATAACTTATATGTTTAAAGTAGTTTTAATTAAAACACTTCAAGTTCCATAACTTGAGGACAAGTTATGGAGTCACGAAATCATTTAATGACAACAAGACTCTTCATTTTGTAACCTTTGCCAACTTTTATGAGTTTTAAGAAACTTAAATATGACCTTTCATGTAACTTGAGGACAAGTTACACAAACACATTTTAGAATCAACTCTTTGATTAAAATGGATTAAATACACATAATCAATCAACTTTTCTATTAATCTAAGCAACTCATATGAACAAAGATAATTCACATCAAACCTTTTTCATGTAATTAGCATAACTTTTAAACTAATACAAAACATGAATCTATTGACAATTATCTTTGAAATTGGATTAGCATGAACATTACCACATCAAAAACAAGTTTATAAGTCCAAAAACATCTTAGGGTAATGTTCCTAGTCTAATTCCAACCAAAACAATCGAATATATGCTGTCAGGGGGTCTAACTCGTCGAGTGCATGAACTAACTCGGCGAGTTGAATGCTTTTTGCCTTGGACTCGTCGAGTCCCTTCATGGACTTGGCGAGTCTGCTGTGCAGACAACAACAAAATTCGATTTTGAGCCAATTTTTTCAAGTATAACAAGAAAACAAACCTGGATCTGATACCACTATTGGGTTTTGAGCATTCTAACACTCCTAAGTGTACATGCAACCCTAAATAGCTTGGATCTATCTTTTATCTATTATACATGCAAATATGAAATTTCCAAGGTATTCATCCTAACTAGCACAATAACATTAATTCAAATGAATATCTCAACTTAGAATTCCATACCTCTTTGATGTAGAATGTCTTCATGAAGCTTCAGTGCCTAGTGCCCCATGTGTGACACCTCAAATGGTTCACACAACACCAAATACACTTGGAATAACTTGAGAGAATATACACACTTCATGAAAATTGGGTAGCCCTTTCACACATACTCTAGTCGCCGATTTTGTCAACAATAAGATGTTTATATAGTTAGTAACAATTAGGGTAAACCTAATTGTCATGGCTTTCCATTTCCTTCGATCCATGGGTTCAAATATACCACGGAGCATCCATGGAGCATCTTATGGGTTTTAGCCCAACTTGACAATCCATGGAGCATTAGCCCACTATACAAGTATGGATGATTTACACAATCAACCCATATATTTAATTAGTCTTCTTTTGATCACTTAATTAATTCTAGATTAATTATTGATCAATACTAATTAAACAATCTTATTAATATATTAGAACTTATAATATTTTAACAAACATTAAGTGTTATTTCTCTCATTATAGTCTATCCAAATGCATGATGTCATGCAACCGAAATGGACCATGCCGGGTCGGGTCAAGTCTTACCAATTATAGTTATGGACTTAGACATTAATCCAACAAGGTCTTCAAAGCATATGGTGTAAAAATATAGATAATATAATTCTCTTATCATTTGCCTTTTCAACTCTTCCTAAGAGAATGCATTTTCTGCATCTACTCCTAAGGCCTTTAACAAGATACTCCACCAAATGAGGGCCTTCCCCATGAGAGTGCAAGTTGAAAATTTTTCCCTAACTTCCCTATTACAACTAATCTCTATTCCTTTATTCCAATGGATTAGGCCATTTACTCATTCATTTCAATAGAAGGATCTTGGCCTACAACAAAAAAAGTCCTGGTAAGCTTGACTACTTTCCTTGCTGCTTCCTTCTCCATGGTCAACTATGAGATTCAATAATGCATAAGAGACTTGATGCTGAATCATGGATTGGATAGCGGTTGGGTCTAACAAGGCTAACATAACAAAGTTGTTTTCCTGAAACCACATATGATACTATTATTGGGTTTAACCAAAGGGGTTAGTTTCGTTCCCTATTTGTAGGGTACTTATAGTTGCTGTCCTAGAAACCTGTCGTACTTATCGTTTTTATCATTATTTTCTAATTGGGATTTTTTGGATTGTTATTGTTAATATCACATCTTTTGGTTGCCTTCCTTGCAACCTTCTGATAATAGCATTCTATATTGTTTCCTTAGCAACTTATTGTTGCTTTCCTAGCAACATACCGTTGTTTTCCTAACAACTTACTAATCATAGCATGCTACCATTGCTTTCCTAGCAACTTCCTATTGTTTCCAGAACAACTTACTGATCTTATCATGCTATTGTTGCTTTCCTAGCAACTTCTTGTTTCACTAACAACTTACTGATCATTTCATATCGTTGCTTTCCTACCAACTTCCTTTTGTTTCACTAACAACTTACTGATCATATCATGCTACCGTTCCTTTCCTAGAAACCTGCTTATCATCTCAAGGAAGTTACTTCTCACTTATCATAAATTTTGGCCCCTAACGGATTCTATTATTTTAGGGAATCCAAAGGGTAAAAATTGTCAGAAAGGAAAAATCTTACTTGTGCGTGCCAACACATGATCCATGTGTCGCACATAGACAACAAATCAGCATTAAAGTCAAATTTTGGCTTCATTTGAACATTCCTTCTTTCTTAATCTGCTTTGTCGCTATCGGTGTGACAACCTGAAATTCTTTCCATTATTGTAACTCGTTCCGTTAATATATTCGTCGTTTTCGAATTACTTCCGTTTTCGTTATTAAATTAAGTCATAAAATTTGGGTCATGTATTATGACTTAATGAGTATTCAAACATGATAATAACTCAAGAAAATATCCTAAATTAAAAATTTGTAAATTTTTAGTTTCGACCATAACAAGTTACGACAACTTTTTCGGGTGCGACCAAAAGCCTCATCTAACGACAGTATCAGGTAGAATTCCACCGTGTCCTGAACTTAGGACATATTTAAAGCCCAAAAGACTTCATTTTGAAGCTTTTTCACTCTCTCACTACTCTCTCTCTAACCTCTCTCCTCAAATCCAAGCTTTAGGTCCAAAATCATCAAATTTAAGATCCATTTCATCAAGGTAACCTTCCTAACTTGTTGTACAACCTTTCTAGCTTCCAAAATCCGTGTTCAAGCTATGATTTAGGACCATGAACATGTGTTTACGGCCCTGGAATGCTCTTGGGCCGTGAACACATATAAGTTGGGTTTTAGAGCCTAAAAACCCTCCCAAAACACCTTTGGAGCTTAGATGTGGCCTAAGGACTTAATGGAGCGGACTTAGAACACCTTAAACTTAACTTTTGGGGAGTAAACTTGATTTTACTGCCCAAGAACATGCTTGGTCCGTAAACTCATTATCATGGGTAGTAAACTCAAGTTCAAGTGTTTAAATGCCACTTAAACACACCGATAGCATTGGATTAAAGTCTAGAACCAACCACAATTGATTTAGGGGCCTTAAACATGATTAAAATCTTCCCTTTGGGAGTTCACGGCCGTAAACCCCCCAAGAATGGGTTCATAGGCCGTAAACTCCTAAATCATGGTCAAATGGTGCCTTAAACTCATTCCATGGCTTGTAGAATTAACTAGAAACTCTTGTAAGGACCTAGGACCACCAAAACATCAAAGCATTGTGTGTGGGAGAGTTTACGGCCATAAACTCTTAGTTTACAGCCGTAAACTCCAATAAATGGTCCATTTGTTGATTTAATCTATTCCTATGCCTTCGACTAAATCATAGCAACCTTCCCCAAGTGTTATTTGACCATTTAGCATCATAAAACCCTCATCCATGAGTTCACGGCCGTGAACTCATGTGGAGTTGGTCTTAGGGCCGAAAAATCCATAGGGAGTTTACTGTAGAAGAGTAAACACATTATCCAAAGCCCTATACGTCCATAGATGTCACCCGAGTCACTCCAAACACTTGATTTGAAGTGTTTTCTCGTATTGGAGTGTATAGTCATATCTAATTAGTGATTTAAAGTCTAATTAGATACATTTATATATCATTTCATATTACATAGGAACCTCGCGCGTTATCAAGCCTCGAACCGATACTTAGCATCCAAACCGTCAAGTTTTTTCGTCTGGTGAGTTCATACCCCTACCCTTTTTCAATGTTTTTCACTGTTTTCAGGGGGGGATACAAGCAAAGTGCAAGGAATACTTGTACTCAAAACTTGTTTTATATATTTTGTGTTTCATATTACATATGCTTTTATGTGACAACCCGAAATTTCCATTCTGTACAAACTATATCACTTCAATAGAAGTTATAGCAGTCACAGTTAATTTTCAGACTTTTCGCGTAAGTTTGAGTAATTTAGGGTTTACACTTCAGGATATATCAGGAGAGTGGGTGCACTAGGGTTTTATGTAACACTGTTATTCCAACACTCTATTACATTAGAGTTCATTTCAGGAATAAAAATATTTTCTGCCAAAATATTTCAGGACTATAAATAGAATTCTGAACCAAATTCATTCATTATTCACATTTCCAACTAGAGAAAAGCCATTTTCTCTCTCACGGATCTTCGGGTTTTTATCCCAAAACGTCAGTAACTCTTTCTAGTAAAGTTACAAAAGCTTTATATGTGTTTATATCATGATTTAGAAGGCTAAATCACTAGATCTAGGAGTTTACTCCCCATGGTGTTCTTGGGCGGTAAACTCCCGAAACGAAGCCAAAACCGACCATTGTGTTATGATAAAGCCTTAGACTCTTATATATGTGTGTTAGGGACAAGAAAACAACCATAAATCACCCAAGATTGGGAGTTCACGGCCCAAGAGTTGCTTAGGCCGTAAACTCCCTTTTCAAGCTCAAAATGGTAATTTAAGGACTCTAAGACTTTAAGGCTTGTATCTAGACTATTTTCCCATGTAGTGTAAGGCCTTAAACACATCAAACAACACAAACAAATGTGAGTTTACGGCCCAAGTGTATCTTAGGACGTAAACTCCATAAGAATGGACAAAAAGGGGTGTTTTTAAGACACCTAAAGCCCTAGACATTTACAAGAAATTGTTTCCACTTAAATGAAGGACCAAAACTCACCAAAATCACTTATCAAAGTGAGTTTACAGCCAAGAGAAAGCTCTTGGGCCGTAAACTCAAAAGAATGGCACCAAAGTGTGCCTAGGGTCCTCATTAGCTTTAAACAATTGTCTAGAACATGTCCTTCAAAAGCAAGAGGCTTGAAAACAACAAAAACACCATATACTTAGAGTTTACGGCCGTAAACTCTAAGGGAAATGGCCTTAGGGCCGTAAACTCCTATTTGGAGTATTTCTAGGCCTTAAAGCCTTCCAAGGACTTAGCCATGCAAGTTGGAATAATTCTAGGGATCATTTGGGACTTCAAAACACACCATACCCCCATGGTTGGGAGTTTACGGCCGTAAACTCAAGAGTTTACAACCGTAAACTCCATGTGTGATGTTATATAGGGAGTAAACTCACTTATAGGGTCCTTTGGAACCCTAAACACAAGTGCCTTGTCCCGCAATAGCTTAGATGCAATCCTTAGGGCTTAAAACACTTATATAAAGTGTTTATTATGCCTAGGATGTCTTAACATTATCAATTAGTGATTTAAGAGTAATTGAATGCATATATGTGTGATTATATGTTCATTAGGATCGTAGTGTGTGTACAAGTCCTCGCTTGACACCTAGCAATCCTATACCGTTCAGTTCATCCCAATCACCAACTACAGGTGAGTTCATACCCCTAATCAATGTTTTAAAGGATTTTAAATGCTTTAATGGGGGGGGGGGATACAAGTAGAAACAAACATGTTATTAAATCATTGATATGTATTTTATAACTGAGTTTGTCATTTAACAGATTTCACATACTACAAAATGTGATGCATGAAATGGTTTTAAATCTTAAACACACATTGTTATCAAATGATTTACCTTTGAAATGTATATTAAAATGACCTCGGGTCATTGTTAATCATTGTTCAAAACCCATAAGATGTCTTACAAAACCATTTTACATTCTTGAACTAAACTATGCATATACACTTATATTCTTATATATGTATTGATGTTATAGTTTACAACTTTCATTTTGTTCCCACACCCTTGAGTAGTAAGAGTGTATAAACCTACATGATTTACCAATTATAGTTCAATAAATTATCATAGGGATAATTTGAGGATATCAAACATTACTCCTATTACAAGGAATCATACAAGAGTTAGTTCATTCATGAGTCTATACTAGTACATTACCTGATACATGAGTACTTACAGATGTTTACTTGATACATGAATATGTTTACACATATTTACCTGTTACATGGACACACTTACATGAATACCATACATGAACACTTTTACATAGGTGCATTATCCTGTATTCACTTACCTGGATGCTTGTACTTAGAACTAAGAGGATGATTTATTAGTACTTACTGTGTAAATTATCTGTCCTATCCCGGTTCAATGGGATAGCTCGGCGGGACTTACCATTCTGAAACCCACTGATTAGCACCAGTGGTCGATGACCATCTACGGAGGTCTAAGGTTATCACTTATTTAGTAGTCAGTGATGGGACTAACCATTCCTCCATCCATCTGTTGCAACAGTGGATGAGATGTGAATCTTCGGAGGATCATTAGGTTAACGATCTGTATTAGGAGGTAGACATCGGGACTAACCCTCCCTTCCATCCTGCTGCAGCTACAGAGGATGAGTGGACAATCTTCGGATGTTCATTGGGTTGCATTTTTCGCTTAACGCGATGTTGTGTTGGTCCTAGTACGCACTGACAACACTTACAGTAGCACATTTTCTTGTTTACTTTATTTTGTGATACTTTCACACAAACGATGAGTTAGACTAAGTACTTTAGTACTAGTCAATAGAAGGAAAAACTATCATTTTACTTACAAAACATTCAGGTCTTGGTAGAAGACTACATTGTCATAAACAAAACATTCAGGTCTTGGTAGAAGACTACATTGTCACAAACAAAACATTTGGGTCTTGGTAGAAGACTACATTATCATAAAAAAAACATTCGGGTCTTGGTAGAAGACTACATTGTCACAAACAAAACATTCGGGTCTTGGTAGAAGACTACATTGTCATAAACAAAACATTCGGGTCTTGGTAGAAGACTACATTGTCACAAACAAAACATTCAGGTCTTGGTAGAAGACTACATTGTCATAAACAAAACATTTGGGTCTTGGTAGAAGACTACATTGTCACAAACAAAACATTCGGGTCTTGGTAGAAGACTACATTGTCATAAACAAAACATTCGGGTCTTGGTAGAAGACTACATTGTCATAAACAAAACATTCGGGTCTTGGTAGAAGACTACATCTCAAACTGATAGGAAATAAGGGATTTTCTAGGGTTTTTCATACGTACATCAACATTTTCATTTAACGATTTACATGGCCTTCATAACAGATTTTCACAAACAAGGAAATGACACTTAATTACTTATGAATTCACCAGCTTTAAAGCTGATACTCACTTTCAAAATAACTTGTATTCTCAGGTCATTGGTAGACAGGTACGGAGGCCTGGTTTTGAGAAGACGGAGCAGGCAAGTCTCGTCTTTTATTTTGATTGTATATTTTTGTTGTCTTACTACAATGAAAGAACACACATGTATTAAAACTTTACTTATAATGCAATGGATGATGTTGTTGCTTGTTTATTATATTACACTGTTGTGATACTGTACATGACGTCCTCCACCCCTGAACGTTTCTGCCGTTCGTGGTTTTGGGGTGTGACAGATTGGTATCAGAGCATTGTTTATAGTGAATATAGTATATCAACCCATAAAAGATATACTAACTATAAATACATGGTTATTAAAACACTCTATCTAAGAGTTATACTTATAAATAATAAAATATTTAAGTAAGTATACGTGCCTGCATTCATACTAAAATCAGTGTCACAATGACAAGAACAAAAGTATTACGATTGTTGAATATCACAAGTAAGCCTGGGGATATATGGTCAGTCTTGGGAATGACATAGCCTGATCAACTATGCTGGTCCTAGGAGTGATTAGCATATGCCCAAGAATGGTTGTGATGTGGCAACAAGTCTAAAAACTTACCAACACAACCATAAAGAAATACCATATGGGTATTTGGTCTTACTGTAATTATCTTAGTTAGTTCGTCTATTTAGCTATTTCTTATATCCCTTTTCTCGCGTAGATTAAAATGGTTGGATTTCCCCATGGCGATCCGTACTTCCCGAACCAGGGCAATGCTGGTTGGCTAGAGGCGGAACCAGAAGATGATCACCCAATCCCTTTGGATGATCACCATGCTGAGGGTTTTTCCGATAGTTCTGACTCGGAGCCAGAAGTCAACAACCTACCCCCAGCTGCTCAAAACCCAAACTTAAACCCCCGCCCAGTGTTTCAAGGACCCACACCTCTGTGGGCCACTAGCTTGACTACGTGGAGTCATGAACAGGGTCAACCCATTCCCTACAATGGAGACCGAAGTTTCTACAACCTCACTGAAGGAGGTTCTGCTGATAGAGTCCTACCAATCATGGTGCGTAGGATTTCTCGAAACACGATCATGGCTTAGGCTTCTATCAGTCAAGTTTTGGAAGTTGACGCCAACTCTGGTGTTAAAACTGTCCACATTCGCCAATTAGAGTCTGCTCATGAAAGGAATCTGGTCCGCAATGCAAATCTGCAGAGGGAACTTGCTGAATCCCGAGCCGAAGTTAGAGAACTTCGAGCTCAGCGAGCAAGGTCGGACAGGCGTATAAGGGACATTGAACGTCTACTGTCAGGATCGAGGACTCATGCAAGCAGCTCTCGTCGCCGATAGAAGCTCGTCGACTCATCTTTTGGATATAACCTAGTTTATGTAAAACTTTGGTCTAATTTCCTATCTGTATAAATCTTAGATCTGTTAGGTCTTGATCTAGTCTTGATTCTGTCAAAATTTTCTATCTTGGTTGATGTAAGGCCTACTTCTAGGCCACTTTTCCCGAACTGGTTATATCTGTAATTCCACTATTATTGACAGATATCTAATCTTATGGAAATTATTATCCAAATGCTGTCATTTTCAGTTAGTCATTCTATTCATTTTGTTGTTGGACTATGGGGAGTTAGTCCATGAGACACATTCATAAATCATTTATTCTTATCCATGTCGTCATCTTTTAAACGTATAGTTAAAGATGCCACCACACAGGAATCCCAGACATAACCCAAAGAACGAAACACCGATACCACCTCCACCACCACTTCAACCTCCTCAACCACCTAACCCATTCGATGCCAACATGTTCCAGGCAGCTTTCACAGCAGCAGTTGCAGCTGCTGTGTCAGCAATCAATGCTCCTGTCCCTAGTGGATCGGGAACAGGTGCACCTCCCTCGAACCACGGCGAAAGCCATGGACACCCTCGGGAATGCACCTACAAGGATTTCACGAACGCCAAAGCCCGCAGCTTCAATGGAACTGGGGGTGTTATGGTGTTAAGGCAGTGGATCGAGAAGATGGAATATGTCTTCGAAATCTACGGATGCCAAGAAGGCAACAAGGTCAAGTTCGCAGCTTGTACCTTCTCTGACAGGGCATTAACATGGTGGAACGGCCATGTTAAGTATCTGACTTTGGTGGTGGCGTATTCCATCAGCTGGGAGAAGTTGAAAGACATGCTGATGAAGGAATACTGTCCTCGAGGCGAAGTACAAAAGCTCGAGCAGGAATTCTAGGGTCTACAAATGGTTGGATCCGATATCACAACCTACACAAAGAGGTTCTGTGATCTGGAAAACTTACGCCCTGATATGGTTGCTCTCGAGAGCAAGAAGATAGAAAGGTATATCTGGGGACTGTCGCCCCAGATCCAGTCGAGTGTGTTAGCTTCCAGGCCTATCACCTTCGATAGTGCCAAGGAACTGGCACAATCCCTCATCGATCACCAGAAACTTCAGAACCCAACAATCCCTACACCCATGCCACAAAAGTCCAACCCCGACTTCAACAAGAAGTGTGGAATAAGCGGAAAAGAGGGGCTTCACAAGGATCCTCCAATAAACAAATTGTGGCAATCAATGCTGCCACAGTGACTCCTGTTGTCCCTACGAACCCCTTACCAGCGAAAACATATGCTGGAACTCTCCCGAAGTGCACCAAGTGCAACTTCCACCACCGCGGACCTTGCAGGGAGATGCAATGCACCAACTGCAACAGGAAGGGGCACACAACCCGTTTCTGCGAAACTCCAACAGCTCAGGCCACCCAAGTTCCTAATGCCGGTATGGGCCAAGCCTGCTATGGTTGTGGCGAAGTGGGCCACTACAAGAGGAACTGCCCTAAAGCGGGGATGGATGGCGGATTAGGAAGAGTTATGGCCCTAGGCCACGAGGAAGCTGTAGCTGATCCTACGATAGTTACTGGTACATTTCTCCTCGATAACTCATATGCTTGCATACTTTTCGATAGTGGAGCAGAGAAAAGTTTTGTAAGTCACAAATTTGCACACCTGCTTAAACAAAAACCACGTACATTGGATCATTCATTCACGGTAGAAATGGCTAACGGGAAAACGGAGAGTACTAACTGCATATACGTAGGTTGTACTTTAACTTTAGATGGCCATACTTTCAAGATAGATCTCATGCCAGTCCAAATTAAATGTTTCGACGTTATCATCGGCATGGATTGGTTGAGTCTTCTTCGCGCCGACATTATGTGCTTCGAAAAAGCAGTTCGCCATAACCTTCCTAACAACGAAACTTTAATTATCTATGGCGACAAACCTAGTACGAGCCTTCGCATCATTTCGTGCATTCAAGCCCGGAAGTGCTTGCGGAAGGAGTACCATGCATTTCTAGCACACGTCGTCGATACCAGTCAAGAACTAAAAGACATCCAGAAAATCCCAGAAGTACGCGACTTTCCCGACATATTCCCAGAAGAACTTCCCGGTTTACCACCACAGCGCCAAGTCGAGTTCAGAATCGACTTAGTGCTAGGGGCTACCCCCATAGCCAAATCTCCTTATCGTCTGGCACCGGCGGAGATGCAGGAACTGTCCAATCAACTTAACGAACTTCTCAAGAAGGGATTCATTCGACCAAGCTTCTCACCATGGGGAGCACCGGTCTTGTTCGTCAAGAAGAAAGATGGATCGTTTGGCATGTGCATCGACTATAGAGAACTCAACAAGCTTACCATTAAAAATCGTTATCCTTTACCCCGCATTGACGATTTGTTTGATCAACTTCAAGGAGCCAACTACTTCTCGAAGATAGATCTGCGATCAAGATATCACCAACTACGAGTGTTAGAGGAGGATGTTCCCAAGACAGCCTTCCGAACTCGTTATGGGCACTATGAGTTTGTAGTGATGCAATTCGGATTAACTAACGCGCCCGCAGTATTCATGGATCTGATGAATAGGGTGTGTCGTCCTTACTTGGATCAGTTCGTCATCGTCTTCATTGATGACATACTCATCTACTCTCGAAGTAAGGATGAACATAGTCAACATCTCCGTAAAATCTTAGAAACATTGCGATCGGAGAAGCTCTACGCGAAGTTCTCCAAGTGCGAATTTTGGATTCGGCGAGTCGAATTTTTGGGCCATGTGGTTAGCGAAGAAGGTATACACGTGGACCCTTCCAAAATTAAGGCCATCGAGAACTGGTCAGCACCAAAGACACCTACTGAAATTTGTCAATTTCTAGGTCTAGCTGGCTACTATCGTAGGTTCATTCAGAACTTCTCCCGCATAGCAAAACCTCTTACAACCTTGACCCAGAACTGGGAAGAGAAACAGGAAAGAGCATTCCAAACGCTCAAACAAGCCTTGTGCACCGCCCCGATACTATCCCTTCCCGAAGGGATATAATACTTCATTGTCTATTGCGATGCATCCAATCAAGGACTCGGATGTGTTCTGATGCAGCGAGGTAAAGTCATCGCCTATGCCTCAAGACAGATGAAGACACATGAGGTTAACTACACAACCCACGATCTTGATCTAGGAGCAGTTGTGTTTTCTCTAAAAATTTGGCTTCATTACTTATATGGTACAAAAAGCACGATCTATACAGACCATAAGAGTCTGCAACACATTTTCGACTAGAAGGAGCTCAACATGAGACAACGACGGTGGGTCGAACTACTCAGCGATTACGAATGTGAAATTCGTTATCATCCGGGTAAAGCCAATGTAGTAGCCGACGCCCTAAGTCGGAAAGAATATTCTGGTTGTTGGGTCAAATCTTTGACTCTAACTATCCATTCACACTTGTCCACACAAATTAAAGAGGCTCAGCTCGACGCTTTGAAACCTGAAAACGTGGTGGGTGAATCCCTTAGAGGAATGGATAAGAACTTGGAAGTCAAGGGTGGCAGAGCCTTGTACCTCATGGATCGGATCTGGACACCGAAACACGGTGGCTTTAGAGACTTGGTCATGACCGATGCTCACAACACTCGTTATTCCATCCACCCGGGTTCAGATAAGATGTATCTGGATCTTAAAAAGCTATACTGTTGGCCTAACATGAAAGCAGATATTGCTACCTTCGTGAGTAAATGCCTTACTTGCGCAAAGGTCAAGGTCGAATACCAGAAACCCTCCGGTCTCCTACAGCAACCAGAGATACCAGAATGGAAGTGGGAGCGGATCACTATGGATTTCATAACCAAGTTGCCCAAGACGACGGGTGGACTTGATTCCATATGGGTCATCGTCGATAGACTGACCAAGTCTGCACACTTCCTACCGATCAAAGAAACAGACAAGATGGAGAAACTTACTAGAACTTACATTAGGGAGATTGTAAGGCTGCACGGTGTTCCTTTATCTATCATCTCAGACCGAGATAGTAGATTCACTTCGAGGTTCTGGCAGTCATTACAAAATTCCCTAGGAACTAGGCTGGACATGAGTACAACCTACCATCCACAGACCGACGGGCAAAGTGAGAGAACTATTCAAACCTTAGAAGATATGTGCGTGCTTGGGATACCCATTTACCTCTTGTCGAATTTTCCTACAACAACAGTTATCACACGAGCGTAAAGGCAGCTCCATTCGAGGCCCTCTATGGCCGAAAGTGCAGATCCCCTCTGTGCTGGGCTGAAGTGGTTGATACCCAGTTAGCTAAGGGATGAGTTCCCAAAAGCACTCTCACAGGTCTGGAGATCATTCGGGAAACGACAGAGAAGATCGTTCAAATTCGTGAACGATTGAAAGCCTCTAGAGACCGACAGAAAAGCTACGCTGACAAGCGAAGGAAACCATTGAAATTCCAGGTGGGCGACCCAGTCCTACTGAAGGTCTCACCCTGGAAGGGCTTGATACGCTTTGGAAAGCGTGGGAAGCTAAATCCAAGATACATAGGGCCTTTCTAGATTCTCGCGAGAATCGGCCCTGTGGCTTACAAACTCAATCTACCGCACAAACTCAGTAATGTACATCCTACCTTCCACGTCTCGAACTTGAAAAAGTGTCTATCCGACGAGACTCTTGTTATTCCACTCGACGAGATCGAGATCAACGAGAGCCTCAACTTCGTGGAGGAAACAGTAGAGATCATGGACCGAGAGGTCAAGCAAACAAAGCAGAGCCATATCCCGATAGTGAAGGTGCGCTGGAACGCAAAATGTGGACCGGAATTCACTTGGGAACGTGAGGATCAGATGAAACTGAAATACCCTCACCTTTTCGCTTAGTTATTTGTAACTTCTTATTTGCTTAAATTCTAATTTCGAGACGAAATTCCTTCTAACGGGGGGATGATGTGACAACCCGAAATTTCCATTCTGTACAAACTATATCACTTCAATAGAAGTTATAGCAGTCACAGTTAATTTTCAGACTTTTCGCGTAAGTTTGAGTAATTCAGGGTTTACACTTGAGGAAATATCAGGAGAGTGGGTGCACTAGGGTTTTGTGCAACACTGTTATTCAAACACTCTATTACATTAGAGTTCATTTCAGGAATAAAAATATTTTCTGCCAAAATATCTCAGGACTATAAATAGAATTCTGAGCCAAATTCATTTATTATTCACATTTCCAACTAGAGAAAAGCCATTTTCTCTCTCACGGATCTTCGGGTTTTTATCCCAAAACGTGAGTAACTCTTTCTAGTAAAGTTAGAAAGCTTTATATGTGTTTATATCATGATTTAGAAGGCTAAATCACTAGATCTAGGAGTTTACTCCCCAAGGTGTTCTTGGGCGGTAAACTCCTGAAACGAAGCCAAAAACGACCATTGTGTTATGATAAAGCCTTAGACTCTTATGTATGTGTTTTAGGGACAAGAAAACAACCATAAATCACCCAAGATTGGGAGTTCACGGCCCAAGAGTTGCTTAGGCCGTAAACTCCCTTTTCAAGCTCAAAATGGTGATTTAAGGACTCTAAGACTTCAAGGCTTGTATCTAGACTATTTTCCCATGTAGTGTAAGGCCTTAAACACATCAAACAACACAAACAAATGTGAGTTTACGGCCCAAGTGTATCTTAGGCCGTAAACTCCAATAAGAATGGACAAAAAGCGGTGTTTTTAAGACACCTAAAGCCCTAGACCTTTACAAGAAATTGTTTCCACTTAAATGAAGGACCAAAACTCACCAAAATCACTTATCAAAGTGAGTTTACAGCCAAGAGAAAGCTCTTGGGCCGTAAACTCAAAAGAATGGCACCAAAGTGTGCCTAGGGTCCTCATTAGCTTTAAACAATTGTCTAGAACATGTCCTTCAAAAGCAAGAGGCTTGAAAACAACAAAAACACCATATACTTAGAGTTTACGGCCGTAAACTCTAAGGGAAATGGCCTTAGGGCCGTAAACTCCTATTTGGAGTATTTCTAGGCCTTAAACCCTTCCAAGGACTTAGCCATGCAAGTTGGAATAATTCTAGGGATCATTTGGGACTTCAAAACACACCATACCCCCATGGTTGGGAGTTTACGGCTGTAAACTCAAGAGTTTACAACCGTAAACTCCATGTGTGATGTTATATAGGGAGTAAACTCACTTATAGGGTCCTTTGGAACCCTAAACACAAGTGCCTTGTCCCACAATAGCTTAGATGCAATCCTTAGGGCTTAAAACACTTATATAAAGTGTTTATTATGCCTAGGATGTCTTAACATTATCAATTAGTGATTTAAGAGTAATTGAATGCATGTATGTGTGATTATATGTTCATTAGGATCGTAGTGTGTGTACAAGTCCTCGCTTGACACCTAGCAATCCTATACCGTTCAGTTCATCCCAATCACCAACTACAGGTGAGTTCATACCCCTAATCAATGTTTTAAAGGATTTTAAATGCTTTAATGGGGGGGGGGGATACAAGTAGAAACAAACATGTTATTAAATCATTGATATGTATTTTATAACTGAGTTTGTCATTTAACAGATTTCACATACTACAAAATGTGATGCATGAAATGGTTTTAAATCTTAAACACACATTGTTATCAAATGATTTACCTTTGAAATGTATATTAAAATGACCTCGGGTCATTGTTAATCATTGTTCAAAACCCATAAGATGTCTTACAAAACCATTTTACATTCTTGAACTAAACTATGCATATACACTTATATTCTTATATATGTATTGATGTTATAGTTTACAGCTTTCATTTTGTTCCCACACCCTTGAGTAGTAAGAGTGTATAAACCTACATGATTTACCAATTATAGTTCAATAAATTATCATAGGGATAATTTGAGGATATCAAACATTACTCCTATTACAAGGAATCATACAAGAGTCAGTTCATTCATGAGTCTATACTAGTACATTACCTGATACATGAGTACTTACAGATGTTTACCTGATACATGAATATGTTTACACATATTTACCTGTTACATGGACACACTTACATGAATACCATACATGAACACTTTTACATAGGTGCATTATCCTGTATTCACTTACCTGGATGCTTGTACTTAGAACTAAGAGGATGATTTATTAGTACTTACTGTGTAAATTATCTGTCCTATCCCGGTTCAATGGGATAGCTCGGCGGGACTTACCATTCAGAAACCCACTGATTAGCACCAGTGGTCGATGACCATCTACGGAGGTCTAAGGTTATCACTTATTTAGTAGTCAGTGATGGGACTAACCATTCCTCCATCCATCTGTTGCAACAGTGGATGAGATGTGAATCTTCGGAGGATCATTAGGTTAACGATCTGTATTAGGAGGTCGACATCGGGACTAACCCTCCCTTCCATCCTGCTGCAGCTACAGAGGATGAGTGGACAATCTTCAGATGTTCATTGGGTTGCATTTTTCGCTTAACGCGATGTTGTGTTGGTCCTAGTACCTAGTGACAACACTTACAGTAGTACATTTTCCTGTTTACTTTATTTTGTGATACTTTCACATAAACGATGAGTTAGACTAAGTACTTTAGTACTAGTCAATAGAAGGAAAAACTATCATTTTACTTACAAAACATTTGGGTCTTGGTAGAAGACTACATTGTCATAAACAAAACATTCGGGTCTTGGTAGAAGAGTACATTGTCACAAACAAAACATTTGGGTCTTGGTAGAAGACTACATTGTCATAAACAAAACATTCGGGTCTTGGTAGAAGACTACATTGTCACAAACAAAACATTCGGGTCTTGGTAGAAGACTACATTGTCATAAACAAAACATTCGGGTCTTGGTAGAAGACTACATTGTCACAAACAAAACATTCACGTCTTGGTAGAAGACTACATTGTCATAAACAAAACATTCGGGTCTTGGTAGAAGACTACATTGTCATAAACAAAACATTCGGGTCTTGGTAGAAGACTACATTGTCATAAACAAAACATTCGGGTCTTGGTAGAAGACTACATCTCAAACTGATAGGAAATAAGGGATTTTCTAGGGTTTTTCATACGTACATCAACATTTTCATTTAACGATTTACATGGCCTTCATAATAGATTTTCACAAACAAGGCAATGACACTTAATTACTTATGAATTCACCAGCTTTAAAGCTGATACTCGCTTTCAAAATAACTTGTATTCTCAGGTCGTCGGTAGACAGGTACGAAGGCCAGGTTTTGAGAAGACGGAGCAGACAAGTCTCGTCTTTTATTTTGATTGTATAATTTTGGTGTCTTACTACAATGAAAGAACACACATGTATTAAAACTTTACTTATAATGCAATGGATGATGTTGTTGCTTGTTTATTATATTACACTATTGTGATACTGTACATGACGTCCTCCACCCCTGAACGTTTCCGCCGTTCGTGGTTTTGGGGTGTGACATTTTAACACTGACAATCGTAACAGATAATCGTTTGAACTTGCAGAACACAATATCGTATTATTTGTGAAAAATGTTATAAAATGTTGTATTTTATATTTTTCACAAATGGTTTTCCACATTATAATAGTTAAAAGCATAACTTTGAACTTTGAACATGAAACCTACTGCATTGTTTTGTCCTCCGTAACACTCCACAGAGATACACGAGTGGAGGATCATTGTTTGTAACAGTATCTTTATGTATTATTACTAGTAAATTTGTTATTCCTATAAATTGGAGACACGTCCTCGGAGAACACTCCACAGAGATACGCGAGTGGAGCACTGCACCCGTAACCAGAATCTCTTAGATAGGGATCGTGACTTGAGTGTATAGATCTATACGGGGCTGACTACCCCGCACCTGGCTGCTAGCTACATCCGAACCGAAAGGTTCAAGGGTGACGAAAGTCAAAAAGGGATTTGGACGACTTATTGCCTTATCTAGTCTATCGTATGGTTATGGAACTCGCAATTTGGATAACAAAGATTTACTTGATAGTAATAATGAATAAAGTAACTAGTTTACTTGTACATATTAGTTTTATATACGTGTTAAAATTAATACATTTCACAAGGATAACCAGGTTTTCGGTATACATCTTTCACATTACAGATTGGTAACCAACTTTCAGGAAAATATTGGATTTTCTTGGGTTAACATTTCTACATAACCAGATTCGTGTAACAAGACAGATAACTAAATCTTACAATTCACAAGAGTAACCATGTTTTTAGCGTACATCTTTTACATTACACATAGGATTAGTAACGAACTTTTTCAGAAAACAGAAAGGAAACAAATACATTTTCAGAAAACAAAATCGCTTATGAACTCACCAGCTTTATGCTGATTTTCAAACTGCTTGTATTCGCAGGTTCGCATAGGCAGGTACCAGATGATCATTTTGGCGAAGACGGAGTACGTAGAAGACACGTCTTACTTTTGTTTATATATATATATATATATATATATATATATATATATATATATATATATATATATATATACATATGTATCATACTTGTAACACTTGGCTTTCAAACAAATGTAAATTTTCATATGTAATGTAATGGTTGTTTACTTTGCTTACTATGTACATGGGTTATGATATTCAACATGAAGTCACCTCCGGCCCGAAACATTTCCGCCCTGGATTTCGGGGTTTGACAATCGGGGGCCACACGCACAACGCACACTTGGCACGTCTGCTTCCTTCCGACGATTTCTTCACTTCATTTGATCACTATACTACTAGGTAATCTCTATTCTAAACCCTACCCAAATCATGGCCTACATTTTGAGTTTTTAGGGGATTTTATCAATTCGCAAATTTTGGTTTTATATTGTGAAACTGATGTACAATTAGCGTTCTATACTACCGATTTTACTTCCTATATACTCTATTTTTGGGTTTAATTCATCTACCAATTCTTATTCTGAGTTTTTACAATTTTGAATATTTTGAACTTCAAATTGGAATTTAATGTTGATTTGGACAAAATGAGAAGCCTATACGTGTTTTTTATGAGTAACTGAACATCCCTAATTGATTTGTAGGGTGAAAATTAGATGAAGCAACAGTTTTCCATGCTTGATATTCTTTAGGTTCTTAGGGCGTGGCGCACAGATGCGTTGTGCGGCATGCATTCACACGCAACTTGCATCTGGTGCATCTGCCCTATCTCAATCGCCTTTTGATTTTAAGTTATCCTAACTTAATTCTAACTGTTTTCTTCCCTTATTTTGCTACAGATATGTGGAGACGATGTCGACAGACGTCGAGTCAGTTACCTCCTAACTGGCTAACACATCCTTTCTTATAGTTCCTTGATGACCTTTTTGATAGTAGTGCTTTCATTTCGCTCCTTATTGCCCTTCTATCCATGAAGATCAGCTTCTACAGGCTCTTTCTGGGAAAGTGGTAGATAGTATCGGCTTGTCTCCTCAGCTAGCACCATTCCTCACATGATCACTTCAGGATGATAATAGTCTTGAGCTTTACGTCTACCATGGATGACAAAGGGTTATTGGGAGTCGGGAGGTGATCTACGAGGAGCACTATTGGGAGTTCTTTTCGACAGTCAGCTTCGACAAGGTGTCGAGGCTCTGAGCTGATCGATTGGTATTTTCTTTTCCCCTGGGAGGCATACCCCACTCCTACAGCCTCATCGAGTTGGGGTGGCATCTAGGAATTTACACTACTGAGGAGACTCTGAGTCCTCATTTTTATGCATTTTAAGATAGTTGTATCACTGTTCCTCTACATGAGTATGACTTTTTGGCTTCATCGACTAGTCGCATCCACTATTTGTCACAGACAATAGTGTGACAAGGTTCCTTCTAGTGCCATTTCTACATGTGATTCCTCACTCAAATGTAGGTTAGTCTTCACCTTCCTTTCGCTTCCTATCTGGTGTGGCTCTAGGTACCACATCCTTGAGCAGGATTTATAGGGGTCACTGGATTACTAGGTTAGCCCTATCTTATGGGGTTGATACTAGTGGGATGGTTCCTATATTCATCTGGGAGATGAGTATTACTGCTCTCGGGAAGATGTATGTAACATCCCAAAAAAAATGACCAAAAATTTCATTTTTATTTATTAAATAAATCATAGTTACCAAAATCATTCCATGTAAAACATGATTCATTGGATCAAATCAGGGTATCATATCAAAACAAATGTCAATATATAAGAGTAAAACATCTCAGGCTAAACATAATGGTGTGTGCACTGTAGTCATTTGGAGCTCTTCCCTTTGCTACCGGAAGTAACTGAAACCAAAACTGAAAAATGTAAGCACAAAGCTTAGTAAATTTCTCCCCAAACTACCACATACCATACACATAATCATACTACTAGGAGATACGGGCCCCATCCAGGCTCAAGGAGATACGGGTGCAGTCCACACTGGGCTAACTAGGAGATACGGGCCCCACCCATACTCAAGGAGATACGGGCCCCGCCCACACTTGGCTAACTAGAAGATACGGACCTCGTACATACTCCGCTAACTATGAAATAGTGGCCCCATCCACACTCAACTAACTATGAGATACGAGCCTCAACCACACTTAACTACTAATCAATACACATAACATATATGGGACATCCTTGGTGCCTTCGACCCGTTCAAACCAGGAGGAAACTCACCTCGCTGTCGGATTATAGCTGAAACGTCCCTGCTCGGAATCAACTCTACTCAATCCCTGAGCCAAAATAAATCCTTAGTTAGTATTCCATACTGATAACCATTAAGGGTAAACTCTGGTCAAGACAAAGTCAAAGTCAAGTCAAAGTCAACGCTCCGAGTTTACTCAACTCGTTGGTTTCTCATGAATCATAGAAATGTGAAATCGCGATCTAACTCATTGAGTTTTCCTCCAACTCACCGAGTTCGTCCTTTCAACAGAAAAGAGACTTTCCTAGTACAACTCGTTGAGTTCCCTTGTGTACTCGCCGAGTTCCATTAGCAGAATCGGGAATGTTCGACCCAACTCATCGAGTTCCTCTATGAACTCGCCGAGATCCTTGCATGTCTAATCTATTAAGCCCTTTCCTCAGATCTTAGGTTCGAGAATATAGATCTACATTGTTTCCATGGTGTATTTTTGTAAAGTCAACAACTTGATGGCTTTGCTTGCCTCAGATGGACCCAATGTCGAGATATAGAAACCTACTTCTATGTACATGGTCTTTTCTTGGACAAGAACGGGTTTAGGGACCTTTTATGCATCTAAGAACCAAATAACACTGAGAATGGAAGTTTGTAGCATCAGAACTATAAATGTTATCATGTTTCCAATAACGGGGTCAAAAAGACCCATAAAACAAGACTAAGAGAGATCTAAGCTATGAATCATCAAGTTAGGGACTTTTTACCTCAGTAAGTTGCCAAAGATGGATGAGATCCTAAATCTAGTGGTTCTCCTCAAGCTCAATGACCTTTCTAGTTCTTCCAAGTGCTTCACAAAGAACAAAAACACAAAAATCCACTCAAAACCGCAAGTTTCTCGCTACGGAGCTCACAATATGATTTAGGGTTTCAGGGAGGCTGATGGGGGATGGTGTGAAGGGATTAAGTCTTTTAAACAGGTTGCAAAACCCTGAAAATTAGGGTTTCATCCCAATCGGTCTACTCGTCGAGTTGAGACCTCTCTACTTATCAAGTATATTACTGAAATTGTGATAACCCGAAATTTCTATCTTGTAAGTCAATCGAATCAATCAAACATTCATACTTGTTTTTGTTATCTTTTACTGAGTTAAGGGTCATATTATGATTTCTAGGCCTTGTAAACTTAAAGGATTGTATGTTAGGAAGTGTTAGCAAGAGATCAGTGGACTGCATTCGAGCCGGAAACACCCTCAAAAGTGGTTCACGGACGTGAACCCATCCTTGGTTGTGAACTACACTCATGCCATATATATGGGTTTTGGCTCATTTTTTCTTTACTTCTCACCTTCCAGCCATGAATACATCATTTCTCTCTCAATTATCATCCACAAAAGGACTCATTTCATCTCAAAATTGTCAGTAGCTCATCCTTTTCTTATGGTAATTAAGAAGTTCCTTGCTTTACATATTGATTCATCATATTTTATTCAAGGATCTTCAAGTGTTCTTGGCTGTGAACCCTTCATAGGGTGGTGAACCTTCATCATTGGTCGTAAACCCTTCATAGATTCACGCTAGGGTCATGAACACTTCAAGTGTTCTTGGACCGTGAACCACTCTAAGGCCGTGAACCCTCCTTGTTTGGTCTTGATCAAGTTTCAATCCCCCGCTTTCAATTCTAACACTTCTTTGTAAGTGTTTCCTAGTTCCTAAGGTTGTTTCATATACATATTAGTATTTATAGGTCCTAATTTCATACATATATGTGTTAATATATGCTAAATGGGATCCATTTGTGATCGGGACTTCACTTGGCATACCAAGCATCCTATATTTGACTTTCTTTCGAATCACTCCTGCAGGTGAGTTCATACCCCTACAATTACACTTTTAAATTCTTTTGGGGAAGAATACAAGTAGAACACAATACAAATGTGTTAACCATTTTTATGTTGAAACAATAAACCAAAGGATTTCCAGTATTCAAAAACTTGTTAAAACTCTTTTAAACTATTTTAAACTTCTTTTATATCAAGTCATATTCAACTATTTATTTACGTATAAGTATACATTAACGGACTTAGAACTATTTCTAGATACCTTGACTCCTGTTCGTTGTTTGGTTCTGGGCTTAGGGTAGGATCACTAGTCCGACTGCCAGCTAAATCATAGTTATACTTATTAAATACATATATGAATATTAAACCCATTTTTAAGGAACATACATAAGTTAGTTACTTATGATGAGTAATTTAGTCTTTCTTCAACTCAGCAACGGTTCAAACAAATGTAATAGTAAACTATAATAGGTATAGTTTAGAGGTTCATTACATACTATTTCTAGAATACAGAAACATACATGAGTCGGTACATTCATATCTTTACTATACATTACAATACATACTGTAACAAGAACAAAAAGGAACATACATTCTTGTGACAATCCGGAAATGTTTTCCTGGTAAAGTCAAGCTAATCAACCAAAATTTAGACTTAAGTTCATTGCATTCCAGCCTTGTCAATGGACATTCTAATGAGTTTAAAGCCTAAAACATTCAAGGAATGAGTGTTAGGAAGTACCTGCTAGAGTCACTGTTCAAGATTCAATCCTTAAACACCACCAAAAGGAGTTCACGACCACAACATTTTGTTTACGGCCGAAAACTCAAGGTTGGCCGTAAACTCCCCCTTAAAGTCTCATTCCCTTCAGTTTTCTTTCATTCTTACACTTTCAACTCAAGAAACTTCCATTCTCTCTCAAGTATCATCAAGCCTTTCATCCTAGATCTTAAAAGAAACGTAAGTGTTCTTCCATCTTTGAGTTGTTATTCTTCTTAATCTAGTACACCCCTATGGTTTCATTCATAAAATCATCTCTTTTGGTTAGATCTTCAAGATCTTCAACTTACCAAGAACACCAAGAACACACACTTGTTCTTGGTGGCCGAAAACTCATCAAAAGGCCCTTAAAAGTGTGAGTATTCCATCTATCATCTAGTTAGGCATGTTAAACACTAGATCATAGCCTTGAAACATCTTGAATCTCATCAACTTCAAGAGTTTATGTCACACCCCCGAACCAGACGGCGGAAACGTCCGAGGGCTGTCGTGACTTAATTGAATACCATAACATTGAATATATATGAAACATAACATCATTCATCCCCATGCATTAATATAGTACAACTGATAAGGTTTACACTGAGTACATTGTTTTAGCATTACATTCTCAAAAATTAATTGTTCGGTTCATAGATAAACAAACTGCAAGCCATCACTGAGTACATTTTCCTTCGGTTCACTTGTTACCTGAGAATACAAGTATTTTGAAAAATGTGAACATATGAAATGTTGGTGAGTTCATAAGCGGTATTTGAAAAGCAACGTTTTGTATTGTTTTGAAAAACTACCAGAAAATCCGATATTTTCTGAAAAGAGTTTATGAAAAAGTTTGTGAAGATCCATAAGTATGCTTGTTTGTTTCTACAGTTGTAAAAATTGTTCATTAAACTTGTGTACATTTCGAAAACCGTATGTATTGAAAAACCCTAGGAAAACCCGATGTTTTCCTAACACTTTGAATTCCATGTAGTTGTAGAACCATCGCGGCGTGTGAAGTCATTGATTCCAAGCGACGTCGGATTATTGCGCATGGTGAATTGCTATAAACACGCGTTACACAAACGACCAGTCTACAACTATACTAACGATCCCGTAGGCGTCGTCCGTACCATTCACGCAATCCAACCGCCCTGACTTCTTGTAGTCCCACATCCGAAGAGAAAGAGGGCACGAAGACCTCGATAACTCCGTTAATCGATTAGGGATAAAAAGAGTGCGAAGGGCCCTTGACCCGACTCGCATTTGAATAACCGACTTTAGTAGCAGTACCAAAGGACCCTTGGGGACCAATAGTATAAAAACCATTGAAAGTCCTTTTACGTTGTGTTGGATCATGTAAGACTCAACAACTCGTAAGGTTGAAGTCTTCGGGCCTAAAGATCAAGTCATTGGGCTACATAGGCCCAACAAATAAGATTTTACACTTTTGGGCCCAAAGGTGGTGCGTTGACGTCTGTGCACTCTCACGTGTGTAATGATTTCCCAAATTTTCCGTGTATGAGTCGAGCTATCGTCGTGTTAGTAGTTTCGGGTTTGTTATTGATTCGAGACCGAATCAATTCGTTTGATAACGATTTTTGGTGTTGTTGTGTAATATAATTCGTCGGTAGTCGTAGTGACAGTGTTTGATCACAACGGATGTATTGAATTAACATTGCAACTTTTATGTTACAGCCCCTCTTTTTGTTGTAAATTTACTTTTTCAACCCTTTAAATAAATAAATTTCCGGTTTAGTCCCTAAACCATTTTTCTTGACATTTTAACACCAAAAATTACTGAAATTGATATTTTTCAGCCTATTTTTAGTTGAAAACAGTTTTAGTCCCTGAAAATACAGTTTTCTCGGTTATAACCCCTCTTTTCGCAATTTTTACACTTTTGGCCCAAATTAGAATTTTTTTTTTGCAACTTTGGTCCTTTTTAATTATGAAAAGCATTTTTAACCTTTGAAAAGGACTTATAACACTAATAGTCCACTGTTTTACCGAAAAACACATTTTCAGCCCTCCAAAATAGAAAATTTCGCATATTGGGCCCTATTGGGCCGAAAATGTCATTTTTAGCCCATTAAGCTTGAAATTTATATTTTTAATCCTCCAAATGTGTACATTTCCAGAAAATATTTTATTAAAACTGTTTTGACTCCTCTCATCCATCAGAATTTGTAATATGACAATTTGGGCCCTTTAACTTTATTTTTTTTTAACATTTTTATGTCCAAAAATGAGTTTTTAGCCCAAAGAAGATGTTATCAAGTCACTTAGCCATTTTTCTTGGAATAATTTGTATGTAATAATATAATTTATGCTAATATCATTTAACATAAAATATATCTCGATTTTTAGGAGTTTATGGCTAGATCCAACATCATAATAACACAAAAACACACATTTAAGCATAGAAATCATACAAGACATACAAAACACATATAGATCTACACTTTCACTTGTATTCCCCCCCCCCCCCCCCACACAAAACTTATAAAACAGAAAATAGGGAGTATGAAGCTCACCTTAGGGTGTGGTTTCGGTTTTTGAAGAAAAGATGGAAGAAAACTTGGCGATTTTTGGCCTTAGCACCCTTTTCTTGAAGATCTCGAGTTTGAGGGGTTCTAAGACACAAGTTTATGATTTCATGAGAGTTAAGAAGAGATTTTTGGATATAAGAAGGAGTCCAAAGTATGGTTCCAAGCATTAACTTACCTAGATAATGATTTTAGTGGAGCATTCTCCTTGTGAAGCTCTTGATTCTCGAAATTTTTGAAGGGGGAGGGAGGAATGCTCTTCAAGACTTAGAGAGATTGGAATTGAATTTTTGTGATGTGTGTATGTATCCTCGGCTGAGAGTGAGAGGGGATGGGAAGAAGAGTGACTTTGAGGTGACATGTACATGGAGAAATGCGATTGCATGGAGGTTTGGAGTGTAATGCATGGATATCCATGAGGTATTATTGATGTGGCATGATGAAGTCAACTCTTCATCTTTGTCTTGGGCTTTTGGGCTGAAATTTAAAAAAGAAAGGAGGGTTTTGGGCTTTAATGCCCTTAAGCCCATTATTAGAGTTAAGTTGGATGATTGTAAGATACAAGTGTGATTTTTATGTCTTGTTGGGCTAGTTTAGGTTAATTATGATTCACAATATTTAATTTATTTCATGCTAGGCCCAAAATGGCCCAAAATGTTGAAATAAGTGAATGTGGGTCCAATTAGAGCCCATTAAAGGTTCTAACCCCATGATAGTAAAATTGGAAGCTTATTGGTCCATTAAGTCCAATAAGGAAGTCCTAGTCCCAAAATGGACCTAAACAAGAACTTCTAGGGTTTCCAATTGCTTGTTGACCATTTGTAGTACTTGTATGATGTATTGGATTGAAATTTTGTTTTCATAGAGTAAGCATCATTCATGCTCTTAAGTTTTTGATTCAACATTTACTTGAGTATAGTGATTACAAGACACAAAATTTCTAGTTGTGACAGTTTACGGCCGTAAACTGTTGGTTATGGCCGTAAACCCTTGTTTTGGTCTTAACTTGAGCCTTAAACACTTCTAGACACTTGCTATCCATAAAGAACTCTTGAACCCCTTTGATTTAAGACCAAATGATACCATTTAGGACTCGTTTGTTTCTCGAGACCTCATTGTGGAACTTCTCATCCTTACACGCATATTCGTTTGAATCACCCACATAAGGTGAGTTCATACCCCTATAATCAATCTTTTAAACCGTTTTAAATGCTTTTAAGAGTAGGGGAATACAAGTTCAACACAATGATAATTGTGTAAATGTTTGTTATAAACATCTTTCAAAAGATTAGTTATGTCTTTTATAAGTGATCAAAACATTTCAAAAACTCTTTTTAAGTTATGTTACTTTATAATTTATAAAACTCCACTTTTAAAGTACTAACATAACTTAGTGGACAAATGACTCTTTTCAGTATCAGTTCAAGTAAACATGCTAGTAAACTATAACGGGTATAGTTTAGGGGTTCAGTCCATAGTAGATACTAGATCATACTATAAAGAGAAACACGGAGGAAGATACAATACATGATAACAGAAGGAACATACTAAGATACTATAATAGAAAGAACATACTACATGCTATAGCAGGTGAACAATACATGATCTAACTATATCAATAATCACTAACTCATTTTTCTAAACAAAAGGTGATAGTAAATTAGGTATACATGATCATATAACTTTAATGTGAATTTACGCGGCCTAGCAATTAGTTTGCGGTAGTCGTGTTTGGTCCCCATAATCTCTTGCAGGGAGAGTGTATAGTATGGTTACTATACATCACATTATGAACTTAATAAGACAAACATGTTTTAAGGTAATCAGTATGTTAGTATGTCAATTCAAAAGACAATTGGCTACTTAAAATTTCCCATTACTTTCATATAGTGACAGTTCCACTTGAAAGTTAATGCAAACTATTTTCGAATTATGATAGTTATAAACCAGGGAAAACGTACATTTTACAAACGACAAACATATTAGTCGAGTCTAGTACATTGAGTAGAAAGGGGCCTATAATGCTAACTCTATGACTCCTTAGTGTAGACATCATGTATATATATTAATCGGATCTGACATGTAGTAGGATGTGTGCTTTCTGCTTCATTTCCTGTTCCTTGTTTGGTTGTGATCATAGAGCAGATTCACCCAGCCTACTATCTATTCGATCTTAGCTTTATATATATATATATATATATATATATATATATATATATATATATATATATATTCCGTATACACTAAGTAATCATAAGGAGTACCAGGTATGGGACAGGTCATAGCACGCTAATTCGATGCACCGTTTTCTAGTACAAAACAGACTTTTCAATTAGAACATTTGATATAGAAAAGTTGAATCATACCGGTAAAAGGGTTTAATCTATTTTATTAAACCAGTATAAATTTAAAGGACCTTAGCTGGTTAACTCAAAAATACCTTAGTTTATACATCATGGTTATTTATAATTAATAGCTGATAGGTAGTTGGATGTGTGCTTTCCGTCTCATTTCCTGTTCCTTGTTTGGTTGTGGGCTTAGGGCAGATTCACATAATTAACTATCTATTCGATATTAGATTGTATATAGCTAGTATAAACTAAGTGATTATTGAAGGAACCACTGTGGTTACCATTTTTACTAAAAGAAATAAGGGTTTTCTTAAAGAATCTTGTCATCAATTATAAAGGAACTATTACAGTTAATTCCATGAATACCAAGTGAATACGCCAGGGTTATATACAACGATGATCTAACAAACAATGGGATGTGTGCTTTCTGCCTTACTTCCTGTTCCTTGTTTGGTTGTGGGCTTAGGGAAGATACACACAATCGATTATGAGTGATTTTTAATTATCTTTCATCAAAGAAGGAAATATAGCATTTTCTAGAGGAACAGGCGAACTTTTCGAAAAGAACTTAAAACTTACTACAACCTTCTACAACTTACTTACATCACTAAAATCTTATGAACTCACCAGCTTAAATGCTAATCTACTCTTTCAAAATAACTTGTATTCTTAGGAGATTAGTAGATAGGTATGCGCACTGGGATTCAGAAGATGGAGCAGTATAGCTTGAAGTCTTGTTTTGTTATTTATTTTGTAGTCTATGTTACGTGAACCACATACTTTGTAAACACTTTCTTTCTAACGAAATGGTTGTTCATTACATCTATTACTATGATGCATGTCTTTTATACTATACATGACGTCCTCCACCCCCGAACGTTTTTGCCGTTCCGGTTTTGGGGTGTGACAATTCTATAACAAGAACAAAACTGAACATACATACTATAAAAATAACAAGCTAACAATGATGTGAAACCACTATTTCATGGCATAGCAATATATTTGTTGTGCAACGTTTTGTAACCAGAGTCTCCTGGAAGGAGAGTGGGAGTTGGTGTATATATCTATACAGGATTGACCGTCCTACACCTTGCTGCCAGCTACAATGGGAGCTGCAGGTCTACGGGTGACAAATGTTATACCATTTTCGACGTTTGTAGAACGTCGTATTATATACTAGTCAATCAAGCATGGTTATAAGCACATCACATTTTTAACCTTAATTAACAATTTGGTTTTAAGGTAGTTAATGCTTCAGTAGTTATTATATAAAACACTACTCTAGACTTTCAATTTTACATTACATGCATGCAGTATTATTCACACTTTGAGAAATGCAAACTATTTTTCTAGTAAAGATAGTTATACACTCGGAAAAACATACATTATTACGAGAAAAAAACATACAAAAAAGTTGAGTCTTGGTAGAAGACTACTTTTCATTTTGGTATAAAATATAGGATTTTCTAGGAAATATACAAACATTTACATCAAAACACTTACAAACATTTTCATGAAACAAATGTAAAATTTTGACACAAAATACTTACGCACTCACTCAACTTTTATGTTGATACTCTCTTTCAAAGTAATTTGTATTCTCAGGTCACCAGTAGACACGTACACTGAACTAGGTTTTGAGAAGACAATGCTTGTTCAAGACTTGTCTTTTATTTTGATATATTTTTGGTATCTTACAAACTTCACACAGAACACACATATATAAACTATATTATTAATGAAGTGGATGATGTTGTTGCTTGTTTTATTATTATGCGTAGTTATGATACTAGACATGATGTCCTCCGCTCCCAAATGTTTCTACCAATTCAGTGTGGGGGTGTGACAGATTGGTATCAAACCATGAAAGATATACAAACTATAAACACATCGGGATTAAAATACGCTGACCAAGAGTTTATACTTTTCAAATAATAAAATACTTTACTAAAAGTATACATACATGCATTCATACTAGGATCAGTGTCATACTTGAACAGAACAAACGTATTGCGGTTGTTCAACAGCACAAGTAGGCTTGCAGACATATAATCAGTTCTGGGCTGGATATAACCTGATCAAGTATATCTATCCAAGAAGTGATTAGTATGTGCCTAGGAATGGTTGTGGTGTTGCAACCGGTCTAAAAACTTACCAACTCTACTACAATCGAACTGTAGAACATAACATAAACTTCAAATACTATAGGAGCATTTTGTGGTATTTTAATTACTTATGTGAAAGCTAAAAAGGTCTTTACTAATAGGTATATAATTGATGAGTGGATACACTTAGGTTATATATGACTAAGATGTTACAGACTTAGAATATGTGATCTTCGTTTTACTTCTTGTTCCTTGTTTGGTTGTGGAATTAGAGTTGGGTCACTTATTTGAAGGTCTATTATATCTTAAGTTGTATATAGTTGGTATGCACTACGTAAGTATATAAGTAACTGGTGAGGATTATCATATAATTATCTTTAGTAGTACGTCTATTATATGTTTCTTACATCCCTTGTCTTGCTTAGATAACATGGCTGGATTCCATCTACTTGGCGACCCGTACTTTCCCGATCAAGGAGTCGGAGGATGGCTTGAAGCTGATCATGAGATTGAGAACCCGGTGGTCCCAGCATAAGAAGACCTCAAGGAGAGTTCTGATGAAGAGAACGAGGAGGAATTCAAAGAAGACTTGACTCAGAAACCAAGCTCTATAATTCACCCCAAAGTTGCTCAAAATAATAACCCTCGTTATGATTTTCAAGGCCCGATGCCCTTGTAGGAAACAAACTTGGAAAGGTGGAGACATTAGCAGGGACAACCACCTCCTTACAATGGGGACCGAAGCTTCTACAACCTGAATGAGGGAGGTTCAACATACAGAGTCCTTCCTATATTGGTTCGTCATGTTGCTCGCAATGTTGAGAAAGGAAGAGCAAACCTCGACCATGACATGGAAAACCGTGCTAACTTGGGAGTCAACACAGTTCGTCTCCGTCATCTAAACGATGACCATGACTTTGAAAGGTCTTGCATTGACTCCCTATAGGTGGAACTTAATGTTTGTCGATCTGAAGTTAGGAATCTTCGTCAGGACCAGGTGGCACTGCAAAGGCATGTGTGGGAAAAAGAACAACAATTGGCTGAGTCCAGGGTTGAATCAAGTACCAAACAGAACAACCCTCCTCGCGAGTAGAGTCTACTCTACTCTTTCTTTTGGATATAAATTAGGTCTATGTATAAACTCTAGTATTAATTTCCTGCTTATGGTAAG
Source organism: Lactuca sativa (assembly GCF_002870075.4). Classification (NCBI taxonomy): domain Eukaryota; kingdom Viridiplantae; phylum Streptophyta; class Magnoliopsida; order Asterales; family Asteraceae; genus Lactuca; species Lactuca sativa. The sequence goes on along the minus strand of NC_056623.2, from coordinate 103,110,598 downwards.
ACCTTAAACTTTCAGTCTGTTAGGTCTTTGTGTGGTCAAATTTTCTCATTTCTAGTATGATGTAAGACCTACTCCAAGGTCATTTTTTCCCAAATTTATTGCATCTATAAGGCCAATGATATTGACTCACATCAAATCCTATGGTAAAATAGTTGTTCAAATGCTCCCATCTTTCAAGTATTGGATCTCTATTACAAACACATTCTCATTTACTTGTTGAAGTATGGCGATGTAGTTCATGGATCACTCTCATTATCCTCGCTATTGAATTCTTACTATTATCTTCATCTTTGTAAACTTACAGTTGAAAGATGACTCCACGTGGAATAACAAGATGCAACCCTCCAATAACTTCAACTCAACCACCACCTCCTCCACAATATGATCCTGCAGTCTTTCAAGCTGCGGTGACTGCGGTTGTTACGACAACCTTAATGCAATTCAACGCTAGCGGTTCTAGCGGAGGTGGAACGGATGTTAACTCGACCCAAGGTGACAGTCATGGTCACCCTAGGGAGTTTTCATATAAGGACTTCACCAACTGCAAACCCAGAACCTTTAACAGGACTGGGGGAATCATTGCCCTATCGTAATGGTTCGAAAAAACTAAATTGATCTTTGAGATATGCTCCTGCCCAGATGGAAGCAAAGTAAAATTTTTTGCATGCACGTTCATGGACAAAGCCCTCACATGGTGGAATAGCCATGTCATGTCACTTACTCTCGTAGTGGCTAATGCGATGGGACGGGAAGCTCTGAAGGAGCTGATGATTGAGGAATACCGCCCGAGGGGCGATGTTCAGAAACTGGAATAGGAACTTTGGAACCTAACCATGAAGGGCTCCGACATAGTAGCCTACACTGCCAGATTTAGTGATATGGTGGCTCTCTATTCGGGAATGGTCCCCACTAAGGGGAAGAAGATCGAGAGGTATATCTGGGGGCTGGTACCTCCATTTCAAGGGAACGTGCTAGCTTCAAACCCCACTACCTTCGACAGTGCCAAACGGTTGGCACAACAACTCATTGATCATATAGTCCATACACCAACAACAACCCTTGTTGTCCCAGAACCAGCCAAAACAACCGACAACAAGCGGAAGTTTTGGGACAAGAAGAAGAACAACGTGATGCAGAACTCTGCCAAGAAACAGTGGATTGTGGCTGTTCATGCCGCAACAGCACCTGTTGTTAGTACGCCGGCGAAACAGTATGTTGGGTGTTTTCCAAAGTGCAACAAGTGCAACTTCAACCACAACAGACCCTGCCGAGAAATGCATTATGTGAACTGCAACAGGAGAGGGCATATCGCTCATTTTTGCAAAGCTCCGGCTATACTAATCACCCAGGTCCCTGGCGTTAGAGTGGGTCAGGCCTGTTATGGGTGTGGTGAGGTTGGTCACTACAAGAGGAACTGCCCGAAGGCAAGGAATGTTAGCGGAGTAGGAAGAGTCTTGCCGATAGACCATGAGGAAGCTGTGGCAGACCTTACAACGGTCACTGGTACATTTCTCCTTGATAACTCTTATGTATGCACACTATTTGATAGTGAAGCGGAGAGGTGTTTCGTGAACCAAATATTTTCACACTTACGTAACCAACAACCACGACCAATAAGAGAAACATCCACCGTATAAATGGCTAACAGGAAAACTGAGAGCACTAGCAATATATACATAGGATGTACCCTATCTCTAGATAGCTATTCATTTCCAATCGACCTCACGCATGTCTCAATTAAAAGTTTCGACGTCATTACCGACATGGATTGGTTGAGTCTTCATCTTGCTAACGTCATGTGTTTTGAGAAGGTCGTTCGCCTTAACCTACCGAATAGCTAAACCCTGTTTATCTACGGTGACAAACCAGGAACAAACCTTCGGATCATCTCAAGTATACAAGCCTAGAAGTATTTACAAAAGGAAGATTGTGTGTTCCTTGCTCATGTGGTTGATGTGAGCCAAGAGGCGAAAGACATAAAGAACATCCGGGAAATATGCGACTATCCTGACATCTTTCCCGAAGAACTACCAGGTTACCACCACAACGTCAAGCCGAGTTTAGAATCGACATAGTTCTAGGAGCTACCCCAGTTGCCAAATCGTCTTATCGACTAGCACCAGCTTAGATGCAGGAACTATCTCGTCAACTGAAGGAACTGGTCAGTAAAGGATTTATCAGACTAAGCTTCTCACCTTGGGGAGCACTGATCTTGTTAGTGAAGAAGAAAGACGGATCGTTTCGTATGTGTATCGACTATCGAGAACTAAACAAAATGACCGTTAAGAACCGTCTTGGATTAGATGTCCAAGCCCATAACTATTATTGGTATGTATTCGACCCAAGAGTAGCATGGTCCATTTGGGTTGCACATCACCGGAACAATTTATATGGATAGTCTTTTGATAATAGTATGTTTATGATTTATATTAATATATTATAAGTTCTAATATATTAATATGGAATCATATTATTTAATTAGTGTTGATCAAGAATTAATTTAGAATTAATTTACTGATCAAAAGGAACTAATTAAATATGGACTCTTATATATATGGAATGGACCAAGTTCATTTAGGTTGGGCTAAGCTTGCATAGATAGTGTGACAACCCGATATTTCAAGTCAATGTAATGATCTGAAGTCAATTATTGTAACCTATATTTGAAATAATAACAATAGCGTCAAAAATGAAATGTTCAAAAATCTAAATTGGGATATATAAAGTGTTAGATATTGTAACAAGGTTTTCAGAAATATAAACAATACTAAAATCCGAGTTAAAACGAAGAAGTTATGACCAATCAAAGATTCGCAACAAAACCTATAAAACACTGTTAAGCATAAAACGCGAAATTTCAATAAAATAGTTTTTAGCCTTAGGTATCAAAATGAAAGTCGTAGATATCATTAAACCGTAAACGTACATAAAAAGAACGTCTAAACCAGACTTCGTATGAGGAAGTTATGATTTTTTCGATGTTTCAGTTATAGCAGTAGACAACTAAAAACTCGAAATAGAGATCGAGCGACTATTAGCCGATGCAACCTTAACGAGAATCGAATATCTCAACAATAGTAGTACAACGGTAAAAAGACAGAGGAAAACGGACGTCAGATGAAGAAGTTATGAGTTTTTAACGGACTTTTCCTGTCCTGGGCTGTTAACAATATAATATTAAAAATAATGTCAAAATTATCCGATGGAGTCTAAACGAAAGTTGTAGAGCATAATCTCACTTACGGGTGGATATAATGAAAGTAACAATCGGAACTCATATGCGAAAGATATGATTTTTTGAGGTTCAAGACACGAATTCCAACAACTGTTAGAGACTCACGGCGTGAGCCAGAAGTTCACGACGTGAGCCAACGATTGATGTGTGCTAGAGTCAGGCTATCAGACGTCGACTATACGGAAGGGATAAGAACCAAGTTCACGACGTGAACAACTTCATGTTCACGGCGTGAATCCCAAAAATGCACCCTATAAATAGAAACCAAAGGTCTTGGGTTTGGGCTACTCAATTCTATTCTCCTTTCTACTTTTACTCTGTGTTAAGCATCTCGAGACTACCCCGACACCCCGGTTATGTGTCCAAGCCCTGACGGAAGCCCGAAGTCCCGAAGTTCCCGAGAAACTTGCTACTTTCCAGTCAAAGTGTTGCCCGAGTTAAACATCGTCTTCATCAAACCGTCACTCTTACCAAGTGAGTTCATACCCCTAACTTATATTTTAAAGGATTTTAAACTCTTTTATGGGGGGGGGGGGATACAAGTAGAAAACCGTATAGTCATATAATCAATCATATGATTTATAACTATCAAAACAAGAGATTTCTTATACTTCAAACTGTGTTATCAAACAAACTATTTCAAATCATTTTATAAACTGACATCAAGTCATCTATGACCATTCAAATGGTTAAAAGTCTTTTATATGCTAAACTCTTTTATCAAACTCTTTTAAACTTATATTGTCAAAATCATGTCTATATAGATATAGTTATATAAATGAGGTTGAAAGGGCTTAGGACTGATGACTCACTTTATTTCCTGTTCTTTGTTTGGTTGTCGACTTAGGGTATCGATTGTTTGTCCGAGTGTCATTAGAATCTTAATCATATATATTATGTATATGTCTATAGATATAAAAGTTCTTACATCAATTCAATACCTTTGGGTAGAAAAGGTGTACAAATATACTCAGTCATTCAAACAACATTACTAGTAAACTATAATAGGTATATTTTACAGGATTACTACTCACTATTTCTAGTACAATGAAACATACAAGAGTCAACTCATACATGAGTCAATTCAAACATGCAATAACTAGAACAGAAAGAAACATACAATAACAAGAACATAAATGAACATACATATTTTTACAAGAACAAGATAACTTTAATGTGAAACCATTACTTCACGGCTTAGCAATATACTTGTTAGGTCGTGTTTTGTAAGCAGAGTCTCCTGGAGGGAGTGTGGGAATTGTGTGTATAGATCTATACGAGATTGACAATCCCACATCCCGATTGTTCGCTACAGTTTGGCCAGCAGGCCAAGGGGTGACAAATGTCACATCAGTTTCGATGACAGTAGGTCGTCATGTTATCCACTCGACAATTAGTATGGTTATAACCACATCACATTTTAACCTTACTTAAGCAAATTGGTTTTAAGGTAGTTAGTGTTTTAGTAGTTACTTATTACAACATTACTGTACACTGTCATTTTCCTATTACATTGATATAGGAATCTTCTCACATCAAAGGTAATGCAAACAATTTTTTGTAATGATAGTCATATATTTGGGAAAACACTCACTTTTACAAAAGAACAAACTTACAGAAATTTCGGGTCTTGGTAGAAGACTACTCTCCATTTTAGTAGAAAATATAGGATTTTCTAGGAAGTATACAAACTTTACATAAAAAATTTAGAAACTTTACATCAAATATTTACAAACATTTCCTCAAACTTATACAAACATTTTACACTAAAATACTTATGAATTCACGAGCTTTAATGCTGATCTACTCTTTCAAAATGACTTGTATTCTCAAGTCACCAGTAGACAATTATACTGGACCAGGTTTTGAGAAGACGGAGCGTGTTCAAGACTCGTCTTATATTTTGATATATATATTTTTGGTGTCTTACAATTACATTCAGAACACACTTGTATTAACTATATCGTTAATGCAATGGATGATGTTGGTGCTTGTTTTACTATTGTGCATTGATATGATAGTGAACATGACGTCCTCTGCTCCCGAACGTTTCCGGTATTCTGGTTTGGGTGTGAGACAGATAGTCCATGGAGTTTTTAACGCATGGATCCTATGGAAATGAAAGGTCATGGGTATTTGGGATTACATGGATGAAACCCTAATCCTCCATACTATATAAAGAGGTCTTTGGCACATGAAATGGCACTAGTGTGTGAGGATACAAGGGTGAACCAATTTCTAGTATGCTTACTATTCTCTGAAGTTATCAAAGGTGTTTTTGATGATTTGTGATTCCACTTGAGGCTTCCACACTATTGGGGCTAAGTTATTAAAGTTCAAGACTTCAGGCTTCATTGAAAGGTATGTTATCTAACTTGGCTTTGTGTAGTATACTTGCTTCATATTATGCTTGTTAGGATAAAACCTTGGAATATTTAATATTTGCATGTATAATAGAGAAAACATAGATCCTAGGTTTATAGGGTTGTATGTACACCATAGGAGTGTTAGAATGCTCTAAACCCATCAGTGGTATCAGGGCCTAGGCTTGTTTTCTATTGTACTTGATGCAAATTGATGAAAAAAGGCTAAAAAATCAAAATTTTTGCTGTCTGGACAGCTGACTCGCCAAGTCTATTAAGGGACTCGACGAGTCCATGCCTAAAAAGTGCCTAAAATCATCCAACTCGTCAAGTTGGTTCAGGCACTAAACGAGTTGGACCCCCAGACAGCATATTTTCGAGTTTTTTGGGTTGGAATTGGACTACGAACATTACCCTAAGCTGTTTTTGAACTTGTAAACCAGTTTTGCTATGATAATGTTCATGCTAATCCAATTTCAAAGATAATTTTCAATAGATTCATGTTTTGTACTATTTTTATGGTTAGGCTAATTTCATGAAAATACTTTGATATGAATTATCTTGTTCTTATGAGTTTGTTTAGATTAATAGAAAAATTATGTGATAATGTGTTTTCAGTCCAAATTGACCTAAAAGTTATTTATAAAATGTGTTTTTGTAACTTGTCTCACTTTTTAAATGTTTTAAAGTCTTGCATAACTTGTCATCAAGTTTCGGAACTTGAAGAGCTTTTCATTAAAACTATTTTTAAACTCATAAGTTATGGAATTGAATAAGTTTTTGAAAAGTTCAAAACTTGCCCTCAAGTTTTGGAATTTGTAAAGTCTCTCACAAACTGTAATTCCAAACCCTAGAATTATAAAAGTTAAAATTCAACCCTTATACTTTAAAGTATTAGAAGTTAATAATATATATATATATATATATATATATATATATATATATATATATATATATATATATATATATATATATATATATATGTATAAGATCAACTCAGTCTTACCATTAGTAGGCCTCATTCATTAAGCTGGTCTATAAGGGGGGTAAAAGGTTGTTGCCTATAAAATGGAAACATAATGGGTGTCCACTCTCACCCACCGCTTCCTTGACTGGTGGAGGATCGTTAGCCGAACAGGTATGGCAAGGACTATAATTCTCACTATATGTATAATGATAAATATAAAGTAACTAAACCTTTTATAAGTTCTGAATCTTAGTTACTTTAGGAAAATGTGAATTTGGTGCTAACCCATGAAATTACACTTTGCACTTTGCTTAAATCGTTACTGGAGCATGTGTGGTTAACCGGCTCACTAACCTGGATTTAACAAGGTAGGCAAAGGGTAACTTAATGTTTATCATAGGATCGGTGGAGCGCGTGTGGTTAACCAACACATCGATTAAGTGATAAATATTAGGGGTACCAAGTATATTTGCATGGTTATTCACACTTTGTTTTGTGATCCTCGGCATCCCAGTCACAAAACTTGAGAGGGCACAATGTCGCACCCCAAAACCGAGAACGGCGGAAACGTTCTGGGGCGGAGGACATCATGTAATGTATCACAACAATGCAAAGTAGTAAACAAGAAACAACATCATCCATTGCATTAATAGTATAATTTTAATTACAAATGTGTTCTTTCATAGAAATAAACAACATAATGAATATTCAAAGATAATAGACGAGTCTTGACTACTCCGTCTTCACAAAACTTGGTCGTCGTACGTGTCTATTTGTGACCTGAGAATACAAGTTATTTTGAATGCGAGTATCAACAATAAAGTTGGTGAATTCATAAGTATTAATGTGTCTATGATGTGTAAAATTGTAAGGAAAATACTTGTAAAATGTTTGAAGAAAAGTTTGTATAAGTATGAACACCCTAGAAAATCCCATATTTCCTTCTAGTATAAAAGGTAGTCTTCTACCAAGACTCAACTGTTTTGAAAGTAGTCTTCTACTAAGACCCGACTGTTTTGGAATGTAGTCTTCTACAAAGGCCAGACTATTTTGCAAGTATGCATCATTGTAAAAATGATGGTTTTTCCCCTGTATAACTTTTATTATAAAAGTATAGTCTACCTCATCGTTTAAGTGAATGTGTCACAAAATAAAGGTAATAAGGAAAATAGTGTATTTATATCTAATATAATCTACCTCATCGTTTATGTGAATGCGTCACAAAGTAAAGGTAATTAAGGAAAATAATATAATAACTGAAATTGTATCCTTTTGTACTAGGATAGCCACGACGTGGAAACTCGCCGAACAGTACAACCGTAGTCACCCGTCGATGTGCATTTTCCCTACTGTAGCTAATAACTTTGGGTGTGGAATGGTAAATCCCATACATATGTAATAGTATCTATCTAAACATCTCTCTGTAATTGTCTCTCTTGTAATTGTATCTCTTGTAATTGTATCTAATAGTAACTCTTCATATAATATGTAAGTATTAGTACTTCTGTAATTGTATCTCTTCATATAGTATGTAATATATTAGTATTTTTGTAATTGTATCTCTTCATATAGTATGTAATGTATTAGTATAGACTCATGAATGAACTGACTCATGTGCAATTCCCTACACTTGGAATAGTAAGTAGTATCTCCTAACAATACCTATTATAGTTACTAGATATGTACGTGTATAACCGAAAGTATGCCATTGCCACCCAAAGGTACTGAACTAACTGATGGAACTTTTATGTCTATATATGTATGCATGATATATAACTAATATTTAGACGACATTCGGACGAATAACCGATGCCCTAAGGCCACAACCCAACTAGGAAAAGGAAATAAAGCGAGCTAGCCGTCCTAAGTCCTTTAAACATTACTTATATAACTATACATATATAGGCATGCATTTGACAATATAAAAGTATAAAAGAATTTTTGTAAAACCTTTGAAAAGTTTAATAACTAAGAAATGATGACTTGATGTCAGTTTGTAAAATGATTTGATAGCATTTTGTTTGATAAGAACAATTTTAAGTATAAGAAAACCTTTGTATGAAACACAATTGTAACAACGTTTGAAAGGAAAGATACAGTATGTAAGGCAGTTTGATAAAGATTTTTAACATGTAAAACATTTGAGAAAGTCATTTGAAGAAATATGTTTGGTAAAACAACTAAATGTGTAGTAAATCCATTTGTATGATAGTTATAAATCACATGTGATTGATGTACTAACTAGCATGATTCAACTTGTATTCCCCCCCCTCGTAAAAGCATTTATAAACATTTAAAAACATTTAAAAGGTTAATTAAGGGGTATGAACTCACCTACAGTGAGTGGATCGTATGGAAGTGTCGGACAAGTGCTTGGTGTCAAGTGAAGACTTTAAACACACACAATGATCCTAATAACATATAAATGTTGGAATAGTGTCTAAGCCCGTAACTATATTTGGTATGTACTTGACCCGGTTGTGCATGGTCCTTTTGGGTTGCCTTCTCCAAAGCAACTTGATAAGGTAATTTAATGAGAAAGAGAGAGTTTTATGATTTATTAATATATTATAAGAGTAATATATTAAAGGAGAAATCATATTTATTTAATTAGTATTGGTCATAAATTAATTAAGAATTAATTTAGTGGTCAAAAGAGATTAATTGAATAAAGGGGTATAAACTGTCAAATGTATGATAGTTGAGTTTTTGGTTAAGGAAACCTAACGGGATTAAGGGGGAACGAAATTATGATGGGTAACCATCATATTTTCGTCCAAGGGCCTTATTCCAGAAGGTTCCATGGGCTACTTAGTGGCTAAGCTGTCCATCAGGGTTTAGATTGAAACCTTAGTAACCTGTAAGTATAAATATGACCCCTAGGTCTTTGAATTCGGCTACCACTTGATTCTAAGAGTACCCTAGGCCGATTTCTAGCCTCTCTCTCCCTCTCTCATATCGCCTTCTTGCTTGTGGGGTTTGTGAACCATTAGAGGAGTTGCATTTGTGACATTAGGCTCAAAAGAAGAAGTAAGAGAAGATCTAAGCCAACTCTTGAAGAGGTAAACATCTAGATTTGATTCTATGTGTTAATTTTGTTGTTTATATGCTAGATTAGGGTTTGTAAGTCTTGGAATCAAAGCATGTTCAATAGTGAAACCTAGATCCAAGCATTAGGGTTTGTATGAGCACATATGAATGTTTCTTATGCATAAAACCCATCAGTGGTATCAGAGCCTTGAATGGTTTCAGTTGAATGTGATGCTTGACTGCTTTATTTGCTGAAAATCGATTTTTGGTCCCTGCCCGTCTCAACTCGGCGAGTCAGTATCTGGACTCGGCGAGTTGACCCCTGACTCGCGAGTCAGTTCGTCAGAATTAGGGATTTTCGGGTTTTGGCTGCTGTTTTGACTTGGACTTGATGCTTAATTTGTTTTTATGAAGTTAAAATCCGAATTTTATCTTAATTAAGTGTTTATCCTTGCCAAAATAATAGATAATTTCAAATCTTTTAATATTAGTTGTTTATGTGATAAATATGGATTATTTAAAATTATTTGGTAATTATCTAATGACTAAAATTAAGATTAGGTCAAATATAGATAATTATGAAATTAATTGATTAATTTGAATTATTTGTTATTTGATCCCTTATGTTTTTAAAAGTTCAATACTTGCCCTCAAGTTTTGAAAATTTGAATTTATGATTAAAAGTTTAATTTTGAGTAATTTAAATTTCAAGCCCTTAGAATTTTACAAGTTTAAAATTCAACCCTATATTATTATATATTATTACAAGTTTAGTTAATATATATATGTATAACTTAAAATGCTAGTCTTACCGTTAGTAGGCCTCATTCACGAAGCCGGTCTATAAGGTGGGTATAAGGTTTCTGCCTATAAAATGGCGCTTAATGGGTGTACACTCACACCTACCGCTTGCTTGACTGGTGGAGGGTCGTTAGCCGAACGGGTAGGATAGGGCAACCTTCTCCTCATTAAAAGTATAATGTTAATTATAAAGTAACTACATGTTTACAAATTCCCATTCCTAGTTACTTTAGGGTAAAATGTGAAAATGATGCTAATCCATGGAATTACACTTCGTGCCCTTGTCAAACGTTGATGGAGCGAGTGTGGTTAACCGACACATCAATTTGGGGATGACATTAGTGGCGAAGGGTGACTAGATGTTTGTCATAGATCAATGGAGCGTGTGTGGTTTACCGACACATTGATTGGGTGATAAAGACATTGAGTGCACCACGTTGATTCGCATGGTTATTTACAAATTTGTTTGCGATCCAAAGCATCCCAGTCGCAAATTTGAAATATATATCGAGATTTAAACATGCCATTGAAAAGTTCAATGAATCTCAAAGATCTAGGAGTTTTCAATACATTTAAAACCTAAATTGCTCTTTCGTTTTTCATGGAGAGAATTAGTGAATCGTCATTCACTTACCTTCACATTATTTACTTTTAGAGTACGACATCCCTTTCTAAGTTGTAAATAATGTTGTTGGATCCTAGCCCTAATTTCTCATTTGGGTGTTTAATTAGGGATTCATTTCTAATCAAACTTTGTTCCTTTCTTTTTCAGATGTCTGCAAACAACAACAATGCTTCTGGGTCATTCTCGTTGATGAACTTGTGTCAGAAAGTGACATTTGATGGTTCATACTTCAACGAGTGGATGAGGTATATTCGCATGATCACACGCTACGAGGACAAGGAATATGTCCTCGATGAAAAGCTTGAAAAGATCATCCCAGATGTTGCTACTCCCGAGGAATTGGCCGCCTTTGAGGCCCACGAGCGTGATGCCACGAAAGTTCACTGCATCATGCTGGCCACCATGAACCTCGAACTCCAAAAGTCCTATGAGGACATGTATCCATATGAAATGCATCAGGATTTCCTGGACAGGTATCACCAGAGCGCGAGGCAAGAGCGCTATGAGATCATTACTAACATGATCACCGCTAAGATGGGGAGTGGAGAATCCCTAACCTCTCATTTGCAGAAATTGCAGAGGTATGTTGATCGTCTTCTCAAACTTAATGTTAAGTTTGACGAGGATTTGGCTATCGACATAATCCTCCACTCCTTCCCTCCTGCTACAATCATTTTAGGATGACCTACCATATGAACAAAGAGGAGGTCTCCTTGAGCAAGCTCCAAGGACTCTTGAGGACTGCTGAGAGCAACCTCAAAGACAAATTCGTTGCACCGTCCCCTGCTGTGGCCGCTCCAGTGATGGCGATAGGTCAAGGAAAGGGTAAAAAGAGGAAGGCTCCATGTAAGAGCCACCATAAGGGGAAACCCCGTGATGGTTCATCCTCAAGTGGGACCAAAGCTGCCCTGCTAAACCCTCTTCCGATCCAAAAGAAGCAGAGTGCTTCTATTGCCACCAAAAGGGCCACTGGAAGCGAAGCTGCCCACAATATCTGCAGGACATAAGAGATGGGAAGATCAAGCCCATATTTGCAGGTATGTATTCTATTAAATCTAATAACTCATCATTTGCTACTTCATGGGTTCTTGATATAGGATGTGGTTACCACATTTTTTCTGATATGCAGGGCCTAAAAAGAAGTAGGGAGATGGAACATGGGAAGATGAACCTGATTATGGGAAACAGAAGATCGTCGCCTGTGACCAAAGTCGGTGTTTATTCTTTAGTGTTGAGTAATGGGTTAGGAATAGATTTAGAAAATTGCTGTTATTCGCCAGATATGGCAAGAAACATTATTTCTTTTCATGGGTTGTTTAGACAAGGTTTCAGATATTCTTTTGATAATAGTAACGGTTCTATTAACGTTTATTTGAATGGTGTCTTTTATTTCAATGCATTACCTTGTAATGGGATTTATGAATCTGTGATGATTGTTGATAATTTTGGAAATAATGTTTTGAATATTGATTCATCTACTAGTCTAGACAAAGCATGCTTGTGGCATTGTCGCCTTGGCCATGTCAACAAGAAACGCATAGCCCAACTCCAAAAGGAAGGAGTGTTGGAGTCATTCAACCTTAGGGATAATGACACGTGTGAGTCTTGTTTACTTGGGAAGATGACCAAGTCACCCTTTACTGGCACTTGTGAAAGGGGTGAGGGTTTATTGGATCTCATACACACCGATGTATGTGGGCCCTTTAGATCCACCACAAGGGATGCTTGCCGCTTCTACGTGACTTTTACAGATGATTATAGCAGATATGGATATATCTACTTGATCAAGCAAAAGTCGGAAACCTTTGAAAAGTTCAAAGAGTCTAAGAATGAAGTGGAGAATCAGTTGGGCAGGAAAATCAAGATACTTCGGTCAGACCGAGGAGGAGAGTACCTAAGTCTTGAGTTTCACGACTATCTAAAAGAATGCGGAATCGTTTCGCAATTGACGCCTCCGAGGAAGCCACAATTGAATGGTGTGGCTGAGAGACGTAATCGGACCTTGTTGGACATGTTTCGTTCTATGATGAGTCAGACTTCGTTACCAATAGCTTTCTGGGGGTATGCCTTATAGACTGCCGCCCACATACTTAACTTAGTTCCCACCAAGAAGGTGTCCAAGACTCCTCACGAGATGTGGACATGGAAGGCTCCCTCGTTGGCACATATCAAGGTTTGGGATTGCGAGGCTTTCGTAAGACGAGAGACTCACGACAAACTAGAACCTCGTAGTGAGAAGTGCTATTTCATCGGCTATCCGCAGAAGTCTTTTGGCTACCTTTTCTATAGACTGAGTGACAATGTTGTCTTCGTTGCTAGAAGAGGAGTTTTCCGAGAAAGGGAATTGATAGGCCAAGAAGACAGTGGGAGGCAAATTGAACTTGAAGAAATTCAAGATCAAAGCGATGAAGGAACTTCCGACACTGGCACTCAACTTGAGGAGGAAACTCCTGTTGAACCTGTTGACGAGTCCTTACCTCTTCGATGTTCCACTAGGGCTAGTGTTCCACCCCAGTTTTATGGTTTTCATATTACTATTGAAGGGGATACATTTATTAGTGATAGTACACTAGTAAACTTGGATGAACCTAGCAGCTATAAGGAAGCCATGGCAGGCCCGGAGTCTGCAAAATGGAAAGAGGCTATGGACAGCGAGATTCAGTCCATGTACGACAACCAAGTTTGGAATTTGGTTGATAATGTACCGGGTCGTAAGACAGTCGGGTGCAAGTGGATCTTCAAGAAGAAGACGAACATGGATGGGAAAGTGCATACTTATAAAGCGCGATTGGTTGCGAAGGGCTTTACTCAAACTCCCGGAGTTGACTATGATGAGACCTTCTCACTAGTTGCGAAGATAAAGTCTATTAGGGTGATGCTTGCTATAGCTGCGTTTCATGATTATGAAATATGGCAGATGGACGTGAAAACCGCTTTCCTTAATGGAAAGTTGGCTGAGGATGTCTACATGAATCAACCAGAGGGTTTTGTCGATGCGAAGCATCCAAATAGAGTATGCAAGCTTGAGAAATCCATTTATGGATTGAAACAAGCATCTCGCAGATGGAACCTTTGTTTTGACGAGAAGGTTAAAGAGTTTGGCTTTCTGCGAAGCGAAGATGAATCTTGTGTGTATGTCAAAGCTAGTGGGAGTATAGTAAGCTTCCTCGTATTGTATGTCGACGACATACTACTCATAGGAAACGATGTCCCAACCTTGCAGGAGGTCAAGTCCTGGCTTGGGAAATGTTTCGCTATGAAGGACCTCGGAGAGGCTGCTTATATTCTGGGAATAAGAATAGTAAGAAACTGGGAAAAGAGACTGATAGGACTCAGCCAGGATACATACTTGGAAAAGGTACTAAAGCGTTTTAGTATGGAAAATTCCAAGAAAGGGGAGTCGCCAATCCAAAGCAATACCAAGCTGAGTAAGACTCAGAGCCCGAGTACAGAGACAGAGATAGCTGATATGAGCCGAGTACCTTACGCTTCCGCAGTAGGCGCTATCATGTACGCTATGACATGCACTCGCCCTGATGTGGCCTTCGCTTTGAGCATGGTCAGCAGATATCAAGGGTATCCTGGTAGAGCTCATTGGATTGCAGTTAAGAATATTCTTAAGTATCTTCGGAGGACCAAGGAATGGTTTCTAGTCCTCGGTGGGAGTGATGACTTAAGGGTACGAGGGTACAGTGACGCTAGTTTTCAGACGGATCGGGATACTTTCCGATCGCAGTCAGGCTGGGTCTTTACCCTAAATGGAGGAGCAGTGACTTGGAAAAGTTCCAAGCAAGAGACCGTAGCTGATTCAACGTGCGAATCAGAATATATTGCGGCAAGTGAAGCATCAAAGGAGGCTATATGGTTGAAAAACTTCATTGGAGACCTTGGAGTTGTGCCATCCATAAAGGAGCCGATGGAAATTTTCTGTGATAATGAAGGAGCGGTTGCCTTGACCAAGGAACCAAGATATCATGGCAGATCTCAACATATCGACAGAAAATACCATTTCATCAGACATCGGGTAGAAAAGGGACTCCTCGTTGTGAAGAGGGTATCATCAGAAGAGAACCCAGCAGATCCCCTTACGAAGGGACTGAGTAGGGTCAAACACTTGCAGCACGCTAGGAGCATTGGGCTGAAGGATGATATAAGTTTGGATTAGATAGGAAATGTGTAATAGATAGTTTGTACTTGACATTCGATGAATAAATAAATTGTATTATTTATGAGTAAAGCTACTATCTTATGTTGGTTATTTATCTATTGTTTCCATTTTGCATGTTTTGACTTCCTGAATGATATGATTATTCAAAAAGGTCCACAGTCGGTCATATTTTGGAAGTAGATATGAATGAAGATTGTCATGAATTGGTTGTAGATTGTCTAAAAGGTCTTAGACATAGCAAAGGTTTGCTACAAAGTTCATGAGTGCTTATGAATATGAGTTGAGCATTGGATTAAACCCGAGTTTGCTGTATCACTTGGTGGTGTTTTATCTTAAGTGATCGCAAAGCGATAACATCATATAGTGTTAAAACTTAGAGATATGGTTGTTGTTTGTTGGTTGATTATACATTGATAATGTGTAAACGCATCAGTAACTTGATGTTATAAAACACATTATTGTGTGTGATCCACTAGTAAATAATAGATGCATATGAGTCGAAGTTGATCTGTTCCTTTTATCCTATGAGAATAAAAGTGATATATTGGCCACTTGATGATTTGGTTTGACTTATGTGCCGGGCCCGGTCAGAATGAAGTTGATCTGTTCAACTAAATTCTATGTCAAACAAATCGGAAATAAAGGAATTCTTTTGTTAGACAATAAGCATTGTCAGCATGATATCCAGAACAGAGGATTATACGATCCCTTATCTAAAGGACAAGTTGATCAGAGTTGACAGCGAAGTATAAGAGCTACGATTGCTAATTGGATTCTGAAGTCATATGTGAGATATAGTTACTAGAATTATCCAAGTGGGAGACTGTTGGAATAGTGTCGAAGCCCGTAACTATATTTGGTATGTACTTGACCCGGTTGTGCATGGTCCTTTTGGGTTGCCTTCTCCAAAGCAACTTGATAAGGTAATTTAATGAGAAAGAGAGAGTTTTATGATTTATTAATATATTATAAGAGTAATATATTAAAGGAGAAATCATATTTATTTAATTAGTATTGGTCATAAATTAATTAAGAGTTAATTTAGTGGTCAAAAGAGATTAATTGAATAAAGGGGTATAAACTGTCAAATGTATAATAGTTGAGTTTTTGGTTAAGGAAACCTAATGGGATTAAGGGGGAACGAAATTATAATCGGTAACCATCATATTTTCGTCCAAGGGCCTTATTCCAGAAGGTTCCATGGGCTACTTGGTGGCTAAGCTGTCCATCAGGGTTTAGATTGAAACCCTAGTAACCTGTAAGTATAAATATGACCCCTAGGGCTTTGAATTCAGCTACCACTTGATTCTAAGAGTACCCTAGGCCTATTTCTAGCCTCTCTCTTCCTCTCTCATATTGCCTTCTTGCTTGTGGGGTTTGTGAACCATTAGAGGAGTTGCATTTGTGACTCTAGGCTCAAAAGAAGAAGTAAGAGAACATCTAAGCCAACTCTTGAAGAGGTAAACATCTGGATCTGATTCTATGTGTTAATTTTGTTGTTGATATGCTAGATTAGGGTTTGTAAGTCTTGGAATCAAAGCATGTTCAATAGTGAAACCTAGATCCAAGCATTAGGGTTCGTATGAGCACATAGGAATGTTTCTTATGCATAAAACCCATCAATAAAGACATATGTATATATACAATTAGTGATTATAACACTAATTAGGCAAGTATAAACATCCTAATGCATGGAAAACACTTTAGTCAAGTGCTAGGAAGCCATTGGGTTGCAATAAAGGATTGCAAGGCATTTTAAGTGAGTTTATCTTCAATGGGCCATACTTAATGGAGTTTACGGCCAACAGAAGTTTATTCCTTGCCGTATACTCTCTAATGGGTCTCCATTTGGGGCTCAAAGGCAAGATGTTTTAAGTGGTTAATTTTTTCATGGCTAAACAAGAGGTAAGTGAGTTTAAGGTCCAAGAATTGGCCTTATGATGAGTTTCCGGCCTGGGAACCACTTCCCCTTGAGTTTACGACCGTAAAATCATGGTATTAAGTACCATTTCGTTGCTGGAAGTCCCTAGTTTAATGGGGTATGGTTCTGGACTAAGTTCCAAGGCTTGGTAAGGGACTAGGGTTCAATATGCCCCACTGATAGGGGTTTACGGCCCAAGAACATGTCTTGGCCGTAAACTCCTATGATCTTGTGTTTATTTATGATTTCTAAGCTCTAAACATGTTAAACCTAGTGTACATCGAGTTAGAACAAGATTACTTACGATATAGGAGCTTGAATGGTCGGTTTTGGCCAAGAACACTAGTGTGTGTTCTTGGTGAACTTGAAGATCTACAAAATGGAAAGGTTTCACGGATGAAATCATGTAATATCACTAGATCATGTAAGATATCAACTAGTTTGGGCTAAAAACTTACGAGTTCTGAAGACCGGGGGTGAAGATCGGGATGATACTTTAGAGAAAATTGAAGTTCTTGGGCTTGAAATGTGAGAAATGGCTAGAAATGATCAAGACTCAATTATATGGGTGGGAGTTCATGACCCTCTTTAGTTTACGGCCGTAAACTCCATCTTATGGAGTTTAGGGTGTTAATTTTGTGTTGAGGCTTTAGCAGTTACTTTCTAACACTTATTCATTAAGTGTACAAGGCTCGGAATGCTCAAACAGCCTCTAAGATGTGCTTAATGATAGCAGGAATGTGTTTGAATTTTAATGAAATGTTAGACTGTACAAGATAGAAAATTTCGGGTTGTCACATCATCCCCCCATTAGAGGGAATTTCGTCCCGAAATTAGAGTTTAGGTAAAAGAGTAGGTATGAATAATCTAGCAAAGGGGTGGGGATACTTCCTATTCAATTGGTTCTCGCGCTCCCAAGTGAATTTAGGTCCTCGGATGGCATTCTAGCGAACCTTCACTAATGTGATGCGGCGTTGCTTCGTTCGTCTGATCTCCCAGTCTATGGTCACTACGGTTCTTTCACGAAGGTGAGGTTCTTGTTGATCTTGATCTCGTCGAGTGGGATTACAAGAGTCATGACGGAAAGGTACTTTTCAATTTTGAGACGTGGAGGGTAAAATGTACATTACTGAGTTTGCGAGGTAGGTTGGATTTGTGAGTTGCAGGGCCGATTCTGGCAAGAATCTCGGAGGTCCTAACTATGTTGGATTTTAGCTTTCCATGCTTTCCGAAGCGTATCAAGACTTCCCAGAGTGAAACTTCCAAAAGAATTTGGTCTCTAACTTGGAATTCCAAAGGTTTCTTCCATTCTGAGTCAAAGCTGTAAGAGGTATCTGTAATTCGCGAGGAGTTCTGAATGAACTTATGACAGTAGTTAGCAAGACCTAGAATTTGGCGAATTCTCGTAGGCGACTTCAGTGCTGACCAATTCTCAACGGTTTTGATTTTTGGAAGGGTCCTCAATAATTCCCACATCAATAATAGTGTGTCTTAGGAATTTGACTCTTCATTTCCAAAACTTGTATTTAGAGAACTTCGCGTAAAGCTTCTTTGATCGTATTGTTTCCATGGTTTGTTGTAGATGCTCTTTATGATTTCCTTCTTACTACGAGAGTAGATAAGTAAGTCATTTACAAGGACAATGACGAACTGATCTAAGTAAGAATGGCGTACCCTATTCATTAAGTTCAAAAATACTACCGGCGTATTGGTCCTATCCGACGGGTATCACTACGGACTCGTAGCGTCCGCATCGAGTTTGGAAGATTGTCCTCGGGACATCCTTCTCTAATACTCGCAACTGGTGATATTCGGATCTCAGGTCCATTTCTGAAAGGTACATCGTTCCTTGCGGTTGGTCGATCACCTCATCTATGCGAGGTAGAGGGTAATGATTTCTAATGGAAATCTTGTCAAGGTTTTCATTAGTCGATGCTCCTACGAAACAATCTGTCTACCTTCTTGAAGAACAAGACTGGAGCTCTCCAGGGTGAGAAGCTTGGTCTTCTAATTCCACTGTTAAGTAGTCGTTAAGTTGTTCGGACGGTTCTTGTATCTCTGTGGGTGTTAGACTGTAGGTTGATTTGGTTACAGGAGTATTATTAGGTTCTAAATTTGTTCGCATGACGATGCGATTTGTCACACCCCGAAACCCAAGGCGGAAACGTTTCCGGGGCGAACTCCACGTTGAGTATCAAATCCAATGTACATAGTAAGCAAAGTAAACAACCACTACATTACATATGAAAATTTACATTTGTTTAAAAGTAAAGTTGTACAAGTGTTATACATAAGTATATATGAACAAAAGTTTTGACGTGTCCTCTACATACTCCGTCTTCGCCAAAAGGATCATCGGGTACCTATCTAATGCAGACCTGAGAATACAAGCAGTTTGAAAACCAGGATAAAGATGGTGAGTTCATAAGCGGTCTTGTTTTCTGAAAATGTACAAGTTTCCTTTCGATTTCTAAAAAAGTTACAAACCCAAGAAAATCCCATATTTTCATATATGTAAAGTTTAGTTATCTGTTTTGTTACACGATTCTGGTTATGTATAATTGTTATCCCAGGAAAATCCCATATTTTCCTAAAAGTTGATTACCAATCCAAAATGTAGTGTAAAAGATGTATACTGAGAACCTGGTTATCCTTGTAAAGTATATGTTAGTTTACCAATCTGAAATGTAATGTAAAAGATGTATACTGAAATGTATTAGTTTTAACACATATATAAAACTAATAACTACAAAGTAAACAAGTTACTGAATCCATTATTACTAAATAGTAAATCTCTATTATCCAAATTGAGAGTGCTATAACCATACGATAGACTAGATATGGAAATAAGTAGTCCATCATACTTTATGACTTTCGTCACCCTTGAACCTTTCGGTTCGGCTGTAGCTAGCAGCCAGGTGCGGAGTAGTCAGCCCTGTATAGATCTATACACTCAAGTCACGTTCCCTATCTAAGAGATTCTGGTTATAGTGGCGGTCCTCCACTTGCGTACCTCTATGGACTGTTCTCCTAGGACGTGTCTCCAATTTATAGGAATAAAAAAATTACTAGGAATAATACAGAAAGATCAAATGACAATCCTCCACTCGCGTATCTTTGTGGAGTGTTACCGAGGACAAAACAATGTACTAAGTTTCATGTTGAAAGTTCAAATGTTATGCTTTTAACTATTATAATGTGGAAACCATTTGTGAAAAATATAAAGTACAAGATTTTATAATCTTTTTCACAAATAATATGATAATGTGATCTGCAAGTTCAAATGGTTATCTGTTATGATTGTCAACGTTAAAAGCATATGAAATATGAAACACAACACATGTAAAACAAGTTTTTGAGTACAAGTGTTCCTTGTACTTTGCTTGTATTCTCCCCCTGAAAACAGTGAAAAACATTGAAAAAGGGTAGGGGTATGAACTCACCAGACAAGAAAATGTGACGGTTTGCATGCTAAGTATCGGTTCGAGGCTTGATAACGTGCGAGGTTCCTACGTAATATGAAATGATATCCAAATGTATCTAATTAGACTTTAAATCACTAATTAGATATGATTATACACTCCAATACGAGAAAACACTTCAAATCAAGTGTTTGGAGTGACCCGGGTGACATCTACGAACGTATAGGGCTTCAGATAATGTGTTTACTCTTCAAGAGTAAACTCCCTATGGAGTTTTCGGTCCTAAGACCAACTCCACATGAGTTCATGGCCGTGAACTCATCGATGAGGGGTTTTATGATGTTAAATGGTCAAATAACACTTGGGGAAGGTTGTTATGATTTAATCTAAGGCGTAGGAATGGATTAAATCAACAAATGGACCATTTATTGGAGTTTACGACAGTAAACTAAGAGTTTACGGCTGTAAACTCTCCCACACACAATCCTTTGATGTTTTGGTGGTCCGAGGTCCTTACAAGAGTTTCTAGTTAATTCTACAAGCCATGGAATGAGTTTAAGGCACCATTTGACCATGATTTAGGAGTTTACGGCCTAAGAACCCATTCCTGGGGGGGTTTACGGCCGTGAAATCCCAAAGGGAAGGTTTTCATCATGTTTAAGGCTGCTATGTAACCCCATAAACTTCAAAATAATTTTTCGCATAAAATAGAATCATTTTCATTTAATTTTCATAAAAACATCAATGTTTTAACACTCCAATCCATATCATACAAAAATCCCAAGATCACATATCATAAAATCCCATGCGTGTGTACAGATCAAGCCGACGCCTTCCCACGGTCATCACTAGTACCTGAAACAAACAACACTAACACTGTAAGCACAAAGCTTAGTGAGTTCCCCAAAATACCATGCATAACACATATTAGCCACTCGAGGCTATAACTCTGTGGGTCCGTGGACCCTACTCTGTGAACCCTCTGGTTCTAACTCTGTGAACCTTCCGGTTCCAACTCTATAAACATGCACAACATAAATCACAAAGAAATAATGCAGTACAACACATAACATAAATATAGCATACAAATACTCTGTCACATAACTCTGATTACCTACTCAAGGTAAAGTATAGTGAGAAGACTCACCTCGTATGTCTCGATAACTCGCGAATCCTGGAAATCACTCATGCCCGTTTCCCCCCCGAGCCATAATCCTCCTATGACATCATATATCTCTAATTAACACTTTTACCACTAAGGTTGACTACCCCTATAAAGTCAACACTGGTCAACTCTGGTCAACGGTCAATGGTCAACTTTGACCGGACTCGGCGAGTTCACTAAAGAGACTCGGCGAGTCTACACGTTTTCACCAACTCCCTAGGATTCTCTTTCGACACTTCGAGTACGCCCCTGACTCGACGAGTTCCACCTGGCATGAATCGCGGGGCCACCACGACTCAACTCGCCGAGTCTCAAGAACAACTCGGCGAGTTCGAACTCGACTCAGTCCACCTGTCAACCCTCTCCAACTCTCCCTGACTCACTGAGTCAACTCATAACTCGCTAGGACCATTCACTGAGTGGTTAAGGACAATCTTCATGCTATTCGCCGAGTCTGTTCTTCAGACTAGGCGAGTACATGCCATGCACCAACTCAATCTCGCTTCTGAGGGCAGATCCGTTTCATCCACTCATAGATCTGGCCCTCCTAAGCTCATTCATCACGTAAAGTCACAGTCTTGGCTACCATGTAACACCAACAAGGCTCTTTTTGAAGAAATGGCCTCAAAGATGGCAACCCTAGTCTCCAACCCAAAAGGAAGTACATAAAGCATGGCATTTGGGACTCTCTGGACCTGCTAAGGTCCAGATCTAGGTACCATATCCCCATGGGACCTCTCACACTTCAATTACAAAGCAAACAAGGCATGAAGAAACCCTAGATCTAACCATATCAACGAAATATGGAAATAGGGTCTCAATGATACCTCAAGAAGCTCACGCATCACACGCTCCAGCTCCCAGGTCATCTCTGATCCCTTCCGATGCTGCCACTGAACTAATACCAGAGGTACCTCCTTGTTCCTCAAAACCCTGATCTTCTGATCTCTGATGGCCACTGGTCTCTCGGCATAAATCAGGCTCGCATCCACCTGAATATCCTCTAATGGAACTACTGCCGACTCGTCGGCTATACACTTCCTCAGCTGCGACACATGAAAAGTGTCGTGAATCTGCCCCAACTCTGCTGGCAAATCCAAACGATAGGCTACCCGACCTACCCTCGCGATCACTCGGAAAGGACCAATATATTGGGGCCCCAAATCGCCCCTCTTCCTGAATCGAATCACTCCTTTCCAAGGAGAGACCTTCAGGAGCACAAGGTTGCCGACCTGAAACTCAAGCTCGGACCGGAGTTTGTCTGCATAAGTCTTTTGTCGGCACTGAGCGGTCGACAACCTCTGTCTGACCTGCTGAATCTGCTCTGTCGTCTGAAGCACAATCTCTGTACTGCCCATCACCCGCTGACCAACCTCTCCCCAACAAATGGGGGTCCGACATCTCCTCCCATACAACAGCTCAAATGGTGGCATACCAATGCTCGAATGATGGCTGTTGTTGTAGGAAAACTCTGCCAAGAGCAAATATGCATCCCAGCTACCCACGAAATCCAACACACATGCCCGAAGCATGTCCTCGAGCATTTGAATCGTCCGCACTCTGACCGTCTGTATGGGGATGATATGCGGTACTAAAATGCAGTCTAGTACCCAACTCCTCATGAAACTTCTTCCAGAATCTGGAAGTGAAGCGCACCTCACGGTCTGAAACAATCGAGATCGGCACCCCATGCCGGGATACCACTTCCCTCACATATACCTCTGCCAATTTCTCTACGAAAGAACTCTTGTTGATAGCAAGGAAATGAGCGCTCTTCGTCAACCTGTCCACAATCACCCAAATTGCATCAACTCCTCTGGCAGTCCTCGGCAATTTGGTGATGAAATCCATAGTGATCTATTCCCACTTCCATTCGGGAACCTCCAATGGCTGCAACTTACCATGCGGCCTCTGGTGCTCGGCCTTAACTCTACAGCAGGTCAAGCACCTCTCAACAAACCACACGACATCCCTCTTCATACAGGGCCACCAATACTCCTTTCTGAGGTCCAAAAACATCTTAGTGGCCCTCGGATGGATCGAAAATTTCGACCGATGAGCCTCCTCCATCAAAATGGTACGCGTTCCTCCCACAAACGGCACCCAGATACGCCCCTAAAACGTCATAAGCCCCCGACCATCGGTAACGAACTCTAAAACCAAACCAACAACCTGTTCCCTCTTCTGCATCTCAGGTTGCACAGCCTCGGCTTGTGCCCCACGAATGGCGTCCAACACTGGAGCTATCACGGTCAATCTCAAACACACCTCCCGCAGCGGGGTGCTCTCCGCTCTACGGCTCAATGCGTCGGCTACCACATTAGCCTTGCTTGGGTGGTACAGGATCTCACAATCATAATCCTTGACCACGTCCAACTACCTTCTCTGACGCATATTTAGGTTGGGCTGAGCCATCAAATACTTCAAAGTCTAATGGTCCGTGTATATCGTACACGGAACCCCACACAAGTAGTGACGCCAAATCTTGACGGCGAACACCACTGCCCCCAACTCTAGGTCATGGGTGGGATATCTCGTCTCATGAGGCTTTAGCTGCCTCGATGCATATACTATCACATGCCCTCTCTGCATCAGCACTGCTCCCAACCCCATAATCGATGCATCACAGTATACCATAAAGTCCTCCATCCCATCCGGGAGGGCTAACACCGGGGCTTCGCACAACCTTTGGCGAAGTGTCTCAAAGGAGGCCTGCTGCTCGGGGCCCCATGAAAAAGCAACACCCTTCCGGGTCAATCTGGTGAGTGGCACTTCAATCTTGGAGAAATCCTTGATAAACCTCCGATAATACCCTGGCAAACCTAGGAAACTCCTGATCTCGGAGGGTGACCTCGGCACCTCCCAACTCATCACCGCCTCAACTTTGGCCGGATCGACCAATATCCCTTCCTGGTTAACGAGATGTCCTAAGAATTGGACCTCCGTCAACCAGAAATCACACTTGGAGAATTTGGCATAAAGCTTCTCCGATCTCAGAAGTCCGAGAACCTCCCTCAAATGCTCCTCATGCTGCTCTTTAGATCTCGCATATACCAGAATGTCGTCGATAAACACAATCACTAACCGATCCAGCATCGGCCTACACACTCGGTTCATGAGATCCATGAACACTGCCGGGGCATTAGTGAGCCCAAAAGGCATCACCACAAACTCATAATGCCCATAACGCGTCCTGAACACTGTCTTCTGGACGTCCTCATCCCGTACCCTCACCTGATGGTATCCAGACCTCAAATCAATCTTGGAGATCCAAGATGCTCCCTGCAACTGATCCAATAAATCTTCGATCCTCAAAAACGGGTAACGGTTCTTGACCGTTAGCTTGTTCAACTCCCGGTAATCAATGCACATCCGGTGTGAACCATCGTTCTTCTTGACAAACAGGATAGGCGCTCCCCACGGCGAGCTGCTCGGCCGAATAAACCCCTTCCCCAACAGCTCCTGAAGCTGCGAGGATAACTCTTGCATCTCCGCAGGTGCAAGACGATAAGGCACCTTGGCGATAGGCGCGGCCCCCAGAACCAAATCGATACTGAATTCGACTTGCCTCACAGGAGGCACACCCGACAACTCCTCGGGAAACACATCCGGGAACTCACACACCACCGGAACCTCCTCAACTAAACTCGGCCTCTCGGAACCCACCCGCGTATCCATCACATACGCCACAAAACCCTTACAGCCCTGCTGTAGACACTGCCTCGCTCTAGCGGCCGAACAAAACGCTAATCCTGAACGCGTACCCTCGCCATACACCAAAAGAACTCCCCAACTAGGGTCTCGTACGGTCACCAGCTGACGTTCGCAGTCGATAACCGGACCAAACCGACTCAACCAGTCCATGCCCATAATGACACAGACATCTCCCATCGCAATAGGGACCAAATCAATCGGGAACTCAACACCGAAAATCTCAACTACGCAACCTCGGAGAACCTCCGTGGCATATATCACCCTCTCATCATCTATGGAAACCCTCAAAGGCCGACCCAACGCCTCACGACTAACACTGATATGCTAGCTAAAAGCCAAAGATACAAAAGACCGACTCACACCCGAGTCGAATAACACCAAGGCAGGTACAAAATTCACAAGAAAAGTACCTACGCACAACATAACATAAGCATAATATCTCATCATCAAAATAAATACATGAAAGAATACATACCAGCCACGCCATCGGGCGCTGTGCGGACCTCCTCCGCGGTCAGTTAAAAGCTCTCCCTCGTGCCCTCGACGCTTCGGCCTTCACTGGCCGACTCTCGGTAGCTCTAATGGCGGCAGCGGTAGATCCCTGAGGTGCTCCCTGAGATAATCCTCACAACTGCGGACACTCTGCCTTCCAATGTCCGGTCTGATTGCAGTGGAAACACACCGCAAACCCTTTGGGGCAGTCCTTGGCCATCTGCCCCTCCTTGCCACACTTGTAGCAAGATCCCGTTCTACAGACTCCGTCATGACCCTTGCCACACCTCCCGCAAGTGCGGCCCCGCTGGCTCCCTGGTTTGGGATCAGCGGGCTTGGCCTGCTTGGCTGCCGGCTGAGACTGCGCCGGTCACCGATCCCTCCCATGAGACTCCGCCTCCTCCCTGGCCTGAGTCTCAAGCTCAATCTCCCTCTTCCGGGCATTTTCCTGAAGCTCGAAAAATGTCCGATACGAGGAGTTCGCCACGAATTCCCGAATGTCTCGCCTCAAGATAATCAGATAGCGGCTCATACGTGCCTGCTCCGTAGACACGTGCTCAGGGCAGAACATCACCCTCTCATGGAACATCCTGGTGATCACCGTAACAGACTCAGTACCCTGCTTGAGGGTCAGAAACTCCTGGGCCTGACTCTCCCTCTCCACATGGGGAACGTACTCATCTCGAAACATGGTAGTGAACCTCTCCCAGGTCACTGCCGCAATCTCAGCAGGCGTACAATGCACCGTCACAAACTTCCACCATTCCTTCGCTCCCAAGCGAAGCTGGTTCAGCGCGAACCGGACCTTCAACTGCTCAGGAGATGAGCAAGTGAAGAAATACCCCTCTATATCAAAAATCCACCTCATAGCTACCACCGGATCCTGGGTCCCATCAAACTCTGGTGGTTTTGTGTTGCTAAACTCCCGGAACAGCAACACATCACCACCTTGCGGCCTCGCGGCAGCAATAGCTGCGGTGGCCGCTGCAACAGCAGCCTCGGAAAGAGCGGCATAACGCTCGTCAAAGGTCTCAATCAGCGTGGTCTTAATAGACCCGAACATCTCTGGTATCTCTGCCCTGATGGCCGCAGCCACCTCGTCGTGGATGATCTGACGGATCTCCTCATCGCTAGCCCCACTGCTCTCTGGCATATGACGTGTCCTCACCATGATCAACCTCTGAAATACAACATACGATATATTAGAATCTATTCGAGCATATTCACACTCGAAAACTCTTCTCTCCTTGATCCTTGGCATTCCGAAGGTTCTTATCGGAATTGTACACCGCTCCGGTGGTTTCAGTAGTACGGGCCCAATACTACTGTCTGCACCGTTTCAATATACACCCCAAATCTTCCTCTTCGGACTCCAAGTCCCAAGTACTCCATCATTCTCTAACAGATCTCTCATAAGCTCTTCGCCACTACCTATTCACTCTCAAGCATCTCATAGCAGCTCACCTCTTCCTAGGCTAAGGCATCACAAATCAGGCCACTCTAGCCCTAATAGGAATACCTAGCCTAGTCTAGCAAGAGAATACACCATATCAATCTCACAAACATATAATATAAGGGTATTTTGGGAAACCACCGTTCGGGCGCTGATTGATCGTACACACGTTTCTGCTCTGAGTTTCTCTAAAAAAATCTTTTACTTCTTTTACAAAATTTGATTCTCTTTTGAAAATGTTTTCCAAATCCTCAGTTTGAGTTCAAATACCCCCGAAGGTGTACCCGAATCCCTCAAACCAAGGCTCTGATACCAACTTGTAACCCCGTAAACTTCAAAGTAATTTTTCGCATAAAATAGAATCATTTTCATTTAATTTTCATAAAAACCTCAATGTTTTAAGACTCCAATCCATATCATACAAAAATCCCAAGATCACATATCATAAAATCCCATGCGTGTGTACAGATCAAGCCGGTGCCTTCCCACGGTCATCACTAGTACCTGAAACAAACAACACTAACACTGTAAGCACAAAGCTTAGTGAGTTCCCAAAATACCATGCATAACACATATTAGCCACTCGAGGCTATAACTCTGTGGGTCCGTGGACCCTACTCTGTGAACCCTCTGGTTCTAACTCTGTGAACCTTCCGGTTCCAACTCTATAAACATGCACAGCATAAATCACATAGAAATAATGCAGTACAACACATAACATACATATAGCATACAAATACTCTGTCACATAACTCTGATTACCTACTCAAGCTAAAGTATAGTGAGAAGACTCACCTCGTATGTCTCGATAACTCACGAATCCTGGAAATCACTCGTGCCCGTTTCCCCCCGGGCCATAATCCTCCTATGACATCATATATCTCTAATTAACACTTTTACCACTAAGGTTGACTACCCCTATCAAGTCAACACTGGTCAACTCTGGTCAACGGTCAACGGTCAACTTTGACCGGACTCGGCGAGTGCACTAAAGAGACTCGGCGAGTCTACACGTTTTCACCAACTCCCTAGGATTCTCTTTCGACACGTCGAGTACGCCCCTGGCTCGACGAGTTCCACCTGGTATGAATCACAGGGCCACCACGACTCAACTCGCTGAGTCTCAAGAACAACTCGGCGAGTTCCAACTCTACTCAGTCCACCTGTCAACCCTCTCCAACTCTCCCTGACTCATTGAGTCAACTCATAACTTGGCAGGACCACTCACTGAGTGGTTAAGGACAATCTTCATCCTACTCGCCGAGTCTGTTCTTCAAACTCGGTGAGTCCATGCCATGCACCAACTCAATCTCGCTTCTGAGGTCAGATCCGTTTCATCCACTCATAGATCTGGCCCTCCTAAGCTCATTCATCACGTAAAGTCACAGTCTTGGCTACCATGCAACACCAACAAGGCTCTTTTTGAAGAAATGGCCTCAAAGATGGCAACCCTAGTCTCCAACCCAAAAGGAAGGACATAAAGCATGGCATTAGGGACTCTGTGGACCTGCTAAGGTCCAGATCTAGGTACCATATTCCCATGGGACCTCTCACACTTCATTTACAAAGCAAACAAGGCATGAAGAAACCCTAGATCTAACCATATCAACGAAATACGGAAATAGGCTCTGAATGATACCTCAAGAAGCTTCCCCTGACGAAATGGAAGTAGATCCAAGCTCCCCAACTCTTCTAGCTTGACCTTCCCCTTCCTTTCTTGCAATTACACACAAATATGGTGAATAATGGCCTCTTATCTCACTCACAGGAACCCTTAGCTACTTTGGGTGCTCTCAAGGTCAAGGTAGCCGCAATGAAGGGCCATAAGGTCCTTTAAATAGGGATTAGGACCGGGGAATTAGGGTTTCATTAAACAGCACGGACTCGCCGAGTCCATTCCCTGGACTCGCCGAGTCCAGGCGCGAACCCGCGTCCAAAACCGCGATCCTACTCGGCGAGTTTGAGCTCCAACTCCCCGAGTCCCCACTCAAAACACCAAAAATGATATGATTAGAAGATACCTGGAAATCCGGGCTGTTACATGCTAAATCGATTGTGATTGGTTCTAGACTTTAATCCAAGGCTATTGGTGTGTTGAAGTGGCATTTAAACACTTGCAATTGAGTTTACTACCCATGAATATGAGTTTACGGACCAAGCATGTTCTTGGGCAGTAAACTCAATTTTACTCCACAAAAGTTAAGTTTAAGGTGTTCTAATTCCGTTCCATTAAGCCCTCTAGCCATATCTAAGCTCCAAAGGTTGATTGGAAGGGTTTTTAGGCTCTAAAACCCAACTTATATGTATTCACGGCCCAAGAGCATTCTAGGGCCGTAAACACATGTTTATGGTCCTAAATCATAGATTGAACATGGATTTGGAAGCTAGAAAGGTTGTAAGACAAGTTAGGAAGGTTACCTTGATGAAATGGAGCTTTAATTTGATGATTTTGGACCTTAAGTTTGGATTGAGGAGAGAGGTTAGAGAGAGAGAGAGTAGTGAGAGTGTGCAAAAGCTTCAAAATGAAGTCTTTTGGGCTTTAAATATTTTCTAAGTTTGGGACACTGCGGAATTCTACCCGATACCGACGTTAGACGTGGCTTTTGGTCGCACCCGATTAAGTTGTCGTAACCCGATATGGTCGTTTCTAAAAATTTTCTGGTTACTAGTATGGGGTGATAATATTAGTTCTAAACGCGCTAGGACGCCCATTAAGTCGTAAAAGAAATCTCAAATTTATAACTTAATTTAATAACGTAACAGAAACGAATTTCGAGTTAACGGAACGGGTTACAATAACGGAAAGAATTTTGGGTTGTCACATTATCCCCCCCCCCCTTAGTGGGAATTTCTTCCCGAAATTCAAAATTAAGATACAAATCATGGATCTGGAAATAGATGCGGATACTTCTATTTCATCGAGTCTTGGCGCTCCCAAGTGAATTATGGTCCCCGCTTGGCATTCCAGCGAACCTTCACTATCGGGATGCGGCTTTGCTTCGTACGTTTGATCTCTCGATCCATGATTTCGACTGGTTCCTCCACGCAGTTCAAGTTTTCATTGATCTCGATTTCGTCCAAAGGAATCATGAGGGTTTCATCAAATAGGCAATTCTTAAGGTTCGAGACGTGAAAGACGGGTTGGATGTTACTAAGCTCTTGAGGTAGTTGGAGTTTATTGGCTACAGGACCAATCCTGGCGAGGATCTCAAAGGGTCCAATGTACCTTGGGTTAAGTTTCCCATGCTTTGCAAAGCGTACCATGCCTTTCCATGGCGAGACCTTCAACAGGACATGGTCTCCCACCTAGAACTCCAGAGGTTTCCGTCGTATATCGACGTAACTCTTCTGTCTATCTCGTGAGGCTTTCAATCGTTCCCGGATTTGGATGATCTTTTCGGTGGTTTCGTGAATGATTTCAGGACCATTGAGAGCACTGTCGGGGAATCGACTCTTGTCTAACTGTGTGTCTCCTACTTCGGCCCAGCATAGAGGGGATCTGCACTTGCGACCGTAGAGGGCCTCAAACGGAGTAGCCTTGATACTAGTGTGGTAACTGTTGTTATACGAGAACTCTATCAAAGGAAAATATGTGTCCCACGACTTGCCGAAATCGATGACACATGCTCCAAGCATGTCTTATAGGGTTTGGATAGCTCTCTCACTCTGTCCGTCCGTCTGAGGATGATAAGTTGTGCTCATGTCTAGTTTAGTTCCAAGAGCCTTCTGAAGAGACTGCCAAAATCTGGAGGTAAACCTGCTATCTCGATCAGAGATAATGGACGCAGGTACACCGTGCAGTCGAACTACTTCCTGGATGTAGATCCGCACGAGTCTTTCCATCTTGAATGACTCTTTGATTGGGATGAAGTGAGCAGATTCTGTCAAACATCGACAATTACCCAAATGATGTCGTACCCACTCGGACACTTGGGTAACTTGGTGATGAAATCCATGGTAATCATCTCCCATTTCCACTCGGGTATCTCGGGCTGCTGGAGCAGACCCAAGGGTTTCTGGTACTCAACTTTCACCTTGGCGCAAGTCAAGCACTTGCCCACGAATGTAGTGATCTCGGCTTTCATGTTCGGCCACTAGTATTGTTTCTTGAGATCTAGGTACATCTTGTCCAAACCTGGGTGAACAGAGTATCTGGTTTTGTGTGCTTCCTCCATGAAAATTCCCTAAATCCTCCGAACTTTGGGGTCCAAATTTGGTCCATGAAACAGTAGACTCCGTCACCTCTGTTCTCAAGTTTCTTATCCATTCCCCTCAAGGCTTCTCTTGACACGTTCTCTGGTTTGAGGGCTTCTAACTGGGCGTCTCGGATTTGTATGGATAAATGAGAATGGATAGTCATCGTCACTGTCCTCACTTTACGGCTCGAACTTTCCTTTCGGCTAAGGGCATCTGCTACCACATTGGCCTTGCCGGGATGGTAGTGGATCTCACACTCATAGTCACTAAGTAGCTCTACCCATCGCCATTGCCTCATGTTTAAGTCTTTCTGATCAACGATATGTTGCAGGCACTTATGGTCAGTGAAGATCGTACACTTGATTCCGTAGAGATAATGTCTCCAAATCTTCAGTGCAAAGACTACGGCTCCTAACTCCAATTCGTGCGTGGTATAGTTGACCTCATGTGCCTTTAGCTGTCTCGAGGCATAAGCAATTACTTTTCCTCTTTGCATAAGCACACAGCCTAAGCCCTGGTTAGACACGTCACAATAAATAACAGAGTTCTCTGTTTCTTCGGGCAGGGACAGGACTGGTGCACTGCACAAAGCTCGCTGTAACGTTTGGAACGCGAATTCTTTCTTTTCACTCCAAGAAAAGGGTACACCTTTCTATGTTAGAGTGGTTAGAGGTTTGGCGATTCTGGAAAAATTATGGATGAATCAATGATAATAGCCGGCGAGACCCAAGAATTGACATATTTCTGTGGGTTTTTTCAGTGACGACGAATTCTCTATCGCTTTGATCTTGGATGGATCCACGTGAATACCCTCTTCGCTTACCACGTGGCCGAGGAAAGTTACTTTCCGAATCCAGAATTCACACTTGGAAAATTTCGCGTACAACTTTTCAGATCTAAGGGTTTCCAGCACTAACCTTAAGTGTTGTTTGTGTTCTTCTTCGCTTCTGGAGTAGACAACTATGTCGTCAATGAACACTATAACAAACTTGTCTAAGAAAGGATGACACACCCGATTCATCAGGTCCGTGAACACAACCGGTGTAGTGGTTAGACCGAAGGGCATCACTACGAACTCGTAGTGTCCATACCGAGTCGTGAAAGCTGTTTTCGAAACATCATTCTCATGAACTCGAAGTTGATGGTACCCTGACCGAAGGTCTATTTTTGAGAAGTAGCTGGCTCCCTGAATTTGATCGAAGAGTTCATCGATTTGAGGAAGAGGATATTGGTTCTTGACGGTCAACTTATTTAGTTCACGATAGTCGATGCACATTCAGAAGGATCCATCTTTCTTCTTCACAAACAAAACCGGAGCTCCCCAGGGTGAGGAACTCGGTCTGATGAACCCTTTGCTGAGTAACTCGATAAGTTGGTTGGATAACTCCTGCATTTCTGCTGGAGCTAGGTGTTGGATTAATGTCTAAGTCAGTAACCATATTTGGTATATACTTGACCCGAGTGTGCATGGTCCTTTTGGGTTGCCTTCACCAAAGCAACTTGACAAGGTAATTTGATATGAGAGAGTAGATATTATGATTTATTAATATATTATAAGAATACTATATTAAAGGAGAAATCATATTTATTTAATTAGTATTAGTCATAAATTAATTAGGAATTAATTTGGTGACTAAAAGAGATTAATTAAATAAAGGGGTATAAACTGTCAAATGTGTGATAGTTGAGTTTTGGGCTAGGAAACCTAATGGACTAAGGGGGAACGAAATTATGATGAAGGATCATCATATTTTCGTCCAAGGCCTCATTCCATAAGGTTCCTTGGGCTGCTTGGTGGCTAAGCTGTCCATTAGGGTTTAGACTAAAACCCTAGCACCCTATAGTATAAATACATGCCCTATGCTTCAATTTGAGGCCACTTGATTCCAAGGGAACCCTAGGGCCGAAATTAGCATCATTCCCTTCTCTCTCTTAGCCGCCTTCTTGCTTCAAGGTGTTTGTGAGCCATTAGAGGCACTCCAATTGTGGTGCTTGCTTTCAAGAGTTCAAGAGAGTTCAAGAGATCAAGGAAACTAGTTGTTATTGCTATATAACAACAAAGGTATGTCTACTACATTTCTATGTAATTTTTCGAAAATTATAGAAGCATGCCAGGGTTTATTTTGTGTTCATAAAGTTGTATGTCTCATAGTGAAAACATAGATCCAACTAGGGTTGCATGCACACATAGGATTGTTTGTATTAAACTTATCACTAGGCGATATGGAAACTTGGCTACGGGGGTAGCTCTAGGGATTCGGTCGATGCGAAACTCAACTTGACGTTCAGGAGGAATTCTCGGGAGCTCTTCGGGAAAGACGTAAGGAAAGTTACAGACTTTGGGGATGCTCGCGAGGTATTTAATTTCCTGTTTCTCTATGATTACATGGGCTAAGAATGCTTGGCATTCCTTTCGCAAGAGTTTCTGAGCTTTGATGCTGGAAATGATGCGAAGGTTGGAGTTGAGTTTATCGCCATAGATTTTGAGAGTCTGACCCATGGGAAGGTTGAGACGGATGGTTTTTTCGAAACAGAGAATATCATCATGATTGGGACTTCACCAATCCATGCCAATGATGACATCAAAGCTCTTTATGGAGAATGACATACGATCGATGGTAAATGAATGATCGTTCACGGTAAGAGTGCATCCTATGAATATATCGTGAGCGTTTTCTTTCTCTCCATTAGCCATCTCGACGGTAAACGTTACGGTTAATGGTTGGGAATTAGGTTTAAGATTATGTTTGAACATATGACTAACAAAGCTTCTTTCAGCACCCGAATCGAAAAGGATACTAGCATAAGAGTTGTCGAGAAGGAACATACTCGAAACAACGGTGGGATCATCGACTGCTTCCTCCCGTCCTATGGCTAGGACACTCCCGGTATTATCAGCTGTCGCCTTCTTAGGGCAGTTCCTCTTGAAATGTCCAACTTCTCCACAATTATAGCAGGGTTGACCAACACTTGCTCCAGAAGGTTGATTTGCAGATTGGGTTGGTGCTTTGCAGAATTGGACCGTATGCCCCTTTTTACCACAGTTGGTGCATGATAGCTCACGGCAGGGGCCGGGGTTATGGTGGTATTTACACTTCTCACACTGGGGAAGGTTACTAGCATACCTGCTAGTAGGTGTTTGAGTTGTGGGTCCCACAACAGAAGCAGCAGCCACAGGGGTAGTAGCAGCATGGACTGCTACAGTCTGTTGTTTCTTTGAGGATCCTTGAGAAGGCTGACTTTTCTTTTTCTTCCAAAACTTTCTTTTCTCACCACTCCTCTTGGTCGATTCTGGAGTGGCGGTTGTTTCCTCAACATCATCACTGTGGTCAATCAGGGTTTGGGCTAAACTTTTGGCACTATCTGTTGGAATAGTGTATAAGGCTGCAACTATATTAGGCAATTATTTGACCCGGTTGTGCATGGTGCTTTTGGGTTGCCTTCACCATAGCAACTTGACAGGATGATTTATAATGAGAGAAGGAATATCATTAATATATTATAAGAATAATATAAGGAATAATAATATTATTGTTTGATTAATATAAGTCATAAATTAAGTAGGAATTAATTTGGTGACTTAAAGAGATTAATTGAAAAAAGGGGCATAAACTGTCAAATGTATGATAGTTATACTTTGGGCTATAAAACCCTTATCGATAAAGGGGGCCGGTTTTAAGGACTTTGGATAGGCCTTGAAATCGTCCAAAGGCTTATCTATTAGGGTATTGGATCGCTTAGGGCCTAAGTTATCCAATTAGGGTTTAAGGGTGAAACCCTAGGAGCCTCACTAGTATAAATAGACCCTAGGGGTCAAGAGAAATCGGCACTTGTGCTTTAGAAAGAAACCCTGGCCGATTTTGATCCCCTCTCCTCTCTCTTAAATCATCCTCTTGCTAGTTGGTGTTTGTAAGCCATTAGAGGAGTGATAATTGTGACTCTAAAGCTCCAAGGACAAGAAGATCAAGAAAGTGATTCAAGGTAAACTTTTAACTCTGATTTCATATTGTTATTATACTTTATTAGCCATTAGAAGTCTTGGATTCAATGTATGTTCAATTAGAGAAACCTAGATCCAAGCATTAGGGTTTTTGTATGTGCACATAGGAATGTTCATATGGCCAAAACCCATTAGTGGTATCAGAGCCTAGATTGGTTTCTATTGAATTGATGCATTGATTGCTTGTTTTGTCCTCTGCCTGATGAACTCGGCGAGTCCCATGGTGGTACTCGGCGAGTAGGCTCAACTCGGCGAGTTCGAGCGTCAGAAAGAGATAACTTCGGGATTTCTTGCTGTTTATCTTTGAGATACTTGCCCTTATCATATTAGATCAATATAAATCCGATTTTATGATATATATGAGTATATTCTTGACCTAATTGAAGATATTTATCAATTAATAAAATATTTATTTCCTTATGTGATAATTGATTAATTATTTTAATTAAATTGGTAAATTATTTTGCAAGAAATCATTAAATAAATCAAATATGGATAATTATGTGATTAAATGTTAATTTAGATTATTTGTTATTTGATTCCTTATGTTTTAAAAAGTTTAAAACTTGCCCTCATGTTTTGAAATTTATGTTTTGTGATTAAAAGTTTAATTTAGACAATTTAAATTTCAAACCCTAGAATTTTACAAGTTTAAAATTCAACCCTATACTAATATAATATTACAAGATTAATATGTATATGTGTATAATTAAAATGCTAGTCTTACAGTTAGTAGCCTCATTCATGAAGTCGGTCTATAAGGTGAGTATAAGGTTGCAGCCTATAAAATGGAGCTTAATGGGTGAACACTCTCACCCACCGCTTGCTTGATCGGTGGAGGTCGTTAGCCGAACGGGTAGGATAGGGCAACTCTCTTTCCTCATTGATAAGTATAATGAACCTATAAAGTAACTACATGTTTTTCCAAAAATTCCCAATCCTATTTACTTTTGGAAAAGTGAATTGATGCAATCCCATGAAATTACAGTTTGCACCCTTGCTAAGAAGTTAGTGGAGCGTGTGTGGTTTACCGGCACACTAATTGGTTCTAAGCATAGGTGGCAAAGGGTGATTCATTGTTTATCATAGTTCGATGGAGCGTGTGTGGTTTACCGGCACGTCGAATAGGTGATTGTTACAATGAAGGCACCATGTGAATTTGCATGGTAATTCACACCCACTTTGTGATCCTCGGTATCCCAGTCACAAACGAGAGGGGCATATCGAGATTTAAACATGCCATTGAAATGTTTCAATGAATCTCATCTAAACCTAGGAATTCTCAATACATTTAGACTTAAAGTTATGTTTTATGGTGGAGAATTAGTGAATCGTCATTCACTTACCTTCAAAATGTTTGCATGTTAGATTACGGTATCCCTTTTCTAATATGTAAATATTGTTGTTGGATCCTAGCCCTAATTTTCTTATTGGGTAATAATTAGGGATTCAAATTCTAATCTATCTTTGTCCTTTTCTATTTGTAGATGTCGAACGCGAACAATGCTGCTGCTAGCTCATTCACATTGATGAGCCTTTGTCAAAAGGTGACTTTCGATGGGACGAACTTTAGCGAATGTATAAGGTACATTCGCCCAATTGCTCGCTATGAGGACAAGGAGTATGTCCTCGATGAGAAGCTCGAGAAAATCAACCCAGAAATCGCCACTCTGGCTGAAATGGCTGCTTTTGAAACTCACGAGCGTGATGCAACGAAGGTACATTGCATCATGATAACCACCATGAATGCCGAATTCCAAAAGTACTATGAGGACATGTATCCATACGAAATGCACCAAGACTTTTTGGAGAGATACCACGAAAACGCGAGGCAAGAGCGTTATGAGATTTTCACTAACATGATCTCCGCCAAAATGGTTCATGGAGAATCTCTTACCGTGCACCAGCAAAAGATGCAAAGGTATGTCGATCGTCTTTGCAAGTTGAATGTTGACTATGGGGAAGACTTGGCGATCGACATGGTGCTTCACTCTTTGCCTCCGTGTTACAACCAATTTAGGATGACCTACCACATGAACAAGGAAGAGGTCACCCTAAGTAAGCTCCAAGGTCTCCTTAGGGTTGCTGAAAGCAACCTCAAGGACAAGTCTGTTGCACCCACTCCCAATCCACCCGCTGCTCCTCTTTTGGCCATTGGGCAAGGAGGCAAGAAGAGGAAGGCTCCGTCTAAGAGCCACCGCAAGGGAAAGTCCCGAGATGGTTCCTCTTCTAGTGGGACCAAAGTTGATCCCGCTAAGCCTAACCCTAACCCAAAGGAGGCAGAGTGTCATCACTGCCACAAGAGAAGTTGCCCAGAGTACCTGTAAGCTATCAGGGAAGGAAAGATTAAGCCATCTTTCGCAGGTATTTATGAAATTAAATCTAACGATTCATCTCATGCTATTTCTTGGGTCCTTGATACCGGTTGTGGTTACCATATTTGTTCTGAATTGCATGGACTAAGAAGAAATAGGGATGTGGAGCATGGAAGAATAAATCTAATCATGAGGAACAAAAGATCGTCGCCTGTAACCAAGATTGGAGTGTATTCTTTAGTGCTTAGGAATGGTTTGTGTTTAGATTTGAACAATTGTTGCTATTCGCCAGAAATGGCAAGAAACATCATTTCATTTCATGGTTTGTTTAGACAAGGTTTTAGATTTTCCTTTAATAATGAGAATGGTTCTATTTATGCTTATCTAAATGGTGTCTTATATTTTGAAGCAATACCATGTAATGGAATTTATGAAACTGTTATGATTGTAGATAACTTAGGAAATGATGTTTTATGCATGGATTCTTCCAATGGTATGGATAGAGCATCCTTGTGGCATTGTCGTCTTGGACATGTCAACAAGAAGCGCATAGCCCAACTCCAAAAGGATGGAGTGTTGGAGTCATTCGACCTTAGGGAAGATGACACATGCAAGTCTTGTTTACTTGGAAAAGTGACCAAGTCACCCTTCACTAGTACATATGAAAGGGGTGAGGGTCTATTGGACCTCATACATACCGATGTATGTGGACCGTTTAGATCAACCACAAAGGATGGGAACCGCTTCTATGTGACTTTTACCGATGACTATAGTAGATATGGGTATATCTACTTAATCAAGCAAAAGTCAGAAACGTTTGAAAAGTTCAAAGAGTTCAAGAATGAAGTAGAGAATCAATTGGGCAGGAAAATTAAGATGCTTTGATCCGATCGAGGAGGAGAGTACCTAAGTCTTGAATTCCACGACTATCTCAAGGAGTGTGGAATAGTTTCACAATTGACGCCATCTAGGACACAACAGTTGAACGGTGTGGCAGAAAGGCGTAATCGAACCTTGTTAGACATGGTTCGCTCTATGATGAATCGTGCTTCACTATCTATCTCATTTTGGGGTATGCCTTAGAGACTACCGCGCATATCCTTAACCGAGTCCCTACTAAGAAGGTTTCCAAAACACCTCACGAGACGTGGACAGAGAAAGCTCCCTCGTTAGCACATATCAAGGTTTGGGGTTGCGAGGCTTTCATAAGACGAGATACTCACGACAAGCTCGAACCTTAAAGTGAGCGATGTATTTTCATCGGCTACCTGCAGAAATCCTTTGGATATCTCTTCTATAGACCGAAGGACAATGTAGTCTTCGTTGCGAGGAGAGGAGTTTTCCGAGAGTGAGAACTCATAATCCAAGGAGACAGTGGGAGGCAAATCGAGCTTGAAGAGATTCAAGAGTCAATAGATGAAGGAACCTCTACCGCTGGCACTCAACCCGAGGAGGAAACTCTGGTTGAGCCTATTGACCAGTCCTTACCTCTTAGATGTTCCGAAAGAGTTAGAGTTCAACCCCAGTTTTATGGTTTTCATATTACTACTAAAGGGGATACGTATATTAGTGATGTTACACTAATAAATCTAGATGAAACTAATAGCTTTAAGGAAGCCATGGCAGGCCCGGATTCTGAAAAATTGAAAGAGGCAATGGACAGCGAGATCCAGTCCATTTATGGCAACCAAGTTTGGAATTTGGTTCATAATGTGCCCGGACGTAAGACCGTTGGGTGCAAATTGATCTTCAAGATGAAGACCGACATGGATGGAAATGTACACACATATAAGGCACGATTGGTTGCGAAGTGCTTTACTCAAACTCCCGGAGTTGACTATGATGAGACCTTCTCACCAGTTGCGAAGATAAATTCTATTTGAGTGATGCTAGCAATTGCCGCATTTCATGATTATGAGATTTGGCAAATGGATGTCAAAACCGCTTTCCTTAACGGGAAGTTGGCTGATGATGTTTACATGGCTCAGCCAGAGGGTTTCGTTGATCCGAAGCATCCAAATAGAGTGTGTAAGCATTAGAAGTCCATTTATGGACATATAGCAAGCGTCTCGTAGATGGAATCTTTGCTTCGATGAGAAAGTCAAAGAGTTTGGATTTGTACGAAGCGAAGATGAATCGTGTGTATATGTCAAAACCAGTGGGAGCATAGTTAGCTTTCTCATTTTATATGTCCACGACATACTGCTCATAGGAAATGACATCCTGACTTTGCAAGAAGTTAAGTCCTGGCTCGGGAAGTGCTTCGCTATGAAGGACCTCGGAGAAGCTTCCTATATTTTGGGAATAAGGATAGTGAGAGAGCGAAGTAAGAGACTAATAGGACTTAGTCAGAACACTTACTTATATAAAGTACTAAAACGTTTTAGTATGGAAAACTCAAAGAAGGGAGAATTACCGATACAAAGTAATGCCAAGTTGAGTAAGACTCAAAGTCCGAGTACCGAAGCTGAAATAGCAGAAATGAGCCGAGTACCATATGCTTCTGCAGTTGGCTCAATCATGTATGCTATGACTTGTAGTCGCCCTGATGTAGCCTTTGCTTTGAGCATGGTTAGTAGATATCAAGGAAACCCTGGCAGAGCCCATTGGATTGCAGTCAAGAAGATCCTTAAGTACCTTCGGAGGACGAAGGAATGGTTCTTAGTTCTCGGAGAGAGTGATGACTTGAAGGTACGAGGGTATAGTGACGCCAGTTTTCAAACCGACAGAAGATCGTCGCCTGTAACCAAGATTGGAGTGTATTCTTTAGTGCTTAGGAATGGTTTGTGTTTAGATTTGAACAATTGTTGCTATTCGCCAGAAATGGCAAGAAACATCATTTCATTTCATGGTTTGTTTAGACAAGGTTTTAGATTTTCCTTTAATAATGAGAATGGTTCTATTTATGCTTATCTAAATGGTGTCTTATATTTTGAAGCAATACCATGTAATGGAATTTATGAAACTGTTATGATTGTAGATAACTTAGGAAATGATGTTTTATGCATGGATTCTTCCAATGGTATGGATAGAGCATCCTTGTGGCATTGTCGTCTTGGACATGTCAACAAGAAGCGCATAGCCCAACTCCAAAAAGATGGAGTGTTGGAGTCATTCGACCTTAGGGAAGATGACACATGCAAGTCTTGTTTACTTGGAAAAATGACCAAGTCACCCTTCACTAGTACATATGAAAGGGGTGAGGGTCTATTGGACCTCATACATACCGATGTATGTGGACCGTTTAGATCAACCACAAAGGATGGGAACCGCTTCTATGTGACTTTTACCGATGACTATAGTAGATATGGGTATATCTACTTAATCAAGCAAAAGTCAGAAACGTTTGAAAAGTTCAAAGAGTTCAAGAATGAAGTAGAGAATCAATTGGGCAGGAAAATTAAGATGCTTTGATCCGATCGAGGAGGAGAGTACCTAAGTCTTGAATTCCACGACTATCTCAAGGAGTGTGGAATAGTTTCACAATTGACGCCACCTAGGACACAACAGTTGAACGGTGTGGCAGAAAGGCGTAATCGAACGTTGTTAGACATGGTTCGCTCTATGATGAATCGTGCTTCACTATCTATCTCATTTTGGGGTATGCCTTAGAGACTACCGCCCATATCCTTATCCGAGTCCCTACTAAGAAGGTTTCCAAAAAACCTCACGAGACGTGGACAGAGAAAGCTCCCTCGTTAGCACATATCAAGGTTTGGGGTTGCGAGGCTTTCATAAGACGAGATACTCACGACAAGCTCGAACCTTAAAGTGAGCGATGTATTTTCATCGGCTACCTGCAGAAATCCTTTGGATATCTCTTCAATAGACCGAAGGACAATGTAGTCTTCGTTGCGAGGAGAGGAGTTTTCCGAGAGTGAGAACTCATAAGCCAAGGAGACAGTGGGAGGCAAATCGAGCTTGAAGAGATTCAAGAGTCAATAGATGAAGGAACCTCTACCGCTGGCACTCAACCCGAGGAGGAAACTCTGGTTGAGCCTATTGACCAGTCCTTACCTCTTAGACGTTCCGAAAGAGTTAGAGTTCAACCCCAGTTTTATGGTTTTCATATTACTACTAAAGGGGATACGTATATTAGTGATGGTACACTAATAAATCTAGATGAAACTAATAGCTTTAAGGAAGCCATGGCAGGCCCGGAGTCTGAAAAATTGAAAGAGGCAATGGACAGCGAGATCCAGTCCATTTATGGCAACCAACTTTGGAATTTGGTTCATAATGTGCCCGGACGTAAGACCGTTGGGTGCAAATGGATCTTCAAGATGAAGACCGACATGGATGGAAATGTACACACATATATGGCGCGATTGGTTGCGAAGTGCTTTACTCAAACTCCCGGAGTTGACTATGATGAGACCTTCTCACCAGTTGCGAAGATAAATTCTATTTGAGTGATGCTAGCAATTGCCGCATTTCATGATTATGAGATTTGGCAAATGGATGTCAAAACCGCTTTCCTTAACGGGAAGTTGGCTGATGATGTTTACATGGCTCAGCCAGAGGGTTTCGTTGATCCGAAGCATCCAAATAGAGTGTGTAAGCTTTAGAAGTCCATTTATGGACATATAGAAAGCGTCTCGTAGATGGAATCTTTGCTTCGATGATAAAGTCAAAGAGTTTGGATTTGTACGAAGCGAAGATGAATCGTGTGTATATGTCAAAACCAGTGGGAGCATAGTTAGCTTTCTCATTTTATATGTCGACGACATACTGCTCATAGGAAATGACATCCCGACTTTGCAAGAAGTTAAGTCCTGGCTCGGGAAGTGCTTCGCTATGAAGGACCTCGGAGAAGCTTCCTATATTTTGGGAATAAGGATAGTGAGAGAGCGAAGTAAGAGACTGATAGGACTTAGTCAGAACACTTACTTATATAAAGTACTAAAACGTTTTAGTATGGAAAACTCAAAGAAGGGAGAATTACCGATACAAAGTAATGCCAAGTTGAGTAAGACTCAAAGTCCGAGTACCGAAGCTGAAATAGCAGAAATGAGCCGAGTACCATATGCTTCTGCAGTTGGCTCAATCATGTATGCTATGACTTGTAGTCGCCCTGATGTAGCCTTTGCTTTGAGCATGGTTAGTAGATATCAAGGAAACCCTGGCAGAGCCCATTGGATTGCAGTCAAGAAGATCCTTAAGTACCTTCGGAGGACGAAGGAATGGTTCTTAGTTCTCGGAGAGAGTGATGACTTGAAGGTACGAGGGTATAGTGACGCCAGTTTTCAAACCGACAAAAGATCGTCTCCTATAACCAAGATTGGAGTGTATTCTTTAGTGCTTAGGAATGGTTTGTGTTTAGATTTGAACAATTGTTGCTATTCGCCAGAAATGGCAAGAAACATCATTTCATTTCATGGTTTGTTTAGACAAGGTTTTAGATTTTCCTTTAATAATGAGAATGGTTCTATTTATGCTTATCTAAATGGTGTCTTATATTTTGAAGCAATACCATGTAATGGAATTTATGAAACTGTTATGATTGTAGATAACTTAGGAAATGATGTTTTATGCATGGATTCTTCCAATGGTATGGATAGAGCATCCTTGTGGCATTGTCGTCTTGGACATGTCAACAAGAAGCGCATAGCCCAACTCCAAAAGGATGGAGTGTTGGAGTCATTCGACCTTAGGGAAGATGACACATGCAAGTCTTGTTTACTTGGAAAAATGACCAAGTCACCCTTCACTAGTACATATGAAAGGGGTGAGGGTCTATTGGACCTCATACATACCGATGTATGTGGACCGTTTAGATCAACCAC
The DNA here is from genome assembly GCF_002870075.4 of Lactuca sativa. NCBI lineage: Eukaryota > Viridiplantae > Streptophyta > Magnoliopsida > Asterales > Asteraceae > Lactuca > Lactuca sativa. The sequence continues at coordinate 103,066,944 of NC_056623.2, read as the reverse complement.
AAAGGATGGGAACCGCTTCTATGTGACTTTTACCGATGACTATAGTAGATATGGGTATATCTACTTAATCAAGCAAAAGTCAGAAACGTTTGAAAAGTTCAAAGAGTTCAAGAATGAAGTAGAGAATCAATTGGGCAGGAAAATTAAGATGCTTTGATCTGATCGAGGAGGAGAGTACCTAAGTCTTGAATTCCACGACTATCTCAAGGAGTGTGGAATAGTTTCACAATTGACGCCACCTAGGACACAACAGTTGAACGGTGTGGCAGAAAGGCGTAATCGAACCTTGTTAGACATGGTTCGCTCTATGATGAATCGTGCTTCACTATCTATCTCATTTTGGGGTATGCCTTAGAGACTACCGCCCATATCCTTAACCGAGTCCCTACTAAGAAGGTTTCCAAAACACCTCACGAGACGTGGACAGAGAAAGCTCCCTCGTTAGCACATATCAAGGTTTGGGGTTGCGAGGCTTTCATAAGACGAGATACTCACGACAAGCTCGAACCTTAAAGTGAGCGATGTATTTTCATCGGCTACCTGCAGAAATCCTTTGGATATCTCTTCTATAGACCGAAGGACAATGTAGTCTTCGTTGCGAGGAGAGGAGTTTTCCGAGAGTGAGAACTCATAAGCCAAGGAGACAGTGGGAGGCAAATCGAGCTTGAAGAGATTCAAGAGTCAATAGATGAAGGAACCTCTACCGCTGGCACTCAACCCGAGGAGGAAACTCTGGTTGAGTCTATTGACCAGTCCTTACCTCTTAGACGTTCCGAAAGAGTTAGAGTTCAACCCCAGTTTTATGGTTTTCATATTACTACTAAAGGGGATACGTATATTAGTGATGGTACACTAATAAATCTAGATGAAACTAATAGCTTTAAGGAAGCCATGGCAGGCCCGGATTCTGAAAAATTGAAAGAGGCAATGGACAGCGAGATCCAGTCCATTTATGGCAACCAAGTTTGGAATTTGGTTCATAATGTGCCCGGACGTAAGACCGTTGGGTGCAAATGGATCTTCAAGATGAAGACCGACATGGATGGAAATGTACACACATATAAGGCGCGATTGGTTGCGAAGTGCTTTACTCAAACTCCCGGAGTTGACTATGATGAGAACTTCTCACCAGTTGCGAAGATAAATTCTATTTGAGTGATGCTAGCAATTGCCGCATTTCATGATTATGAGATTTGGAAAATGGATGTCAAAACCGCTTTCCTTAACGGGAAGTTGGCTGATGATGTTTACATGGCTCAGCCAGAGGGTTTCGTTGATCCGAAGCATCCAAATAGAGTGTGTAAGCATTAGAAGTCCATTTATGGACATATAGCAAGCGTCTCGTAGATGGAATCTTTGCTTCGATGAGAAAGTCAAAGAGTTTGGATTTGTACGAAGCGAAGATGAATCGTGTGTATATGTCAAAACCAGTGGGAGCATAGTTAGCTTTCTCATTTTATATGTCCACGACATACTGCTCATAGGAAATGACATCCCGACTTTGCAAGAAGTTAAGTCCTGGCTCGGGAAGTGCTTCGCTATGAAGGACCTCGGAGAAGCTTCCTATATTTTGGGAATAAGGATAGTGAGAGAGCGAAGTAAGAGACTAATAGGACTTAGTCAGAACACTTACTTATATAAAGTACTAAAACGTTTTAGTATGGAAAACTCAAAGAAGGGAGAATTACCGATACAAAGTAATGCGAAGTTGAGTAAGACTCAAAGTCCGAGTACCGAAGCTGAAATAGCAGAAATGAGCCGAGTACCATATGCTTCTGCAGTTGGCTCAATCATGTATGCTATGACTTGTAGTCGCCCTGATGTAGCCTTTGCTTTGAGCATGGTTAGTAGATATCAAGGAAACCCTGGCAGAGCCCATTGGATTGCAGTCAAGAAGATCCTTAAGTACCTTCGGAGGACGAAGGAATGGTTCTTAGTTCTCGGAGAGAGTGATGACTTGAAGGTACGAGGGTATAGTGACGCCAGTTTTCAAACCGACAGAAGATCGTCGCCTGTAACCAAGATTGGAGTGTATTCTTTAGTGCTTAGGAATGGTTTATGTTTAGATTTGAACAATTGTTGCTATTCGCCAGAAATGGCAAGAAACATCATTTCATTTCATGGTTTGTTTAGACAAGGTTTTAGATTTTCCTTTAATAATGAGAATGGTTCTATTTATGCTTATCTAAATGGTGTCTTATATTTTGAAGCAATACCATGTAATGGAATTTATGAAACTGTTATGATTGTAGATAACTTAGGAAATGATGTTTTATGCATGGATTCTTCCAATGGTATGGATAGAGCATCCTTGTGGCATTGTCGTCTTGGACATGTCAACAAGAAGCGCATAGCCCAACTCCAAAAGGATGGAGTGTTGGAGTCATTCGACCTTAGGGAAGATGACACATGCAAGTCTTGTTTACTTGGAAAAATGACCAAGTCACCCTTCACTAGTACATATGAAAGGGGTGAGGGTCTATTGGACCTCATACATACCGATGTATGTGGACCGTTTAGATCAACCACAAAGGATGGGAACCGCTTCTATGTGACTTTTACCGATGACTATAGTAGATATGGGTATATCTACTTAATCAAGCAAAAGTCAGAAACGTTTGAAAAGTTCAAAGAGTTCAAGAATGAAGTAGAGAATCAATTGGGCAGGAAAATTAAGATGCTTTGATCCGATCGAGGAGGAGAGTACCTAAGTCTTGAATTCCACGACTATCTCAAGGAGTGTGGAATAGTTTCACAATTGACGCCACCTAGGACACAACAGTTGAACGGTGTGGCAGAAAGGCGTAATCGAACGTTGTTAGACATGGTTCGCTCTCTGATGAATCGTGCTTCACTATCTATCTCATTTTGGGGTATGCCTTAGAGACTACCGCCCATATCCTTATCCGAGTCCCTACTAAGAAGGTTTCCAAAAAACCTCACGAGACGTGGACAGAGAAAGCTCCCTCGTTAGCACATATCAAGGTTTGGGGTTGCGAGGCTTTCATAAGACGAGATACTCACGACAAGCTCGAACCTTAAAGTGAGCGATGTATTTTCATCGGCTACCTGCAGAAATCCTTTGGATATCTCTTCTATAGACCGAAGGACAATGTAGTCTTCGTTGCGAGGAGAAGAGATTTCCGAGAGTGAGAACTCATAAGCCAAGGAGACAGTGGGAGGCAAATCGAGCTTGAAGAGATTCAAGAGTCAATAGATGAAGGAACCTCTACCGCTGGCACTCAACCCGAGGAGGAAACTCTGGTTGAGCCTATTGACCAGTCCTTACCTCTTAGACGTTCCGAAAGAGTTAGAGTTCAACCCCAGTTTTATGGTTTTCATATTACTACTAAAGGGGATACGTATATTAGTGATGGTACACTAATAAATCTAGATGAAACTAATAGCTTTAAGGAAGCCATGGCAGGCCCGGAGTCTGAAAAATTGAAAGAGGCAATGGACAGCGAGATCCAGTCCATTTATGGCAACCAAGTTTGGAATTTGGTTCATAATGTGCCCGGACGTAAGACCGTTGGGTGCAAATGGATCTTCAAGATGAAGACCGACATGGATGGAAATGTACACACATATAAGGCGCGATTGGTTGCGAAGTGCTTTACTCAAACTCCCGGAGTTGACTATGATGAGACCTTCTCACCAGTTGCGAAGATAAATTCTATTTGAGTGATGCTAGCAATTGCCGCATTTCATGATTATGAGATTTGGCAAATGGATGTCAAAACCGCTTTCCTTAACGGGAAGTTGGCTGATGATGTTTACATGGCTCAGCCAGAGGGTTTCGTTGATCCGAAGCATCCAAATAGAGTGTGTAAGCTTTAGAAGTCCATTTATGGACATATAGCAAGCGTCTCGTAGATGGAATCTTTGCTTCGATGATAAAGTCAAAGAGTTTGGATTTGTACGAAGCGAAGATGAATCGTGTGTATATGTCAAAACCAGTGGGAGCATAGTTAGCTTTCTCATTTTATATGTCGACGACATACTGCTCATAGGAAATGACATCCCGACTTTGCAAGAAGTTAAGTCCTGGCTCGGGAAGTGCTTCGCTATGAAGGACCTCGGAGAAGCTTCCTATATTTTGGGAATAAGGATAGTGAGAGAGCGAAGTAAGAGACTGATAGGACTTAGTCAGAACACTTACTTATATAAAGTACTAAAACGTTTTAGTATGGAAAACTCAAAGAAGGGAGAATTACCGATACAAAGTAATGCCAAGTTGAGTAAGACTCAAAGTCCGAGTACCGATGCTGAAATAGCAGAAATGAGCCGAGTACCATATGCTTCTGCAGTTGGCTCAATCATGTATGCTATGACTTGTAGTCGCCCTGATGTAGCCTTTGCTTTGAGCATGGTTAGTAGATATCAAGGAAACCCTGGCAGAGCCCATTGGATTGCAGTCAAGAAGATCCTTAAGTACCTTCGGAGGACGAAGGAATGGTTCTTAGTTCTCGGAGAGAGTGATGACTTGAAGGTACGAGGGTATAGTGACGCCAGTTTTCAAACCGACAGAAGATCGTCTCCTATAACCAAGATTGGAGTGTATTCTTTAGTGCTTAGGAATGGTTTGTGTTTAGATTTGAACAATTGTTGCTATTCGCCAGAAATGGCAAGAAACATCATTTCATTTCATGGTTTGTTTAGACAAGGTTTTAGATTTTCCTTTAATAATGAGAATGGTTCTATTTATGCTTATCTAAATGGTGTCTTATATTTTGAAGCAATACCATGTAATGGAATTTATGAAACTGTTATGATTGTAGATAACTTAGGAAATGATGTTTTATGCATGGATTCTTCCAATGGTATGGATAGAGCATCCTTGTGGCATTGTCGTCTTGGACATGTCAACAAGAAGCGCATAGCCCAACTCCAAAAGGATGGAGTGTTGGAGTCATTCGACCTTAGGGAAGATGACACATGCAAGTCTTGTTTACTTGGAAAAATGACCAAGTCACCCTTCACTAGTACATATGAAAGGGGTGAGGGTCTATTGGACCTCATACATACCGATGTATGTGGACCGTTTAGATCAACCACAAAGGATGGGAACCGCTTCTATGTGACTTTTACCGATGACTATAGTAGATATGGGTATATCTACTTAATCAAGCAAAAGTCAGAAACGTTTGAAAAGTTCAAAGAGTTCAAGAATGAAGTAGAGAATCAATTGGGCAGGAAAATTAAGATGCTTTGATCCGATCGAGGAGGAGAGTACCTAAGTCTTGAATTCCACGACTATCTCAAGGAGTGTGGAATAGTTTCACAATTGACGCCACCTAGGACACAACAGTTGAACGGTGTGGCAGAAAGGCGTAATCGAACCTTGTTAGACATGGTTCGCTCTATGATGAATCGTGCTTCACTATCTATCTCATTTTGGGGTATGCCTTAGAGACTACCGCCCATATCCTTAACCGAGTCCCTACTAAGAAGGTTTCCAAAACACCTCACGAGACGTGGACAGAGAAAGCTCCCTCGTTAGCACATATCAAGGTTTGGGGTTGCGAGGCTTTCATAAGACGAGATACTCACGACAAGCTCGAACCTTAAAGTGAGCGATGTATTTTCATCGGCTACCTGCAGAAATCCTTTGGATTTCTCTTCTATAGACCGAAGGACAATGTAGTCTTCGTTGCGAGGCGAGGAGTTTTCCGAGAGTGAGAACTCATAAGCCAAGGAGACAGTGGGAGGCAAATCGAGCTTGAAGAGATTCAAGAGTCAATAGATGAAGGAACCTCTACCGCTGGCACTCAAACCGAGGAGGAAACTCTGGTTGAGCCTATTGACCAGTCCTTACCTCTTAGACGTTCCGAAAGAGTTAGAGTTCAACCCCAGTTTTATGGTTTTCATATTACTACTAAAGGGGATACGTATATTAGTGATGGTACACTAATAAATCTAGATGAAACTAATAGCTTTAAGGAAGCCATGGCAGGCCCGGATTCTGAAAAATTGAAAGAGGCAATGGACAGCGAGATCCAGTCCATTTATGGCAACCAAGTTTGGAATTTGGTTCATAATGTGCCCGGACGTAAGACCGTTGGGTGCAAATGGATCTTCAAGATGAAGACCGACATGGATGGAAATGTACACACATATAAGGCGCGATTGGTTGCGAAGTGCTTTACTCAAACTCCCGGAGTTGACTATGATGAGAACTTCTCACCAGTTGCGAAGATAAATTCTATTTGAGTGATGCTAGCAATTGCCGCATTTCATGATTATGAGATTTGGAAAATGGATGTCAAAACCGCTTTCCTTAACGGGAAGTTGGCTGATGATGTTTACATGGCTCAGCCAGAGGGTTTCGTTGATCCGAAGCATCCAAATAGAGTGTGTAAGCATTAGAAGTCCATTTATGGACATATAGCAAGCGTCTCGTAGATGGAATCTTTGCTTCGATGAGAAAGTCAAAGAGTTTGGATTTGTACGAAGCGAAGATGAATCGTGTGTATATGTCAAAACCAGTGGGAGCATAGTTAGCTTTCTCATTTTATATGTCCACGACATACTGCTCATAGGAAATGACATCCCGACTTTGCAAGAAGTTAAGTCCTGGCTCGGGAAGTGCTTCGCTATGAAGGACCTCGGAGAAGCTTCCTATATTTTGGGAATAAGGATAGTGAGAGAGCGAAGTAAGAGACTAATAGGACTTAGTCAGAACACTTACTTATATAAAGTACTAAAACGTTTTAGTATGGAAAACTCAAAGAAGGGAGAATTACCGATACAAAGTAATGCCAAGTTGAGTAAGACTCAAAGTCCGAGTACCGAAGCTGAAATAGCAGAAATGAGCCGAGTACCATATGCTTCTGCAGTTGGCTCAATCATGTATGCTATGACTTGTAGTCGCCCTGATGTAGCCTTTGCTTTGAGCATGGTTAGTAGATATCAAGGAAACCCTGGCAGAGCCCATTGGATTGCAGTCAAGAAGATCCTTAAGTACCTTCGGAGGACGAAGGAATGGTTCTTAGTTCTCGGAGAGAGTGATGACTTGAAGGTACGAGGGTATAGTGACGCCAGTTTTCAAACCGACAGAAGATCGTCGCCTGTAACCAAGATTGGAGTGTATTCTTTAGTGCTTAGGAATGGTTTGTGTTTAGATTTGAACAATTGTTGCTATTCGCCAGAAATGGCAAGAAACATCATTTCATTTCATGGTTTGTTTAGACAAGGTTTTAGATTTTCCTTTAATAATGAGAATGGTTCTATTTATGCTTATGTAAATGGTGTCTTATATTTTGAAGCAATACCATGTAATGGAATTTATGAAACTGTTATGATTATAGATAACTTAGGAAATGATGTTTTATGCATGGATTCTTCCAATGGTATGGATATAGCATCCTTGTGGCATTGTCGTCTTGGACATGTCAACAAGAAGCGCATAGCCCAACTCCAAAAGGATGGAGTGTTGGAGTCATTCGACCTTAGGGAAGATGACACATGCAAGTCTTGTTTACTTGGAAAAATGACCAAGTCACCCTTCACTAGTACATATGAAAGGGGTGAGGGTCTATTGGACCTCATACATACCGATGTATGTGGACCGTTTAGATCAACCACAAAGGATGGGAACCGCTTCTATGTGACTTTTACCGATGACTATAGTAGATATGGGTATATCTACTTAATCAAGCAAAAGTCAGAAACGTTTGAAAAGTTCAAAGAGTTCAAGAATGAAGTAGAGAATCAATTGGGCAGGAAAATTAAGATGCTTTGATCCGATCGAGGAGGAGAGTACCTAAGTCTTGAATTCCACGACTATCTCAAGGAGTGTGGAATAGTTTCACAATTGACGCCACCTAGGACACAACAGTTGAACGGTGTGGCAGAAAGGCGTAATCGAACCTTGTTAGACATGGTTCGCTTTATGATGAATCGTGCTTCACTATCTATCTCATTTTGGGGTATGCCTTAGAGACTACCGCCCATATCCTTATCCGAGTCCCTACTAAGAAGGTTTCCAAAACACCTCACGAGACGTGGACAGAGAAAGCTCCCTCGTTAGCACATATCAAGGTTTGGGGTTGCGAGGCTTTCATAAGACGAGATACTCACGACAAGCTCGAACCTTAAAGTGAGCGATGTATTTTCATCGGCTACCTGCAGAAATCCTTTGGATATCTCTTCTATAGACCGAAGGACAATGTAGTCTTCGTTGCGAGGAGAGGAGTTTTCCGAGAGTGAGAACTCATAAGCCAAGGAGACAGTGGGAGGCAAATCGAGCTTGAAGAGATTCAAGAGTCAATAGATGAAGGAACCTCTACCGCTGGCACTCAACCCGAGGAGGAAACTCTGGTTGAGCCTATTGACCAGTCCTTACCTCTTAGACGTTCCGAAAGAGTTAGAGTTCAACCCCAGTTTTATGGTTTTCATATTACTACTAAAGGGGATACGTATATTAGTGATGGTACACTAATAAATCTAGATGAAACTAATAGCTTTAAGGAAGCCATGGCAGGCCCGGAGTCTGAAAAATTGAAAGAGGCAATGGACAGCGAGATCCAGTCCATTTATGGCAACCAAGTTTGGAATTTGGTTCATAATGTGCCCGGACGTAAGACCGTTGGGTGCAAATGGATCTTCAAGATGAAGACCGACATGGATGGAAATGTACACACATATAAGGCGCGATTGGTTGCGAAGAGCTTTACTCAAACTCCCGGAGTTGACTATGATGAGACCTTCTCACCAGTTGCGAAGATAAATTCTATTTGAGTGATGCTAGCAATTGCCGCATTTCATGATTATGAGATTTGGCAAATGGATGTCAAAACCGCTTTCCTTAACGGGAAGTTGGCTGATGATGTTTACATGGCTCAGCCAGAGGGTTTCGTTGATCCGAAGCATCCAAATAGAGTGTGTAAGCATTAGAAGTCCATTTATGGACATATAGCAAGCGTCTCGTAGATGGAATCTTTGCTTCGATGAGAAAGTCAAAGAGTTTGGATTTGTACGAAGCGAAGATGAATCGTGTGTATATGTCAAAACCAGTGGGAGCATAGTTAGCTTTCTCATTTTATATGTCCACGACATACTGCTCATAGGAAATGACATCCTGACTTTGCAAGAAGTTAAGTCCTGGCTCGGGAAGTGCTTCGCTATGAAGGACCTCGGAGAAGCTTCCTATATTTTGGGAATAAGGATAGTGAGAGAGCGAAGTAAGAGACTGATAGGACTTAGTCAGAACACTTACTTATATAAAGTACTAAAACGTTTTAGTATGGAAAACTCAAAGAAGGGAGAATTACCGATACAAAGTAATGCCAAGTTGAGTAAGACTCAAAGTCCGAGTACCGAAGCTGAAATAGCAGAAATGAGCCGAGTACCATATGCTTCTGCAGTTGGCTCAATCATGTATGCTATGACTTGTAGTCGCCCTGATGTAGCCTTTGCTTTGAGCATGGTTAGTAGATATCAAGGAAACCCTGGCAGAGCCCATTGGATTGCAGTCAAGAAGATCCTTAAGTACCTTCGGAGGACGAAGAAATGGTTCTTAGTTCTCGGAGAGAGTGATGACTTGAAGGTACGAGGGTATAGTGACGCCAATTTTCAAACCGACAGAGACAACTACCGTTCACAGTCGGGTTCGGTCTTTACCCTTAATGGAGGAGCAGTGACTTAGAAGAGTTCCAAGCAGGAAACCGTAGTTGATTAAACGTGTGAATCAGAGTACATTGCAGCGAGCGAAGTGTCGAAGGAGGAAATATGGTTGAAGAACTTCATCGGTGATCTTGGAGATGTAACTACCATAAAGGAGCCCATGGAGATTTTCTGTGATAATGAAGGAGCGGTTGCCTTGACCAAGGAACCGAGGGATCATGGTAGATCTCGACATATCGACAGAAAATATCACTTTATTAGACATCGTGTAGAAGAAGGAAAACTCGTGGTGAAGAGGATATCATTAGAAGATAACCCAGCAGATCCGCTTACGAAGGGACTAAGTAGGGTTAGGCACTTGCAGCATGCTAGGAGTATTGAGCTGAAGGATGATATTTGTATAGATTAGATAGTATTAGAAACGTGTAATAGATAAATGTAATTAACATTTTGATGATTAAATAAAAGAGTATTATTTATGAGTGATGTTACTGTCTTATGTTAATCATTTAACTATTGTTTCACTTTGCATGTTTTCACTTCCAGAATAATTGAGTTTATTAAGAATAATCGAATTATTCAAATAGTCCACAATCATTAATATTTTGGAAGTAGGTATGAATGAAGATTGTCATGAATTGGTATGTAGATTGTCTAAATGGTATTAGACATAGCAAAAGGTTGCTGCAGCATTCATGAGTGCTTATGAACTAGTTTTGAGCATTGGAACAAACCCGCGCTTGCTGGAATCACCTTATGGAATATGATAAAAGGGTGATTGTAGGATGATAATATCATATGTTCTTAAAACCTAGATATATGGTTTGTTATTTGTTAATTGGTTGTACATTGATAATGCGAAACCGCATCAGTAACTTCATGTTATAAAACGCATTGTTGTGTATAGTTGGTTAATGAATAAGTAAATGCATATAAGTCGATGTTTATCTGTTACTTTTATCCTAAGAGGCTAAAAGCAATATCTCGGCCGCTCGATGATTTGATTTGACTTAGGTGCCAGGCCCGGTCAGAACTGAATTGATGTGTTCGATTAAGTTCTATGTAGAATAAATATGAGATCCAGAAACCAAATGCTAGACAAATTGGTTCCATAGAAATGTCTGCATGATATCTGAACAGAGGACTATATGATCCCTTATCTAAAGGACAAGATTGATTAGATCAGAGTTTGACAACGTCTTTGAGAGCTACGATTGCTAATCGGAATATACTTGTATATATAGTACTAGACTTATCCAAGTGGGAGACTGTTGGAATAGTGTCTAAGGCTGCAACTATATTAGGCAAGTATTTGACCTGGTTGTGCATGGTCCTTTTGGGTTGCCTTCACCATAGCAACTTGACAGGATGATTTATAATGAGAGAAGGAATATCATTAATATATTATAAGAATAATATAAGGAATAATAATATTATTGTTTGATTAATATAAGTCATAAATTAATTAGGAATTAATTTGGTGACTTAAAGAGATTAATTGAAAAAAGGGGCATAAACTGTCAAATGTATGATAGTTATACTTTGGGCTATAAAACCCTTATGGATAAAGGGGGCCGGTTTTAAGGACTTTGGATAGGCCTTCAAATCATCCAAAGGCTTATCTATTAGGGTATTGGATTGCTTAGGGCCTAAGTTATCCAATTAGGGTTTAAGGGTGAAACCCTAAGAGCCTCACTAGTATAAATAGACCCTAGGGGTCAAGAGAAATCGGCACTTGTGCTTTAGAAAGAAACCCTGGCCGATTTTGATCCCCTGTCCTCTCTCTTAAATCATCCTCTTCCTAGTTGGTGTTTGTAAGCCATTAGAGGAGTGACAATTGTGACTTTAAAACTCCAAGGACAAGAAGATCAAGCAAGTGATTCAAGGTAAACTTCTAACTCTGATTTCATATTGTTATTATACTCTATTAGCCACTAGAAGTCTTGGATTCAATGTATGTTCAATTAGAGAAACCTAGATCCAAGCATTAGGGTTTTTGTATGTGCACATAGGAATGTTCATATGGCCAAAACCCATCACTATCATATGTATCCAACCTCGCAGATAAGACATTTCCTTTGGTCGGTTGGGTCAGCCCCCAAATAAATCTCTCTATCTTCTTACTCTCCGGGGTAACAAATCCCGGACAGAGCAGCGCTAGGTCATCAAATCTTGAGGTGTATGCGGCAATATCGAAACCCTTCATCTTCAGGTTCCAGAGCTCGTGCTGTAACTTTTGTATTTCGCCCCGAGGTTAGTACTCAGCTAGAAGAAGTTCTTTCATGGTTTCCCATCCCATAGCATTGGCTATAGGTAGGTTCAAGGATTTGACTCGGCCGTTCCACCAAGTCAGTGCCTTATCGATAAAGGTGCAGGCGGCAAACTTTACTTTGTCGGATTCCGAACAGGCACAGATTTCAAAGATAGATTCGATGTTCTCGAAGCATCAGGTGAGGGAAATGACACCTCCAGTGCCATCAAAGGATGTGGGTTTTGCGTTCATGAAATCTTTATAAGAACCCTCCTTTCGGTGTCCCTGGCTACCTTCCTGGTTTTGTGGCTGGGGACCACCTCCTGAACTACCGGGGTTCATTTGTGACATGGCGGTTGTCACTGCGGCAGTAACAGCTGCTTGAAGTGTTACAAGATCAATTTAAGGAGGAGGTGGTGGCAGAGGGTAGTTGGTCTTTGTGTTGGGTATCTTTCTTGGAGGCATCTTGATCTAATAAGATCAGGAAATAGAGGATGATAAGTCCTCCGCATTGAATCAAGAGATATGACAGTTATATATATTCCGTATAAGCGATAAAGCAGGAAAGAGTTATCAAAATAGACAATTTGTCACTAGAGGAATGTTCAAGGAGTACCGTCTGAAAGAGGATTTCTACAACGGATTGACTTGAGAAATACTCTCATAGTATTTCATGATTAGCTACGACCATGCTTCGATGTTTGGGGTATTAAGGTAAGTTTTAGGCATGCTGAACACCAGAGTCACTCCCAAGCACATGTTGGCCGTCTCTCGAATGAATATAGTTGGCCAAGTTATATTGGTCCTAGACACGACTACGTAACTGCCCAGGTTTAACCACGGCATACAAAACCAATTTACTTATGTTTTGTTCTACTTGTAGTTACGGATTTCGACGGTTAGGTATACTTGTATACTTTTGAAAATACTTATATTTTAAAGTATACTTTTAGTTCAGAGCACTTAGGCCCCTTAGTGTTTATAGTTTTATACCATGTAAGGTTTTGGTATACTTTATTCACTATAAACAAGGGCTCTGATAACAATCTGTCACACCCCGAAACCCAAGGCGGAAACATTTCTAGGGCGGACTCCACGTTGAGTATCAAATCCAATGTACATAGTAAGCAAAGTAAACAACCATTACATTACATATCAAAATTTACATTTATTTAAAAGTAAAGTTGTACAAGTGTTATACATAAGTATATATGAACAAATTTTAGATGTGTCTTCTACGTACTCCGTCTTTGCCAAAAGGATCATCGGGTACCTGTCTAATGCTGTGACAACCCTAAATTTCCATTTTGAACAAACCATATCAAGCCAATAGAAGTAGAACAGTTACAGTGAAAATTCAGACTTCGAGTATAAGTTTGGCAGTTTTCAGGATTTACACTCAAGGAGATATTAGGAGAGTGGATGCACTAGGGTTTTGTGCAACACTGTCATTCCAATACTCTAGGATATTAGAGTTCATTCCGGGAATAAAAATATTTTCTGCCAAAAATATCTTAGGACTATAAATAGAATTCTGAACCAAATTCATTCATTATTCGCATTTCCAAGTAGAGAAAAGCCAAATTCTCTCTCACGGATCTTCGGGTTTTTATCACAAATTGTGAGTACTTTGATCTAGTTATGTTATATAGCTTAGATTGTGTTTAGAAACATCAAATTCGGACCAAAAACCCAAGATTTGGGAGTTTACCGCCCAAGAACACTCGGAGAGTAAACTCCATTTTAAGGGCCAAGAGTGTCCCAATGACCCCCAAAGCTTTAGAACTCAAACTAGAAGCCTTCATTACAATGTCTAGTCCTCAAAACAATTAAGAATCAATGATGAAAGTGAGTTCATGGCCAAGGAGATTCTTGGGCCGTGAACTCCATGTTTGGGTGTCAAAATGCCTTGAAAATCTTCCTTAAGCCAATAGACAAATTAGGACAAGTACCGTAGTGTGTTTGGAGCAAGAAAACACCATTAAAACACCAAAAAAAGGGTGTTCATGGCCCAAGATGTTCCAGGGCCATGAACTCCAATAAATGGTGCCAAATGGTGCCATAAATCCTCCTAAAGCCTTGGACAATTGCCTTAATGCATTCCTTGACAATTTAGGGACTTGAAAACACCATAAACCTTACCCCAAGGGAGATTACGGCCGTAATCTCCATGGGATATGGTCCCAGGGCCTTGAACTCCTCAAAGGAGTTAATAAGAATCCCAAACACTTGTTTAAGCCTTGGAACAATTCACCACTAGAGTTGGATTAAAGTTAGGCTTCATTTGGTGACCTTAAAGAGAGTTTACGGCCAGGAGTTTACTCCCCTGGGCCGTAAACCCCAAATCATATGGTCATTTGACCATAAACTCCCACTAGAGGTCTTGCACTCTTTTGTTGCAACCCATTTGCCTCCTAGCAATTGACCAAAAGTGTTTTCCTCGCATTAAAATGCTTATACTTGTATAATTAGTGTTTTAACCACTAATTATTTATATACATATGTCTTCATATGTAATTAGGATCATTGTGTGTGTCTAAAGTCTTCACTTGACACCAAGCACTTGTACGATCCTTCCTTACGATAACAGTCCGTTCAAATCCAGTCACTTACTGCAGGTGAGTTCATACCCCTTAATCAATGTTTTAATAGTTTTTAAATGTTTTATGGGGGGATACAAGTAGAATTATGCTAATTATTATATCAATCACATGTGATTAATAAGTAGCATTCAAATGATTGGCTACTCATTAGCCGTTTTACCAAACAGTTTCCTTCAAATATTTTTCATAAACACTTTATGTGTTTTAAACTCTTTATTACACTGTACATTTTACTCTGTATATAACATTTCAAACTTATTTACAATTGTGTTTCAAACAAATGCTTCTTTATACTAAACTATTTTATTAAACCCATGCCTTCAAACTGTTTTATAGATTGACATCAACTCAATCTTTTCTTAAGATAATAATTGTGTTCAAATGTTTTACAAAACTTATTTATGCTTTTATATTATAAATTGCATGCCTCTATATGTATAGTTATATAAAAAATGCTTAAAAGACTTAGGAAGGCTATCCACCCTATTTCTTTTTCGCGCTTGAGATGTGGTCTGGTGGGATATCGGGTACTCGTCCGAAGGTCATTTAAGTATTAGTTATATTACATATGTACATATATAGTCATAAAGGCCCTTCCGGTTCATCCCTTGCCCTTGGGTAGCAAGGGTATACATCCATGTCCATACGTACCAGTTAGATTACTAGTAAACTACCATATGGGTAGTTTAGGAAGATACTAGAACTATTACTAGAACGCAATATCATACAATGAGTCAGTTCATTCATGAGTCAATACTTTCTAGAACATTACAGTACATTACTATACTTGCTAGGTAGAGAGCACGTACATTACAGCTAGAACAGTTCATTACATTACATATATATAAATACGTTAATTATTGTGATACACTGTATCGGAGCATGCCTTAAATGTCATGGCCCGAGTTGTAGCCAAAATTCTCTTGGAGGGAGAGCGTGAGTTTGCGTATGGATCTATACTAGATTGACTATCCTACACCTTGCTGTTAGCTACAGTCGGACCTACAGGTCTGCGGGTGCCAAACGTCATTCCATTTTATGACCATTCATATGTCATTGTTACCAGTCAATAGTATGGTGAAATTAATCACATGATGCCTTAATATAAATCCGGTTTAAGGTAGTTAGTACAGCAGTAGTTCCTATAATACAACACTACAGTACTACATTTATTTTCCCTTTACATATATTTAGTGATCTTTTCACTTAAACATTTAATGTAAAACTATATTTTGATAATGATAGTTACACTTGGGAAAATTACACGCTTTTACAAGAAACGAACATTTAGAACAGTTAAGTCTTGGTAGAAGACTACATTGACAACAGTAAAGTCTTGGTAGAAGACACATTTATATAAACGTAGGAATCATACGGATTTCTAGGGTTTTCAAATGTTTACAGTTGTTTCACAAATATTTTTATACTTACAACTCATTTACATTTTCTATACTTACAGTTCATTTACATTTTCCATACTTACAGTTCATAAACTTACAAATTCTTACATACAAATTAAGACACTAAAATACTTATGATCTCACCAGCTTCAAAGCTGATACTCGCTTTCAAAATTACTTGTATCCTCAGGTCATCATAGACAGGTATCGATGCAAGGAGAAAGCAAGATGGAGCTTGTTCAAAACTCATCTTTCATTTTGATTTATGCTTTAGTGTTTATCAAAATTTGACAGAACAATTGTATAATAATTATATTATTAATGCAATGGATGATGTTGTTGTTTGTTTACAACTTTTCATTGTTGTGATACTGTACATGACATCCTCCGTCCCAGAACGTTTGCACCGTTCTTGGTTTTGGGGTGTGACAAATGCAGACCTGAGAATACAAGCAATTTGCAAATCAGCATAAAGCTGGTGAGTTCATAAGCGGTTTTGTTTTCTGAAAATGTACAAGTTTCCTTTCGGTTTCTGAAAAAGTTACGAACCCAAGAAAATCCCATATTTTCTTATATGTAAAGTTTAGTTATCTGTTTTGTTACACGATTCTGGTTTTGTATAATTGTTATCCCAGGAAAATTCCATATTTTCCTAAAAGTTGATTACCGATCCAAAATGTAGTGTAAAAGATGTATACTGAGAACCTGGTTATCCTTGTAGAGTATATGTTAGTTTACCAATCCGAAATGTAATGTAAAAGATGTATACTGTAATGTATTAGTTTTAACTCATATATAAAACTAATAACTACAAAGTAAACTAGTTACTGAATCCATTATTACTAAATAGTAAATCTCTGTTATCCAAATTGAGAGTTCTATAACCATACGATAGACTAGATATGGCAATAAGTAGTCCATCGCACTTTATTACTTTTGTCACCCTTGAACCTTTCAGTTCGGCTGTAGCTAGCAGACAGGTGCGGGGTAGTTAGCCTCGTATAGATCTATAAACTCAAGTCACGTTCCCTATCTAAGAGATTCTGGTTATAGTGGTGGTCCTCCACTCGCGTATCTCTGTGGAGTGTTCTCCGAGGACGTGTCTCCAAGTTGTACAAGTGTTATACATAAGTATATATGAACAAATTTTAGACGTGTCTTCTACGTACTCCATCTTCGCCAAAAGGATCATCGGGTACGTGTCTAACATGGACCTGAGAATACAAGCAATTTGAAAATCAGCATAAAGTTGGTGAGTTCATAAGCGATTTTGTTTTCTGAAAATGTAAAAGTTTCCTTTCGATTTCTGAAAAAGTTACGAACCCAAGAAAATCCCATATTTTCTTATATGTAAAGTTTAGTTATTTGTTGTTACACGATTCTGGTTATGTATAATTGTTATCGCAGGAAAATTCCATATTTTCCTAAAAGTTGATTACCGATCCAAAATGTAGTGTAAAAGATGTATACTGAGAACCTGGTTATCCTTGTAAAGTATACGTTAGTTTACCAATCCGAAATGTAATGTAAAAGATGTATACTGAAATATATTAGTTTTAACACATATATAAAATTAATAACTACAAAGTAAACTAGTTACTGAATCCATTATTACTAAATAGTAAATCTCTGTTATCGAAATTGAGAGTTCTATAGCCATACGATAGACTAGATATGGCAATAAGTAGTCCAGCACACTTTATGACTTTCGTCACCCTTGAACCTTTCGGTTCGGCTGTAACTAGCAGCCAGGTGCGGGGTAGTCAGCCCCGTATAGATCTATAAGCTCAAGTCACATTCCCTATCTAAGAGATTCTAGTTATAGTGGCGGTCCTCCACTCGCATATCTCTGTGGAGTGTTCTCCAAGGACGTGTCTCCAATTTATAGGAATAACAAATTTAGTAGTAATAATACAGAAAGATCAAATGACGATCCCCCACTCGCATATCTCTGTGGAGTGTTACAGAGGACAAAACAATGTACTAAGTTTCATGTTCAAAGTTCAAATGTTATGCTTTTAACTATTATAATGTGGAAACCATTTGTGAAAAATATAAAGTACAACATTTTATAATGTTTTTCGCAAATAATATGATAATGTGATCTGCAAGTTCAAACGGTTATCTGTTATGATTGTCAACGTTAAAAGCATATGAAATATGAAACAAAACACATGTAAAACAACTTTTTGAGTACAAGTGTTCCATGTACTTTGCTTCTATTCTCCCCCTGAAAACAGTGAAAAACATTGAAAAAGGGTAGGGGTATGAACTCACCAGACGAGAAAACATGACGGTTTGGATGCTAAGGATCGGTTTGAGGCTTCATAACGCGCAAGGTTCCTACGTAATATGAAATGATATCCAAATGTATCTAATTAGACTTTAAATCACTAATTAGATATGATTATACACTCCAATACGAGAAAACCCTTCAAATCAAGTGTTTGGAGTGACCCGAGTGACATCTACGGATGTATAGGGCTTTGGATAATGTGTTTACTCTTCAAGAGTAAACTCCTTATGGAGTTTTCGGCCCTAAGAACAACTCCACATGAGTTCATGTCCGTGAACTCTTGGATGAGGGGTTTTATGATGCTAAATGGTGAAATAACACTTGGGGAAGGTTGCTATGATTTAATCTAAGGCGTAGGAATGGATTAAATCAACAAATGGACCATTTATTGGAGTTTACGGTTGTAAACTCTCCCACACACAATCCTTTGATGTTTTGGTGGTCCTAGGTCCTTACAAGAGTTTCTAGTTAATTCTACAAACCATGGAATGAGTTTAAGGCACCATTTGACCTTGATTTAGGAGTTTACGGCCTATGAACCCATTCTTGGGGGGTTTACATCCGTGAACTCCCAAAGGGAAGGTTTTCATCATGTTTAAGGCCCCTAAATCGATTGTGATTGGTTCTAGACTTTAATCCAAGGCTATTGGTGTGTTTAAGTGGCATTTAAACACTTGAAATTGAGTTTACTACCCATGAATATGAGTTTACGGCCCAAGCATGTTCTTGGGCAATAAACTCAAGTTTACTCCCCAAAATTTAAGTTTAAGGTGTTCTAAGTCCGTTCCATTAAGCCATCTAGCCATATCTAAGTTCCAAAGGTCAATTGGAAGGATTTTGAGGTTCTAAAACCCAACTTATATGTGTTCACGGCCGAAGAGCATTCCAGGGCCGTAAACACATGTTTATGGTCCTAAATCATAGATTGAACACGGATTTAGAAGCTAGAAAGGTTGTACAAAAAGTTAGGAAGGTTACCTTGATGAAATGGAGCTTTAATTTGATGATTTTGGACCTTAAGTTTGTATTGAGGAGAGAGGTTAGAGAGAGAGTAGTGAGAGAGTGAAAAAGCTTCAAAATGAAGTCTTTTGGGCTTTAAATATGTTCTAAGTTCGCAACATGGTGGAATTCTACCCGATACCGACGTTAGACGTGGCTTTTGGTCGCACCCGATTAAGTTGCTGTAACCTGATATGGTCGCTCTAAAAATTTTTCGGTTACTAGTATGGGGTGATAATATGAGTTCTCAAATTTAGAACTTAATTTAATAACGTAACGGAAACGAATTTGAAAATGACGAGTTTATTAACGGAACGAGTTACAATAACGGAAAGAATTTCGGGTTATCACACGATTACTCATAGTCTTGGGAAGTCTCCATCCTGAAGTTCATATTAGAATTCATACTTGGTTCATCAATCACAGTCTCGTGTATACAAGTCGTATGTAAGTAAGATTGACAAGGTAGTCGAATAAATGATTCTTCCTTAAGCTCACATCCCAACGAGGAAAAGAAGTTAAAGTGGAATCATCAATTCTAAACCTTTAGAACCTTGATTATATACCACCCTTGTGTATACATTCTTCAGCGATAGATTAACTGTACGGGTCTTTGGATTGAACTTGACGTACTGTACGAGTGATACTCTGTGGAGGTTTGATGTGGTTTCTTCGGAAGGAATACGAAACATAAGGTACTCTATGCATGAGTACCTCGGAGTTCTGGAATGACCGATTTGCTAGAAAGGTGATTTCGGAGAAAGAGATTTAGGCATGAAACTGCTATTTTGAGGATTGAATTGACTCAAGTTGTATGATAATATCGAATTCACTTGGAAATAAAGACATTAGACTTGATCATAAAGGCGTTACAGCCAAAACCCAATAGTGCAACTTTTAATAGAGTTACAGTACTATAGATTTACTACAAGACTATTTCTGCGAACTAGGTATCCTACAAAAGACAAGTATACACAGCACGAGGGTCCCTTAACTAAAAAGATCTCGCAAAAAATAAGACTCGAGTTGCACTAGTTTTAAACAATTTACGAGTCTGTTACAATGATCGCCTTAGATACTTTAACGTGGGCCCGGAGTAGTTTCTCCTGTGGTGGTGATCCTTAGTATCTTCCCGTCTACGCCGAACTTCTTTGTTATTGGGCAATGCTTTTTGAAGTGTCATATCTCGCCATATTGGTGAGATATCTGGCTTGTACTAGCATTGGTGGTGGAAGTGAGGTGTCGAGTCATGGTTATGTGGACACGGGTGTTTTCCTTGTTCATCCACTTTGAAAATTTCCTTTTATAGGGTCCGGTTTTACTAACACCATTGTGTGCAAGGCTGGTCCTGATGTCAGGGACTTGAGAAATGGATCGTGTCTGTGTTGAAATGGCAGGAGTTGCCACTTCTTGCTATTGCATGGAAGTCTTTGGGATCGCTTGCGCTCCTTTCGCGCTTGGCGATTTTGTTTCTTCTTCTCTGTTTTACAGCTTTGCAAATCCGTGACTGTTGTCATTTGTTGGCTTCTCGATCGGTATAACAATCGGAATTGTCAACTCCTTTTCCAGTCTTGTTTGCGTTGCCAGGGTTGAGGTGTGCAAGGAAAGTTGTTAGGGCAGCTGTTACTGCGGCTTGAATCTAGCGGCATCGATATGGAGGATAGGGGTTTCATTGTTCGGCTGACTATTTCTGGATGGCGACATGATTCTGTTATACGGAAAGAAAAGGAGTTCATGAGCGATTATGGTTATACCTAGATGTATTTCGATCGTTCATGTAAGGAGTAGAAGTAAGTTCTCGAGGGTTTGACCTACATCCCTATGATGTAGTTCTTGTACAGAGTAAAAGTAAGTTCATAGAATGGTCACAAGACGTTTGTCGTTCAAACCCGGGGTATTATTGGTTGGCAAATAATATGATCCAACCCTTGAAAGAGGATTGGGAATGATCCCGGAGCTAAATTACCAAAGTCCAATAACTTGACTAGAGTTAGTTTCAGATAGGCTCCAACTATAGTAAGATGAAAGTATTGGAACAAAGAGTGACACTGAAGTTAGCCGACTTCCAATATCGATATACATGACGTAATAAGTTTGGGAAAATTTTGACCTTGTAGAAGGTCTTACATCATATACTGAGTAGAAAAGTTTTGGCGGCATAAAGGCCTAACTAAAAGTAGTTACAGTACAAGCTAGTTACATAGAAACATGCCACATAGGACATAGACAGGAAGACGATTCCTTAAAACAAAGAAGGAAGGTAAAGCATCTCCTATTGGTGACGGTCACCCCTATGGTGAACCCTTAGTTCAGCTAGTTGACGTTCCATATCAAGTAGGTGTCTTTCGTACACCCTCTGGCGTATTCGGAGCTCTATGACTTCGGCTCGTGTTTCATCTAGTGCTTGTAGCAGGGTCTCATGGTCTTTCTCAGATCTCTCATGAGTGTGTTCAAGGTGATTGGTGCGAATGGTATGCATTCTTGCATTGGCATCAACCTCTGCGATACGATGGAGAGCTGTCATGCCCTGAATGTCGTTTCGGGCAAATCTACGGACTAGAATTGGAAGAATTCTGTCTGCTGAGCTTCCTTCGCTTATGTTGTAGAAGCTTTGGTCTCCATTAAACGGAATAGGCTGATATTGCTCTTCGCCTCATGTTTGCAAGCATTCTACCCAAGGAGGCGTCGGGCCATGAAAACCAGGATAAGGGTTAGGAATTGGAATGGGAGCTACCGGGGGTAGGTTCTCAACTTTGGGTTTGGAGTTAGCATTATCCGAAAGGTCTTCAGCATGGTCATCATTCAAGGGGATTGGATGACCATCCTCTGGTTCTCCTCCAAACCATCCAACATTGCCTTCGTTCGGAAGCTACAGGTCGTCGTGGGGATGGAGTCCAGCCATGTTATCTACGCGAGAATTAGGGTAAGGAATTAATTATTAGACGAACTAAATAGATAATTATAAGATAATCTTCATTAGTTACATCACTATTTGTAAAGTGCATACCAATTATATGTAATCAAAACAGGATAGGGCTTCGAATAAGTGACCTTAACTCCAAATTCACAAGGAACAGGGGTAAAGCAAAAATTCACAGATTCTAAGTCTACGTGATCCTAGTTACATATAACCTTAGTGTATCCACTTAGCAACTATTGACCTAGTAATGAAGATCTTTTTAGTTCTCAAGTAAGTAATTATAGTAACACAAAATACTCCTATAGTATCTTAGACTTATGTTCTGTTCTAGAGTTCTCATTGTGGTAGTGTTGGTAAGTTTTTAGAATTGTTGCCACATCACAACCATTCTTGGAATGTACTAATCACTCCTTGGACCATCATAGTTGATCAGGCTATGCCACTCCCAAGACTGACCATACATCCCCGAGATTACTTGTCATATTCAACAATTGTAATACTTTTTTTCTTTTCGTTGTGACACGGATTTTAGTATAAACTCTTGGTTAGAGTATTTTTAATCCCATTGTATTTATAGTTAGTATATCTTTTATGGCTTGATATACTTAATTCACTATAAACAATGGTCTGATACCAATCTGTCGCACCCCAAAACCGAGAACAACGGAAACGTTATGGGGCGAAGGACGTCATGTAATGCATCACAACAATGCAAAGTAGTAGACAAGCAACAACATCATCCATTGCATTAATAGTATAATTTTAATTACAAGTGTGTTCTTTCATAGAAATAAACAACATAATGAATATTCAAAGATAAAAGACGAGTCTTGACTGCTCCGTCTTCACAAAACCTGGTCGTCATACCTGTCTATTTGTGACCTGAGAATACAAGTCATTTTGAAAGCGAGTATCAGCAATAAAGCTGGTGAATTCATAAGTATTAATGTGTCTTTGATGTGTAAAACTGTAAGTAAAAGACTTGTAAAATGTTTGAATAAAAGTTTGTATAAGTATGAACACCCTAGAAAATCCCATATTTCCTACTAGTATAAAACGTAGTCTTCTACGAAGACTCAACTGTTTTGAAAGTAGTCTTCTACTAAGAGCCGACTGTTTTGGAAAGTAGTCTTCTACCAAGACCAGACTGTTTTCCAAGTACGCATCATTGTAAAAATGATGGGTTTCCCCTGTATAACTATTATTATAAAAGTATAGTCTACCTCATCGTTTAAGTGAATGTGTCACAAAATAAAGGTAATAAGGAAAATAGTGTATTTATATCTAATATAATCTACCTCATCGTTTATATGAATGCGTCACAAAGTAAAGGTAATTAAGGGAAATAATATAATAACTAAAATTCTATCGTTTTGTACTAGGATATTCACGGCGTGGAAACTCGCCGAAGAGTACAACCGTAGTCACTCGTCGATGTGCATTCTCCTTACTGTAGCTAACAGCCTTGGGTGTAGAATGGTAAGTCCCATACATATGTAATAGTATCTATGCAATAGTATCTATGTAAATGTATCTCTGTAATTGTCTCTCTTGTAATTGTATCTCTTGTAATTGTATCTAATAGTAACTCTTCATATAGTATGTAATATATTAGTACTTCTGTAATTGTATCTCTTCATATAGTATCTAATCTTGTGCGATTCCCTGTACTTGGAATAGTAACTAGTATCTCCTAACTATACTTATTATAGTTACTAGATATGTACGTGTATAACCAAAAGTATGCCTTTGCTACCCAAAGGTACTGAACTAACTGATGGAACTTTTATGTCTATATATGTATACATGATATATAACTAATATTTAGATGACATTCAGACGAATAACCGATGCCCTAAGGCCACATCCCAACGAGGAAAAGGAAATAAAGCGAGCTAGCCCTCCTAAGTCCTTTAAGCATTACTTATATAACTATACATATATGGGCATGCATTTGACAATATAAAAGTATAAAAGAAGTTTTTTAAAACCTTTGAAAAGTTTAATAACTAAGAATTGATGACTTGATGTCAGTTTGTAAAATGATTTGAAAGCAGTTTGTTTGATAAGAACAGTTTTAAGTATAAGAAAACCTTTGTTTGAAACACAATTGTAATAGAGTTTGAAAGGAAACATACTATATCTAAGCCAGTTTGATAAAGAGTTTTAACATGTAAAAACGATTGAGAAAGTCATTTGAGGTAATATGTTTGGTAAAACAGCTAAATGTGTAGTAAATCCATTTGTATGCTAGTTATAAATCACATGTGATTGATGTACTAACTAGCATAATTCAAGTTGTATTCCCCCCATAAACGCATTTATAAACATTTAAAAACATTTAAAAGGTTATTTAAGGGGTATGAACTCACCTGCAGTGAGTGGATCGTATGGAAGTGTCGGACAAGTGCTTGGTGTCAAGTGAAGACTTTAAACACACACAATGATCCTAATAACATATAAACACATATGTATATATACAATTAGTTATTATAACACTAATTAGGCAAGTATAAACATCCTAATGCGTGGAAAACACTTTAGTCAAAGTGCTTGGAGGCCATTGGGTTGCAATAAAGGATTGCAAGGCATTTTAAGTCAGTTTATGGTCAATGGACCATACTTAATGGAGTTTACAGCCAAGGGAAGTTTAGTCCTGGTCGTAAACTCTCTAATGGGTCTCCATTTGAGGCTTAAAGGCAAGCCGTTTTAAGTGGTTAAGTGTTTCATGGCTAAACAAGAGGTAAGTGAGTCTAAGGTCCAAGAATTGGCCTTATGATCAGTTTCCGGCCTGGGAACCACTTCCCCTTGAGTTTACGGCCGTAAACTCATGGTATGAAGTACCATTTCGTTCCTTGAAGTCCCTAGTTTAATGGGGTATGGTTCTAAACTAAGTTCCAAGGCTTGGTAAGGGACTAGGGTACAATATGCCCCACTTATAGGGGTTTACGGCCCAAGAACATGTCTTGGCCGTAAACTCCTTTAATCTTGTGTTTTTTTGTGACTTCTAAGCTCTAAACATGTTAAACCTAATGTACACTGAGTTACAGCAAGAGTACTTACGATCTAAGAGCATGAATGGTTGGTTTTGGCCACGAACACTAGTGTGTGTTCTTGGTGTTCTTGGTGAACTTGAAGATCTACGAAATGGAATGATTCCACGGATGAAATCATGTAAGATCACTAGATCATGTAAGATATCAACTAGTTAGGGCAAGAAACTTAGGATTTCTGAAGATCGGGGACGAAGATCGGGATGATAATTGAGAGAAAACTAAAGTTCTTGGGCTTGAAATGTGATAAATGGCTAGAAATGATCAAGACTAACTTATATGGGTGGGAGTTCACGACCCTCTTGAGTTAACGGCTGTAAACTCCATGTTTACGGCTGTAGACTCCATCTTATGGAGTTTAGGGCATGAATTTTGTGCTGAGGCTTTAGCAGTTACCTTCTAACACTTATTCCTTAAGTGTACAAGGCTCGGAATGCTCAAACAGCCTCTAAATTATGCTAAATGATAGTAGGAATGAGTTTGACTATTAATGAAATGTTTGAGTGTACAGGATACAAAATTTCGGGTTGTCACACACAATCGATATTGAAACATGCCATTGAAAAGTTCAATGAATCGTAAAAGATCTAGGAGTTTCAAATCCAATTAAAACCTAATAAATTTATTTTGTTTTTCATGGTGGAAATTGGTGAATCGACATTTGCCTACCTTCAAATATTTTATAGCTTGGATTACGGCATCCCTCTTCCAAGTTATAAAATATTGTGTTGGGTCCTAGCCTTATTATTTCATATTAGGTGTTATATTAAGGACTTAAATCAACTAACTTGAATATCTCCCATAGTAGATGTCTGGTTCAGACAACTATGAGCTTCCCAAATCTCATGGAAATCATACTCCTTTTCCTCCACCTCTTCTAATTATTCTCCCTAACCCACAAGTTCAAGTCCACTCAAGCCCTATTGGCAAGCAAGGTCTATGTGTGCTCACATCTTGGAGATGAAGTCACATATTTACAAGACGGGAGAGTTAGCTGTCAAAGTTTTGTGGAAGTTGGATGTTCAATCAGTTCCTAAGTTACATAGTGAGTTCTGTAAGGACTACTATGTAATAGACTATGGCATGACCCTTAATGATCTTATCTATTTGCTTGGTGTTGCTGAATCAACAATGACTTGGAGCTCTGGTAAAGCAAATTTGATTAGTAGATTAACTTCCCAAACTACCATGAACATTGACAATGGTGACATTGGAAATCCGAGAAAGCTTTCTCTTCCCAATGGAAAGGGATCGACCAGAGTAAACTCGGTTGACCAAATGGTGAAGAGAAAGGTTAAATCTGAGATTGTCCCATTTACCATTCCCAAAGGGTCCATATGTTTTTATCGCCAAAGGAAGGGGCATTGGTTGTGAAGCTTCCCTAACTACCTGAAAGATCTGAGAGAAGGTCAAGTCAATAAGTTTGAATCTGCTTCACGTAAGTCCATTATCTAAGTCTCCTAAGTACCTATTTGAAGATTCAAATTATATTTTGACGTATGACAGGATCAAGCAAAGGGAGGGAAACTTATAGGAAGAGTATGCTGAATCTGATTGCGAAGTTGGATTTCAATCGCATGGTTCGAAGATCGGATTCTTTAGCTACTACTTACGAGTTATGATAGATTGCTAGGAAATATGTAATATCATAGTTTCCATTTAAATTTGCATTGTAAGGAAAATATTTTCCACATTTTATAAATAAATATAATTTTGTTTTACTTTATTTTATATCTCCTTGCAATGACATTTATGGAAAATTGATGTTTGTATGTTTTTAGCAATATTGGAAATATAAATTTGATTCTTTCATTTGTGGTAATGTCTAAATTTACCAAATAAGGAAAGATTCTCATCACCCAAGTTTTCAATTGGAACAAAACTTGGAATCATGCAAGCTGTATAGTATGATGAATGAGAATTTTTCATCTTTGGAAAAATTAAGACTAGTTCCTTGTTCACATGTATATGTGAGTCAAGTGAAGGACTAAGGGATCAAGTACACATTCGTGTGTACTGGTCAAGTCCACCACAAAATATCGATAAGACCATACTTCATGATTTACTAAAGGTTAGTAAATATGGTTATACTTAAGTACAATTCTGAAACATTGGAAAAGTTTTGATGTATGACATAATGAATGGGAAGAATCAAATTAGGCAGAAAATAAAAGTTTCTCTAATCTGAAAAGATGGGAGAGTACTTTAGTATCATGTTTTGTGATCATCTTATTGATTAAGAAACCGTATCACAATTGGTCCTCTAAGGACATCTTAGTGCATGCTTATTACTAAGAAGAGGAGTCATGAATTGTTGAAATGGTTAAAT
The DNA here is from genome assembly GCF_002870075.4 of Lactuca sativa. Classification (NCBI taxonomy): domain Eukaryota; kingdom Viridiplantae; phylum Streptophyta; class Magnoliopsida; order Asterales; family Asteraceae; genus Lactuca; species Lactuca sativa. Next base: position 103,039,466 of record NC_056623.2, on the reverse strand, counting down.
CAATAAGGTGAGTCATACTTCGTTCCAAAACAAGTCTTAGAGTCATACTCCAAGATTGTAATTTGAGTGACACATCTTAAAGAAGCTTTATTAATACTTGTCAAATGTATGAGTAAAATGTGTCCTACTCTTGTACATTTGAAATTGGTAAGTTGATGTTTTGGATAAAACAAATACCAAATTAGGTCAATTGTGTGAAGTGTTTGTCTTAATAAGAATATGCATTAACTTTTGAATATTTGTTTGTTAAAGAATGGGTCTTGACAAGAGAGTCTTATATGTCAAGAGGACAGTGGGAGTCTAAAAGATCCTAAAAGAATTTCAAGATCTAATCAAGAATAAAAACTTGTAGTTTCTCACTAGCTCACGAGTTGAGGTTTATAACCTATCATGTTGACATATTCCTATTTATGTGCCGATTCCAGCTAAAGTTGGCTTTGCATATGAGTTCTGAGAGTTCTCAATTGGTTGCATAACAACTTGGAGGCAATGGCAGGACCTTGTGCTGCTAGGTGGCTAGAAGTTAAGAATACACAAGTTCAGTCCATATAAGTTTGGATTTGTCATTAAACGTGTCTTGTGATTGTGGTTTTGAAATATTCACATGGATAGGAACACATACACCATACAATCTAAGTGTCATAAGGTTTCTCTCTAATTCATGAAAATGAGGGTGAGGAAACACTTTCACTAAGTGGTTTTAAGTATATATCAATTGTGATATTTGCGTTCTCAAAGTCGTTAGTGGAGCGTGTGTGGTTAACTGGCACATTAACATGGACTTGTGAGGAATGGCACAGGTCTAAAAAAATGAGACTATGATTACGACATCCCTTTTCATAATTCTGAAATTGTTTAGACACACATGTGTGATATCTAAGGAAAGGTGTATGTTTTTTATAAGGTTTTTATCAAAGGATCTCGTATCAGAAATCTGAACTTTCGTACGAAATTCAATAAAGTATTGATTTCTAGAAGTCTAGCTGATTTCTAAGTACATGTCAAAGCTAGTGAGAGCAAAAGTGTTATGTTGATAATTCTCCTGTTATTGGGAGCATGATCATTATGATAAGTGTTGCAAGTTAGCAATGTTAATTATAGAAAACAAAAGTTTCAATTGGGAAAAGTTGTTTTCCTATAATTAAGGGAGAGGAAATTATACTTCATTTCAAATCTAAAACCTTAGATCGTGAGATCTTAATCAATTTTAGTCAAGTATATATATGAATGTTATGTTGGAATGGTTCAACATAAGGAAATTCTATATATGGGAACATTATTTGCATGCTAAAATTCGATTATGATTACGACATCCCTTTTCATAATCTGAATTATGAGAACATAGAAAATAGAAATAGAAATATTATAGTAGAAGGTTGTTCTAGTATCATGTTTTTATGTGAGACGTCATGAATTGTGTCCTATATGCTTCGGATATAGGATCGATTGCATGTGCTATAACATTTATCTCTTCTAAATTCTTCCAAATGCCTATGGCATTAAGAGAGAAAAAGTAGTAGAACTGGATATGACTAAAGTGATTAAGCAATTGTCAAGGATAATCTAAGGTTACCAAAGATTAGTTGCTCAGGGATAGTTGGAAGTATGGTGTAATTTTTTGGAGAGGACCATATTGACATATTCTGAATAGAGGCAAGAATTGTTCAGAAGTGATAGTCAAAACGAGAATATGGAAATATTCCCATAGGTGGAAGTTTTTCACTAGATCTGTGTAAGATTAGGAACTTAATGCAAGAAGGATGTTAAAAGCATTGTACTTTGAATTTGAGACTGCGTTTCCATTGAGTTGATCTCCATTGGAATACTCTGTACTGACTGATAACAAGTCTTTGTGACTTTGTACATAATCATTACAAGAGGATTAGTGCATATAAGTTTAAAATCTAACAGATTTCGGTAAATGGTAGGAATTTGGAATTTTCACATTTGTTGTAAGGATTTGGGATTGTGAAATGAGAATCATTGGAATTATGTTCAGTCGATCTATTTCACAAAGTAAAGATCATAGACAAACTTAGTGTGCATACTTGGTGTATGGCGTAACTAATTTTCGGACAAACATAGTGTGCATACTTGGTGTATGGCATGTCTATTGTTTGGATAAACATAGTGCGCATGCTCAAAGCAAGGCATGAATAGTGTTTTGATTCAAGAATAAAGTTGATTAGTTGAAACATTATACAATGAAGAATGTGTAATCAATATGGTGATAAATAAAAAGTGTTCTATTTATATTCATACGTTCTGAGACAATATTGGATTCGGTTATTCTTGTGTTTCACTTTGCATGTTTTGACATCCAAAACAACTAGGTCATTCTTCCCAAGTGACTAAGTTATGAAAACCATCCACAGTCGGTCATATGTTGGAAGTAGATATGAATCAAGACTGTCATGAAGTTGGCTTGTAGATGTCTAAGATGTTGGACATAGCAAGAGTTGCTACAACACTCATGAGTGCTCATAAGTTCTGAGTATTGGATTCAACCAAGGCTCATTAGAATCACTTCATGGATTTTATCATGAGTGATCATGAGATGATAATATCTTATATTCTTCAAACCTAGAGATATGAGTTGTTTCCTATGAGTTGGGTATACATTGATTGTACGAAAACACATCGGTAACTCGATGTTATAAAATGTGCTTTTGTGTATGATTCAACAACTAGTAGAACAAGCATAGGAGTCCAAGTTTATCCGTTGTTTTTACCCTTGGAGGGATAAAAGCGATATATGTGGGCCCCTCGATGATTTAGTGATGACCCCCCTAAGTGCTTGGCCAAGCCAGAATGGATTTGATTTGTTCAATTAGTCGGTCGTCATAAATCGGAAATCCGGAAACAACAAATGGACAGACAGAATGATTATAATCCATGTCTCAGTCCATATGATATCTAGAATGGAGGAATATATGATCCCTTATCTAATGGACAAGTCATTGACTAGATTAGAGTTCGACAACGGCATTAAGAGCTACGATTGCTAGCCAGGTTTTGGAGTCATACACAATCATAGTTTTAGACTTATCCAAGTGGGAGACTGTTGGATTAGATGTCTAAACCAATACTATTATTGGTATGTATTCAACCCGAGAGTAGCATGGTCCATTTGGTTTGCACTTCACCAGAGCAATTTATATGGATAGTCTTTTGAGAATAGTATGTTTATGACTTATATTAATATACTATAAGTTCTAATATATTAATATGGAATCATATTATTTAATTAGTGTTGATCAAGAATTTATTTAGAATTAATTTAGTGATCAAAAGGAACTAATTAAATATGGACTCTTATATATATGAAATGGACCAAGTTCATTTAGGTTGGGCTAAGCTTGCATGGATAGTCCATCGAGTTTTTAATCCATGGATCCTACGGAAATGAAAGGTCATGGGTATTAGGGTTTACATGGATGAAACCCTGATCCTCCGTACTGTATAATGAGGTCTTTGGCACATGAAATGGCACTAGTGTGTGAGAATACAAGAGTGAGCCAGTTTTTAGTGTGCTTACTATTCTCTTAAGTTTTCCAAGGTGTTTTTGATGATTTGTGATTCCACTTGAGGCTTCCACACTATTCGGGCTAAGCTATTAAAGTTCAAGACTTCAAGCTTCATCAACAAGTATGTTATCTAACTTAGCTATTTGTAGTATAGTTGCTTCATATTATGCTCTATAGGATAAAACCTTGGAATATTGAATATTTTCATGTATAATAGAGAAAACATAGATCCAAGGTTTATAGGGTTGCATGTACAACATATGAGTGTTAGAATGCTCTAAACCCATCAAACCGATATCCTCTACCATGTATAGAAGACTTGTTCGACCAACTGTAAGGGGCAAACAATTTTTCCAAGACTGACCTAAGATCCGGGTATCACCAGTTACGACTTTTAAAGGAAGATGTTCCCAAAACAACCTTCCGAACTCGTTATGGTCACTACGAGTTTGTAGTGATGCCTTTCGGATTAACCAATGTGACCGCAGTGTTCATGGACTTAATGAATCAGGTTTTCCGCACTCACTTAGATCAATTCATTACTATATTCATCGATGACATACTCATCTACTCTCGTAGTAAGGAGGAGCATAGTCAACATCTATGACATATCTTAGAAACACTACGAGCAGAGGAGCTCTATGCGGTGTTCTCTAAATGCGAATTTTGGATACGGAGATTCGAATTATTGGGTCACGTGGTTAGCGAAGAGGGAATTCATGTGGATCCTTCCAAAAAAAAGGCCATTAAGAACTGGTCAGCTCCAAAGACGCCTACATAAATTCATCAATTTCTTGGCCTCGCTGGCTACTGTTGCAGGTTTATTAAGAACTTTTCAAGGATTGTGAAACTACTTACTACCTTGACCTAGAAAGGTGCAGCCTTTGACTATGAAGAGAAACAAGAGAAGGCGTTCCAAACGCGGAAGCGAGCCTTATGCAGCGCACCGATATTTTCCCTCCCAGAGGGGATAAAAGATTTTGTGGTTTACTGCGATGCATCCAGCCAAGGGCTTAGTTGTGTTCTTATGCAACGAGGAATGGTCATCGACTATTCATCAAGACAGCTTAATACACACGAAGTCAACTTCACTACACACGATCTTGAGTTAGGAGAAGTGGTATTTGCTCTGAAGATCTAGGGACACTACCTGTATGGTACGAAAAGCACTATCTTTACAGAACACAAAAGCCTTCAACATATATTCGACCAGAAGGAGTTCAACATGAGACAATGACGGTGGGTCGAGCTACTCAATGACTACGAATGCAAAATTCATTATTATCCTGGTAAAGCCTACGTAGTAGCCGACGCCGTAAGTTGGAAAGAATACTCGGGTTGTAGAGTCAAGGCATTGACTATGACAATCCATTCACATCTGTCCACACAAATTAAGGAGGCTCAGCTGGAAGCCTTGAAACCTGAAAATGTAGCAGGTGAATCCCTTAGAGGGATGGATAATAACTTAGAAGTCAAGGGTGATGGGGCCTTATACCTTGTGGATCAGATCTGGACACCGAAACTATGTGGCTTTAGAGACGTTGTCATGAATGAAGCACACAATACTCGATACTCTGTTCAACCAGGCTCAGATAAGATGTATCCGGATCTCAAAAAGTTATATTGGTGGCCTAACATGAAAGTAGAGATTGTTACCTTTTTGAGGAAGTGTCTTACTTTCTCCAAGGTTAAGGTCGAATGCCAAAAACCCTTAGGTTTACTACAAAAGTCGGAGAAACCTAAGTGGAAGTGGGAGCGGATTACAATGGACTTCATAACCAAGTTTCCCAAGACGACGGGTAGTCTTGATACCATTTGGGTGATCTTAGACAGGTTAACTAGGTTCGCACACTTCCTGCCGATCAAAGAGATCAAAAAGATGGAGAAACTCACAAGAACGTATAATAGGGAGATTATATGACTGTATGATGTTCCCATATCTATCATCTCTGATAGAGACAGTAGATTCACTTCAAGATTCTGGTAGTCGCTACAAAAGATCTTGGGAACTAGGCTAGACATGAGTACAACCTCCCACCCACAAACTGATGGATAGAGTGAGAGGACGATACAAACTTTGGAAGACATGTTGCGAGCTTGTATGATTCACTTTGGAAAGGCATGACATACTCATGTACCCCTTGTCGGGTTCTCCTACAATAACAGTTATCACACAAGCATAAAGGCTGCTCCACTTGAAGCTCTCCAAATTCGGAAGTGCAGATCCCCATTGTGTCGGGCTGAAGTGGGTGACACGCAGTTAGCTAAAGGATGAGTTCGTTACAGCACTCTCACGTGTTTGGAAATCATTCGGGAAACGACAGAGAAGATTGTTCAGATTCATGAACAATAGAAAGCCTCTAGAGACCGACAAAAAAGCTTTGCTGACAAGAGACAGAAACCGTTGGAATTTCAGGTTCGTGACCTTGTTCTATTAAAGGTCTCACCCTAGAAGGGCTTGATACGCTTCAGAAAGCGTTGTAAGCTAAATCCAAGGTACATAGGACCTTTTGAGAGTCTCACAAGGATCGTCCCTCTATCTTACAAACTCAAACTACCTCAAGAACTTAGTACGTACACCCTACCTTCCACGTATCGAACGTGAAAAAGTGCATATCTAATGAGACTCTTGTTATCCCAATCGATGAAATCGAGATCAATCAGAGCCTCAACTTTGTGGAAGAACCAGTAGAAATCATGGATAGGGAGGTCAAGAAAACGAAACAAAGTCGTATCTCGATAGTGAAGGTTTGCTGGAATGCAAAGCGGGGACCCGAATTCACTTGGGAGCGGGAGGATCAAATGAAAGTTAAATATCCTCATTTTTTCCCTAGTCCATGTATATTTGCTTAAATTCTAATTTCGGGACGAAATTCCCTTTAACACGGGGATGATGTGACAACCCAAAATTTCTATCTTGTAAGTCAATCGAATCAATCAAACGTTCAGACTTGTTTCTGTTATCTATTACTGAGTTAACGGTCGTATTATGAGTTCTAGGCCTAGTACATGATGGGATTAAAACCCTAATTGTGATTTGATGAACAAGATGCGGAAGATAAGAACAAACACAAATAATGAAGATTGTGTCGAATGATCACTCGATTTATTGAAATATGAGGAATAAATTACACTTAAAGTATAGACTAAAGAATCTAACACTACATAAGAAACCTCACGTGGCGGCTACATTTTGCCTCACACTCTTAACCCTAATTGTGAATAATACATGACTATTTATAGGGAAAAGACAAGTCTTGGGCTTTTAACCTAGAATTCATCAAAGGGGCCCATTGCCATCATCCATGGAGTGCTTTGAAACCCTACAATCTCTCCCTCAAAGTATGGAATGGATGACAATGCTTTAACTTCCAAAACAAGCATCTAGCAAATAAAAAGATCTGCAACGAGGAATATATGAAGCAATCCACGAATCTTGATTCTTCAATAGTCTTCAAACACGGGCTCTAGGATATATAAATCAAGCACTGAAGTAATGTCTTTAAACTTCATTTTCGAATGTAATCCCAAAGAATCTTCATGAAAACCAAACCCGCCATAAAAACCCATTTCAGAATAAAGAGACCGAATCACTTCTTGTCTTTGAAGAGCTCCCCCTCCAAGTCACAACGATCTTCAAATAAGCTAATGATATAAGCCATCAAAAAATATCATGTAACAACCCAAACTTTAAGATTCGTAACGCCACTTGATCGAGAAAATACAAGAAGTCGGAGATATAACAAGTCCTTAGCAGAGCTCGATGAAAAACTTCTGCTGTAAAGGATACTTCTCTGTAAAAACCTTAGTAGAGCTCGATGAAGAACTTCTATTGTAAAAGCTACCTTCATAATTCTCCCACAAGCTTTATAAAAAATCTTCAACTTTGAAAAGTCACAAATCCAATTTCGAATGGCCATACCAAATTCTCCCCTGATTTATAATAAAAAACATGATTATAAAGCCCTCAAATGGTCATGAGAATGATCTTGAAAAAATTTACTATGCTCGCCCCTGACAAAAAGATATACACAATGAAGTATAAAATCCGAAAAAAAATCGTGAAAATTTGACGTTATCACGAAAAACGACTTTCCGAACCGCCAAGACTTGATGGAATCCATAATTTTCTGTTCACAAAAAAAATATGTGCGTTAAAGAATTCAAAACTGTTCATCGGCCCTCAAATTTGCAAACTTTTCGAAAAAACGGGCTGAAACTGTCACTTTGCTGAAAGATCGAGGACTAAAAAGGTAATTTTGCATCAGATGCCCCTTCATTTGTAACAGATTCTGGAAATGGTCCATAATCGCCAAGCCATGAAAAATACAGGGACCGGAATTGACAAATCGTAGGTGTTGCAGGGACAAAAAAAAACGTTAAGTCATCTTCCCCAATTTACCCCTGATTTAAAGAACACGACTGGAAGGGGGCTCATACGAGCGTTCACAAACGAAACCACACATACGATTCCAATCAACTCCTTGTAGACTTTCGTTTCAAGTACAAGCAACCGAACCTAAGTTCGTTTCAAGACCGCCATTTATTCACCTGAAGCGAACACAACCGAACGTTCGGTTCGTTTCTTATTTCCATATCAAGCTTCATCAGGCGAAACTCCTTTCGCTTTCGGTTCATCCTTCGTTCGCTCCAACCATTAACAACCGAACCCAGTTTCATTGATACAAAAGCAAAACCAAGCATCACGATTAGAATAAGGAGCGAAACCTTAGCCAAGCCGAATCACAGGTTCGCTTTCGGTTCATCTCCTATTTCAGTCCCAGCATAAACACGCGAACCCAAGCTCGAGGTTCGTTCCAAGAGCTACCAACCGAACTCAAGTTCGATCCAGGTTCATTCCAAGTCTGTTGATTAAACCATAGGTTCGTTTTCTCCTGATGTTTGAGGGATCGCAGGACAATCGTTCATAGTTCCACCCAATTCACAGTCAATTTTGACTTTTTCTGGTTTGACTTTTCACATCGAGATACGGAAAAATGTATCTGTTCCGATTCCTTCATTTTGATTGCGTTCATAACCATTCGTTCCGATCATAAATAGACACCCTTCATTCTGATCGCTTGCGTTCCAATTCCAAGCATTCAATTTCATCATCGTTGCGAATTGAAACAAAATTTTCACAATTTCGATTTAGTCTCCAAATCGTAAATCAAACCAGATTCCTTTATTTAATCTTCAAAAACGTTGGCCATCGAACCCAATACTTGACAAACACCAAATATATTTTCACAAATCGATTTAAAGATCAAACACCACTTCAATCGAATTTATCACCATCTTCATCTGTTCTTTAAACTCAAAAACATCGAATGACAATTCTGGATAAATCCACGAATCGCTAACTGATTTTGAAGATGAAAATGATTCGATTGTAAAACATAAATCAATTAAATGAAGAATAAATATGATGAAAGATCGACATCACGAGAATCGCGATTCAGAAGGAGCTTGAATCGATTACACAGAAAGTGATTTGGGCTTCAAATTGAATCATATGAACAATAACGATAATGTTTGACGAACAGTAACTTATCAAGAATATTAATATCTTCAGTCGATCAAGACATAATCATCGATTGTTAATTGAGACAAACCATGAGTGGTCAAACATATGGATGTAGCGAACAAAAGAGATACAAAAGCAAATGACACAAATGGAAACTCTGTGATATGATATTAGGGCTCAAAAAAAATCATGAACAGTAATGAGCAAAAACTTTGGCCCAAATCAAAAGAAATTGATTTACGAGGCAATCGACTGATTTAGTAAAAAAAAATCAATCAGATCCAATAGAGAATATGAACAAAATAAGATTTGGATTGAAATAATACCCAGATGAACAATAGCATAATTCATAAATCTCCATGAACAGTTTCTTGAACAAGAATCTTTGATTCCAAACCACCAAAACACCAATAATCTTCAGTAACTTGTGCAGAAAATCATCAAATCAAGAACCGATACTTCAAAAATCAATAGATTTTCAAAGACCTGCTCTGATACCACTTGATGGGATTAAAACCCTAATTGTGATTTGATGAACAAGATGCGGAAAATAAGAACAAACACAAATAATGAAGATTATGTCGAATGATCACTCGATTTATTGAAATATGAGGAATAAATTACACTTAAAGTATAGACTAAAGAATCTAACACTACATAAGAAACCTCACGTGGCGGCTACATTTTGCCTCACACTCTTAACCCTAATTGTGAATAATACATGACTATTTATAGGGAAAAGACAAGTCTTGGGCTTTTAACCTAGAATTCATCAAAGGGGCCCATTGCTATCATCCATGGAGTGCTTTGAAACCCTACAGTACACTTAAAGGATTGTATGTTAGGAAGTGTTAGAAAGAGATTAGTGGACTTCATTCGAGCCGAAACACCCTCAAAAGTGGTTCACGACCACAAACTAGGTTCACGGCCGTGAACCCATCCTTGGCCGTGAAATACCCTCATGCCATATATATGGGTTTTGGCTCATTTTCTCCTCACTTCTCACCTTCCAACCATGAATACATCATTTCTCTCTCAAGTATCATCCACAAAAGGCCTCCTTTCATCTCAAAATCGTAAGTAGCTCATCCCTTTCTTATGGTTATTGAGAAGTTCCTTGCTTTCCATATGGATTCATCATCTTTTATTCAAGGATCTTCAAGTGTTCTTGGCCGTGGACCCTTTATAGGGCCGTAAACCCTCATCATTGGCCGTGAACCCTTCATAGATTCAAGCTATGGCCATGAATAGTTCAATTCTTCTTGGACCGTGAACCACTCTAAGGCCGTGAATCCTCCTTGTTTGGTCGTGATCTAGTTTCAACCCTCCACTTTCAATTCTAACACTTCTATGAAAGTGTTTCCTAGTTCCTAAGGTTGTTTCCTATACATATTAGTTGTTATAGGTCCTAATTTCATACATATATGTGTTAATATATGCTAAATTTGATCCATTTGTGCTTGGGACTTCACTTGGCATACCAAGCATCCTATATCGAAATTTCTTTCAAATCACTCATTGCAGGTGAGTTCATACCCCCACAATTACACTTTTAAATGCTTTTTAAATGATTTTAGGGGGAGAATAGAAGTAGAACAAAATACAAATGTGTTAACCATTTTTTTGTGGAAACAGAAAATAAAAGGATTTCTAATATTCAAAAACTTGTTAAAACTCTTTTAAACTATTTTAAACTTCTTTTATATCAAATCATATTCAACTATCTATTTACGTATAAGTATCCTTTAACAGACTTAGGACTACTGCTAGATACCTTGACTCATGTTCCTTGTTTGGTTATGGGCTTAGGGTAGGATCACTAGTCCGACTGTCTCCTAAATCATAGTTATACTTATTAAATACATATATGAGTATTAAACCCATTTTCAAGGAACATACTTAACTTAGTTACTTATGGTGAGTAATTGAGCCTTTCTTCAACTCAGTAGCAGTTCAAACAAACGTACTAGTAAAATATAATAGGTATAGTTTAGAGGTTCATTACATACTATTTCTACAACAGAGAAACATACATCAGTCAGTACATTCATATCATTACTATACATTACAATACATATTGTAACAAGAACAGAAAGGAACATACATTCTATAACAAGAACAGAAAGGAACATACATACTATAACAAGAACAAGATAACAATAATGTGAAACCACTATTTCATGGCATAGCAATATATTTGTTGTGCAACATTTTGTAATCAAAGTCTCCTGGAGGGAGAGCATGAGTTTTTGTATAGATCTATACGGGATTGACCATCGTACACCTTCTTGCTAGCTATAGTGGGACCTGCAGGTCTACGGGTGACAAATGTCATACCGCTTTCGACATTTGTAGAACGTCGTGTTATATACTAGTCATTCAAGCATGTTTATAACCACATCACCTCTTTAACCTTAATTAAAAATTTGGTTTTAAGGTAGTTAGTGCTTTAGTAGTTATTTTATACAACACTACTGTACACTTTCATTTTTCCATTACAAATGCAGTGATATTCACACTTTGAAAAATGTAAACTATTTTTCTAGTAAAGATAGTTATACACTCGGAAAAACATACATTATTTCAAGAAAACAAACATACAAAACATTTGAGTCTTGGTCGAAGACTACTTTCCATTTTAGTAGAAAATAGTGGATTTTCTAGGAAGTATACAAACATTTACATCAAAACACTTACAAGCATTTTCAAGAAACAAATGTAAACTTTTGACACAAAATACTTATGCACTCACACAACTCTTATGTTGATACTCTCTTTCAAAATAACTTGTATTCTCAGGTCACCAGTAGACAGGTACACTGGACTAGGTTTGGAGAAGACGGTGCTTGTTTAAGACTTGTCTTTTAATTGGATATATTTTTGGTGTCTTACAAACTTTACACAGAACACATATGTATAAACTATATTATTAATGCAATGAATGATGTTGTTGCTTTTTATAATATTGTGCATTATTATGATACTGTACATGACGTCCTCCTCCCCCGAATATTTCTGCCAATTTGGTTTGGGGGTGTGATAGAATTCACGCGGTCCTGATAAAATCTAATCGACGAGTTTGGGGCTTCCAACTCATCGAGTTGCTCTGTAAACATGAATAAATTATAAATTAAATGCATACTAGGAACCAGGTGTAAAAATTCTCCCCCATTTGTCTCAGACTTTGTCCTCGAAGTCTGCTGGCTCAAATAACTCTGGGTAATGCTCTCTCATCTCCTCCTCGGGCTCCCAAGTCCACTCTAACCCCTTGCGGTGCATCCACTGCACTTTCAATAACTATACAAACTTTTTCCTCAAGGTTTTCGTCTTACAATCCAAAATCGCCACTGACCTCTTAATGTAGTTTAGGTTGTCATCCACCTGCATATCCTCTAAAGGCACAAATGCGGAGTCATCCTCAACGCACTTCTGCAGCTGGGAGACATGAAAGTTTTTGTGGATCTAGCTAAGCTCTACTGGAAGATCCAAACGGTAGGCGACACGACCTACCCGATCCCTAACTCTAAAACGATCAATGTACATAGGTCCCAACCTGCCCCGCTTCACGAACCGGATGAAACCTTTCCAAGGTGACACCTTCGGCAGGACCATATCCCGTACCTGAAATTCTAGGTCTGAATGACGCTTGTCAGCATAGATTTTCTGCCGACTCTAAGCAGTCTAGAGCCTGCTCCCGACCTAATAGATCTTCTCCTTGGTCTTGAGTACCACCTCAGTACTCCCCATGACTCTCTGACCGATCTCGCCCCAACAAATTGGGGTCGTACAGTTTCTCCCGTAGACCATCTCAAAGGGAGGTGGATTTAAGATGGCTTGATAACTGTTGGTATACAAAAATTCCGCTAACGAAACATATGTATCCTAACTACCAATCAGTTTGAGGGTGAAAAGTTGTACTGATGTGAAGATGAGTACCCATCTCATTGTTGAACCACTTCCAAAACCTGGAAATGAAACGAACATCCTAGTTTGAAACAACCGAAACCGGCACATCGTGACATACCACCACCTCGCGAACATAGATCTCGGCTAACTTCTTAGCCGATATACTATCTTGGATTGGGATGAAGTGAGCACTCTTTGGCAACCGATCCACAATGACCCAAATCGAATCTACTCCACGTGCGGTCCTCGGAAGCTTCCTGATGAAATCCATAGTGATATCTTCCCATTTCCATACGGGAATATCCAATAGCTGCATCTTGTCATGAGGTTGCTGGTGCTCGGCCTTTACTTTCCTACAAGTCAAGCATCGCTCCACATACCATGCGATATTACGCTTCATGCACAACCACCAATAATCAGTGCAAAGTTCCCAATACATATTCGTCGTTCTGTGATGAATGAAGAACCTAGACTTGTGGGCCTCCTCCATTAAACTTGGCGTACACCACTCCAGTAAGGAACCCAGAGCCTACGATGCAGGGTCAACAAACCACGGCTATCATAATCAAATGAAGACACCTGGATTATGATCCACTCACACTTCCTGCGCTCTTCTTCATACCCTTGACCTGTGCCTCCCGAACATGTTCCAACAAACAGAGTAATCATTGTTATCCTCAAACATATGCCTCTAATCGAAGCTGCCACTGCCCTGCGGCTAACAACATCAGCCACCACATTGGCTTTCCTCGGGTGGTAAATGATCTCGTAGTCATAATCCTTCACCACATCCAGCCAATAACGCTGCCTCATGTTCAGATTTGGTTGGTCCATCAGATACCTCAAACTCTTGTGGTCAATGTAAATGGTGCAACGAACCCCTTAGAAGTAGTGTCGCCAAATCTTTAGGGGGAAACCACCGCTCGCAGTTCCAAATCGTGGGTCGGGTAATTCGCCTCAAGAGGCTTCAGCGGCCTCGAAGTGTATGATATCATGTGACCTCGCTGCATCAGCACTGCACCCATCCCGTGATTGAAGCATCACAGTAAATGAAAAATTCATCGATGCCCTTCGGTGAAGTCAGAATCGGTGACTCGCACAACCGCTGCATAAGAGTTTCGAAGTCTGCTTGCTGCTTAGGATCCCAACTCAATGTCACCAACTTCTTGGTTAGTCGGGTCAAGGGAACAACAACCGTGGAGAAATCCCGAATGAGTCTCCGATAATAACCCACTAGACAAAGAAAAATCCTCTCAGATGGAGACCTCAAAACCTCCCACTGCATCATGGCCTCTATCTTGGCTGGATCGACCATAATACTCTTCTGGTTGACAAGGTCCCCTAGAAACTGCACTTCGCACAACCAGAACAAACACTTAGAGAACATTTTAATAAGTCTCTCCCTCCTCAGTTTCTCCAACACCTCCTTCAGGTGCTCCTCATTGTGCTCCTGAGTCTTGGAATAAACCAAGATTTCATAAATAAAAACTTTCACAGACCAATCCAACAATGGTCTGCACACACGATTCATGAGATCCATGAACGCGACAAGAGTATTGGTGAGCCCAAAAGACATCACCACGAACTCATAGTGACCATAGCGAGTATGAAAGGCTGTCTTCTGCACATATTCATCCCTGACTTGCTCAGCCTGATACATCCCTTGATACATCCCTTGTCTAACAGCTCCTGCAGCTGTGTAGACAACTCCTGCATCTCGGGAGGAGCCAACTGATATGGTGACTTGCTATCGGAGCCGCACCGGGAACTAGGTCAATCCTAAACTCTACCTGCCTCTCTGGAGGTACTCTAGGATAATCCTTTCGAAATACGTCCGAGTACTCCCCTACGATTGGTACATCATCCACGGTCACCTTACCCTTATCCCTAGTATCCATGATATAGGCAACCAACTGTAGATAGCGTCTCGCCCTTGTTGCTGAAAACAAGGTCGGTCCACCCTACGGCCTCTCGCCCATAATTAACAAACCTCTCTACTTGGGGTCTGAACTCGCACTATCTACTGCTCGAATCCATACCCACGATAACCTTATTCCCTTGTAGGGGAATGGGGACTAAATCCACGAAAAAATGCTCATCAAACAATTGTAGTGTATATGCCCGGTGAACCCTCGCAACCCGTAATGTCCTATCATCCGTGATCTCTACATCAAGAGGACAATGTAGCTACCCTGGAGCTCCAACAAATCACTTGCTCAGTGCGAGCGATACGAAAGATCGGGTGGCCCCTAAATCAAATAGAATCTGAGCAGATATGTCGTTCACCAGGAACGATCCCATCATGACGTCGGGTGCTGCATGTGCCTCCTCTGCGGTGAACTGGAAGCCTCTACTCTTCACCACTGGGGCCTCCGCCCGACCCTCACAACGATTGGTAATCCTCAACGTAGTAGGAGCGGGTGCCGCCACCTGTCCTGCTGCTGCTAAACTCGGACAATGTGATCTCTTGTGGCCCCTCTGATTGCACTGAAAGCAATTCAGATCATATACTCTCGTGGTTGTAGTGGCAGCAGTACAGTCCCTGCTAACATGGCTAATTTGGTCCCACTTGAAGCAACCTGAACTACCCGCCCTACATGTCCCCTCGTGCGCCCTACCACACTTGCCGCAGTGGCCTCGACCCCGCTGGCCTTTCCCTCAGGAATCTACCTTGGGCTTCTTACCAGAACCCTGCATACGAGATGTCGCATCCGCTTTCCTCTTCTGCTCCATCTCTAAATCAATCTCTCTATCTCGAGCCCTAGCAATCAAATGCTTCAGCGTCTTGCAGCAAGATCGGCTCAGAAACTGCTAAATATCGCTCCTCAACATCTCATGATACTGGTCCTTTTTCACCTCTTCCTCCGCCAAATACTACGGAACAAGAATGGCCCTCTCCTTGAACATGACAGTGATCTTGGTCACCGTCACAGTCGTTTGGCGGAGATCTTGGATCTCCCGCACAAGTTGTTGCTCCTCTATCACAGGTGCAAACGCGGCCCTGAACTTAGTTGAGAAGTCACTCCAAGTCATCAAGGGCATCATCACCAATAGCTACCACTAGAAAACAACCCTTTAATGACAAGCAAACAATGACATGCACTCATTTACGACACACATTTTTTGTGTGTCCTAAAAATATTGTCAGCTCTCCAAAATTTGATGGATAGAGAACCCACATTTTGTGTGACCTAAAATTAATGTCCAACAAATGAAAAATACAAACACGGAGGGCACTTATCTTAAATGTGTGTCCTCTACAGATGCCGTTTTATAATTTTCTACTCAAACACAGGTTTTTTGAAGGGGGAAAATGAAATCGTTTGAAATATTAAGATTTTGAAGTCCCCGCTTCTACAATCTCTCCTTTGTATCTCCCTTCATTCACTCATTCCTTCTCTCTATAAACCTAAGCCATAGCTACCACCATTGACCTCCCTGCTTCGATTAGAATCCCAAAAAATTAGAAAATGCAACATTGCCGAGCGTGTTGGTGCTAGTGTTCTGGTGTACCATGTCACTCTTTTTATAATTTGTCTTCTAAAAATTAGAAAACACCAGATCAATAGACGACCCACCGATTACCTCTTCTCTCTCCTTTGTTACAATACAAGCTTCCTCATCTTCTAAACCAAAAAAGATTTCATATTTTCTTCCGGTTGGACCGATCACACTATCACACATAGCTCTCCCCCTGATATTGTGAGGAAGAAGAAAGGAAAAACTATGAGGCATCGTAATATCATCATTGACCGCCCTCCACATATCCTCCCTAAGTCGAAACCCTAAATATTGTGGTGGTAGGTTTGACAATGGCAGAGATGGAGACATCAAAGTGCTTGTTAATGGTTTGAGTGATAAATCCAGTACGGCCATGAGAGGTTTCCCATACTACTATTTCCTTCGGTTTTCTATCTTTCTTATATATAAATTTCTTTTTGAAGTTGCATCTTTTGTTTTTTGTATGTTGAAATTGCCCCCGTATTTAATGATTTCTCTTTTGTAAATATGGCTGAAGGGGATGGGTCTTAATTTCTGTTGAAAGCTCGATTTCCATGGGACTTAGGGAGTATAACCTCTCATACCAGTTCCCGTATCGGGTAGACATATGCTTTTGTTTCCCTACCCCATTCTATAAACTTTTCTATATTTTATTTAGCTTTACTATTCACCAAGAATTCCAAATGTGATTTATTTAGGGAGGAGGTTTGAACGTGTGATGATATTAGGGATTTATCAACTTCATGATTACCCGTTTTCATTTCTCTACCAACAAAGAACATGATAGAAGGGATTTGGTAGGTGCTCAATGTCTTGGACATCTATGGTTCAACGGAGGACCTCATATTGTTGTAAACAATAATTAACGCTCGGAAGTTTAGGTCAACACTCGTTCTCTATACAACCTACTATTCTGTTACCAAAATTTTATTTTTTAAACTTATTTCATATGAGAATTAGTTTTTTGATTTAACTTCTATCAAAATTCTTACCTTCTGAGTTCTGACTGTTAGGTGCTCTTTAATAATTTAAATGGTTTCGAGTATTTAACTTTTTTTTCTATAGAGATGTAGATTCCTACTTTGGATAGTAAGGTTTTTAAAATTATAATGATATCCTAAAATAGTATATTTCTTATTTTAATGGCTTGTAATCCTAACTTCCGTATTTATAATGGGGCACTAATGACGAAATTGCCCTTCTTCCAATAGCTATTTACTCTAAAGAAACTCCAATCCTAACTTCCGCTTGGACTCGGTGATACATTTAGCCAACACAATAGGTGAGCTTTTATCTTGCAAGACACATAAACAATAACTCTTTATCTCGTACACTAAACAAAAATTAACAAATTCTACAAGATTTATAATTTTATTGTTAATTGTTTCTTCATTGGCAGTAGGAAATGAAGCTTATCAATCAGTGAAATACACAGAAGCAGTTGAACACTACAGTGTTGCTTTATCATGTGTTGGCTTTTGCCAGACTCTTAGCAAGGTTCCTGCAGAAGAGAAGCAACAGAGGGCAAAAGAAATTTTACAGAGGGGTAATTTTAGGCAAAGGTTTTGTGATGTATTATTCAATTGGAAGAGATAATTCCAACGTACATAGTGCCTAGGTATTTAAACCAATGAAAAATGCTAAAAATCAGGAAACTACCACTTACTTCCTAAAGACCAAGTTCAACACGATGGCCTTGATTTATTCTTCCTATGACTTAATCAAATAGAACGTGCATAAAGACAATAATTAAAATTCTCTGAATTACTTCTACATTCTCTTCCTAATTTAGAGTTTTGTGACTGATTTCACACCAATCAAATCCCGCATTTCTTCAAATTTCACCCTCGCCATTGACTTAGTCAGGATGTCTGCTTTCTGTTCCATACTACAAACATGGCTTACCACTATTTCTCCAACCTCAACACGTTCACGAATGAAATGGTATCTTATATTGATGTGTTTACTGCGACCATGAAATACTGGATTTTTCATCAAATGCAGAGCTGAGTTGTTATCCACAAACAATGACATAGGTGAAACCTTTTGTCCAGTTACTTCAGTGAGCATTCTTCTGAGCCATATGGCTTGGCAAGCTGCTTGAGTTGCAGCCATAAACTCAGCTTCATAGGTTGATAATGCCACACTTCGTTGCTTCTGTGAGGCCCAAGTTACCAAGTTTCCATTCAAGTAGAAGGCTGCCCCTCCTGTGCTTTTGCCATTATTCATATCATTTCCAAAATCACTATCAGAGTATCCTGTGAGAATTATTCTGTTTTCTTCCCTGGTGTATGTCAACCCATAATCGAGTGTACCTTTGATGTACCTCAAAATACCTTTCACAGCTTGTAAGTGTTTCTCATTGGGTTTGTCCATGAAGCGACTAACAACCCCAACTGAGAAGGCAAGATCTGGTCGGGTATGTTTTAAATACCTGAGTGCTCCCACGATGCTTCTATATTCTGTTGGGTTGGCTGGTTCTCCTTCTTCCTCTTTTAAGAGTCTCGTTTTTTGTTCAAGTGGGCATCTTGAGGCATTGCAATTTTTCATCTGTGATTTGTTCAGCAAGTTCTTAGCATAGGCTTCTTGTTTTAAAGTTATGCCTTTTTCACTTTGATCGACTTCAATTCCCAAATAGTAAGTTAGTAACCCGAGGTCACTCATTTCAAATGTGGCTTTCATCTCTAATTTGAACCTGTTTACATCATCTTGGCAGCTACCTGTGACCAACAGATCATCAACATACACACCCGCTATCAGGACTCTTCCTTCTTCTTTTCTTATGTACACCGAGTATGCTTGCTAGCATCTTCTGAATCTAAGACTTTTCAGGTACGTATCCAGACACGCATTCCATGCTCTAGGCGCCTGCTTCAACCCGTACAACGCCTTTGAGAGCTTGTATACTTTGTCTTCTTTTCCTTTCTTCTAGAAACCTTCTAGTTGAGTTACATACACTTCCTCTTCCAATTTCCCATTTAGAAAGACCGATTTTACATCAAGATGGTGAACCCACCACCCATTTGTACATGCAAGGCTTAGAATTACTCGGACTATTTCAATTCTTGCAACCGGAGCAAAGACATCTTCATAATCGATGCCTTGTCTTTGTACATAGCCTTTCGCCACAATACGCGCCTTGAACTTCACAATTCTTCCTTTTGTGTCTCTTTTCACCTTGTATACCCACTTTAATCCGACCGATTTTCACCCCTTTGGAAGTGTAACTAGTTCCCACGTCTTGTTCTTTTCGATTGTAACCAATTCTTCTTTCATTTCCTTTTCCCATTCGCTCTTTCCTTTTGGTTCCCTGTACGTGCTTGGTTCATCCTAGATCAGCATCAGTTCTTCAAAAGGCAAATGAATTTCCTCTGTATTTTCGTACAGATCCGATAACAATCGATACCGTTTTAGGGCGCCTCCTCCGGTGGAACTCGATGCGATGCTTGAGGAAGCTGCTTTGACGGGGGAATTTGGGGTGTTGGGTGAATTGGATGTAGCCGATGAGTTTGGTGAGCTCGTTTTGTCCATCGAACTGTCATGTGGGCTTGGTTGCGAGTTAGTGAGCTCAGTTGGTTCAGCCCAACTTGGTTCATCTTGAGGTGACCCTATTCGTTTTCAGGTGTATATGGTTCGGATGTGTGTAATTCCCTGTCAATCTCTCCTTCGTCGATCTCTTCATCAAAATCGAGTTCAGCATTCAGATCAAATCCTTCTACCATGAAGCTCATGCCGTGAATCGCTTTTATCTGTACTTTTTCATCCCAATTCTAGATCTTTTGTTCTTCAAATACAACATCTCTACTCACATAGAGTTTTCCTGTATCGGGATCCAGTATTCGGTAAGCTTTCGAGCCTTTTTCAATTCCCAGATGAACCAACTTCATGCTTCTGTCTTCTAACTTCTTCAAGTGCCCCTTTGCAATTTTCATGTGAGATACACAACCAAACACGCAAATGTGACCTAGGTGTGGTTTACGACCAGTCCACATCTCGTATGGTGTAGTGTTTTTCAAACCCTTTGTACTGATTATGTTAATAACATACATAGCATGATTCATTGCGTCTCCCCACAATACATCTGGCACACTCATTGTCTTCAAGCTGCTTCTTACCATTTCAACCACCGTTCCATTCCGTCTCTCTACCACTCCGTTCTGCTGTGGTGAGTACGGTGATGTGTAATGATGTTCTAAGCTCGACTCATTGCAGTACGAGGTAACCTTATTTGACAAAAACTCCCCACCACGATCTGTTCTTAAAGCTTTTACTTTTTCCCATGTTTCTACTTCTACTTTTCTTCTAAAGATCGTAAACATCTCAAGAGCTTCGTTTTTGGTTTTTGATAGGTAAATCCACATCACTCTACTGAAATCATCAACAAGAAGCATAAAGTACATGTTACCGGTGGGCGTAGGAGGTGTAATTGGACCACAGAGGTCACCGTGTATCAAGTCAAGTCTCTTCTTTGCTCTTAAGGCTGCTTGAGCTGGAAAGGGGTTCCTTGTCAGTTTGCCTAGTAAACATCCTTCACACAGCTATGTAGGGATAATTATCTTTGGCAGTCCTTCAACAATCTTCTTGTCGGACATAATCTTCGGGGCATAGAAATTTGTGTCCCAGTCGAGTGTGCCAAAGCCATATTGGGTCTCCAATTTGAGCAATTAGACACATTGATCGGGTTTCTTCAAGTTCTATTTTGTATAGGCGATTCTGTGACTTCCTTACCTTCATTAGTAATCTTCCATTCTTATCATGAGCCCACAGGTACAGTTCTCTGATCTTGATTTCATCCCCACACTCCGATAATTAACCAAGGCTGATTATGTTGCTGCATAGGTCAGGTATGTAATAAACTTCCTGAAGTTTTCTTTGCTCTCCATTCTTGCGCTTAAAGATTATTGACCCATTTCCTTCAATTCTGACTTTGGACTCATTGCCAAACTTGACATACCCTTGTATTTCTCTATTTAGGTTGTTGATCTTCTCTCTATCACCAGTCATATGGTTGCTGGCCCCAGTATCCAAATACCACATCTTTGACTGGTTTGTTTCTCAACCTTTTGTTTTCAGTTTTGGACTTACGTTTTCTTCATTAAGAAACACTTCACCCTCTTCTTCTTTGTTTTCAAATGCTGACAAGAAAAGTGCAGGTTCATCATTGTCTTGAACGAGATTGCTCTCTTGGTTTCTTTTACGCCTTGGATTTTTGCATTCTGCAGCATAGTGCCCAAAGTCTTGGCAGTTGTAGCACTGAACGTTGCTTTTGTCATGGCTGTTATTTGCACCACTGGTTCCATTCTTTTTTCTGGTAAGATTCACTCCTTCCACGTCCACCTCTTCCGCCTCCATTTCTGCCTCTACCTCAGCCCCTTCCACTTGAGCCACCAAATCCACCACGATTGGATTTGGACTTTGAGTCGCCTTCTTTCTTTTTCTTATTTCTTTCAGACCATTGTTTATGAGTTAAGGGTAATTTTCGATCATGAGTGTCACTTCTTCCTTTCATTCTTCCTTCATGAGCTTTCAATCGGCATATTACTTCTTCCACACTCATTGTGTCTAAGTCCCCAAATTGGTCAATAGTTGAGGCAATTTGAAGGACTTTGACTATACTGCCCTAAGCAACTTCTTCACTACATAGCCTTCTTCTACAGTTTCTCCCAGAGTGCGCATTGTGCTGACTACATTGGTTACCTTCGCGGCAAAATCGTCAACACTTTCTATCTCAGCTTTCAAGGTCTGGACTCTTGCAGTCTTGACTCTATCTTCCCCTACAAACATCGTTCGCAGGGCTTCCCATGTTTCTTTGGCCAATTTATTCTCAGATAGTGACATTACAAACTCCTCAGGAATCCCTTGGTAAATGACCGCTAGTGCCATCTTGTTCTTCTTTACCTCCACCACCGTGTTGGATGTTCGAGGCTCAACAGCATCCCATACACCATGGGCTTGCATGAACACACACATCTTGATTGCACATGCCCCGTAATTACTCCTGGATAACATCGGATAGTGGAGGGTAATTTGCCCATCTTTTTCAACGTTGCCATTGCTAGGCTCTTAGCAAGGTTCTGATACCACTTTGTTGGCTTTTGATAGGCTCTTAGCAAGGTTCCCAAAGAAGAGAAGCAACAGAGGGCAAAAGAAATTTTACAGAGGGGTAATTTTAGGCAAAGGTTTTGTGATGTATTATTCAATTGGAAGAGATAATTCCAACGTACACAGTGCCTAGGTATTTAAACCAATGAAAAATGCTAAAAATCAGGAAACTACCACTTACTTCCTAAAGACCAGGTTCAACACGATGGCCTTGATTTATTCTTCCTATGACTTAATGAAATAGAACGTGCATAAAGACAGTAATTAAAATTCTCTGAATTACTTCTACATCATGCAGTGCTGAATCACGTCCTTTTGCAGCCATCTGTTTTTGTAATTGTTGGGTCAAAAATATGGTTTATACTTTTCTTTTCTAGGAAAATATATTTTTATGTAAAGTTTTATGTCTTTGCGGTTTGTGTGTATGACCGGACACGTGTGTACGGCCACACACCCTGTATACGGCCATACACGTGTGTACGGCCGCACACCCTGTGTATGGCCGTACAAAGAGTGTGCGGCTGTACACATGTGTATAGCTGGAGATCCATATAAATAGAGGAGTGCATGTGAGTGTACGGTTAAAAAGGCTAGAAGAGAATCTATTGTAAGGAGCATCACTCAATTTATTTAATACATCATTAGATTCATCTTAATTCTTCTTCTCCTTCTCTTCTATTTGATCTGACATCATCCAATTGATTGGGATTCCGCACCATCAATTGGATCTGATTGATACTCAAGCAATTTTAGGGACTTACAATTGGTATCAGACCTTGGTTGTATCAATGAATTTTTTCAAATCTGGAGCTTATTTGATCTTATTTTGAAAAGATAATAGCGTTTTTCGATAGATCTCGCAAAAATAAGGGGGGGTTACTTCTTTCCATTTTTCATAAAAACGACTTTTTGATTGAGTTTTGGAGCAAAAAATGGTGAAAAACGTCGTTTTTTGTGCGAATCTGTTGAAGGTGTGCGGCCAGACTTTGAAGGTGTGCGGTTGAGCTCTGTGCGGGCTCGGTGTATACGGCTCAGTAGTGTGCGGCTCAGAGTGTGCGCCTCGGTGTGCGGATCGGACGTGTGTGGAATCGGTGTACGCCTTGGAGTGTGCGGCTCGGTCTCGCCTTGGATTCTCGGCTCAGCTGCCTCACTCTCGTATCAACAGCGTGTTCGGCTCGCATTTGGCTCACCTCGCAAGCAGCAACCTCGCACAACAGCTTTGTATTAAAAAAAAAGGGAACAAAATTGAGGTTGCCGGGAATCGAACCCGGGACCTTTAGTTGAGCAACCCAGCGCCTTACCAACTCGTGTAGGAGGCTCCTTGTATCCTACATCCGAAATTTGGAGTATAACTCATCCTTTTCGCATATAATTTCGCAAATTGACATTTTCAACCCTAAAAATTCAAAAATTTATTTTTAAAATCCTTTTTCAACCCAAAAATTTTTTATTTTAATTTTTGACTTTTATTTTTGACTTTTGACTTTAAAATTTTGACTTTGACTTTTAAAAGTTGACCTTTGATTTTAAATTTCGACTTTCTCGTTTGACTTTTAATTTTTCAAATTTGGCTTTTCGGTTTGACTTTTAAGTTTGACTTTTCAAGTTTGACTTTTGAGTTTGACTTTTTAAATTTGACTTTTAAGGTTGAGTTTCTCAGTTTTTAAGTCAAAGGGCAATTAAAAATATGTAAAAAAAATAATAAATTAAAAATAATAATAATAGTAATAAATGAGTTCCACATCAATTCCGGTAAATGAAGTTTCATGTACTCCATCTTGTAAAGCTACGATTAAATTTCTTCGCGAACAAATTGATTTGCTAAATAGGGAAAATGAGGACCTCAAATACGAAGGCTATACTCTTAGGAAAGGACAGAAACCGTTAAAAGCTCAATTAAAAACCAAAATCAAGGATTTATGAAAACTCCAAGAAGATTACAGCAACAAGTGTGAAAATTATGATCACATTAAGAAAAAACTTGATGTTGTAACTGAAGAACTTGACGGTTTGAAAATAAAGTGTGGAAAAACAAATGTTAGTTTCAAAAATTACACTTCGTCAAGTAAGACAGTTGAGTCCTTATTTGAAAAACAATTGAAATTCAAAGATAATCAAAACAAGGGTTTAGGGTATGATTGTGTTCCTCCACCTTTCAATCACAACTATAACCCACCCCTTGAGACCAATGAGGAAGAAATGCTTGCTCAGTATGGCCAAAACCTTGCTCCAGGTTCAGTTAAGACTGAACAGTCAGGGCCAACTAAGGATGTTGAGATGAACGATACTAATGATTCTACTTCTTGTGCAGGTAAAGTAGTAGAGGATGAGAACAAGGAGAAAACTATTGAACACACCAATGACTCCTTGAACTCTAAAGATGTTGCTTCAAACTCAGTTGCTTTTGATCAACCTGCTGTTAAGAAGTACAGGCCACCAAATCAAGTGAACCAGCCGACTTGCTGCAAGTGTGCTTGTGGGAACAATCAGAGACAAGGCAAGGATACGCCATCAGGGGCAGGAAGAAACAACTCCACAGTGAAGAAAAGGATATGCTTTCATTATGGAACACCTGGACACATTGCTAGAAATTGTCCTAATTGAGCATACGTTCCGTACTATGCACAAGGCTGGCAAAACGCGTAAAGTGGGAGACTCTACAAAAGAAACCCTTCTAGGCCACATTTAGACAATAGCGACTGGAATGCCCAGAAGGCCAAGAATCAAACCCATAAGGCCAAGAATCAAACTCCCAAGAACAAGAAGGGAAAGTCGGCCATGAAGTCAAATCCAAGAGATGCTCCTATGAAGCCAAAATCAAAGTCATCTCAACGGCCGACATCAAGATCAAAAGTAAGTACTGAGCCACCCATCAGATCAAAAAGGAATTGGGTTAAACCCAACTACAAATGGGTTCCAAAGGCTCACTCTCCCAAATCTTCTAACGCTTCTAATATTTTTACAGCTTCTTTTTGTGATAAGCAGGACATGTTATGGGAGAGAGTATAATGCAAAGATGACAAAGGTCGATCCAGTTTCAAAATGGAATGGGTTCCAAAGACCAACTGATCCCGCTCTGTGTTGGAGCAGCTATGGAGGCATATCATCAGACTTCGGTTTGTTGGTAGTGGCTGTTCTTGGGACTTGATAGGGGACATCTCTCAACTGTACAACATTCAGACATTTGTTTGAGACTATGTGTCCTTTGCAGGAAGGGAAGAAAGGAAGTGATCACTCATGGGGTTTGTGCTTAACGACATGAAGAAATTTCGGATTTGTTCTGAGTTTATGCGTGATGTTCTCAGACCTTCTGGATTCAAATTCAATCGGTGACTTACGGTTTGAGTTTTCTTCTCTATACTCTTGAGTTTTTTTTCTTAAGTTGATTCGCTTTAAAGACAAATTTTTGTTTTAGGATAGTTTAAATTTGCGCATTTACTTTCGTTTCTCTCCTATGCATAAACTTAGGGGGAGAAATAAAAACAAAACAAAAATTAGAAAATTTTAAAAAATAAAAAAATAAAAAAAATAATATGTTGGTTATCGAATGTGCTTGAGG
This sequence comes from Lactuca sativa, assembly GCF_002870075.4. Taxonomy (NCBI): domain Eukaryota; kingdom Viridiplantae; phylum Streptophyta; class Magnoliopsida; order Asterales; family Asteraceae; genus Lactuca; species Lactuca sativa. Next base: position 103,013,344 of record NC_056623.2, on the reverse strand, counting down.
GAGATGTTTTGGGAAGTGATATTAACAAGTGATAACGGGCAATCTGAGTCTACGTAACGTACCCAAAGTTGAAGGATCTATGCTCTAGTTTGATGCGTCGGTAGGCACGAAGAATTTAATGGAATTGACTAGGTGCAGATCAACTTAAGGAATCTAGAGACTTGATAAATCTTGACCTAAATAGTTCTATTTAGCCTGACAATACGATGCTTGGATAGGTTGAGCAGGGAGATCTATATGGGAATCTATTCGTCACATTAAATGAACCAGTATCTGGAACCGTGATTTAACTTTTCCTCGATGTGCGGATTCTGTCCTTAATTCCGGTATTGATGGGGCGACTGGTAAATTCTGATGAATTAGGTCTGTAGAAAATTATTTTCTTTCTTTCTTATTGTTAGTCCTATGTTGCCTCCTCCGCGTGATTGGAATAGATCTGACCTGGACTGCAACATATGCAAATCTATTTCGCTGCATATTATATCTATGAAATTCTTATTATCTGTTAGCCATATGTTGTCTCCTTTGCGTGATTAACAATCCGACCTGGTACACAGCATATGCAACCTTCTACTTCTCAATCACTCTAAAAACTATAAGTGATAATAATCTAAATCTATCTTCTCTCTTAATTATTGTCTGCTCACCCGATGTAAGGAGTACTCTGGAAGTCTTTGATTAGTGGGGCATATCAGGAAGCGGGAAACATGTTCTAGTACAATTAAAATTGAAGACTCAAAGATTGTCTATAGATATCGCTGCTCAATTTAGGTGGATAACAATATCCCTGGTCGTCGTCAGCTGAATGGTCCTTAAGATATAGTATCTAGAAACTTAGGATCAGATTTAATATCTAGGAACTTAGGATCACATTGACTTGTCACTTTTAGTATGTCCAAATTTTGTCACAATCTTTCGTGTTTAAGTAGACAACAATATCGGCGATCGACCAGACAAAGACGTGAAGATAGAAGGTACCGACAAGCGGATAAAGGTTTTCTAAAAAACTTTGATCCCAAATCATTCTTAAAGTTAGATATCATTTTATTTTTGTTAAATTTGTTCATAGTTTTCCTCTATGCACAAATTTTAGGGGGAGAATAAAAAAAATTCAAAAGTAAAAAAATATAGAAAATAAAAAAAACAAATATAGTGTTATTTTTGTTTTATTTTTTTAGAAAATATCAAAAATCCAAAAATATTTTTTTGTGTGCTAATTTTTCTTTTAGTTTTGTTTTGTCTTGAAAAGTGATTCCAGGCGTAGATGAGACTCGTGGAGACTGTATCGAGATTTCTGAGCCGAAGCTTCATATGTGAGCATCGAAGAATTTTCATTCGAAGGAGCAAAATATGAAGATTAATCTTTAAACATTCAATCTATCAACCCCAGAAGCATGGTGAAGCTGTACTTGAAGATTATGTCACACAGTGCATTGAAGCCTCCTCAATCAATCTGCTGCTATCTATGAACCTGCTGAAGTGATCCAAAAGATTCGTTCTCTCTGTTCTCTCTGAAGATTCTCAAGCTGAAAGCGCTATCTTTCAAGAATCAGTACATCAAGCCTCATCACCCGACGTGCATTCAAAGCCAAATTCTAAAGAAAATCCCAACCGCTCAACATGAAGTCGTTCATTGAAGATTCATCAAGTTCATCTTGAAGCTGTGAAGAATTTGAAGATTAATGCTGAAGCCAAGTTCCCAATGAAGATTAACAAGCAAAGCCAGCTACTTTTTAGGGGGAGCTTATTGGGTCAATTAGAAAAGAAATCTATAAACCAAGGGGGATATTGTTGGGTCAAAAATATGGTTTATACTTTGCTTTTCAAGGAAAATATATTTTTATGTAATGTTGTATGTGTTTGCGGTTTGTGTGTACGGTTGTACAAAGGGTGTGCGGCTGTACACATGTGTATGGCTGGAGGTCCATATAAATAGAGGAGTGCATGTGAGTGTACAGTTAAAAAGGCTAGAAGAGAGAGAAAGTTAGAGAGAAGAAGTGTGTGTGAGAGAATCTATTGTAAGGAGCATCACTTAATTTATTTAATACATCATTAGATTCATCTTAATTCTTCTTCCCCTTCTCTTTTATTTGATCTGACATCGTCCAATTGATTGGGATTCCACACCATCAATTGGATCTGATTGATACTCAAGCAATTTTAGGGACCTACAGTAATCGAGCTACAACATATGGAACTTTTGGTCAAATCACAAATGTTATTGCAGATTGCAATTTGGTGGTCTCACCAGTCTCAATTGACCCCTACTTACACTCCGTTTCCAAAGGATTGACTCATTTAATTCACACATATCTACACTCTAACATAATAGAAGAGAAGAAAGAAAGAATCAAATACTTAAAAGTATATTAAACCCAAACACTTTAAAATCAAATTGATCCCTTTCATAGAAATGGAGCCCACTCTATCTTTGCTCATGCCATTTATGTGCATGTGGGACAGTCAGTTTTAATTCTAACCAAATCTTAGTGACTATGATATACCAAAAAAATGGCTGATATTTTCTTAAAAGCACTTGGACCATGTGACAACTCTCTCCTTTAAATGACTAAATAGTATAGCTCACTTCATTTATTACTCTGTGTATTCCATTTAAATTAGCTGTTAATGTCTAAATCCAGTTCATAATTTCAGATATTCAACGAGTTCAATGATCAAAAACCAGATGAAATGAATGTTCAAATCTTTTTTTTTTGTTAACAGGGGCATGATGTGGATTGACGCAGCCTCACTGATTAAAAATTTTAAGGTATGCCATGTTCACTACCTTTCAATAAAAACTTTTTATATGATTATTGTTGATGATATATTTCATGTGAGTTCCTCAAAAGAAAAAAAGGAGATCAAATAGGAACTCAAATGTGTGTTTCCATTTTCACGAATTATATCTTTATTTTTTTTAAAGCTTTCTAGTAAATGGTAACACAAGGAGCTCTTCTTTTCTTTTTGCCTCTGGTCAAAAAATGATTTTCTCGATTTGAAAAGTTTTGGATCCTAAATTTAGCCAAAACTAAATTTGAACATATACAGTTTCATAAGTATCCCTTTGAAAATTGATGAATCTTTTCTTGATTTTGTGAACCAGTTTGCTACTTAGATTTGTCACTTATCGTTAATCCAGAAAGAAGCTAGAATACATTACACTCATAAATGCTATTTCATGTAGATTTCCTACCATGTTTCTTGATTCTACTTGCGATGTGGATTTTGGACGTCTATACCTTCATCTGTGTATATTTTCCAATTTTCCTTCCATTTTAGTTTATTTTCAGCTCCTTCTCTTGTTAATGAACATCTTTTTTTATATAGATAAAGGACTAGATTGCAAACCCAAGCATTTGATTTGGGTTATTGGAGCAGTGACTAATACAGTAACTCAAGAATCTATGGCATACTTCGAGTTACTATAAAATTTTAGTTGCAAGGCATCTGTTTATGAGATGTTGAATGTTTCAACATAAGTTTTCTTTTGAAATGGCAACAAGTCTGGGGCCAGACGCAATTCCTTTGGTGATATTCATTATTTTTAATACATCAAAGCACCGGTGGATCATTGTGATACATGTGTGGCCGTTTTTTTATCAGACGTATTCAATTTAAATGATCATGTTTTCAGAATGAAAACCTTTTTAAAACCACCTAGTTACCCTTCCCATAATTAATAAACCCAATGTGCATGTAGAATGAGAAATTAGAAACTATTACAATATATGTGCGACACTACTTCTTATCTACAAACTTTATAAACTTTTTCTAATTTACATGGACATTAAATTTTTTGGTCATTGGTCAAAACATTTTGTGTTACTAAAATCATCAAGGATACAATCCCAAACAATTCTCCAATTGGTAGAAAACATTAAACATTTGGGGTTGCATATATAATTTTATTTTCTAGAGTGTGGTTGTTACTATATTGCTCTGATTATACTAATTTTGCTTCAATTTTTTTTTATGCAGAGGTATTTTAATTGATTTGCTTTGAGTGTTGGATGCCCGGATTACAATCATATAGAAGAAATGTTATTTACCAAGGTTTACATTTACTTTTACTTACTAGCCCAATTGTCAAATATTTTATGAAAATGACTATTTTTCCCTTTAATTTATACTTTTGTTCTATCTTTAACAATTAATAATTATTGTTATCCACTTATAAGGAAAAGGGTATCCTTCAGCTGAGAAGTGGTATAACAGTAAATAATACTTTCTCATTTCCAGAAACAAATATTCTCTTGCAGGGACTAAACTTTGGCATTTGTCATTTGTAGCCGCAAACTTTATCAACCAACAAAAAGAGGTTAATAAGGAATCTAAATGGTAATAACGAATCTAAATGAAATTCGATTATAGCAACACCAAACCAAGACATGCACTCAAAACCCTCCAAAGCAGACCCTACATGCAGTAGATTGTAACAGCCCCTCTATTGTGATTCCTTTAACTATGACCAAATTGCCCTTCTGTTGTGATTCCCTTAAATTCAAGGTAACATTGTTTTAAATTAAAAGATCATTTCTTAGCTTGTTTACATAAATTTATTTTCTGCCAATTCCTTTCAGGACAAAAAGAAGGAGAGCAGGAACTTGTATTTATGCAAGTATTTTCATTAATTTTCTCATTGATATTTTAAAGGAAGGTTCCGATCCAGATTATTAGGATTTCTGGTTTATGTGAATCTAATGGTTGCATGATTCAAATTTGTAGGTCTTGTTGATGTGCATAGTGTCAAGCAAAGTAGTTCGGATGTTGTGAAGATGGTCAACAAGTTCTTGTAGTTCAACTATTATTTGTTGATGAATTTCATCTCTTTCACATTTGATGTATTACATTTGCCTACTATTGGAATGATTATTTGTATGACATTAAACATTATGCAATGGATTATATTTTTTGTATATGACATTATATTTTCTACTATGAGATATTAAATGCAAATTAATTTGAAAATTAGTAGATGTATAAATAATATTTTTTAAACATTTAAAATTATGATACGCAAAAATGTGTGTCATCTTCATTTATAACATGGCCTTTCTTGACAACGACTTTAATGATACGCAATGCAACTCGTAAATGCGCATCGTAAGGTTACGACACGCAAATGTGTGTCGTCTTCCTTTATGACAGGGCCTTCCTTGATACACATTGCGTGTCGTAAACAAGCGTCATACATGTGTATCGTAACTGCACGTCGTAAATGCGTGTCGTAAATAGACGATGCACAAAAGCGTATCGTCTTTCGTTATGACAAGGCCTTCGTTGACACAAATTTGAGTGTCGTCTCAGCGTTTTACGACATGCATTGCGTGTCGTAAAAGGCTGTTTTTCTTGTAGTGAGCATGCCCAACCTCCTTCCACCAATCACATGCCTTGTCCTTCAGAAGACAGGAAGCATGCCATACCTTGTCCCTCTCGGTACGTCTGCTGGTACGAAAGGTGTTGGCGACATCCGCAACCCACCTGCAGCTAGCAAAAGGGTCCCGAGCTGCATGGTAGTATAGAGCTCCACATGCTCAGAACTCCTTGAATGTCATCGTGCACGTCCCCATCATGGCCGCCATCTCAGTGCGGAATGCACCCAGTCTCTCATCCAAAATCTCCAAGATACCCTCCTCGAGCGTTCCGAAGATCATAGGAGTTTGGTCAGTGATATTGCACGTGATCTCAAATGAGATGAACTCCTTCATCTGATCATCGAGTTGCCTAGCGCCAAAGCCAGAACCTGGTCCCTCACCGGTGCCAGAGCTGCCAACTGGTCTAGTGCATAGCATTACTATAGTAAAAATACACTACAACAAACATCAGAGTACTCATCATAACTCGGTGGATCTTACATACTACAAGTTCCTTGGTTTCATCTCAGCCTTCCTTGATTCGAATACGGATCCTCTAATTTCAGTAGTATGGTCCCATACTACCTTCCACATCTATCCGTACTTTCCTCAATTACTACCTCGACTCCACCAAGTCCCTTTCACTACTACTGCTCTCTGTGTTGATCTCATCCTAATCTCTGACCCACTCTCCGTGATCAGCTGCAAAAGCAGTCCCTGCTACCTCCCCTTAACTAGCTCTCGAATTCCATTACATATCGCTAATACTAGATAATTTTTCCATTGAGAGGTCCTACCTTACAACAGTCAGACTCAGACAAGATCTGGGAAATAGAGCTAGACCTAACCTTCTGAAATTATTTTTTCCTCGTAATACGTTACTTACCATATTCGTTTATTAGTTAGTTAAAGATAACTAGAACTCCTAAAAGCACAAATCAAGCATCATTCGAGCATTGACAAAACAAAACCAGCATATCCTAATCAGGCCATCATATCACCGACTAATCAATACTAGCATGCAGTTCAATAAGCTTGTACAATAGGCATACAAGGCATCCTTCCTAGATCCTTAGCCCTAGTCTGGCATGCAGTTCACATACACATACAGAAGTCATAAAAGTCATCCTTCCTAGATCATTGGCCCCTAATCTAGCATGCAGTTTCTCATAAGCATATCACATTATAACAAACATGTATGGGTAATTTGGTAGAACTTACTTAAGATCGGCTGATTGCATGCACCACAACCTTTTCCCTTTTAAAAATCCTTTTTTATAAAAATGATTTTATTGTTGAAAACTTTCATACCAAGTCCTCAAATTGAGTTCAGACACATCCGAAAGTGTGCATGAATCCCTCAAACCAAGGATCTGATACGAAATTGTAACATCCAAAAAATCATGACAAAAAATTTCATTTTTATTTATTAAATAAACCATAGTTATCAAAATCATTACATCCAAAACATGAGTCATACGATAAAATCAGGGTATCATATCAAAAGGCATGTCAATATATCGTAGTAAAACATCTCAGGCTAAACATATTGGTGTGTGCACTACAGTCATACTGAGCTTTTCCTTTTGCTACCGAAAGTACCTGAAACTACAATTGAAAACTGTAAGCACGAAGCTTAGTGAATTTCCCCCAAACTACCACATACCATACACATAATCATACTACAACGAGATACGTGCCTTTCCCACACTCAGATAACTAGGAGATACGGGCTTCGTCCACACTCAAGGTGATACGGGCCCCACCCACACTCAGCTAACAATAAGATATGGGCCTTGCTCACAGTCAGCTGTCTACAGAATACTGGCATTGCCTACACTCAACTACTAAGCATACATACAAGTATCACACAGACAACAAGTATAGCCAAATCTATCAGTCATTCTTATATCCATACTGAAATATTGCTTTGAGATACGGGCCTCGCCCACACTTTGCTATCTATAAGATACGGGCCTCGCCCACACTCAGCTACTAATCATTACACATAGCATACACGGGCCGACCTTGGTTCCTTCGACCCGTTCAGACTAGGAGGAAAGTCACCTCACTGTCGGATAATAGCTGAAAAGACTCTGCCTAGAATCAACTCTACTCACTCCCTAAACCAAAACAACTCCTTAGTTACTATTCCGTAGTCATAACCCTAAAGGGTCAACTATGGTCAAGTCAAAGTCAAAGTCCAGTCCAAGTCAACGCTTTGAGTTTACTCAACTTGTCGAGTTTACCCTTCAACTCGTCAAGTTCTCTTGAATCACATAAACGTGAAATCACAATCTAACTCTTCGAGTTTTCCTCCAACTCACCGAGTTCCTCCTTTAAACAGAAACGAGACTTTCCTATTAGAACTCATCAAGTTCCCTTGTTGACTCGCCGAGTTCCATTAGCAGAATCGGGAATGTTCGACCCAACTCGTTGAGTTCCACTATGAACTCGTCGAGTTCCTTCCATTTCTAGTCTATTTAGGCCTTTCCTCAGATCTAAGGTTCCATAATATAGATCTACATTGTTTTAGTGGCATATTTCAGTAAAGTCAACAACTTGATGGCTTTGGATGCCTCAAATGGACCCAATCTCGAGATATAGCAACCTACTTCTATGAAAATGGTATTTTATTAGACAAAACGGGTTTAGGGACCTTTTTATGCATCTAAGAACCAAATAACACTGAAGATGGGATTTTGTAGCATAAGAACAATAAAGGTTATCATGTTTCCAACAATGGGGTCAAAAATACCCATAAAACAAGGCTAAGAGAGATCTAAGCTATGAATCATCAAGTTAGGGACTTTTTACCTCAAAAAGTTGCCAAACATGGATGAGATCCTAGATCTAGTGCTTCTCCTCAAGCTCAATTACCTTCTAGTTCTTCCAAGTCCTTCACCAAGCACAAAAACACACAAAATCCACTTAAAACGTCAAGTTTCTCACTAAGGAGCTCACAATATGATTTAGCGTTTCACGAAGGCTGATGGGGGCTGGTGGGAAGGGATTAAGTCCTTTAAATAGGGTGCAAAACCTTGTAAATTAGGGTTTCATCGTAGCTGGTCTACTCATCGAGTTGAGACCTCTCAACTCGTCGAGTAGATTACTTAAATCATGCGGTCCTGATAAGCTTTACTCAGTGACTTTGGGACTTACAACTCATCGAGTTGCTCTGAAAACATGAACAAATTATTAACGAAATGAATATAACAAGAACTAGGCATTACAATGTGGGTGCTGACTAGCGAGGTAGGGCGAGCTTGGAGGAAACTAGAGGATGACATCATCGAGCAGATTTAGCAGGTGGAGTAAGGGGTCATTCCTAAACTTTCCTTTATGAGTCGTCGGAGACCTAAGCATGAAAAATCCCGATTGTCCAGAACCTACTCTTGATGATGTGATGTGCGGTCTTGTTGCTGCATGGGAGGAGCGTCGTTGGATTATTATTTTGCTTGTTGCATTGATGCGACATCTTGGGATGGATCATCTGCCATTTCCTAGTGCGGTTCCGAGTGTACCACCTCCTTCTAAGCCACACAACACTAGTTACGATGGTCTCATTCGTTCAAGCACACATCATATATATATATATATATATATATATATATATATATATATATATATATATATATATAGTTATAATCGTACATACATTTATTTGAAAATTATATTTATGATCTCAAAATTATCTGATATATATAAACTATCATATATATACCCTAATTATGGTTATTTTAATAGGATATTAGGGCAGCGTAACAATTAAGTACAATGCATATCCTAAATCTTGTCTAGCATAACATCTAGGTACTTAAAGTTTCATAGGGATTTGGCGACTATAACATCTAGGTATTACCTACTCCTAGATTATCGGGAATCATATTTTTTAGACACAAATCATAACTTAAATCTTGGCATAGTATATACAGTTATACTACCCTAAGGTATACTGCTTATACTAAAATGACTTAATATTTATGAGATATATATTTTTGTAAAATAATTTGTTGAGCATGTATTCCCCATGAAAAGTTTTTAAAACAGTAAAATAGGGGTCGTGAACTCACTCTAATACCGTTTTGAGGAGCACTCGAACTGTTGCAACCGGAGTTTCTTGCCATTGAGAGGGTACTGAAGTTTAGAGGGTGAGTTTGGATATTGGTTTGAGATAAAAAAAACCAGGAAGCAAGCATCGTTATTTATAGTGATGATTCGCGCTAGGCACTCTGCTGCACGGCGTTCACTCACTTCGTGGCCCATCCAAATCTTGCCACGTGTCACCCTTCTAGTGTTCAATGTTCCTAAATTTCCGACAAATCTAGGGGTCAGAAGTGCGCAACGTGCATGGCGCGCACATTGACATTCACTCTTTATTTATTTATTTGTTTTAAATTCATATTTTCTTCATTTGAACTTTGTTTCTTACCCTCTTTATACATTTATGTAGCTCTTTCCTAGAACTACAACTTTCTTTAAGGTTGCATCTTCTAATTTTTAACTATCATTTATAACCCACATTTTTATATTTTATAAAAATCGTATCTCCTTCATACTACTTCCATTATTTCCTTTCTTTGTTCTCAAGTTCTTTTCTCATGTTTACTACAAAATTCCTTTTTGTAGTGTTAGTCGAAACTCAACCGTTCTATTTTTGCTATTTTTGATGTCAATAACATTATTAATATGATTAGTTTCTATTCGTTATAAATCATAACTCTTCCAATCAATGTTACATTTACTCGATGCTTTTAATATTTATGATCATCAAGTCACATATTTTCCAAATACGCTAACAATTTTATCTTTTTGATTATTTTATATTCGACTAAACTTTCCATATTATCCTTGAATTTGGGAATTTTTTTTCTTTATGAGTCGAACCTAACTCCTAGTAACAATTAATGATTAAAAATTCACAATTGTTACATCACCCAAGAGATGCAGGGAGTTTCATAAGTTATTCTTGAATTCATAACTTTACGACTTTTTTTTGACTAGTACTTGCATTTTAGACTAAGTATTTGTTACCTCTAGACTATAGGTTTAGCTCCATCCTCCTTTATTAATTTGTGTGAGCAGTATGATGGGCTTATCTCTTTTATGTCATTGACTTCAAGACTTGAACCAATTTCCGAATTTGTAGAGGTGCTAGATCAGGTGACACTATTACTGGAAACTGTGAATCTTCTCCCAGAAAAGCATATTCAGGACGAGCGATAATGTTTTAGTTGAACTTTGCTTTGATAATTGGAAGTCGTGTCGTATTTAATTTGTTCATCAAATTGTGCAAGTTTTGTGATAGATTTTTCATGTTGCGATTCTTCTTTGGTTGGCAAGGAAATATTATTATTGTTGTGTCATGATACTTGGTCTGGCTATTTATTTAGTAATTTTTTTGTGAATGCATCCATTTAGTATTTGTTCTAGTTTTTCAAGGTCATTATCAGCATTAAAAAGTTCTCCTTTTAGTGTCATAAGACCATGAATTCCTACAATTCGTCTTCTCGAAATTCATCAGTAACATCTATGGAGAAAAGCATATAATCATTTATTTGAATGCTTCATTGAATTCTCTACCCCGAATGTCAAGGTCGTCTCTACTTTGGTTATAATTAAGCTCTAGCTTAGGGCCCCGACTTCTAAAGGGCACCACTTGACCCAAGATATTTTAGAAAAACAGAAATCCCAATTACTTATATTTTCTGAGTGAACCTACGTATACCACAAAAATCAACAACCAAATTGATTAATTGAAAGCGACTGTTCTTCTTGATTCTCTTCTCTTTCCCGATTCTTGAAAACGAGCCTAAAAAAATACCTTCTTTATTTCAATATTCACTTGTACTTCTTCTTATCTTCCTTCTATGTTCTTTGATTGATTGTCCATTCTCTGAAAAATAAATACATTCGACTTCTTTTTGTATTTCTTTCCACATCCTCCGATTCTCCATTGTTGATCTGAACTTGGTTTTTTAAAAGAATTAAAACTTCAAGGTTGTCATAGTGTCATTCAAAAAGACAAGCACAATATCTAAAGATCAAAAGAATTGAAATGGTAAGTCTAGTCCAATGTTTCTATTTTTCAGCTTTCAGTAATTCAGTTTTCCATTGATTATCCCTAAACCAGCAATTAACCATTGTTCATTGATTATAGAAGGGTTTGAACGAGTCTGAATTCTGGAAAATGAATTTGTGTTTTCCATTATCTTTTATTTAACTATTTTCAAGGTTGTCCTTTGCTACCTTGGAACGATGGTAAAGCATGGACTTTCTGTTTATTTTTTGTTCATTATTTCTTGCTCAATTGTATTTTTTTACTTGTTTTGGTGATTGCAAAAATTAATCAAATACTCAATAATCATGTCTATAAGAAAATATGAATTAGGGGCTTCAACTCCGCCATTAAGTATAGAAAATGCAGAAGGCCTCCAAAATTTTGCTTCTCTTAGATCCCCAAACTGGTTGAGCTGCCCTTGTCGAATGTTATTGTGTCCATCCCTAGTCGAAGTGTTAACTTAGAGTCTTATAAGGTGCCACTATCGGTTGTTTACTGGGCCGGTCATCTTGTCGCGATGCATGGGATGATTCTTCACGTCCTGATTCCTGGGTTCATCCTTTTTCATGTTTCGGATTCATGATCCGTTGATTTCAAATGAATAATAGGTTCAAAGACATTTTTGCTCCTTCTGGGCTACAACTGTAATGTATTCTTGTCTTCTTAGTTACCACAATGCTTAAAATTATTCCTAGAAGGTGTTCGTCACGAAACATGGATAGCCAACCCATATGTTTTTTGATGTTTGATATTGATGCTCGTTGGATTCTTAACGTGGTTTGTTGATTTTTTAGAGTTTCTTTGGTCTATAGGTGATGTGTCTCAAATACTTTAGACAACCGAGCAATTATCTCCTAAAAGTTGGGTTTGTTTTCTTGCATATTTATTCCTTCGTTGTACTTGTCTTTACATTTATGTTGACATCCTTCCTCGTTCTTTTTTCTTCATATTGTTTGCAATTCTTTCCATATTTTTAGTCTCATGACTAAAAGAATATAGCTTGTATGTTCTCGTTATCTTCTTGATCACATTATTCTACTGCACTTGGCTTGTCGATTGAATCGATTTTTATAGGTATGGATGTTTGATTTATCTTCTGAATATTGTGATCTATGTCATAAAGATTATGAATTGGTTCTTGTTGATCTTTTTCATGGGTCTTTGTGTCTAGGGTATGCCAATTTCTTGAATTATTGTCTAGATCTTTTATTATTTCTCTTCATGTGGCAGGATTCTTTTTTGTAAGTGATCAAAATCAGCAAATTTCCTGGTACCGATGTTGATCCCATTTTAAAATGTTTGGACTTTTTGTTAGGCATTCAAATCGTGTTACAAATATTTTCCTAACAATTCTTCGTATCAATCCCAAACTTCAAATAATTTTTCTCCATCTAGTTAATGTTATGTGATAATATCATGGGTTGTGTATTTATTTACCAATACTTATGTAATGGAGTAATTAAAGTCGAGTAAACTGACTTTCACATGAAGGTGTATAATCCATTCAATAGAAAACCAAATTATGCTCCATCATCTAGTAATAAAAGTGATCCAATTGGTCTTAGATAAAAAAAAATATTAAAGAATAAATCCATTAGCATCTGTTTTAGTACTTAAAACCGTAACAAAGATTTTTCTTTCTATATATAAAGACATGAATATGCATTCTAAATAAGGAAAAAAAATTATCAATCAAATTACAAAAAGGAAGGCATTATAAAGACAACTACAATGCAGGATGGCTGATTAGAAGTGTGATAATTGTGATTTATTCTACAATGGTACTACTGAAGTCATTTTATGTATATATGTGACTATGTATCATAAAGCAAGAAATAGCATCAAAAAATGCAGTTTCATATCAATGTACTTTTAAAGTACAATGACACAATTTATCCAGGATAAATACGAATTCTTGTGTTTTTCTCTTCTTAATCAATCAACATGGATCTATTACCATACGACCCTAAAATGACTCTGAAAGTTGGCTGAAATAAATTGGGAAAATGTTTAAAAGATTAAGAACAATAATATAAATGCATCATACATGTGAATGTATATATCACTTGAGTCTAAAAGGTGAATAAGAAAGATAATGGATGTGGATGAAGATACTAACCAATTATAATCTTATAACATAATCCTAAATAGTGTTATTGTTGGATTAAGGTGTTTATGGTTCTAACAAAATTTGTATAATACTGATGAATAAGAGTAAAATCCTTTTTGGGTTTCTCTAATAAATACGAAATTTCTTAGATTTATTTGAGAGATAGATAAATAATTTATTAGCATATTATATGACTACCATATTGTCACACCCCGGTCGTCAGCGGAAACACCGGGCGGTGTAACGTCATTTCTCGTATCATAGTTATCAACTTCCTGAAAACACATGCAATTTAAAATACATAAACATAAAGATGGTGAGTCCACAGGTTTTGACTCCATATAAAATAATACATATTCTGAGTTTCAAAAGTATAGTTTTGAAAGTATAATTTTGACTCTCCAACGTTTACTATATATATCCTAGGTATAAAAGTTTACTTACCAAATAAGTAGTTTACCTATAAGTCTCATATACTATGGATATAAGTGTTTGTAATTCCATACAAACGAGAGTTGCTACGTATAAATCTTATTTCAATTCTATACGAGTAAAACCACTACATATAAATCTATTTCAATTCTATACGAGTATGTGTGCAAGGTATAATTATCTACTTAATATACAAGTAGTACCTAGGGTATAAGTAGGGGAAACTTATACTTAACATTAATACTTGTATAGCGACGAAGTATAATCTTTCTAACAAGTTGCTACCATGAGTCTGTAACCGCCGCTTGACAACAAAACCTCTGACAAAAACAATACACTCATGATTTACCATGATAAACAATACACTCATGATTTACCATGAGAAACAAACTGTCACACCCCAAAACCAAGAACGGCGGAAACATTATGGGGCGGAGGACGTCATGTAATGTATCACAACAATGCTAAGTAGTAAACAAGCAACAACATCATCCATTGCATTAATAGTATAATTGTAATTACATTTGAGTTCTTTCATGGTATAATTCTACAAAAATGAATATTCAGAAATAAAAGACGAGTCTTGATCGCTCCGTCTTCACAAAACCTGGTAGTCGTACCTGTCTATCCGTATCCTGGGAATACAAGTTATTTTGAAAGCGAGAATCAGCAATAATGCTGGTGAGTTCATAAGTATTTATGTGACTTGATTTGTAAAGCTGTAAAGAAAGGCATGTAGTTGTTTGAAAGAAAGTTTGTACCAACGAATATGTTTGTAAGTAATTGTAAACGTTTGAAACTTCTAGAAAATCCCATATTTTCTACTAGTATAAAGTGTAGCCTTCTACCAAGGCTCGACTGTTTTAAATGTTTGTTTCAGAAATCCAATATTTGTTCGTATGTAGATGGTACATCAAAAGTCCCAAAATGAAACTATCATGATGTTTTTCATGTCTAAAATAGTAGATTTGTGTACAGTTATAAATGCTAAGGTATATGAAAACTCCGTAAACCAATGTGTTTTTAATACCCCATGTGAGTTTTATAACCATGCTAATGACACTGATGGCCTGTAACAACGTTCTTCATGCGTTGGAACTGTTATGACATTTGTCACCCCAGGCCTGCCGGCCTAGCTGTAGCTAACAGCTTAGGTGTGGGATTGTCAATCCCGTATAGATCTATACACAAGTATCACGCTCCCCCTACAAGGGATTATGGTATATAATACAGGGCTTAATAATGCATACTCGAACGTACGTGAAGCTGTCTCACACCCCAGTATAAAAACTGATTTACGTATGAAAATGTCCATTTGTTTTTATAGGAAAATACCTTCTTGATATGGTACTTGTAGTATATAAAACGTTATGATTATCTCGCATACTATCTCATGTAATTGTCTTCCTTGAAATGATATGTCTCGAAGTTGTATGCTTTTGTAATTGGATGTAATTGTGCCTCTTCGCAAAGTATGTAATGTATTTGTATTGAATCATGAATAGACTACGTCTTGTATGATTCCTGGTACTTGGAATGGTAAATAGTATGTCTTAACTATACCTATTATAGTTATTGATAATGTGTGTGTATAATTCGAAATATGCCTTTGCTACTCAAAGGTACTGAACGAACTGACGGAAACTCTCATGTCTAAATATGTACATATATATACAACTAATATTTAGACGACATTCGGACGAATAACCGATGCCCTAAGGCCACATCCCAACGAGGAAAAGGAAATAAAGCGAGCTAGCCGTCCTAAGTCCTTCAAACATTACTTATATAAGTATACATGTATAGGCAAGCACAAAAAAAAATATAAAAGACTTTTGTAAAAGCTTTGAAAAGTTTAATAAATAAGAATTGATGACTTGATGTCAGTTTATAAAATGATTTGAAAACAGTTTGTTTGATAAGAACAGTTTTACATATAGGAAGACCTTTGTTAGAAACATGATTCTAACAGCGTTTGAAAGGAAATCATAAAGTATGTAAGACAGTTTGATAAAGAGTTTTTAACATGTATAAATGTTTGTCGTAAACTATTATAGTTTTTCCAAAAGTTCGTTTCGTTTGTATAGTAACTCTAGTGTGATGCTCACCTGTTATGGAATGTGTAACTTTTTGTGGTGTCAAAATGAACACTTAAACTCGAGGTATAAATAAACTGTTTGATTCGTATACGTATAACAACGTATTTAATTTCGATATATATAACAGACGATATCGTGATATGTTTTCCGTATGAAAGATTCCACACAATGGTTGTGAATCACATATGATTTACTTGATAAAAATGAGTATTTAGTGAATCTTTGAGTTACACACGATAATAATCGTGTGTTTACTTGTATTCCCCCCCTCAAAAGTGTATATTAAAACAATATTGAAAAAAAATGTAGATTATAGGGGTATGAACTCACTCGTTAAGTTTGAAGAGAGAGGCTAAGGTTGAGCAGAACTTCGACCGCGGATGGTTGCGTCGTCGGGCTCTTCGGGGATCTCTGCAGCGTAAATCCTTCGTCGGGGCTCGAGTGCGGAAACCGAGGTGAGGGAATGGTCTCTGGTGCTTGGAAAAAGGGTGATAGTATCTGGAGGTTTGAGAATGTGTGCTTAAATTCGCAGCTGAACCTTTCTATTTATAGGCTGGAATTGCCTCGTACGCGGGGCGTAATTTTGGAGTACGCGGGGCGTACTCACGTACGCAGCGCGTACGTCATTACGCTGGGCGTTAAAATGCGTCATGGCTTACGACTTCAGTCTAGCTAAGCGTAGCTTGGGCGGGCCGATGGGACTCGACTCTGGGTCTAGTATGCGGGGCGTACTCCCAGATTACGCGGGGCGTAATCCCTGCTTCCGACTTCTAAATTCCGTAACTTTCGCGTACGAGCTCCATTTTTCGCGTTCTTTATATCCACGCGTAGGTGAGATTATGCTCTACAACTTTCATTTAGACTCCATCGGCTAGTTTTGAATTTATTTTTAATGATATATTTTTAATAGGACGGGCCTCCTAAAGTCCGTTTAAAATTCATAGGTTCTTTATTCGTCGTCGGTTTTCGTTTGTCTTTTTATTGTTTTATTACTACTGAGGAGACCATCAACTTCCGTTTAGGTGGCGATAGCTAAATAACACTCGATCTTCAATCCGAGTTTTTAACCCTCTACTACTGTTACGAAACTTTGAAAATCCGTAAATTCTTCATACGAGGTCCAATTTGGGCGATCTTTTTATGCACGTTCACCTTTCAACGAGATCTACGACTTTTGTTTAGATACTTAAGGCAAAAATGCATTTTATTGAGATTCGACTTTTTACGTCAAATAATGTTTTAACGTCGTGTCGTAAATATACGAGTGGTTATAATTTCTTCAATATAACCCGATTTTGAGCGTTCTTTATGTTTTTGGAACCCTTGGTATGATATCTAATTTTCGATGCATCCCAACTTAGATACTTGTACACTTTAATTTCGAGGTTAATTTCGTTGTTTTTAGCTTTCGAGCGTTTACAATGCTTTTGGGGAAAATAGGGTTGTCACGTCATCCCCCTGTTAAGGGAATCTCGTCCCGAAATTTAATCTAAGATAGTGTTTACAGTTTTAGGAAAAAGATGCGGGTACTTTTGTTTCATCTGATCCTCGCGTTCCCAGGTGTATTCAGGTCCTCGCTTGGCATTCCAGCGAACCTTTTACTATCGGGATACGACTTTGCTTCTGTCATTTGACATTTCTGGATGATAACTCTCCTTGGTTGAATGTATGTTGAATGTTTTTGTGGTTTGTGAACATAGTATACCTTGTACTCTACAAATAGTGTCTCTAGATCTTCGGAGCAATCCTCGCTGTTCCTGAATTAAGGTCATGTGTTGATCAGTCAAATTCTTGGGTCTTAAACTGTCTTGAGGTATAGGTAGTGATCTTTCCTCTTGCATAATAATTCAACCAAGCCCTTGGTTATAGGTGTCGCATTACACCATGCAATATTCTATCCCCTTTTTGGGAGGGATAATATTGGTGTGGTGCATTAGACTTACTTTAGCGTTTGGAACGCTCTTTCTTGTTTATAGACGAATCCGGTGCTCTTCCAAGTGAAAAACTTGTCCTAAAGAATCCCCTTCTGAGGAGTTTGTTAAGTTCGTTAGGAAGTTCTTGCACCTAGGTTGGGGCTAGAGAATAAGGTGATTTGGCTACTAGAACTAAGTCTACTCTGAATTTGACTTGACGTCGTGTTGGTAGTCTTGGTTGTCCTTTCGGAAAGGTGTTGGGAAAAGTCGCGTACTTCTTGGATGTTCTGGATGTCCTCCACTTCTAGGCATGTCTCGGCGATGTGTGTAAAGAATGCATGTCATTTCCTTCATAAGCATTCCTGAGCTTGCATACACGAATTGATGAGAGGGTTCGTACTTGGTTTGCCGCTGTAAATAACTAGGGAATTGTTGTTTAGGGAAAATTGCTTTATCAAGACGCCTGATGTCGGCTCGATGTAGACTTAACCAACTCCTACTGATTATGATGTCAAATCTTTGGGGTGGATTAGCTGTCGTGAATATCTAAAAGAAGTATGACTACTCATGAATTAGGGGAAAAGGATAGGTATTTCTAAGTTTATTCTTACGGGCGCACGATCACTCGCAGTCTTGGGCAGTCTCCATTTTGAAGTTCATAGTAGAACTCATACCTGGTTCATCTATCACAGTCTCGGTTATACGAGTCGTATATAATTAAGATTGAAAAGGTAGTCGAATAAATGATTCCTCTTTAAGTTCACATCCCAACGAGGAAAAGAAGTTAAAGTGGAATCATCAATTCTAAACCTGTAGAATCTTGATTATATACCACCCTTATGTATACATTTTTCGGAGACAGATTAACCATATGAGTCTTTAGATTGAACTTGACGTACTGTACGAGTGATACCTTGGGGAGGTTTGCTGCGGTTTCCAGGGAAAGGATGAGAAACTGGAGGTACTCTATGTATGAGTACTTCGGAGTTCTGGAATGACGGCTTCGCTAGAAAGATGCTTTCGGAGAAGGAGAAATACGCACGAAACTGATATTGCGAGGATAGAATTGAGTCAAATTGTATGATGATATCGGACTTACTTGGAAATACGGTATTAGGTTTGATTATAAGGGTGTTACAGACAAAACACAACAGTGCAACTTTTAGCAGAGTTACAGTACTTTGGTTCTACTACAAAACTATTGTTGCGAACAACGTATACTACAAAAGGCAAGTATATGCAACATGATGGTCCCCTTATACTGACGGGATCTCTCAAAAGGTAAGACTCGAGTTGCACTAGTTTTATGCGAGTTTAATGACATACTTAATGCTGACGATTGGAAGTGAGCCCCTATTATAGTCGGGTCCTTCATTGCCTTTTTCCATTCTGAGGTCAAACTCCTCCTGTTCTATGGTCGTTCTTCTCTGTTGGGCAATCCCTTTTGAAGTGTCCCATTAAACCACATAGATGTCATATCCGTGAAGTATCGACATTGGTGGTTGAAGTAATGTGTTTGACCCGAGTCCTGTAGAAGCGGGTAGTGTGTCCGTTCTTGTTGCAGGTCTTGCAGTGTAACAGACGACAACTACCTAAGTGATGGAAGTTGCACTTATTGCAATTCGGTAGGTTTCCAGCATACTGTCTGGCCGGGTTAGGGATAATTGGGATACTTGTAGTGTTGGTGATAGGAGTTAAAGATGTCGTGGCTGCGAAGGCTGCCACCGGTAATGGTTTCTTGTTTGTCCCTCGTGGTGATTTGTCTTTAACTTTATCCCAAAATTTTCGTTTGTTGCTCATTGGTTTGAGGTTAGGAGCGTCGTGGTAGTTTTTTACTCGTGGGTGTACTTGGTTGTTATTTGGATTGGAATTATTGAAAACCATCCCGCTAACATTTGCATAGTTGGCGTTAAGGTGATTCAGAATAGTTGTCACTGCAGCTGAGACTGCACCTTGAAAGGTAGCTGCATCAATCTGAAGAGTTGGTGTTTGGCTGATGGGTTGATTACTTTTCTTCGGCGACATGATTCTGTAACACGAAAGGAAAAGGAGTTCGTGAGATATTAAGGTTGAACCTAGGTCTATTTTGATCGCTTAAGTAACGAGTAAGAGTATGTTCTCGAAAGTTTGACCTACATCCCTATGATGCAGTCCTAGTACAAAGTAGAAGTATGTTTTTTGTTCAAGCCGAGGTATCGTTAGTTGGTGAATAACATGATCTTACCACTATAGAGACTTGGAAATGTTTTCGGAGTTAAATTACTATAGTCCAATGTTTTGACTAAAGCATGTTTTCAGATAGACTCCAACGAGGGTTTGATGAGGGTTTTTGAACAAAGAGTGACACGGGGGTTAGCCGATTGTCAATATCATCGATGTTTAAGATGGAATTAGTTTAGGAAAATTTTATCTTGAAGAAGGTCTTACATCATACCATGAGTAGAAAGGTTTTGGCCGCATAAAGGCCTAACTAACAGTACTTACAGTACAAGATAGTTACATAGAAAAATGCTGCATCGAGAATAGACAGAAAAATAATTCTTTTAACAAGGGAAATTAAAGTAAGGCATCTATTTTTGGTGACGGTCATCCCTCTGGTGGACTCTCATCCCAGTCAGTTGACATTCCATATTGAGTAGGTGTCCTTTGTATACCCTTCGGAGTTCTATGACTTCGGCTTGTGTTTCAGCTACTGCTTGCAGCAGGGTCTCATGGTCTCGCTCTTAGTTCTCTTACGAGTGTTGTCAAGATGATTGGTGTAGATGGTGTGCATTCTTGCATTGGTATTTAACTTCTTTGATATAATGGAGCGTCGTCCTGCCTTGAATTTCGTTTTGATCAACTCTGCGGATCAGTATTGTTAGAACTTTGTCTGCTGAGCTCCCTTCGCTTAAGTGGTAGTAGTTTCAGTCTCCTTTTGACGACATAGGTTGATCTTGTTCCGCGCTCCATGTTTCTAGGCATACTACCCAAGGAAGTGTCGGGCCATGAAAAGCTAGACGAGGGTTAGGGTTTGAATTGGAAGTTACCGGGGGTAGGTTCTCCTTCTCGAGTTCAGAGTTATCCTCGTCCGAAGGATCTTCAGTATGGTGATCATTCAAAAGGGATTGGATGATCATTCTCTGGTTCTTCTCTAAACCATCCATCACTGCCTTTGTTCGGGAAGTACGAGTTGTTGTGGGGATGGGGTCTAGCTATGATATCTATACGGTAATAAGAATCTAACACATAAGTAGTTTATAGAATACACAAAATACTCCTATAGTATTTTAGGTTTACGTTCCATTGTTCCCATTGTGGTGTTGTGGGTAAGTTTTTTTTTTTTTTTTTTTTTTTTTTAGATTTGTTGCAACTCACAACCACACTTAGGCACATGCTAGTCAACCCTTGGAAAATATAGTTGATCAGGCTATATCACCCTAGTTTTGACTATACGTCTCAAAGTCTACTTGTGTTGCCCAATAATCGTAATACGTTTGTTCCGTCCTAGTGATACTAACTTTATCAGAGTATTTTAATCCCTATTGTACTTATAGTTCGTATATCTTTTATGGGTTGATATAATTGATTCACTATAAACAATGCTCTGATACCAATCTGTCACACCCCAAAACCGAGAACGGCGGAAACGTTCTGGGGCGGAGGACGTCATGTAATGTATCACAACAATGCTAAGTAGTAAACAAGCAACAACATCATCCATTGCATTAATAGTATAGTTGTAATTACATTTGAGTTCTTTCATGGTATAATTCTACAAAAATGAATATTCAGAAATAAAAGACGAGTCTTGATCGCTCCGTCTTCACAAAACCTGGTAGTCGTACCTGTCTATCCGTATCCTGGGAATACAAGTTATTTTGAAAGCGAGAATCAGCAATAATGCTGGTGAGTTCATAAGTATTTATGTGACTTGATTTGTAAAGCTGTAAAGAAAGGCATGTAGTTGTTTGAAAGAAAGTTTGTACCAACGAATATGTTTGTAAGTAATTGTAAACGTTTGAAACTTCTAGAAAATCCCATATTTTCTACTAGTATAAAGTGTAGCCTTCTACCAAGGCTCGACTGTTTTAAATGTTTGTTTCAGAAATCCAATATTTGTTCGTATGTAGATGGTACATCAAAAGTCCCAAAATGAAACTATCATGATGTTTTTCATGTCTAAAATAGTAGATTTGTGTACAGTTATAAATGCTAAGGTATATGAAAACTCCGTAAATCAATGTGTTTTTAATACCCCATGTGAGTTTTATAACCATGCTAATGACACTGATGGCCTGTAACAACGTTCTTCAGGCGTTGGAACTGTTATGACATTTGTCACCCCAAGCCTGCCGGCCTAGCTGTAGCTAACAGCTTAGGTGTGGGATTGTCAATCCCGTATAGATCTATACACAAGTATCACGCTCCCCCTACAAAGGATTATGGTATATAATACAGGGCTTAATAATGCATACTCGAACGTACGTGAAGCTGTCTCACACCCCAGTATAAAAACTGATTTACGTATGAAAATGTCCATTTGTTTTTATAGGAAAATACCTTCTTGATATGGTACTTGTAGTATATAAAACGTTATGATTATCTCGCATACTATCTCATGTAATTGTCTTCCTTGAAATGATATGTCTCGAAGTTGTATGCTTTTGTAATTGGATGTAATTGTGCCTCTTCGCATAGTATGTAATGTATTTGTATTGACTCATGAATAGACTACGTCTTGTATGATTCCTGGTACTTGGAATGGTAAATAGTATGTCTTAACTATACCTATTATAGTTATTGATAATGTGTGTGTATAATTCGAAATATGCCTTTGCTACTCAAAGGTACTGAACGAACTGACGGAAACTCTCATGTCTAAATATGTACATATATATACAACTAATATTTAGACGACATTCGGACGAATAACCGATGCCCTAAGGCCACATCCCAACGAGGAAAAGGAAATAAAGCGAGCTAGCCGTCCTAAGTCCTTCAAACATTACTTATATAAGTATACATGTATAGGCAAGCACAAAAAAAAATATAAAAGACTTTTGTAAAACCTTTGAAAAGTTTAATAAATAAGAATTGATGACTTGATGTCAGTTTATAAAATGATTTGAAAACAGTTTGTTTGATAACAACAATTTTAAATATAGGAAGACCTTTGTTAGAAACATGATTCTAACAGCGTTTGAAAGGAAATCATAAAGTATGTAAGACAGTTTGATAAAGAGTTTTTAACATGTATAAATGTTTGTCGTAAACTATTATAGTTTTTCCAAAAGTTCGTTTCGTTTGTATAGTAACTCTAGTGTGATGCTCACTTGTTATGGAATGTGTAACTTTTTGTGGTGTCAAAATGAACACTTAAACTCGAGGTATAAATAAACTGTTTGATTCGTATACGTATAACAACGTATTTAATTTCGATATATATAACAGACGATATCGTGATATGTTTTCCGTATGAAAGATTCCACACAATGGTTGTGAATCACATATGATTTACTTGATAAAAATGAGTATTTAGTGAATCTTTGAGTTACACACGATAATAATCGTGTGTTTACTTGTATTCCCCCCCTCAAAAGTGTATATTAAAACAATATTGAAAAAAAATGTAGATTATAGGGGTATGAACTCACTCGTTAAGTTTGAAGAGAGAGGCTAAGGTTGAGCAGAACTTCGACCGCGGATGGTTGCGTCGTCGGGCTCTTCGGGGATCTCTGCAGCGTAAATCCTTCGTCGGGGCTCGAGTGCGGAAACCGAGGTGAGGGAATGGTCTCTGGTTCTTGGAAAAAGGGTGATAGTATCTGGAGGTTTGAGAATGTGTGCTTAAATTCGCAGCTGAACCTTTCTATTTATAGGCTGGAATTGCCTCGTACGCGGGGCGTAATTTTGGAGTACGCAGCGCGTACGTCGTTACGCTGGGCGTAAAAATGTGTCATGGCTTACGACTTGAGTCTAGCTAAGCGTAGCTTGGGCGGGCCGATGGGACTCGACTCTGGGTCTAGTACGCGGGGCGTACTCCCAGATTACGCGGGGCGTAATCCCTGCTTCCGACTTCTAAATTCCGTAACTTTCGCGTACGAGCTCCATTTTTCGCGTTCTTTATATCCACGCATAGGTGAGATTATGCTCTACAACTTTCATTTAGACTCCGTCGGCTAGTTTTGAATTTATTTTTAATGATATATTTTTAATAGGACGGGCCTCCTAAAGTCCGTTTAAAATTCATAGGTTCTTTATTCTTCGTCGGTTTTCGTTTGTCTTTTTATTGTTTTATTACTACTGAGGAGACCATCAACTTCCGTTTAGGTGGCGATAGCTAAATAACACTCGATCTTCAATCCGAGTTTTTAGCCCTCTACTACTGTTACGAAACTTTGAAAATCCGTAAATTCTTCATACGAGGTCCAATTTGGGCGATCTTTTTATGCACGTTCACCTTTCAACGAGATCTACGACTTTTGTTTAGATACTTAAGGCAAAAATGCATTTTATTGAGATTCGACTTTTTACGTGAAATAATGTTTTAACGTCGTGTCGTAAATATACGAGTGGTTATAATTTCTTCAATATAACCCGATTTTGAGCGTTCTTTATGTTTTTGGAACCCTTGGTATGATATCTAATTTTCGATGCATCCCAACTTAGATACTTGAACACTTTATTTTCGAGGTTAATTTCGTTGTTTTTAGCTTTCGAGCGTTTACAATGCTTTTGGGGAAAATAGGGTTGTCACACAAACACTGCGCGCTTCATCGACGCCGGAATAAAAATAAAAGGAACAAATCGTCACTCGCTTGTCTTGGGTTGTAATCAACCACGAGTGGGGTCGTCAACCCGTATCTTATTCATACACGACTTCCTCGCTCACACGGGATTAACGGTTACAGCTTAGAGGACTTCGACTAAGATCCCCAATCTTAGTTGATGAATGAGGTAACTCATGTAGACTTTGACGGCTTCCTATAGCTCTAACAACAAAAGCATTTTCATGTCTAAAACCTTTAGTTACTAGACTTTGCTTTTAAACATTACTCCTAACTTCATAATATTTAGGTAGTATAACAGCTATATCTTGAAGTAAAAACTAGGTTTTATGTTGACCTAAAACCAATAATAACAATATATAACGTTTCTCGTTTTATCTTGACATAAAACTAACAATAACAACATATCCAATTTTATCTTGACATAAAACTAATAATAACAACATATAACATATCTAGTTTTATCTTGACATAAAACTATTAATTGCAACATACTATATAACTTAACATATAAAACTTCCGAATATAACTTCAGAACTATATCGCACACAAAATATATATAGAATCCTAAGTATAACTCAAGATCTACATTAATATATTAACATACCGATAAGCTGATAATCGTTGTATATACTCAAAATATTATATTTAGAATAACTATACCCCGGTTATTATAACTATATACTATCATATAGACATAATAATAACATATATACAATATTTAGCATGCGTTTTCCCCCGAAAATATTAGAAAGTGGGGCCATGAAACTCACCTTAACAGCGTGATTTTATGGAATTTAAGCAGAAAC
The DNA here is from genome assembly GCF_002870075.4 of Lactuca sativa. Lineage (NCBI taxonomy): Eukaryota > Viridiplantae > Streptophyta > Magnoliopsida > Asterales > Asteraceae > Lactuca > Lactuca sativa. The sequence goes on along the minus strand of NC_056623.2, from coordinate 102,987,796 downwards.
GATCAGCGGTACGAGGTCGTCGGGGCTCGGGAAGCGACACGACTTCATCAAAGGAGAGAGGAGGAAGGAGATCAGGTGTCAGAAAACAAATGGTCGAACTTGCTATTTATAGGAAGATCTTTGGCCCTCACGACGTGAGAAATGATAGTTTCACGTCGTGAGTTATGGTAAGAGTTATCTTGTAGCTTTAACGTGTGTTTTCTAACCCCGATTTGTGTCCTGCAGCGTCCTCACGTCGTGAGAAAACCTTGCTCATGTCGTAAGCTTTTGGGTTATCGTTCCGTACACTTCTAGAAGCAAAATGAGGTGGTTTGACTCCTCACGTCGTGAGTTTTTAGGCTCACGTCATGAGTCTTGTCAGATTAGGGTTTCTGACACGTGTCATGCACTCAGACAGCTGTAACTTCAGAAGATCGTAACTTTTGCATACGAACTCCGTTTTTGACGTTCTTTATATCCACGCGTAGGTATTAACGAGTACTACAACTCTTTTTAGGCTCACATAGCTAATTCTAGTTCTATTTTAAATTCCTCTTATTATAGAGATTTATAGTGTTAGGGTTTATCATAACTTCTTCACGCGAAGTCAGATTTAGACGTTCGCTATATTTTTGGAATCGTATTGACGTATACTTTGAGTTGTATCATAAATTATGTATGAAAGTTCATGCTTTATCATGAATTACATAGAATGTTTGTCACTTTACTAGTTTAACAAAATCACCTTACATGATTGGCATAATCACATGTGATTTGTTATTGACCTAATTTTCACGGGTGTTACACATATTAATTAGAAATACTTATAATTATTAATCTAGAATTAATCATAATTATTTTTTTTAATTAATTCCCAGTTCCTTAGATTTAATTAAATGTTGATGAACTATAGATGTAGTTGTTCAAAATTTTAGTAGAGGAACTAGATAATTAACTTATTTGAATAAATATTATTTTATTTTCAAATTAGGGTTTCTAGGTGTTTCCTAATTAGCCATAAATATAGCCCTAACACTTGGAATTTTTGGCCAAGCTTTCTAATAGATCATATCCAGAAATTTGATACCTCTCCCCTCTCTCCGAAATCTTATAAGGTTCTTGCGTTGTGGGTGTGAACCATTTCATGCTTGCACACAATTGAAGCTAGTTTTCAATAGACTATTGGATTAATCAAAGGGTTTGTTAAAAATAACAAATCGGTGGTGTGTTAATTATCCTTGTGAATTTTGATTTCATTAAGGTTTAGAATTTTTCGTTCAATAGTATGTTGCTTTAAAAGAGTTATGAAATTGATCTAATTAGTTTTCATGTACACTTAAGTGTTTAAGGAATTTTCCACATTATTACATATAAATCCCATATGTGGTATCGGAGCCAGGTTCTCTAACAATTGAATGGGCATAAATTGAGCTTGAACAACTGAAGAAGAGTAGAATCGTGATTTTGTTCTGTCGCCACGCCATGGGCTCTTTAGCTACATCATGGCCAACTATTTGATCCTCAAAATTTTCTTCTACCACAACGAGGGGATTATCTACCACATCGTGAGGAACCTTCTGTTCATCAAAATATTATGAGATAATTAACATCTAGATTAGGATAATGTAACATCCTGCTTCAGGAAATTTATTATTTTGGGATTATGGTCAATAAATGGATCAATTGAAGGCCTTGTGCTTCACAAGAATAGTTTTTAGACATTATTCGATGTTAATAATATTGGTAATGCGATCCATGCTATTAGTTTGTGTTAGAGTACTTAAAGGGTAAAACGGAAAAAGTAATGTTTCAGACTTCTTGCACGAAATATGGATAGTTCTTTTAGGAATTTTTTAGTCCAAGATATCTTGATAATTTTGTGGGCACTTGAATACCTTTTTGTGGATATAAGTATCGTCAAAAATGGAGTTGGAATGAAAAAGTTATGACCGCTTAAAGTTCGGAAGGTTTTGGGCTTAGTCTAGTATGATCGGCGTACTAGGCGTCCTTGGTATGTTGGGCATACGCAATTACACCCCAAGCATTATTTCCGCGGTTTGAGCCCTATTTTATCTCCTTAACTTCCCCAAATCCATTCCATTCTCTGCCTGCACCTCTCCAACACCCTTCCTTGTAACCGTAACCCTAGTTTGATCCATGTGACCAAAAAAAGGTGTTCTTGAGTGATTTGGAGTGTTCTTGGTGCATCTTGGAGAAGAAGGAAATGGTAGAAGTGTTAGTTGCTTTAGCGCTTGTAGATCTAGACTTTGTTCACTTTGATCTTTCTTCTAGAGGTACAAATCTTGAATCGTGATGATGCATTTTTAGATTTAGGTAGTTTTGGATGTTATGAGCTTGCGGTCACTTTAGTGCATAAAGTTCAGATCTTGAAAGTTTGTGACCTTGTTATAGATAATGTTTGAAACCTTATCCATCTAAGAGTAATTTTAATTCAGGTCTAAAGGTTGGAAACTTGGACCGAATGGATTAAGTAAGAAGGATGCACTATTGGTCCCTTTGAAACATAAAGACTAGATCTTGGTTGTTTGGACCATTTTAATGGATTAAATTGGAAAGTTGATCCGTTATGGAGTTATTAGGAACCATCAAATGTGATTTTGGTCCTTCCATCCCTTCCATGGAAGAACTATGATGTATTAATGGATTAATAAGTTACGTTTTAGGTTTTAGACCTTTTCTAGCAATGAAAAGTCTTAAATGTGGAAAATTTATGACTTAAGTTGATGTTTTAAGTCTAGATCTGAGCTCTGAACAAAAGGTATTAAGGGATAAACTGCTTAATGGAATGTTGGGATCAGACATCGTACGTTGGGTGTACCTAGGAGTACGGTTGGCGAACTGGACTTTAGGTGGGTTTTGCTCAATGTACCTGCGGCTCGAATACACCAATGTCGACCCTTTGGATTAGATATCCAGGTATATAGGATGTTGGTATGTTGTACTGATTTGTTACATCTATATCTTGCTATATACGATGTTGCCACAATGTAGTGATATATTAGATCTATATCTTGGTAAATAGGATGTTGCTATGTTGTACTTGTGGGTTGAAGGAACCAATGGCGACCCATTGGATTAGATATCCTGTTATATAGGATGTTGCTATGTTGTATTGATCGGTTTGATCTGTATCGTGGTGTATAGCATGTTGCCATGTTGTAGTGCTCTATTAGATCTGTATCCATGTATGTAGGATTTTTTTTATGTGGTAGTTATTTGTAGATATGTATAATTATAGGTCTTCACATATTATGTGACAGATTGGTACATATTTGTGATTACCTGCACTTGTTTGTTATTTAATGTTATTTTGTATGTCGACATGTTATGGTTTGATGGGTTGAGGTGGTCCTGCTTTGTGTTGAAGGCCAAGATACATGGGGATGTTCGGATAGGCTTTAGGCCCTATGAGGTGGTCCACTCTGGCCAAAGGCTCGGAGAGCATTCCAGATAGGTTGTAGGCCCTGTGGGAGGTCTAGTCTGGCCGAAGGCTCAGAAAGCGATCCAGATAGGCTGTAGGCCCTACGAGGTGGTCTATTCATGTTGAAGGATCATACATACACGTTGTTGTTTGTATATGTTATGCTGTGTGGTAGTACTATATGGGAACTCATTAATATTTGGCTTACGGTTTTAGTTTATTGTTTTAGGTACTTCAGATGACCATGTCAAGGCGAAGGCGTGATCGTTCACTTCCTACAAATTTATGTTATTTGATTTGTGAAATACTTTGATTATTGATAAATACTTTTGAAACAATAGTTCTATAACCAATTATATTTATTGGGTTTTTTTGAAAAATAAAAATTTACTCTGATTTTGGGATGTTATGGGTTGAGGTGGTCCTGCTTTGTGTTGAAGGCCAAGATACCTGGGGATATCCGGATAGGCTTTAGGCCCTATGAGGTGGTCCACTTTGGCCAAAGGCTCGGAGAGCATTCCAGATAGGTTGTAGGCCCTGTGGGAGGTCTAGTCTGGCCGAAGGCTCAGAAAGCGATCCAGATAGGCTGTAGGCCCTACGAGGTGGTCTATTCATGTTGAAGGATCACACATACAGGTTGTTGTTTATATATGTTATGTTGTGTCGTAGTACTATATGGGAACTCATTAATCTTTGGCTTACGATTTCAGTTTATTGTTTCAGGTACTTCAGATGACCATGTCAAGGCGAAGGCGTGATCGTTCACTTCCTACAAATTTATGTTATTTGATTTGTGAGATACTTTGATTATTGATAAATACTTTTGAAACAATAGTTCTGTAACCAATTATATTTATTGGGTTTTTTTGAAAAATAAAAATTTACTCTGATTTTGGGATGTTACAAGTTGGTATCAGAGCCTTGCTTTGAGAGAATTAGATGATCATTTGTGTGAATCCACACTCACACTAAGGAACTGCAAAAAGTTTTTAAAAATGGTTTTTAAAAAAAATGTTTTCAAAAGTAACCAAAGAAGTATGCGATATGTACGATCAGTTACCCACACTGTTATTTGATTTGATGTCTATGGTAGAACATTATGCTATTTGTAGGGTAGGGTTCTTTAAGAGTTGCATGATAGAATTGCCTGAGATATGATGCCTTATTCGTATAGAGTTTCCTTGCTTATTGTTTGTTGGAATATATCGGGTGTGATTTAACTATTAATTGAATACATCAAGTCACATTCTGCATGGGTTAAATACCTTTAGAGTGAAGGATTTGGTCATATTGTGCAACTTTTTTATTAGTCCAACCATTGTAGGGTTAAATCATTTAATCTAATATTATTTAATTTATGTTGCATGTGACTGTATTTATGAAGTAGATAACTAGAACCAATAGGGGTCTTCTAACAGTTAAGGGCAGGGTGAGGTGCGGATCCTAGGATACCATTGGAAGTGTTATAGTATGTATGATGTGATGTGTAGCGGTTTTTGGTGATATTATTATGAGTAGATGACTTAGAGGACGTAGGATGATTCTTGAGGAACATATGGATATGTTTGGAAGGTAGTATTTGACCCCTACTACTAGAAGCACAAAATACGTACTCGAATGGACAAAAATTTCGAGGATTCTAAGGAGCGTGTTGGGGAAGATAGCATGGTTTGATACCATGATCCAGGGCAAATGTGACAACCGTCAATTTCCGGTCAAGTCAAAGTCAAATAAAGTCAACAAGTGAAACCGGTCGACTCACTTAGCCCGTCGGTTCTAGGGCTTACGTTAGGTAATTACTTCACAACTCGCTATTCTAATAAGAAGTCATAAATTGAAAAGTACGTACATCTAGATTTCCTTAACCAAAAACTATACTAAGTAACGAACCAAATCGATAAAACAATGTTGCATACTCATTGGGAGTGTGTAAGATCCTTAAACATGGCTTAATGGGGCTTACAAACCTTGCGTTGCGAAGCCGGACACTCACAAATGTCACACACAAAACCTCCTTCAATCGTTTTCACTCTATCTCTCTTTATCGAGAATCTCTCCCAGATCTCTCCATATGTGAAATCTCTCCCAAATCTCTCTTTATATGAGAAATCTCTCCAAGAATGTGGAATCTCTCTTAAATCTCTCTCCATATGTGAAATCTCTCCCAAATCTCTCTTTGTATGAGAAATCTCTCCGAGAATGTGAAATCTCTCCCAAATCTCTCTTTATATGAGAAATCTCTCCAAGAATGTGGAATCTCTCCCAAATCTCTCTCCATATGTGAAATCCCTCCCAAATCTCTCTTTGTATGAGAAATCTCTCCAAGATTGTGGAATCTCTCCCAAATCTCTCTCCATATGTGAAATCTCTCCCAAATCTCTCTTTGTATGAGAAATCTCTCCAAGATTGTAAAATCTCTCCAAAATCTCTCCCGAAACCTCTCTTGACGATACTTGGTTTGATGAGAAATCACTCAAAGAAGGGAAAAACCTTGGAAAATAACCCTTTAGGACCGAAGCCTCCTCATAAGGGTCAAGTCTTCTTGGATCCGAGGTCACCTAAACCGAGTCCGAGGCTCCTATCTAGTCGCAGCCATCCAGCCGCAGCCACAGAGCCGAAGCCCAAAGCCGCAGTTGTCAAGACCGCAACCACCGAACCCGGACCCAAGCCCCCCATCAGACTCCCTTCGGACTGCAGCACTTCCCTTCAGCATCCGCGACTGAGCTCACTTGGGATCCTCGTCAGCAGCCGAGCCACTCCGGTTCCAAGGCTGCTGATGACCGAGCCTTAGCATCTCCGGCCTAGAACTTCGGATTTTGGCATTTCCTACCCGGTTTTCAATATTTTTAAAATTTTAAGCCCGTTTTTCATCCTTTTAATGTGGGATTTTCTCCAAAAATCATATTTTAACATATAAGACCCTAAATATTCATAATTTAAACATATTTTTATGGAAATATCTATCTAAGAATAAAATCTAGTGGGTGAATAATTGAGGTGGAGTGTTGATGTTAGCTTAGTGTTAGACACAAGCAACCACCCCCATACCCACTCCATGACTAACCCACACCTCTCCCCACCATACCTGGTCATTCAAGGGTACTTTCCCCACCATTTGACCAACCATACTCTTAGTCAAAGGCTGAAAACCCACCCTCTCTCCTCACTCCCACTCATTTCTTTCATTTCCACCAAAGGTCAAACACATCTTTTCTCTCTTTTTCTCTCATACAATTTCGAGATTTCCAAGTCATTTTTCAAGCTTTCCATCTTCATTTAGTAAGTATCATCACTCTCCTTATGATTATTACATTCCTTTTATTCAAATCATTCATTCCTTACACAAAGTCCATCATTATTGTGTTAGATTCTTGAATCTTCAAAGCAATTCTTCAAGTGTTCTTGAGTTGAACACTTCACTTATTCAACATTCACTCACTGAAATCATATAAGGTGAGTTCATACCCCTACATTTTCATGTTTTCTTAACTTTTTAGGTGGGGAATACAAGTTAAAACACCAAGAACATAACTAAACTCATTTAACAACCTTCATCAGAAAAGTTCAACGCCATTCACGCACTGTTTTGGACAACTTAAACATTTTTGTTTTCAAAACTGTTTTAGTTGCAAGTAGTTCCAGCTCTTAGCTTTAAAATGACTACTTGAACATCTCCACACGATTTTTCTACAATTTATGGTGATTTTTACAAAACAACCTATATTTATAAACCCAAATCCGGACCAGTCTGTGAATATGAACATTTTAATACAAGTTAAAAGCATCCAAAAATCATGATAAAAATTATGAGTAAACTAGAGACATTTTAGGAACTCTCAAAATTTACGGAGTTAGTTTTCCACTTTGTATGATTTTTGTATGACTTTTCTAAAACAACGCAGAAATGTTAAAAACTAGTTATCAGCTTATAACTTTCAAAACACTTTGTAGCATGTTGAGCAAAGTGTTAAATCTTTGATGAATTCATATTTTACATGTATTTCTTGTAGTGGTATAATTATATAATAGAAAATACTCACTAAATTTGTAAGAATCATCCATCATTACCATTAGTACAAAACAAAGCAAGATAAACATAGCTATATTGTGCTATACATTTGACTTACCTAGAAAAGGGTTCTTATACACCACAAATAAACATACTAAACTATAATAGGTATAGTTAGGTTACATGTACATTTCAAACATTTTGATAAACTATAATAGGTATAGTTTATGATCATTTACATTACAAAAGGTTTTCACACGAAAAGGGGTACAAACACAAACTACCAGTTTTATATAAAAAGGGGTACAGATACAAAGTACCGATTTTATACAAAAAGGGTACAGATACAAAGTACCAGGTTTTTATACAAAAAGGGTACAAATACAAAGTACCAGGTTTTTATACAAAAAGGGGTACAGATACAAAGTATCGGGTTCACATAAATAGTTATTATGATATTAAAACTATATTTCATCTAGAATTGTTAGACTTCAGCTATAATCATTGATCGTATATGCTAGAGTCGTATAACAATTTAGTCTTGATCGGCTTAGAATTGGTTGGCCCGCCTCATCTCCTGTTCCTCGTTGGGTTGTGGACCTAGGGTAGACCCACTATATTCAACGGTTTATCTAACTTAAATCTTATATAACTTATATACGCTGGACGATTATAGGAGAAATCTACGGGTCTTTCTAGGGTTCATTATCACATCATATAGGAAGATTCTTTTCACACTTAACTTAGAAAATATTGGATTTTCTGGAAATCAAACTCTATCGATTTTGCAAGGAAAACGGTTTCTTCCTCAAACAAAACTCTTATGAACTCACCAACTTAATTGTTGACACTTTTTCAAAACTACTTGTATTCTCAGGAAATCAGTGAAACAGGAAAACTTCAGCACTTTGAGGATGGGACATTAAATCGTCAACAATTTACTTTGTCATCATAATGTAATTGATTTTGAAACATGTAAACATATACTTTGATGTAACTTTTTCAATTATATCTATGATGGTTGTATTTAATTTGTGCTCTATTATACACATTGTTGTGATACTATACATGATGTCCTCCACCCCCGGACGTTTCCGCCATTATATCTATGATTGTTGTGATACACATCGTTGATCTGTTGGTTATGGTTGTTCAGACTGAAGATGGGTCTCGTGGTTATCTGGCTTTAATCGAGTTAGTTGATTTGAGGTCTTGAGGGCCTTGCTCGAGGGTAGTACCATTTGAGTCGTGGAACTCAAGAAAAAGCGATTGTTATGATCTACTTGAGGATTGCAACTAGAGGTTGAGTGATCAGTAGTATGCTAGTGTAGTAATACACATGAGGGTTTTTGTTCATTGGTTACCTTGATATGCGATCAAGGGCCTATTCTCTTTGGATATAGGCAGGTCAGGTACCAGATTGATGGTTGGGGAATTATGGTCACGGTAACTGGTAATCCATTGGTTTCGGGATAGAAAATCGGTGCTATGATTGGACTGTCAGAATTATTGGTTGTGTATCTGCGAGGTTCTCAATGTTATAAGTGGTTATGATTGGAAATTTATGAGGTATTCATTTGAGATTCAAATTCTCTTAGGGTTTTCTTGGTCCTTATCTGGAAAATCATCTTCCGTGAGTTATAAACTCCAAGAGTTAGGGATGGTTTGTACCTAGTTGGGCCGGTTGGATATATGGTTTAGTTGCAACACCAGTGGGTGGTAACTCGAACCCTAAGTGTGGGAGAAATGATTATTCTACTTGTAGTATTATTGCTATGTTCAATTTTATGGTGTTAGATGAATGGTACATAGAGATCCATAGTTTGGGTATGCGAGACCTCGTTTCAAGATTTCATCGGGTCAGGGGTGTAGAGTCGGTTGTTTTAAATGTATGCGCTCAGGAAATGTGTGACTCATCTCATAGGAGGAAGTTGTTCGTCTAAAAGCTCATTGCAATCATTGTTCTATTTTATGGTGTTATATATATGGTACATAGAGATCTACGGTTCGGTTAGCTCGTTATATGGATTTTTATTTATAGTCTAGAGTGGGCAGTTGTCAATCGGTAAATTAGTTTCAGATATACAAATGTTCAGCTCCGCTTGGGTTTTGGTTTAGTAATGTATTAGTTCGTTGGATTAGGTGTCAATGCATTCTCGATAATTGGTCATCTCGTTCTTCATCAAAGCAGAGATTCTTCAGAAGTATAGAACTATATCAGTTGATGTTTAACCGATTCATCAACCTATCCTCAAGTTTGGCTCGAGTTTGGAAGATGTCCTTGGTTATTGAGAGACTAGAATTTGGGAGAATGTTGTTTAGCTTTCCAGACAAGACATTAGATCTGATGGGTTTTGAGCATAATAAAAAATCCTATATGTGCATGCATCCCTAAAATTGATCAATGTTTTCACTAAATAAACATAAAATGTGAACAACAATGTAGAAACCCTATAATAGTAGTAAATAATCAAATTACATAATTAAGGTTACAAAACATACCTCTATTGTTATAAAGCAATAACAATCCAAATTCTTAGAGTTGTTGAGAATTGAGAACAAGCTTCACAATTGTCACTCCTCTAACGACTCACAAACCAGACGAGCAATTGAAGAATGATTGAGAAAGGAGGAGGTATGTGACATCCAAATCTACAGGTATGATTTTAAAAGCTTGTAAATGGATTTTCAAGGCAATTCAACGAGTTGGAAGGCTCGAACTCGTCACGTAGAGTTTAAGGGCCGCACATTTTTCAGGGTCTACTCGACGAGTTGGAAGGCCCCAACTCAACGAGTTGATGGTTCTTTATGAAACCCTAGTTCGTAGGGTTTTGCAACCTATTGAAAAACCTTATGACTCATTTGTGGCCTCCCTCATCGTCCCCTCAATCTAGAAGAAACCCTAATCGTGCCTCCTTTCCTATTTTGAGTGTTTGTGAGCTTAAAGGGTGTTCTTTGGTGCTTTTCTTGAAGAAGCTTGAAGTTGATGGTGCAAGGTTGAAGGGGGAAGCTTTAGATTTGGGATTCTCAGTATTCTTGCAGCCATTTGGAGGTATGAAGTCTTTAGTTTGACCTCTTGTTTCTTAGATCTTCACTTATGGAAGATTAGTGCCTTTTTAGTGCATTTTGGAACCATTTTTTAAGTTGAGCATGATTTGAAGTTGTGACATCAGATCTGGACACCTCAAGGCCTCCTTGGGACTAAAGATTCAAGTTTTATCAATATTTTGCCATCCTCCATGCATTAAACCCCTTATTAAGCTTCATACGATTATTTTAACCCCTTGATACCATGCATGGATGTAAAGTTAGCAACTTTACTTGGTATCATAACCCTTGGGGACTAGTTCTGTAGTTTAGGGCTTTGGATTTGACTGGAAAGGACTGAATATGAAAAGGTTGAAGGAACTCGACGAGTTGCTTATCCAAGTCGACGAGTTGAGTCAGATTTTCCTTCTTTCTAGATTCTGAATAAATACGGCGAGTTGATAACATAACTCGACGAGTTAGTTAGGGTTTCTCCCTGGTTTTCTGAGTTCTGAAGGAACTCGATGAGTTGCTATCTACACTCGACAAGTTGAGTCAACATGTGTTGTTGACCTTGACTATTAACTTTAACTTTTACTAGGGGTGACCAAGTTTGACTTCTGAGGGTATTTTGGTAAATTGGGATTTTACTGGAATTAGTCACATGATGGTTACATGCAGTTGAGTTCGGAGCTGTGAGTTGGGATTCGATTTTTATCGGTTCATCACTACTTGTGAGGTGAGTTTTCCTCACTATACTAACAGGGTCGAAGGCACCAATGCCGACCCTTTTGGATTGTTATCCTGGTTATCATATGATGCTATGCTTAGTGATTTGTTAGATCTGTATCCTAGTATATTGGATGGTGTTATGCTTAGTGATATATTGATATGTATTCTAGTATAGAGGATGATGCTATGGTTAATAATCTGTTAGATCTGTATGACTATCTGTATGTGCTTACTAGCATTTGATATCTACATGTCGATTGTGTGTTTGCAGGTGGGTTGAGGCATCCTGCCTTGTGCTCTACGCCAACAGACCTAGGGCAGCCCAGATAGATTGAAGGCCCAATGGGGCGTACCAGTCAGGACGTAGTCCCAAAGAATGGTCCAGATAGGCTAAAGGCCAGGTAGGGCAGACCAGATATGCTAAAGGTGCTAAGAGTGGGCCAGATAGACTGAAGGCCACCGGTGGTCCAGTCATACTGAAGACTCGGTATGCATACAGGTCTGTTATGATATTGTTCTGGTTTGTATGGCGTTGGTGTCACAACTAGCAAATTGCGGTTGATATAGTGAATCTTGTTCAAACAATCCCACTATGTAACCTTATTCATCAAGCTATTGAAGTCCAAAACAACAATATTATATGAATACATATGTGCATACACTAATAATCAAGTAGTAATAACCTCATGCAAGCCGAAAACTTGATCCAATAGCCAAGCCCAATCAACTTTCGTGCCTTGACCTAAGAATTCTCGGCCCAAACACTATAGGCCGAAAACCCATTTCCTTTGGGCCTTATTGGATCGGAAACTCTCTTATTGCGCCCAATTAAATCCAAAAGCTCAAACACACTCCAAACCGAATACCCAACTAAGAACATAAGGTGTTTTTGGCCACCCTGAAACCGAAAAAAACCCTTGAGAAGCCTCTAAGGCCGAAAACCTCCTAGGATTTTAGGTTGGGAGTCAAGACAAACAAAAAAAAGAGAAAAGGAAATACCAAAAAGGGTGACACCTCACTATTACCACACAAACATCAACACAATTCACCATCATATATCCATGCATATGTACTAATGAGCACCATACTTCTATGCTAATTATCCAACATGTTTCTAACATAATTATTCATCAAATTAGAAGAAAGCAACCCTACCTACCCCATAAATTTCTTTCACCTCCCCCCCTCTCTTCATCTTCATCTCTCACTTCATCTTCTCTATTCCTCCATAATCCTCTCAAGAACAAGTTCGAGTCTTCCAAAGATCCATCCCTCCAAGTTGGTTCATAGGATTTTTGGTAAGCATTCCTTCTTAATCTAGTGTTTTATACACATTCATACTATTTTTGTTACATTTACACACATTTATATGTGTTATTATCCATAGGGTAATACCATCTTCAAGTGTTCTTCAACCATCTTCAAGTGTTCTAAGCTTAAGGATCTTCATCTTCACCTCTTTATCCACTAAGAAATCCACTAAATGTGAGTTCATACCCCTTCATTTTTTATTTTTTCCAAGTATTTTTTTTTTTGGGGGGGGGGAATACAAGTACACAAATCTTATTTGGATGATCTAAAGGCTTTGCAAACTAAAAATACAAGTTATGTAACTAAAACGTATCTAAGCTGAAAAATCAGCTTTCTACAGAAGAGTTGTGGTCTTTTCACCTACTGTTTTGCCCTACTTAATCTTTGTATATTTCAAAACTGTTCAATATGAAAATAGTTCAGGTCTATACCTTTTTAAGGACTACTCGCACACATTGATACAATTTTACTGCAATTTATGGTCATTTTTAGAAAACCGCATATCATTTCAGAACATTTTCAGACTAGTCCGTAAAAATAAACGTTTTCACTCTGTTTAGGAACCATTTAAGGCCAGGGAAAAATATTATGGATTAAGTAGACTCATTTTCTATTTTCTGAGAGTATACTAATCCAAATTTTGACTTACGATGATTTTTCTATAATTTTTCTAAGAACATGGACATAAAAGTCAAAAACTAGAAATTGTCTTTATCATACTAAATGTTTTATACTTTTGTTTAGATGTAGTTTTATATGTTATAATCTTTTAAAACATCTAGACATGATAACTTACATGTGTTTATATATCTGATTATATAAATAGAGCTTTTCTAGCACAAATGGTTACATTATAGTCACTTACTAATTTAGTGGGTTTTAAACCAAAAATATTATGTTTTGATTTCACATTTACATACTAGACAAAAATACACTTTCATATTTATATAAAAGATTATATATGAATAATTTCAAAGACATACTTATTACGTTTTACAAGAAAAAAGGAGTTGTAGTTCGTGTAAATTTGTTAATGCTCAATTGAGACGTTTATTCACTGTACCTACCTAGCGTGCACCTTAAGTCTTGCATTATAACCAGAGTCTCCTTGAGGGAGAGCGAGCCCATTGTGTATAGATCTATACGGTATTGACAACCCCACACCTCAGCTGTTCGCTACAGTTAGACCGACAAGTGTAGGGTGACAAAAGTCTACCAATTCTGACGCCTGAAGAACGTCATTCTGGCATAACAATCATATCAAGAATGGTGATAACAACTCACATAGGGATTAACAAAAAAATATTAGTTTACGGTAAGCTTACACTTCCCCAGTTTTATTAAAATATAAAACTACATATCATTTTCAATACACAATCACTTACACGTATGGTCTTAGGGTTTAAGACTACAACTTACTTTTAAGAAAAAATTGGATTTTGTGGTTGCATACAATATTACTTCACAAGGAAAACATACAAGGGAATTACATCCAATTACAGTTCATATTAAAGAAAATATCGGATTTTCAGGGATTATACGAAACCATTTTTTGCAAAATAGTTACAAACCCTTTTCGTACAAAATGCTTATGAACTCACCAACTTTATAGTTGACACTCTTCAAAATCACTTGTATTTTCAGGAAAACAGTAGACAAGTTGTAACACCAAGAATTTAAAAACAATTTTTCGCATTTTATAAAGGCAAAATTCATTTAATATTCATAAAAACATCATCGTTTGTAATTCATTTCATAACATATAAAAACCCCAAGATCACATAATATAAAAATCCCGCGTGTGTGCACTGATCAGGCCGGCGCCTTCCCGCGATCCTCACTAGTACCTGAAACAAATAACACCAACACTGTAAGCATAAAGCTTAGTGAGTTCCCCAAAATACCACATCAAACATATTAGCCACTTGAGGCTACAACTCTGTGGGTCCGTGCACCCATACTCTGTGAACCCTCAGGTTCTAACTCTGTAAACAAGCATAGCATAAATCACATAGAAGAATGCAGTGCAACACATAACATACATAGCATACAAATACTCTATCATATAACTCTAGTTACCTACTCAAGGTAAAGTATAGTGAGAAGACTCACCTCGCGTGTCTCGATATCTCACAACCCTGGGAATCCCTCGTGCCCGATTCTCCGAGCTCTAATCCTCCTATAACATTATATGTCCCTAGTTAACACTTTATATCTCTAATGTTGACTATCCCTAAGAAGTCAACACAGGTCCACTCTGGTCAACGGTCAACGGTCAACTTTGACCGGACTCGGCGAGCGCTAGGGCGACTCGGCGAGTCTAGACGTCCTCACCAATTCTCTAAGATTCCCTTTCTACACGTCGAGTATCCCCCCTGACTCGACGAGTTCCTCCTGGAAGAATCGCGGGGCCACCCCGACTCAACTCGCCGAGTCTGAAGAACAACTCGGTGAGTCCCAGTTCGACTCAGACCACCTGTTAACCCTCTCTAACTCGCCCTGACTCACCGATCCAACCCATAACCCGGACAGGACCATTCTAAGGCAATCTTCAAGCTACTCGCCGAGTCTGTTCATCAGACTCGGGGAGTCCATGCCATGCAACCGCTCAAACTGCTTTCTAAGGTCAGATCTGCTCCGGCAATTCATAGGTCTGGCCTTCCTAGACTGGTTCATCACGTAAAGTCCTTATTTCGGTGCTCATAATACACCCCATGACTCATAATTGACGTTTTGACCTAAGGCATAAGGATTCCAATCCAAAACCTCCATTGATTCCCGAAAACTCAGGCATGGGACACTCTGGACTTCCAAGGGTCCCAATATAGGGTTCCAATCGCTTGGGGGACTAAGGAAACACTCAATCTAGCCACAAAAGGGTTCCATAAACCCTAAATCCATATACACATCAACATAGAAGGGAACAACTCGAAAATATTACCTGAATAACATTGCTCTGTGTCCCCAACCCTCAGAATATGGCTTCTCCTGTTGTTCCCTTAACCAAGCCTCCTCCTCCTTGCAAAATAACACTCCCAAGATCAATAATGGTCTTCCACCTTGCTCCAGATGCTCACAATCGAATTAGGGTTTCACTCAAAGGACTAGGGTGAACAATGACGACCATAAGGCCCCTTATATATGTCCCAAACCTGGGAAGTTAGGGTTTCGCTAAACAGCGCGGACTCGCCGAGTCCATATCCGGACTCGCCGAGTCCAGTCGCGAACCCGCGACCAGATCCGTGATCCTACTCGGCGAGTCTGAGCTCCAACTCGCTGAGTCCCCTCTTAAAACACCCAAAATCATAAATATAACAATACCTGGAATTCCGGGCTGTTACAACTCTCCCCCACTAGGACTAGACTTCGCCCTCGAAGTCTCACTCTGAAAATAGCTCCGGATGCTGCTCCCGCATCTCACGCTCTGGCTCCCAGGTCATTTCCGATCCCTTCCGGTGCTGCCACTGAACTAACACCAGATGTATCTCCTTATTCCTCAGAACCTTGATCTTCCAATCTCTGATGGCCACTGATCTCTCGGCATAATTCAGGCTCGCATCCACCAGAATGTCCTCTAATGGAACCACTGCCGACTCATCGGCTATACACTTTCTCAATTGCGACACATGAAAAGTGTCGTGGATCTGTCTCAATTCCGTTGGCAACTCCAAACGGTAGGCCACCCGTCCTACCCTCGCAATCACACGAAAAGGCCCAATATACCGGGGCCCCAACTTGCCCTTCTTCCTGAATGGAATCACTCCTTTCCAAGGAGAGACCTTCAGGAGTACGAAGTCGCCGACCTGAAACTCATGCTCGGACCGGCGTCTGTCTGCATAACTTTTCTGTCGGCTCTGGGCGGTCAATAACCTCTGTCTAACCTGCTGAATCTGCTCTGTCGTCTGAAGCACGATCTCTGTACTGCCCATCACTCTCTGTCCCACCTCTCCCCAACAAATGGGGGTCCGACACCTCCTACCATACAACAGCTCAAAGGGCGGCATACCGATGCTCGAATGATGGCTGTTGTTGTAGGAAAACTCCGCCAAGGGAAAATACGCATCCCAGCTACCCCCAAAATCCAACACACACGCCCGAAGCATGTCCTCTAGCGTCTGAATCGTCCGCTCACTCTGACCGTCTGTCTGGGGATGATATGCGGTACTAAAATGCAATCTAGTACCCAACTCCTCATGAAATTTCTTCCAGAACCTGGAAGTGAAACACACATCACGATCTGAAACAATCGAGATCGGCACCCCATGCCGAGATACTACTTCTCTCACATACACCTCCGCCAATTTCTCTGCTGAAGAACTCTCACTAATGGCAAGGAAGTGAGCGCTCTTCGTCAATCTGTCTACAATCACCCAAATTGCATCAACTCCTCTGGCAGTCCTCGGCAATTTGGTGATGAAATCCATAGTGATCTGTTCCCATTTCCACTCGGGAACCTCCAATGGCTGCAACTTGCCATGCGGTCTCTGGTGGTCGGCCTTAACCCTACGGCAGGTCAAGCACCTCTCGACAAACCACGCGACGTCCCTCTTCATGTAGGGCCACCAATATTCTCTCCTCAAATCCAAATACATCTTTGTAGCCCCGGGATGGATCGAGAATTTCGATCGATGTGCCTCCTCCATCAAATTAGTACGCGTACCGCCCACAAACGGTACCCAAATCCGACCCTGGAAGGTCATCAACCCTCGAACATCCGTAACGAACTCTGAAACCAAACCAACGGCCCGATCTCTCTTCTGCATTTCCGGTTGCATAGCCTCCGATTGTGCCCCACGAATGGCATCCAGTACTGGAGCTATCACGGTCAACTTCAAACATACATTTCGTAGTGGAGTGCTCTCCCCCTTACGGCTCAACGCATCTGCTACCAAATTAGCTTTGCCCGGGTGGTACAGGATCTCGCAATCATAATCTTTGACCACATCCAACCACCTCCTCTGACGCATGTTTAGGTTGGGCTGGTCCATCAAGTACTTCAAACTCTTATGGTCCGTGTATATTGTGCAACGAACCCCATACAAGTAATGACGCCAAATCTTGAGGGCGAACACTACCGCCCCCAGCTCTAGATCATGCGTGGGATATCTCGCCTCGTGAGGCTTCAGCTGCCTCGATGCATATGCTATTACATGCCCTCTTTGCATCAGAACTTCACCCAACCCCGAAATAGATGCTTCACAATAAACTACAAAATCCTCCATCCCTTCCGGGAGAGCTAACACCGGGGCTTCGCACAATCTCTGGCGAAGTGTCTCAAAAGAGGTCTGCTGCTCGGGTCCCCATGAGAATGCAACCCCCTTTCGGGTCAATCTAGTGAGTGGCACTGCAATTCTGGAGAAGTCCTTAATAAATCTCCGATAATACCCTGCCAACCCAAGGAAACTCCTGATCTTAGAGGGTGACTTCGGCACCTCCCAACTCATCACCGCTTCAACCTTGGCCGGATCGACCAATATCCCTTCCTGATTAACAAGATGTCCTAGGAATTGGACCTCTCGCAACCAGAAGTCACACTTGGAGAACTTTGCATAAAGCTTCTCCGATCTCAAAACCGCAAGGACCTCCCTCAAATGCTCCTCATGCTGCTCTCTAGATCTCGAATACACCAAAATATCATCGATAAATACAATCACTGACCGATCCAACATCGGCCTACATACCCTGTTCATGAGATCCATGAATACAGTCGGGGCGTTGGTGAGCCCAAAAGGCATCACCACAAACTCATAATGCCCATATCGCGTCCTGAATGTTGTCTTCTGTACGTCCTCATCCCGCACTTTCACTTGATGATATCCCGACCTCAAGTCGATCTTGGAAAACCAAGATGCTCCCTGCAACTGATCAAATAAATCGTCAATCCTCGGTAATGGGTAACGGTTCTTGACCGTCAACTTATTCAACTCCCGGTAATCAATGCACATCCGGTGTGAACCATCTTTCTTCTTGACGAACAGAATAGGTGCTCCCCACGACGAGCTGCTCGGCCGAATGAATCCCTTCCCCAGCAACTCCTGAGGCTGCGAGGATAACTCCTGCATCTCTGGAGGTGCAAGAAGATAAGGCACCTTAGCGATAGGCGCGGCCCCCGGAATCAAATCAATACCAAACTCCACTTGTCTCACTGGAGGTACTCCCGGCAGCTCCTCGGGAAAGACATCTGGAAACTCACGCACCACCGGTACCTCCTCAACTGAACTCGGTCTCTCGGAAGTCGCTTGCGTATCCATCACATACGCCACAAAACCCTTACAGCCCTGCTGTAGACACTGCCTCGCTCTAGCGGCCGAACAAAAGGCTGATCCCGAACGCGTACCCTCGCCGTACACCGAAAGAACTCCCCCACTAGGGTCTCTTATAGTCACAGCTGACGCTCGCAGTCGATGACTGCGCCGAATCGACTCAACCAGTCCATGCCCACAATGACACAGACATCACCCATCGCGATAGGAATCAGGTCAATCGGAAACTCAACCCCGAAAATCTATAACACACATCCCCGGAAGACCCCCGTGGCACAAATCACTCTATCATCAGCTATGGAAACTCTCAGAGGCCGACTCAATGCCTCATGACTAACATTGATATGCTGACTAAAGGCCAAAGATACAAAAGACCGACTCGCACCCGAGTCAAATAACACTAAAGCAGGCACAGAATTCACAAGGAAGGTACCTACGCATAACCTAATATAAGCATAATATTTCAACATCAATATTAATACATGAAAGGAAACGTACCAGCCACCACATCGGGCGCAGCGCGGACTTCCTCCGCAGTCAGCTGGAAGGCTCTCCCTCGAGCTCTCGGTGCCTCGGTCTTCATAGGCCGACTCTCTGTAGCTCTGATGGCGGCAGGAGCAGATCCCTGAGGTGCTCCGCGTATCTGCGGACACTCAGCCTTCCGGTGTCCAGTCTGGTTGCAGTGAAAGCACACTGCAAACCCCTTGGGGCAGTCCTTGGCCATGTGCCCCTCCTTGCCACATTTGTAGGAAGACCCCGCTCGGCAAACTCCGTCATGCCCCTTGCCGCACTTTCCGCAAGTGCGGCCCTTCTGGCTCCCTGGTCTGGGATCAGCAGGCTTGGCCCGCTTGGCGGCCGGCTGCGACTGTGCCGGTCGCCAATCCCTCCCCTAAGACTCCGCCTCCTCCCTGGCCTGAGTCTTAAGCTCGATCTCCCTCTTCCGGGCATTTTCCTGAAGCTCGACAAATGTCCAGTACGAGGAGTTAGCAGCGAACTCCCGAATATCCCGCCTCAAGATGCTCAAGTAGCGGCTCATACGTGCCTGCTCAGTGGGCACGTGCTCAGGGCAGAACATCGCCCTCTCGTGGAACATCCTCGTGATTGCTGTAACAGACTTAGTACCCTGCTTGAGGGTCAGAAACTCCTATGCTAAACGCTCCCTCTCCACCTGGGGAACGTACTCATCTCGAAACATGGTGGTGAACCTCTCCCAGGTCACCGCAGAAAGCTCAGCAGGCGTATAATGCGCCGTTGCAAACTTCCACCAGTCCTTCGCTCCCAAGCGAAGCTGGTTCAGCGCGAATCGGACCTTCAAATGCTCAGGATACAAGCAAGTGAAGAAGCACCCCTCAATATCAGATATCCACCTCATCACTGCCACCGGATCCTGGGTCCCATCGAACTCTGGTGGTTTTGTGTTGCTGAATTCCCGGAATAGTAACGCATCCCCACCCTGCGGCCTTGCAGTAGTCACCGATGCGGTAGCCGCTGCAGCAGCAGCCTCAGTAAGAGCGGCATAACGCTCGTCGAACGTCTCAATCAGTGTGGTCTTTATGGACCCAAACATCTCCGGAATCTCTGCCCTGATGGCTGCAGCTACCTCCTCCTGGATGATCCGGCGGATATCCTCCTCACTGGTACCACTGCTCTCGGACGTGAAACGTGTCCTCACCATGATCTACCGCTGAAATACGACATACAATAAATTAGAATCCCCACGAACACACTCACACTCGTCAACTCTTTCCTCCTTGATTCTTGGCATTCCAAAGATTCTTACTTGGGCTGCACCCCGCTCCGGTGCTTCCAGTAGTACGGGCCCAATACTACTGTCTGCACCGCACCAGAATACACTCCAAGTCCTCCTCTTCGGATTCCAGGTCTCAAGTACTCTATCATGCATAGACCACTCTCTAATAGATCTGTCATAAGTCCCTCGCTGCTACCTACTCACTCTCAAGCATCTCATAGCAGCTCACCTCTCCATAGGCTAAGGCATCACAAATCAGGCCAATCTAGTTCTAATAGCAATGCCTAGCCTACTCTAGCATGCAGATACATCATATCAATATTAACATCACATAATGTAAGGGTATTTTGGGAAATCACCGTTCGGGCGTGGGCTGATCGTACACACATCTCTTGCTCTGCGTCTTTTGAAAAATCTTTTAATCTTTTGAAAATTACATCTCAAATCCTCAGTTTGAGTTCAAATACGCCCGAAGGTGTACTCGAATCCCTCAAACCAAGGCTCTGATACCAAATTATAACACCAAGAATTTAAAAACAATTTTTCGCATTTTATAAAGGCAAAATTCATTTAATATTCATAAAAACATCATCGTTTGTAATTCATTTCATAACATATAAAAACCCCAAGATCACATAATATAAAAATCCCGCGTGTGTGCACTGATCAGGCTGGCGCCTTCCCGCGATCCTCACAAGTACCTGAAACAAATAACACCAACACTGTAAGCGTAAAGCTTAGTGAGTTCCCCAAAATACCACATCAAACATATTAGCCACTCGAGGCTACAACTCTGTGGGTCCGTGCACCCATACTCTGTGAACCCTCAGGTTCTAACTCTGTAAACAAGCATAGCATAAATCACATAGAAGAATGCAGTGCAACACATAACATACATAGCATACAAATACTCTATCATATAACTCTGGTTACCTACTCAAGGTAAAGTATAGTGAGAAGACTCACCTCGCATGTCTCGATATCTCACAACCCTGGGAATCCCTCGTGCCCGATTCTCCGAGCTCTAATCCTCCTATAACATTATATGTCCCTAGTTAACACTTTATATCTCTAATGTTGACTATCCCTAAGAAGTCAACACAGGTCCACTCTGGTCAACGGTCAACGGTCAACTTTGACCGGACTCGGCGAGCGCTAGGGCGACTCGGCGAGTCTAGACGTCCTCACCAATTCTCTAAGATTCCCTTTCTACACGTCGAGTATCCCCCCTGACTCGACGAGTTCCTCCTGGAAGAATCGCGGGGCCACCCCGACTCAACTCGCCGAGTCTGAAGAACAACTCGGCGAGTCCCAGTTCGACTCAGACCACCTGTTAACCCTCTCTAACTCGCCCTGACTCACCGATCCAGCCCATAACCCGGACAGGACCATTCTAAGGCAATCTTCAAGCTACTCGCCGAGTCTGTTCATCAGACTCGGCGAGTCCATGCCATGCAACCGCTCAAACTGCTTTCTAAGGTCAGATCTACTCCGACAATTCATAGGTCTGGCCTTCCTAGACTGGTTCATCACGTAAAGTCCTTATTTCGGTGCTCATAATACACCCCATGACTCATAATTGACGTTTTGACCTAAGGCATAAGGATTCGAATCCAAAACCTCCATTGATTCCCGAAAACTCAGGCATGGGACACTATGGACTTCCAAGGGTCCCAATATAGGGTTCCAATCGCTTGGGGGACTAAGGAAACACTCAATCTAGCAACAAAAGGGTTCCATAAACCCTAAATCCATATACACATCAACATAGAAGGGAACAACTCGAAAATATTACCTGAATAAGTTTGCTCTGTTTCCCCAACCCTCAGAATATGGCTTCTCCTGTTGTTCCCTTAACCAAGCCTCCTCCTCCTTGCAAAATAACATTTCCAAGATCAATAATGGTCTTCCACCTTGCTCCAGATGCTCACAATCGAATTAGGGTTTCACTCAAAGGACTAGGGTGAACAATGACGGCCATAAGGCCCCTTATATATGTCCCAAACCTGGGAAGTTAGGGTTTCGCTAAACAGCGCGGACTCGCCGAGTCCATATCCGGACTCGCCGAGTCCAGTCGCGAACCCGCGACCAGATCCGCGATCCTACTCGGCGAGTCTGAGCTCCAACTCGCCAAGTCCCCTCTTAAAACACCCAAAATCATAAATATAACAATACCTGGAATTTCGGGCTGTTACACAAGTATTCCACCCTTCTTCATGGCCGGAGATGTCGTTTCACGTTTTCCACTTTTCATTTATTTGTATTTAAATTTTGAACAAACAAAATGTTGTAAACGATGTAAGCTTGTATTATCAATGTACGAATGTTTGGGTTGTTATGTTTCATTACTATTCAATTGTTATGATACTCTACATGAAGTCACTCTATCCGCCCTAGACATATACGTCATTCTGGTTTGGGGTGTGACAGTTGGTATTTTAGAGGAACTCACTAAGCTTTGGGCTTATAGTTTTGGATTTTGTTTCAGGTACTTCAGATGTTTGCAGGAAGGTGAAGGCTTGATCGTGCACCTCCTCACATTTTATGATTTTGATTTCTGGAATTCTCCGGGATGAAACTATTTTAAAAACATTTTGTAATAACTAATGGATTTTGGATGTTTGAAAAAGTTTTAAAGTTTTATGAAATATGTGGATGTTACAAGGTAACTTGCAATTTTCGGTTGGTAATCTTCAAGAACAAGTGGACAAAAATCATAGGGTTTCAGCCTTATTTATAGTGTTGTGAGGAACCCTAAATAAGCCCAAATCAAATATTATCTTAAATCGGGTAATTATCCACTTCATGATTATCTATAAGAGACTATTCTAGAAACACTAAGGCTCTAGAGAATCGTCCTGAACCTATGGAGGGTTCTAGATTGCCTCTTGCTCAAGTATTAAACAATTACAATTCAGTCCATGCACTTTTAATTAATTCTTTTAATCCCAAAATTAATTCTAGTTAAATTATGATTAAATATTAATTTAGTATTATTACTATTTATATTTAATTAATAAATTACTTATTTCAATTTATTAATCGAATTAATAAATCAACCTCTTTCTCCAAAATCATCCTTCCTAGTTGCTACTCTTGAGGGCTACCCAAAAGGAGTGTGCTACTATCAACTCAATTATATACCAAATATAGTTATGTACTTAGACACCTAATCCAACAAGTTCTGCATAAAATCTAATTTTGGCATGTCACGCTGGTAGGGTTGATAATTGGATGGATCCGACCATTTTTTAGCAACATTTTTGGTTAACTTTAAAAGTTTTATCGAGCTAGTTATGTATTCATGGGATCCGTTTCATACATTCATGAGGATATTAATGTTTATAATCGTGGTCGTCATTTCATTAGATCTACTAGTACTTTACCTTTGGTTAAGGTTGTGAGGAAAATGGAATGTAGTGGATCTAGGGTGGGTTATGAGTTTCCTTATCTGTTTGTAGGTTAGTGAGTTCATTAGATTCTTTCGTAAGCGACGTGTGTCGTATGAACAAGATAGCAATGGAGCACTTGGTTCAAGTCATATGCATGGTTCTTATTTGGATTATAACCTATAAATTGCAACAAGAGTGTGACTACCTATCTCATTCCCAGGTTGAGTGTGATCATGTTATCGTCTGATTTTGCATTAGTAACAGCCTGTATTATGGAGGCAATTATGCATGATAAAAGGGTATGGCTCGGGTTGTGTATGCTTAGCATTGAAAGGAGTGTTGAATGGGTTTTCTGCAAAACATTAGGTTGATGGTTGAGTATCATTAGACCCAAAGACGCTTGTCATGAATCTTCAGGCTAGTAATGGAACGACGACAAGAACGGTCTAGTACTGTGCGGTTATCGTTTTAGTGGTTAAAAGGTGTCATGATGTGTCATGAACAAGTGGATGTATGATTCTTATGGGCGAGACCCAATAGTCATTTGGTTGAGACTCTCAGGTCTTGTATCGTTATTTTTATTGGCATGGATGGATGACAATGCGTTGTTTTGAGAGTTGAGAGACTTAGTGACCAGCTGGTTTGGATCATATGGCCAAAAAACGTTATTTAGGTTGATATATTATTTGTGCACTGGAAGTCACTTAATGAATGGCTAAATGGTGGGCACTATCTTCTTGCGGGTTGTCTGTTAAGAGTTTGGTTTCCAGTATTAGGAGTTGGTTATGAAATCTCGATTCAAGAAGTTTACTGTAAATGTATAAAGAGATTTGTTAGGTGGAGGTACACCTATGTTGACGAGTGATTTCGATGCAACTTATGCATTATTGGATTGGCCATCATTATACATGGCAGCGCAGCATGTTGGTGATGAATTGTCGGGAGTAAAGAGTATATTTAATTTTTTGGGAGGAATTCGAGATCGGTATGTTTTGAGTATTCTTTCAACATTTTTTAGCGGTGATCATAGTTAGGGATTGTGTTATGACAAAATCCAGTTTAAGTGGGGGAGAGTTCTAACATCCTATTTTGAGAAATTTCTTATTTCGAGATTATGGAAAATAAATGGATCAAGTAAAGGCCTTGGGCTTAAAGGGAATATGTTTCGACCCTATTGCACGTTGGTAATATTTGTTATGTGATCCAAGCCCTATGTTTGTTTTGGAGTCAAAGGGTAAAATGGGATAAATGAAGTTTCAAACTTCTTAAATGAAATATAGATTCTTATTCGGGAAGTTTTTTTGTCCAATATATATAGATAAAATTATGGGGCTCTTTAATAACTTTCTTTGGATATAAAGCCATCGAAAATGGATTTGGACTGAAGAAGCTATGGCCATTTGAAGTTAGGAAGGTTTTGGGCTTAGTCTAGTAAATTAGCCTTACAAGGCATTCCTCGTACGTTAGGCATACCTGGAGTACATTGGGCGTACATGATCAGAACACAAACCCTATTTTCATGGTTTGGGTCCTATTTAAGCTCCTTCACTTCCCCAAACCCATTCCATTCACAACCTCCACATCTCCAACACCCTTCCTTGAAACCCTAACCCTATTTTGAGGCTTTTGAGCAAAAAAAAAAAAAAGGCGTTCTTGAGTGCTTTGGAGTGCTCTTGGTCCATTCTAGAGAAGAAAGAGATCATGAGAGTAGTGTTCATTGCTTTAGAGCCGGTAGATCTAGAATTGGTTCACCTTGATCTTTTTTCTATAGGTATAAAGCTTGAATTTTGATGATGCGTTTGTTATATCTATTTAGTTTTTGATGTTATGAGATTGTGGTCGCTTTAGTGAATAAAGTTTAGATCTTGAAAGTTTGTGTACTTGTTTTGCATAAAGTTGGAAACTTTATCCATCTAAACATCATTTTCATTTATATCTAAAGGTTGGAAACTTGGACTTAACGGATTAAGTAAAAAGGATGCACTTTTGCTCCCTTTGAAACTTAGAGACTAGATCTTGGTCGTTTGAACCATTCTAAAATGGATAAAGTTGGAAATTTTTTCCATTATGGAGCTATTAGCTAGATCAAATACATGTATGACAACCTAGTGTGGACCTTGTTTGTTCAATCACCGATTTGAAAGAAAGTGGGGTGTAAATGGATCTCCATGAAACGCTTGGTTCCGAGTATGCATTTAACTTAATTATTTATTCCTTTTGGACGGGCTACTTGACGAGCTGGTGGCCCTAACTCATCGAGTAGAAGGCAACCTGGATGAAAACCCTAATCTTTAGGGCTTGCACCCTATCTAAGCATCATATCTGGCCTCCACCCCAGCCTCTAACACCTCCAAACCTTAATCAACCTTCAGTGATCGTGAGCTATTTATTGCCGTTTTTGAGTGGTGTGTGTGTTCTTGAATCTTAGAAGAAGAAGAAGAAGGAGCTTGAAGGTTCAAGGAAAAGGTTATAGATCCAGGGATTTCACTCCATTCTCATCACATTCTGGTAATCAAGCTCTTATCTTGCTGTATAGTTCATTAGATCTCTATGTGGTCTCTTTTATGGGGTTTTTGTCCAAGTAGCATGATTTATGAGTCATGGATGTCCCAAGCTGATTATACTTTCAGATATTGGGTTATTAAGGGCTGTAAGGCATAAAGGTGCAAACTTTATGCCATTTGAGTCTCATGCAAGCCTTAAGGATGTTGTTATGGCATTTTTAAGCCCAAAGGGGCCATGCATGGAAGCAAGCTTGAGACTTTACGTGGTTAACTGGTTTCTAGGCCCTAGATCTATGCTTTCATGCTTTGGTTTGGAATGCTAAGGCTGTTTGGAAAAGATCTATGTCCTAGAGTAGTTAGGGTTTTAGCTAAAACGCTTCAAAAATGAATATCAACGGGTAAAGTTGGAAACTTTACCCTTAGAGAGGCCATTTCCAGTAACAAGCGAAGTATGGGCTATAGATCTAGAGAGCAAGGGCATAGTCTGTTAAGATGGATAATCAGACAGAAGGACTCATCGAATCCATGAGGGAACTCAACGAGACGGCTCGTGTTGTCCCGATTCAGTTTATGGTAGAACTCGACAAGTCTGTAGAGGAACTCGACGTGTTAATTCGCCAACTCGTGAGTATGAGCAGTTCAATAGGACTCGACGAGTCGGAGGAATGACACAGTGAGTTGGGTCGCGATTTTAGGACTTATGAGTTAAAAAGCTCGACGAGTTGAAAGGTCGGCTCGGTGAGTTGGTAAACCCAAAATGTTGACTTTCACCATGGGTAAAATGGCCATTTTACCCTTAGATGGATTTTCATTTGTCTGACTAAGTATTATTGTATAGAGTTAGTCGGGGATTCGTGGCAGCAGCAAGCAGAGATTCCTCACAAACGTGTTCACCATTCAGTTTGAGAGGTGAGTTTCCTTTAGTAGGAACGGGTCTAAGGCACCAAGGCCGGCCTGTATATGTAACGTGTTAGTAGTTGAGTAGGGCAGGGCCCGAATCTCATTGCATCCGAGTGTGGGCGGGGCCCGAATCTTGTAGTATTATTTTGAGTAGACTTATGTGATTGTTTAATAGATATACTTGTTATATGTGTGATACTTGTATGCATGTTAGTAGAAAAGTGTGGGTGGGGCCTGAATCTCATGGATATCAGAGTGTAGGAGAGGCCCAAATCTCCTGGACAGTGGAGTGTAGGCGGGGCCCGAATCTCCTAGTTAGCAGAGTGTGGGTGGGGCCTGAATCTCCTTGAGAGTGGGTGTGGCCCGTATCTCCTAGTTGCATGTTATATGTATGGTATGTGGTAGTTTATGGGAGGTCACTAAGCTTCGTGCTTACAGTTTTAGTTTTGGTTTAAGGTACTTCGGCTAGCAAAGGAAAGGGCTCGGGATGATCGCATGACACACACCATAGTTTTCTTGCGTAGGATATTTCACTCTGATATTTGATATCATATTTTGACACTTTCACAGTTATGATGATGTTTTTGAGATACATGATTTATGATGTTTACTTGGTGATAATTTTTATGGTTCTAATAATGAATTCAAAATGAAAATTTTGGACCGTATTTTTGGGATGTTTCAAGTAGGTATCAGAGCCTTGGTTTGAGGGATTCAGGAACACTCTCGAGTGTGTTTGAACTCAAACTAAGGACTTGGTATGAAAAATTTTAAAATAGAAAAAATTTTCCAAAAAGAATTTTGAAAAGAAAAGAACTTTAAAAAGAGAAAAAGGGTGTGGTGCATGCAATCAGCCGAGCTCAAGTAAGTACTGCCAAATTACCATACAAGTTTATCTTATGATATGCTTATTTACATTATGAGAACTGCATGCTAGATTGGGACTATGGATCTAGGAATATTGCCTTTTGTCCATGTTATATGTGTATCAGATATGTGAGAACTGCATGATAGTGTAGAGTAGTCAGCATGATGGCCTGATTAGAATATGTTTGATTATGTGTACTCAATGCTCGAATGTTGCTTGCTTTGTGCTTTTGGGAGTGCTAGTTGTATTTTACTAACTACTAAATGAATATGTTAAGTTACATATTGTGAGGACTAAATAATTTAGGAAGGATAGGTTTAGCCTTATTTCGGAGCTCTTGTTTAAGTCTAACCATTGTAGGGAAGAACCTTTCATTTGAAGAATTATATAGTCTTAGTGATATGTAATAGTATTCGCAAGATAGTTAGGGGAAAATAGAAGGGACTTATTATGCAGCTGATGGCGGAGTATGGAATGGTGATTACCTTAGGGAAAACCTAGGATGAGAGTAGTGTGTGAAGCATTAGTAGTAGAAGGGACTTGGTGAAGTCAAGGCAGTTCTTGAGGAAAGTATGGATAGATGTGGAAGGTAGTATGGGCACATACTACTGAAAACAGATGATTCGTACTCGAATCAAGAAAGGCTGAGTGAATCCAAAGAACTTGAAGTGTATGTGTGATTGTATATATGATCCCTTGAGAGTTGTTTAGTATTCTGATCTTTGTTATGGTGTATTTTCAGTATGGTGACACTACACACTAGGCAAGTTGGCACTTTAGGCACTGGTGAGGGATCAGGCTCAGGCTCTGGAGTTGGGCAGATGGATGAGCAGATGAGAGAGTTTATTTCGTCTAAGATCACGCGCAATATTTTAGAGAAAACTCATGTGATCTTTGGTTCGATCAAGGAGTGTATTTTGG
Organism: Lactuca sativa; assembly: GCF_002870075.4. NCBI lineage: Eukaryota > Viridiplantae > Streptophyta > Magnoliopsida > Asterales > Asteraceae > Lactuca > Lactuca sativa. The sequence continues at coordinate 102,958,698 of NC_056623.2, read as the reverse complement.
AACTTCTGCATGAGAAGTTGAGCACTTTCCGTAGTAAGGTGGCGGCCACGGTGGGATAGCACACACTGAATTTTCGGTAGTTCGGGGCTTGTGGAGCTCCTGACTATCATGGGGCTCAAGACCCCATTGTTAGTAGCAAATGGTTAGCTGATGTCGCTAACACATTTCGTAAGAGCAGATGTCCTGAGGGGGACAAGGTCCGAATTGCATCGTGTTTTCTGAAGGACAGGGCACGAGACTGGTGGGAGGAGATCGAACGAACCATTGGGGATGATACAGTTTTAGACGCTATGACCTAGAGTGATTTTTCGGCCAGGTTCAGAGCCCATTTTGCACCTGTGATAGAGGTGCAGCAGCTTGCTAGGGAGTTTTTAGGATTTACAGCGGACTACTGAGACGGTGATGGAGATCACCGCTATGTTTCGGGAGAGGCCCTTCTCGTTCCGCAGTATGTGGCGGACGAGGAAATGAAAAAGGCCTGATATCATGAGATGTTGAGGAGTGACATTCGTCAGTTTGCGTGCCGATCCAGCTGCAAATGCTAGAGGATATGATTGCTAGAGCTACAGAGATAGAGGAAGAGAGAGAGAGAGAGAGAGAGAGAGAGAGAGAGAGATTGACCTAGAGATAGAGAAGAAGTGGAAACCGGAAGTAGCATCAGGTATGGAGGGTTCAAGCAAGAAGCCTAAGACAAATTCCCGAGGGAACGGCCAATAAGGACGAGGCCACTACGGCTAGTGTGGCAGGGGGCATGATCGGCCGTGTCGGGCGTGTAGTTTGGGTTGCTTTAAGTGCGGGTGAGTTGGTTATGTCAGCAGAGATTGTAGAGCCACAACCACCACCACTACAACATCTCATCTGATTTTCTTTCCGTGCAATCATAGGGGCCACATGAGGTCCCAGTGTCTGAGGTTGGTAGCAGCAAGACATGTGGCAGCACCCGCTCCTGCTACATTGAGGATTATAGATGGTCGTCAGGGTGTTGCTGAGGTGCCAGTGGCGAGGAGTAAAGCCTCCCAGTTGACAGCAGAAGAGGAACGTGCAGCTCCTGATGTCATTATGGCTATATATCTACTCCTTATCTTTTTATTTATATTGATTATTGCTTATATTTATATGTTTTGTTGTAGGATCGTTCCTTGTGAACGACATATCTGCTCTAGTGTTGTTTGATTCGGGTGCTACCCAATCGTATGTGTCGCTCGCGCTCAACAATTGATTTGTAGGAGCTCCAGGGGAGCTGGATTGCCCACTGCATGTGGAGATAGAAGATGATAGGACCGTCAGGTTTGCGAGGGTTCATAGAGGATGTACGCTATAGTTATTCGATGTGCAGTTTTTAGTAGATCTGGTTCGTACTCCCTTGTGTGGGAATAAGGTTATAGTGTGTATGCATTGGTTGAGCCTCATTGGGGCAGTGATTGACCGTGAGCAGTAGTTAGTGAGGGTTCATACTCCTAGTGGGGGAGGTTTACTAATCCAGGGTGAGAGACCACAATGTGGACTGGTGTTCTGTTCAACAATGAGGGTGAGGCGCCACCTTCAGCAGGGTTGCGCAGGATACGTCGCATATATCATGGATACCCAGGATAAGGGTAAGGTGACAGTTGATGATGTACCGATAGTACGACTGTACCTAGATGTATTCCTGGAGGATTTACCTAGGATACCTCCGGAGAGACACGTCGAGTTTAGGATTAACCTAGTCCCTTGTGCGGCTCCGATAGCCAATGCATCGTATCAGTTGTCTCCTCCCAAGATGCAGGAGTTGTCTAGGCAGCTGCAGGAGCTGCTAGACAAGGGATTCATCAGACCAAGCAGTTCTCCATGGGGAGCCCCGATCCTATTTGTGAAGAAGAAGGACAGGTGACATCGCATGTCTATAGACTATCAGGAGCTGAACAAGGTAACAGTGAAGAACCGTTACCCACTTCCGAGAATATATGATTTGTTTGACTAGCTTCAGGGAGCATCTTGGTTCTCCAAGATTTATCTATACTCGGTGTATCACCGGATGCGATTCAGGGAAGATGATGTACATAAGACAACTTTTAGGACTCGCTATGGTAATTATGAGTTTGTGGTGAAGCCATTTGGGCTCATCAATGCTCCAGCCTCATTCATTGACCTCATGAACTGCGTGTGCAGACCGATGTTGGATCGGTCTGTAATAGTCTTTATTGATGATATTTTGGTTTATTCCAAGACCCAGGAGCAACATGAGGAGCGCCCGAGGGAGGTGTTGGAGACACTGAGGAGGGAGAGACTTTTCTCGAAGTTCTCCAAGTGGGGTTCTGGTTGTGTGAGGTGTAGTTCCTTGAGCATCTCGTCAACCAGAAATGTATTCTGGTTGATCCGGCCAAGATTGAGGTCATCATGCAGTGGGAGGTTCCGAGGTCTCCATCTGAGATTCAGAGTTTTCTGGGTCTAGCAGGTTATTAGAGGTTATTCATCCAAGATTTCTCCAAGATCACCGTTCCCTTAACCTGACTGACCAAGAAGTCGATGACATTCCGTTGGGGGCCTAACAAGCTGGCAGCCTTTGAGACTCTTAGACAGAAGATATGCGATGCACCAATTTTGGCTCTGCTCGAGGGAGTTGATGACTTTCTGGTTTATTGTGACGCGTCGATTTCAGGCATGGGTGCAGTTCTGATGCAGAGGGGTCAGGTGGTAGCTTACGTGTCGAGGCAGCTGAAGCCTCACGAGGCTAACTATCCGACGCATGATTTAGAGCTGGGGGATGTGGTGTTAGCCCTCAAGATTTGGCGACATCACCTCTACGGGGTCCGATGTACCAATTACACGGACCACAAGAGTTTGATGCACCTCATGGATCATCCGAATCTAAACATGAGGCAACGTCGGTGGTTAGATGTGGTAAAGGATTATAAGTAAGAGATCCTTTACCACCCGCACAATGCTAATGTGGTGGCTGACGCCCTAAGCCACAAGGTGGTAACGGCTCCGATAAGAGATTTGTGTTTAAGTATGATGGTGATCACTCCACTATTGGAGCAGATTAGAGAGGCATAGTTTGAGGGCCTGAAGGAAGAGCGCCAAAAGTGTGAGAGGATTGTAGGTCGGGTGGTCTCATTTGATTATGATAGCCAAGGATTGTTTAGTCTGCATGGGAGGATCTGGGTTTTGTACTGGGGCGGAATACGACAGGTTCTGATGGATGAGGCTCATAAGTCGAGGTTTTCCATCCATCCTAGGGCGACGAAGATGTACCGGTATCTTGGCCCTGCCTACTGGTGGCCCTACATGAAGCGGGACGTAGCATGGTACATAGAGAGGTGGCTGACCTACACGAAGGTCAAAGAAGAGCACCAGAGGCCTCATGGTAAGATGCAACCGTTAGACATCCCCATGTTGAAGTGGGAGGACATTGCTATGAATTTTATCATTAAGCATCGCACGAACGCATGTGGGGTCAATTCGATATGGGTCATCGTGGATCGGTTGACCAAGCGCGCTCACTTTATCCCGATCTAGGAGTGCATATCGGCCGTGGAGCTGGTTTAGATTTATGTGCGAGAGGTAGTGGCATGGCATGGAGTGACTATCTCAGTAATGTCGAATCGAGATGTCTATTTTACATCCAGATTTTGGAAGCGGTTTCACGATGAGATGTGTACTCGTCTCCACTTCAGCACCGCTTTCCATCCCCAGACCGACGGACGTAGCGAGAGGACGATTCAGACTCTTGAGGACATGCTTCGTGCATGTGTTTTGGATTTCGGTGGCAGTTGGGATCTGTATCTTCCATTAGCGTAATTTTCGTATAACAACAGTTACCACGCCAGTATAGATTGGCCTCCTTTCAAGATGCTCTACGGGAGGAAGTGTAGGACCCTAATTTGTTGGGGTGAGGTCGGTCAGAGGTTCATAGGGAGTACTGAGGTAGTACTCAAGACCACAGAGCGGATCCAGCAGGTTTGGAGCAGGCTAGAGACTACTCAGAGTCGGCAAAGACTTATGCTGACAAGTGGCGTTCGAATTTGGAATTTTAGGTGGGCGACATGGTCCTCCTGAAGGTGTCACCCTGGAAGGGTATTATCCCAATCCAGAAATGGTGCATGTTGGGCCCCAGGTTCATCAGTTCATTTAGGGTTTTGGCCCGGGTGGACCGGGTTGCTTACCGGTTAGACCTTCTGGCAGAGCTCAGTCAGATCCTCAGCACCTTTCATGTTTCTTAGTTGCGGGAGTGCTTAGTGGATGAATCAGTATTGGTACCCCTTGAGGATATTCAAGTTGATGACAGCCTGAACTACATTGAGCGACCAGTAGTTATCCTTGACAAGAAGTCGAAGGATTTAAGGATCAAGAGGGTGAAGTTGGTAAAGGTGCAATGGCAGCACCATATGGGCTCGAAGTGGACCTGGGAGCCTGAGGAGGAGATGAGGGAACACAACCCACAGTTTTTTTCAGACACAACAAAACCCGAAGTGGACCTAGGAGCCCGAGGACAATTGTAATGCCTGGTTCCTGGTATGCATTTAACTTAATTATTTATTCATTTTGGAAGGGCTACTCGACGAGTTGGTGACCCTAACTCGTCGAGTAGAAGGCATAATATGTGTGGGTTTTAAGTGAACTACTCGACAACTTGACGAGTAGGATATCCTGGATAAAAACCCTAATCTTTAGGGCTTGCACCCTATTTAAGCATCATATCTGGCCTCTATCACCTCCAAACCCTAATCTCGAAACCCTAATCAACCTTGAGTGATCTGGAGCTATTTCTTTCCATTTTTGAGTGGTTTGTGTGTTCTTGAAGCTTAGAAGAACAAGAAGGAGCTTCAACGTTCAAGGAGAAGGTTATAGATCCAGGGATTTCACTCCATTCTCATCACTTTCTGGTAATCAAGCTCTTATCTTGGGTTATGGTTCATTAGATCTCTATGTGGTCTCTTTTATGGGGTTTTTGTCCAAGTAGCATGATTTATGAGTCATTGATGTCCCAAGCTGATTACACTTTTACATTTGGAGTTATTCAGGGCTGTAAGGAATAAAGGTGCAGAATTTATGCCATTTAAGTCTCATGAAACCTTAAGGATGTTGTTATGGCCTTTTTAATCCCAAAGGGACCATGCATGGAAGCAAGCTCGAGACTTTACGTGGTTAACTAGTTTCTAGGCCCTAGATCTAGGCTTTCATGCTTTGGTTTGGAATGCTAAGGCTACTTGGACAGGATCTATGTCCTATAGGAATTAGGGTTTTAGATAAACCCTTCAAAAAGGGTTATCAATGGGTAAAGTTAGAAACTTTACTCTTAGAGAGATCATTTATAGTGAACAAACGAAGTATGGGCTATAGATCTAGAGAGCGATGACTTAATCTGTTAAGATAGCCAATCAGACAGAAGGAATCGTCGAGTCCATGAGGGAACTCGAGGAGTCGGGTCGTGCAATCTCGTTTCAGTTTATGGTAAAACTTGACGAGTCTGTAGAGGGACTCAACAAGTAAATTCACCAATTCGCGACTGTGAGCAGTTCAATAGTACTCGACGAGTCGGAGGAATGACTCAGCGAGTTGGGTCGTGATTTCAAGACTTATGAGTTAAAAATCTCGACGAGTTGAAAGGCTGACTCGGCGAGTTGGTAAACCTAGGATGTTGACTTTAACTAGGGGTAAAATGGTCATTTTACCCTTAGATTGATTTTCAGTTTTCTAACAACGTATTATTGTATAGAGTTAGCTGAGGAGTCATGGGAGTAGCCAGCAGGGATTCCTCACGAACGAGTTCAGCATTCAGTTTGGGAGGTGAGTTCTTTTAGTAGGAATGGGTCTAAGGCACTAAGGTCGGCCTGTATATGTAACATGTTAGTAGTTGAGTAGGGTGGGGCCTAGAATCTCGTAGTCTTATTTGAGCAGAGTTACGTGATTGTTTAATAGATATACTTGTTGTCTTTATTATACTTGTGTGCATGTTAATAGTAGAGTGTGGGTGGGGCCCAAATTTCCTGGACAACGGAGTGTGGGTGGGGCCTGAATCTCCATGAGAGTGGGCGGGGCCTATATCTCCTAGTTGTATGTTATGTGTTTGGTATGTGGTAGTTTGGAGGAGCGCACTCAGCTTCATGCTTACAATTTCAGTTTTGGTTTCAGGTACTTCTGCTAGCAAAGGGAAGGGCTCGGGATGATCGCATGACGCACACCACAATTTGATATACTTCTGCTAGCCTGGGATATTTCACTCAGATATTTGATATGATACTTTGATACTTTGACAGTTATGATGATGTTTTTGACATACATGTTTTACGATGTTTACTTGGTGATGATTTTTATGGTTTTAATAATGAATTCAAAATGAAATTTTTGGACCGTATTTTTGGGATGTTTCACTTCAAGAAGAAGACTGACATGGATGGTAACATATAGGCTTACAAAGCTAGGTTGGTAGCAAAAGGCTTTACTTAAAACCAAGGGATTGAATATTATGGGATTTTTTTACTATTTTCCAAGATTAAGTCAAATAGGTTAATGTTTGCTATAGTTGCTCACGATGACTATGAAGTAAGACAAATGGATATCAAAACTGATTTCCTTAATGGGAAAACGGCCGAGGATGTTTACATGGCTCAACTAGAGGATTTTGTACATCAAAAATTCCTTAATAAGGTGTGTAAGTTTCAAAAGTCCATTTATGGACTAAAACAAGAATCTCGTAGCTAGAATCTTTGCATCAATGAAAAAGTCAAAGAGTTTGGATTTTCTAGAAATGAAGATGAACCTTACATGTATGTCAAAGCTTGTAGGAGCACTATAACTTTTCAACTTTTGTATGTTTATGAAATACTCTAAATAGGAAACAGTGTTCCAACCTTACTAGAAGTCAAGTCTTGGCATGTGAAATGTTTCGCTATGAAGGATCAAGGAGAAGTTACATATAAGAATCTACAGGAATAGGCAGGAATGGTTACTAGGCATAAGTCAGAGTACACACTTGGATAAGACATTAAAAGATTCAATATGGAAAATTTCAAGAATGGAGACTTAACCATGCATCATATTGTTACGTTGAGCAAGTGTCAATGTCCAAATAGTGATAAGGAAATAGATATTATGAGTCGGATTTCATATGCTTTGACTATAGGATCGATCATGTACGCTATGACATGTACTCGACCTGATGTAGCTTGTGCTTTAAGCATGATTAGCAAATATCAAGGAAATCCTAGTTTAGCTTATTGGATAGCAGTGAAGAACATTCTTAAGTATTTGCGAAAAAAAAGATATGATCTTAGTTTTTAAAGGCAAAGACGAACTTAAGGTGACTAGATATAGTGACACCAATATTAAAATAAACCAATATAATAATTATTCTCAGTTTGGGTGGGTTTTCTTATTAAATGGTTGAGTGGTAACTTGGAATATTCCAAGAAACAAATGGTGGCCGACTCTACTTGTAAATATGAGTATATCACAGCAAGCGAAGCAAGAATGGAGGCTAGGTGGTTAATGAATTTTATTGAGGATCTTGGAGTTTTTCCATCAATCAAAGAACCAATGGAGATTTTCTACGATAATGAGAGTGTAGTAGCTTTGACAAAAGAGCATAAAGATCATGGTAGATCTAGGCACGTCAGGAGAAAGTCACTATATTAAACATAAGGTTGAATAGGGCGCACTCGTGCTAAATCGTGTGTCATCGAAAGAGAATCATGATGATCCTCTCACTAAGGGTCTAAGCATGGTCAATCATTTTGAGCATGTTAGGAGCATTGGACTAAGAAACGATATTAGATTTTAGATGTCATTTTTGAAACTATATCGTAATTAGAATTGTAATTAAATATTGATTAATTAAATAGAGATTTCTTTATATTCAATGTGTTTGATGTTATTTGTCAATTAATATATTATAATGTTTCTCTTTAGATGTTTTACCTCCTGAGTATTAAGATATTCGAAACACCACAATTGGTCATACTTTGGACATAAGGAATGAGTTTAGACTGTCAATAATGGTTTTTAGATTTTCCATTGGGACTGGACATTGCATTGAGATTCCTGTAAAATTCATGATTACTTAGAAATTGAGATTTTAAGTACGGGTTAAACACGCACTTAGAGCTTGCTTCATAGATTTAATCATGAGAAATTCTATGACGATAATATCTTCTATTTTGAAAAGGGATATATGTATGTAATATTTCATGAGTTTATTATACATTGGTTAGCTCAAACGCATCTCGGAACTAGGTGCTATAAAGGGTATATCCATGTATGGCTAATGAGTAAAATTGTATGATTATATAGTTGAAGTTTATTTGTTACTTTTGCCTTAACTGGAAAAGTGATACCCTTGGGCCCTTCAGTGTTTTATTGTTGACATTATAATTTTGCGCCCAACGAGGACTAAATTGATGTGATTGATTTGCAGTCTTATGATGTCATCACAAAACGAGATTATCGGGAAACACAATCTTTGTCAAGATATTTATTCTAATCCATGTCTCATGTTTATACGATATCAAGAAGAATGAAGGAATTGATGATTACTTATCTTAGGACGAACAAAGTATGGTAGTCTCTTGAAAATAATTTCTATTGGTTATTCAGAGTTTTAAAAGAAATTATAGTTAGTGACTTATCCAAGTGGGAGACTGTTGGATTAAGGTGTCTATGGTCCTAACAAAATTGGTATAATATTGATGAATAAGAGTAAAATCATTTTTTGGTTTCCTTCGTAACCAAGGAATTGCTTAAAGTGATTTTAGTTAGAGATAAATGATTTATTAATATATTATATTAATAATATGTTATTTAGAAATTGTTATAATTAATTTAGAATTATTCAAAATAAATGTGAAATTAATTCTTGGTTAATTAGAATTAATTAAAACTTGAAGGACTATAGTTATAATTGTTCAACAGTTGAGCAGAGGACATGTTCTAGTACCCTTCTTCATGGTACGGTTTTAAGGCTCCTCTTGGAGTCTTCTAGAAATATGCATAGGGACAAGCAAGGAACTAAATAATTACCTTATTTGAAATAATATTATTTTATGTTCAGATTAGGGTTTGTAGGTGTTTCCTAATCATCTATAAATACAACCCTAACACTTGGAATTTTTGGCCAACCATTGTAAGAGATGATAGCCGAAAATTTAATACCTCTCCCGTTGACCTAAATCTTCTAGGGTTTTTGCATTGGGGTTGTGAACCATTAGAGGCTTGCACATAATTGATGCTAGTGTTTAAGAGACAATTGGATTAATAAAAAGGTTTGTTTATAATAACAAATCAGAGGTATGTAAATTATCCTTGTGGATTTTGATTTTAATAAGATTTAGAATTGTGTTGTTCAATAGTATGTTGCTTCAATAGAGCTATGACATAGACTCAATTATGTTGCATGTACCCTTAAGCTTTTAAGGTATTTTCTGCATTATTACATGTGAATCCCATCAGTTATAACTAACTTCTAGTATTCTCATGGACGATTTCTATAGATTATGATAAGAATAGCAATGTTAAAATAGAGCAGGTACAAAACCGAAAGTTAAGATGGAAATTTACTTAACCTTGGATAGGATTCTTTTTCGCCTTCCTGGAATGATACGCAATAAAGACATGATGTCTATCAAACTTGAATGGCCAAGTACAAGAAACGATCTCCAAAAAAGTGTAATATAACAAACCAGACCAAAACTCACCGAAAGTAGATGCATGTGTTTAATCCATGTTTGTTTATCCCATCACCATTGATAAAAACAACACAAAAATCAAAATAATAAAGCGACATATAGATATATGGTGAAGTTTGTGACCTGAAGAAGCAACATATCCAACTAAAATCAGCTATATTGCAAATCCTAAATTCCAATTCCATGGAAAAGAGACAGAGTTGACCACGAACCCATAAACTAAGTGCATGAAGATTCTATACAAAAAAAAAATACAAATCACAAAAAGAATAGGGTGTGTGAATTTAGATTAAGCGAGATATAAAGTAGGTATTTCATGAAAGTAAAATACTCGAGATTTTCGATGAGCAACTTGCAAACTCTTCAAACCATTCAAGCACTGCTTCGAGAATCAAGAAACCAACCAAAAAGGTACAAAAACTACTTACCAATTGCGAGATAATGAAGCAAAAACCAGCGTCTAGGGTTTTTTGGTTTTTGGAGAAAAGCAAGAAGATATAGTGTGCAAGAATGAGAAGCTCCAACACATAAAAGAGATGGCTAACCAGTTTCAACAATTATCGATCGCCGTCATGTACACCAAAAAACATGTTGCTTGATCAACTCTTGATCTTCATCTGTATCGCACTCTTATATTGATGACGTTGAGAGACACAAAAATCAAAGGGAGATTCAATGAAGAGAAGATTAGTAGTCAAACAATATAAGAAAAAGGATTATTTAATAATTTGAATTTAATGGATTTTAGGGAATAAATGCGGAATGGTAAACTGCAGAATTGATGTTGAGGAGATGATGGTCGAATAGATGAATAGATAATGAGCTGGAAAAATAGTGAGTAAACTGCTCGAAGAATGACATGTGGTAAAATAGTGGTTTAAAACGGGGACACTTGGCTGTTTAAATAGTCTTTTTATTATGAATAAATATAAAGATTCCAGCTATTAAGCGCAACAATTTATCTTCTTTTCTTCCTATGATGTCTTTATAGCTATAAAATAATATTCAAACGTATTAAATATCATTTTCCTTGATTTAAGACTAAAATATGGCTAAAAGTAACAAAATGTCACAAAGAATATATGAATAAAATAACATATATCAGTAGTTTACAATATTATATATCAAATAGTTTAATTGTCTTTGGGAAGGTTATAAGAAATAAAACTGCTCCTAAAAATCTCCACGTAATTAACTCTCCTCCAAGCCTATTACTTTTACATATTATATGTTCTCTAAGTTACATAAAATCATGATCCGAAAAATTAATTGTATATAAATAACTCATAAAAAATTAATTGAATATAAATAACTCATAATTAATTATAACAGTGGTCGAAGCGTATTATAGAAATCTACAAAAAAAATAAATTGTTGTGTATAAACAAAAGTTGTTGTGTACTAAAGATTAGATCTATGGCTTGTTAGTTATGATCTAAAGATTAGAAGTTGAGTTTGATGAAAAAAATACATACATATATCACAACGAATGGTGATGTTAGAAAAATTATTCATTTATTGGTTTCCTGACAAATATATTAGAAATGAAGTATAAAACATACATCTTCCATATACATGGTCAAACCTTACATGTTTAGTGAAGATTATATATGGGTAACAACACTTTGTGCCATATTATTCTAAAAATTGCATTTTCTGTTGAGGATCATAGGTTCTGATTAGTATGTGACCAGTTTGTCCTCCCTCCTGATCCTGGGTTAACGTTGGCGTTACCATTTCCATTGTTTTGTCCGATGGAAACGATGATGGGATCGTTGTTTCCGCTACCAGGAATGTTATCAGTTCCATTTGTGTTGCTGCTTCCATTAATGTTACCATTGTTGCTTCCACTTCCGATGACATTGTTGCTGCCGTTATTGCTGTCAATGTTGGTTGTATTGTTAATGATCATATTACAATAACCGATGCAAAAACCACTGTCATTATTTTTTATATGATATCCATTTTCATTAACGTTTATGTTCACATTTTTGTTGTCATTGTTGCTTCTAACGTGATCATCACCAACGTAGCTTTGTGTGGTACCTTGCCCATACATTACTCCATGTTTTTCGTCGAGTGTGGTTTGGGTAATATCCTCATGCTCGCCGCCACATTCCTTGTCACTTGTAGAGCAACCAGTCCTACTAGTACTCTCAACATGTTCAAGGGATCTAGTCTCCTCTCTGTCAATATTTCTACCATAAATAATGTCAATTGTGCAAATCAAAACCCCAAAAAATATAACTACAAAAGGATTAAGTATCATCATATATCCTTTCCTTAGTTTTATATTGATGCCTTACAATAAGCGATGACACAATAAGAAGTTTATATATAAGGATTCAGGTGTGCACTAATTTAATAGTGTAGTTGATATATAAATGAATAAATAGTTTTGCGTGTCAAATTATATACAAATAATGGTATTTCATTTAATAACCTTTATGGTTTGACAAAACCTTCAACCACTTTTCTCTTTGTTTTCAATTTACTAACCACATTAATTATCATTGTTATATTATCATTGAAATCCATATACTAATAAAAGAATAGTTGTTTTGTCATGTGTCACTATATTAGACATCATAATTAATATGATGCCACTTGTAAGTCAATTAATTCTTAATTTCAAATTTATTAGACCTCCTAATTAATGTAATGTTATTTGCTAATCTATTTATTTTCCATTTTCCATTTTAAATTTTATATTATTGTTTACATTAATTCACAAATAAAAGTTATCCGATATAAATTAAAAATTAATTTCATATATTTATTTGAATCAACGAATATAATTTTACATAACTAATAAACACATCTCTTAATTAATAATTTATTTAAAATAATTGATTAACAATTTTGAATTTTTCAATGAAATTTTAATTAATTTTGTGACTGTGGTTCCCACGGGTTGTAAACTAGTAATATAATAAAACAGGAGGTTAACTAAACTAATCAAAACGCAATGCAAACTAAAAGACAATAGTATCAATTTTTTTTTTCAATAAACATAATAAGTCTAGAATTAGTATTCCTGCCCGACAAAAAGCATTTTTTTCTGACAAAAAAATATTGTGGACTGTCATTCGAAATTTCCGACCCAAATTTCAGAGTTAAAAAAACTCCAATTTTAAGTACAAATACAAAATCCGATTAACAATTTCGAAATTTCATGAAAAAACATCTTATTTTTACAGAAATCTAACAATAAGAATACAAGATAAACAAACATAGTAAATGTGAAGTATATACGTCATAAAGGCTTAGTAGTTGTAATACTTGTTTTTTCAAAACATGTATTATTTCAAGAGATTTGAATTGCTATGAGACGAGTAGTTGAAATAAATGTATATAGAAAAATACATTTAAGAAAAGTTATAGTTCATGCGAAGATATTCCGTGGATATAAAGTTTTTTGAAAATGGAGTTCGCATTAAGAATTTATGGTTTATTGAAGTTGATATGAAAGTATGTTTCTATTTCGAGAAAGTTAATGAAATTCATAGTCAAACAATCAACTCGTTAGTCACCACGACATGGATACATTCTCACCACAACATGGAGTGAAGCGAGTCAGCGAGACATATGGTTAACGGGCAAGACAAATGGTGATTCCCGGAGATAGGTCATAGGTACGGTGCTGCCAAATTACCAGCACATCATAGTGTAATGGTACTATAAATATTAGTTTTTTAGTCGTCTCAATGATTTTGGCACAAATGGTCGGTGAAGTGGCTCTTGAGGTGTTCTCGGAGACTTATAAGATAAGAGTTATAGTAGTGTACTTGAGATATGGGGGGGGGGGGAGAGAGAGATATGGGGTTGAGTATAGGATTCATTGAGTTATCTTTTATTACGGTGTAATCATATTATCTGATATTTTGTCGGAATTTTGTAAACCTGAGTATATTTTATAGGAATTCATGATATAGTGTTGTTAAGGATCCTGATAATTGATAATTGTTGGTATGTGACGGGCTAGATGACAACATAGGTCGGGAGCCATACTTAGAACGAGTATACCAAGTAACTAACAAGGTGAGGAACATTACTCTTTCATCCGTTGTTGTGATATATGTGTTCTTCTATTTGTGAGATATGCATAATATGATTTAAATGATTTAGTATTATATTGGCGGGTATTGTGATGTGAATATATACATACCTACATACATAACTAATATCTTATGACATTTCACAATAGAACATATGAACATAACTAATTCGTGTAAATTACTAGTTGCATATAATTGATGACCAATACTTTATATATTTGTAACTACAGTGTTATATGTTGTTGTGGTTGTTATTCACTAAGTCGTTTATCATTCAATCTATATTTATGGTTGGTTTGCAGGATAGTTGTTGTGACGTCGAGCTCGGATCCTATACTTGATGTCGATACAATCCCTACTGGTAACTCCTTTTATTCCAAAGTGCTAATGTACACTAAATTATTTTTTTTAAATTGTTAATGAAAAGCATATTTTGGGGTGTACCAGGTATAAAAATGTGGGCGTTACAAGTTGGTATCAATGTGGTGGTCTAAGTGAATAAGGTTCTTATAATGGATTTCTAAACTTAAAACGTCAAGTGGAAAACATTATATTACTTAACTTGTTATGTATAAATTAGTCAACTACTAGACATTTAGGGATTTGTGACACACACACACACACACACACACACACACACATATATATATATATATATATATATATATATATATATATATATATATATAGGGTTACTATTGTACTATGAATTTTGTATATACAACGATATGACATTATTCGTCAACAAATATACGAACAATTACACATTAATATTCACATTTAAATTTTTTATGTACAACTTTATAACATTATTCATCACCGAATATATGAACATATATAAATATATATATATATATATATATATATATATATATATATATATATATATATATAATAGCAATATAAAATTGAATATATTCATATTATAATTACTATAATACTATACATATTAAATTCATAGTAGAATACTAGAATAATAACATAAAGTAGTGTTCTCACATTGTCACATTAAATAGTGTTTTCATTTGAACTTAACCCCATATATATATATATATATATATATATATATATATATATATATATATATATATATATATATATATATATATATATATATATATATAATTCCCTATAAATAATGTTGTGACGCACATTACGAAAGAGTAGCAGTGTGTGTTGTGGTGAATGTTTCGAAAAATGGTGTGGTGTGAGTTCTTATGGATAATATAAAATATAATTTATTTTATTAATTACGTCATTGTAGGCATTGTCGTGCACAAAATTAGGAGCATTGCAGTCGAAATTGTAATACGTAATGAAATCCTTGTAATGTGGAGAAGACTAAAATTGAAAGTGCCCATGTCACATAGGAATATTGTAAATATATTTTGAACATTAATAAATAGTGATAATTATAGCGAATCCAAATCTGGTGTGGCGACTATAGAGACGCGATGTGTTTGGGTAAATAAGTATGATGTTATAAAGTATGATGTTATAAATGGATGCAGTGCGCTTTCCTAACCACATCGTGGAACATCCGTGAAGCGGTCATAAAGTATGATGTTATAAATGGATGCAGTAAACTTGACACAGTAGGAATAAGGGCAGCATACTTATGGTGACGACGACATGACTGGAATTTTGTGTGGTACGGATAGATTGTCTTATATTATTTGTGACGAGTTAAGGTGAAGGGATAAGGATGAATTGCAATATAATTAAAGAAGTGTCACGTTGAAGGAAAAATGAGTAGCATAAGAAAATAAATCCCAAGATTACATAAAATACAAGGTGTGAATAAGAGTGACGCCATGACTCCTAAGCTGAATTAATATGTGGAATTAAAATGTTTAACACCACTTTTTCACCTTACAATATAATTTTGAATTAACATTTATTGATGAAATTTAATGTGTTAATACATTGTCTTTTAGCCATTGTTTCTTTGCAAAAGTTGTATAAGACGAAAATATGAATCCGTGGATATAAAGAACTTCGAAAATAGAGCTCGTATGACGAAGTTTTGAATTTCGGAAGATCATTTCACTATATAAATATCATATATGTTTATATAAAATGAAAGCAATATGTATATATATATATATATATATATATATATATATATATATATATATATATATATATATATATATATATATATATATATATATATATATATATTGCATTTTGGGAAAGTAAGCGAAAGGGAAGTTGTAGTACTCGCAACTATGAAGTTGTAGATATAAAGAACATTGAAAACATAATTGGTTTTTGAAAGTTACGATTTATCAAAGAAAACGAGAAAATGGAGGATAGAGGCGGTGTGGCAGCAAGAGAGCCACACACGCCAACTACGATTAGGAGACGTGGAAGAATAGGAGGCCACTCCAATTAATTACTAAATGAGTTGTGCCCCCTCCAGACTTACCTATAAATAGGATGCTAGCCCTCCTCATTTCTTGCACGATTCTATGTCAGGAGTTTCTCTCTCTCCCTTGAGCATTACGGTCCCCTATGATACGACTTCTTAGTCTGCAGTTTTAGTAGTATCAATAGAGAAACATCGTAAGTTTTTGAAAGATTAAAAAGTAAGCATTGAGGTTCTCCTTGCGAATATTCATTGAATGTTAATCGATTAATACTTGTTAAGCACGTTGCTTGCCAGTGGGATCGCCAATTGTTAGTCCTGTAGATAATTATCTTGGTCTGTTATCTCACTATACTATATATTACAATAAATACCCATGTATCATAGGATATAAGAACTGCTAGAGTAGATTTATGTGTGCGGGATAGGATAGTCTCTATATGATTGATTGTTAAGCTATTTCATTCTTTCATATGTATATATGAGGAGTCGACAGTGGAACAACGAAAGACCATGAGCCTATAGACTCATGTTGATGAGGAACTTCTACCGAGGGGAGTCCCGACATGTTTTGATAGGATTAGTTTTTAGTTTAGTTATGTATCTATAGGAGGAGTTGACGACAGAACAGTGATGACTGTGTGCCTAAAGACTCATGTTGATGGCGGAGCAATGATAGAGTGTGAGAATAGATACACATGTTATCGGTAGAACGGTGAAATGTCATATCCATTATTTGTATGCATGTATATGTATGATGATATATGGTATTTTGGGAAACGCACTAAGCTTCATGCTTACCCAGTTGATTACAAATGATTTATCAGACTTCTTTAGATCTGGAGAAGAGCAACGCTTGACTATACACGTTCATCAATATGGTGTTTCATTTTTCCACATGTTCTATTTATGCTTTGACCTGAATAGTTAGGCTAGGTTTTTACATTATTTGAATAAAAGGAGATTTTATACTACCATTCCATAACACTCTAAATTTTCAACCAAAATTTTCATTTTTAAACCACATAAAACTCAATATCACATTTTCTCAAAAACCACAATGTATCAATTGTGAAAACACAAATCAACAAAATAACTGATAATATCCCAGAATCGTCAAACATAATCTCGAACAGGTGAATACAATCAAGTCGGCACCTTCCCGCGATCCTAAGAAGTACCTGAAACACATATCACACAACATGGTAAGCACGAAGCTTAGTGCGTTCCTCAAAATACCACATACACCAATAATAAGCCTTTCATGGCTATAGCTCGACATGGACCCTCCTATCATGTGTCTCGGTGAGGAACCTCTAGTCTCACGGCTTGGTGTGGACCCTTCTGTCATGTGTCTCAGTGAAGACCCTCCGGTCTCATTGCTCGGGTTGGACCCTCCAGTCCTATATCTCAGTGAAGACCCTTCGGTCTCATAACTTGGTTTGGACCCTCCAATCCTAACTCAGTAAGGCACATAATTACCGCTCCGATTAGTAACTCAAATAATACCCTCCGGTCACACAATATTACTGCTCATTTAAGTATAGTGAGAAGACTCACCTCGTAAGTAAGCAAGTAGATCTAGTAACCCATGAACAACCTAGACACCGCCTACATAATATAATCACTCTAATTAACACTTGATAATCACAACTCTTACAAAGTTAGGCTAACATCTTTCCTCACTTTTGAAACGGGTGAAAATCTATTTTACCCCTCCATGGTCTCCTCACTCATGTCTTGACCAAACCTTAAAAGTCAACGGAAGTTAACGCCCAAGTCAACAGTCCATGTTGACCTAACTCGTCGAGTTCCTTCGTTTCCTCTGAAGTATCAGGAAAATCCAACTCAACATCGAGTTGTCTCATCATCTCGCTGAATTGTAGCGCGTCCAGACTATTGGGTAAAACCTTAGCTGACTCGTCGAGTTGGCACATGCACTCATCGAGTCCGTCTAGACCAGTTCTCATTTAGACGATTCTAAGCATAAATAAGATACCAAACTCTAGATCTAGCCTCCCAAGGCTGATATAAGATGTAAAGTTGCAAGATTTACGTCCATGCATGGCATCTAGGGCTTAAAATGCCAAAACAAAGCTCCATAGAAGGTTTAGTGTTTGGAGCTTGGCCAATAGCTTGGTAAAGCTTGGATCTTTATGCTCAAGGGATCTCACATTGTCTAGATCTGGATTTTGAACCCCATGTCACTCTCAAATGACTCAAAGGCTAAAAAGGAGGTTGGAAATGGCCACAACTCCCTAAATAAGAGATCAAACACAAAAATGATCAAGATGATAGCTTTTTACCTCTAATAAGCAGCTTACACTGAAAGAACATCGGATCCAGAGGCTTCTTCATGTTCGAAGCCTTATATTATTCTATCTCCTTCCAAGAATGCACCAAATAACACTCTTTTAGCCTCTCTTTCTCTCACAGATGATACCAACTCGTTTAGGGTTTCTCTCATGGTGTTAACGTGACAAGGGAGGTGGAAATGAAGGCTTAAGGTCCCTTAAATAGGACAAAAACCCTGAAAATTAGGGTTTTCACACTCAGCTCCTACTCATCGAGTTGGGGTCTTCCAACTCGTCGAATAGACTCAAAAAATCACGTGGCCATTAAATCCACAACTTCGAGAGTTAGGGCAGCCAACAAGTCGAGTTTCTCTAACATCACGAATGCAAATTAATTAAATATTATACCGGGGAATTGAAATGTTACACATCCATAACTAGTATCATCAATATACTCTACTTTTAAAATTAAAATTTTATGTTGAAATTCGAGATGTTACAAGTTGGTATCAAATCCCTGGCTTGA
Source organism: Lactuca sativa (assembly GCF_002870075.4). Lineage (NCBI taxonomy): Eukaryota > Viridiplantae > Streptophyta > Magnoliopsida > Asterales > Asteraceae > Lactuca > Lactuca sativa. The sequence goes on along the minus strand of NC_056623.2, from coordinate 102,939,787 downwards.
GGGGTTTGGATGAAGATTTATGTGATTCCAAACTCAAACTATGGATCTAAAAACTTTTACAAACATTTTGGAAAATGTGTTATACAAAAGAAATATTTACAAAACTTTTTAGAAAAGTAGTTTGTACAAAATGGAAAGGTTGTAATCCATACAGCTAGTCGGAGCTTAATATGCCTCGTAGCCTAGGAATTGCTTGTTATGTGATGCTTGGAAGATATATTGTAATTTATTAACTATTTGTCGAGTAAGTTTCGTTGGATTTTCCTAGAATTAAATAGTTTGTGAATGCTTGATTTGGCTCTATTGCACAACTTTCTCTGAGTACAACCATTGTAGTGCACAATCTTTCTGTCAAAACACTGTTAATTTTAACGTCATGTAATTATATTCATTAGATAATTAGTTAATATTGGTAGAAGTTTTTTTCTCGACAGACAGTAGAGTGATTTGGGGGGAATCCTAGATAAGAGTCTAGTAAGTTTAGTATGAGCTTCATATAGAATATCTGTAAAATCTAGGGCAATGGTAGAGACCCAACATTCCTAGTCAAGTCTAGGAATGTTCATTTGCACCAAAGTGCATCAGATGGGGTCCAGAGTGTAACATCTTGATTTCCAGGTATTCCACTTATTCCTTTGATATGAAAATTGTTTGCAAATTAGTCCTTAGTGGCATTTTCGTTGTTTTGGAGATTGCATGAGTACGTTGGGCGTATGTGGCAGATCCCTAAAACCTAATATTTAGGCTTTGTACACAATTTAAACAACTTTATAGCCCCATTAACCTTTCTTTCATCAGCCTACAACCCTATTTTGACCCCTTTGCAAACCGTAATCCATTTGAGAGCATCTTGAGCCATTTGTGTGTATTTTTTGTGATCTTGAAGGAGGAAGAAAGAAGAGGAGACCATCTTAGAAGAATGGGACACGATGGATCCTAAATCACTTCACCATTTGACATGCGTTGAAGGTAAAAACCTTTGAAGTTGATGAAACTATGCTTGGATCTTGCTTGGCCATGGGTTTGTTTTCTTTTGGTGACATTAGGTTTGTATAATGAGTATAGGTTACTCTAATTCATATAAGTTGTCCTTCCATATATTTTGGATTGTTTAGAAGCATAAAAATGCGGTCTTGCTCATTAGTTCGCTGCCATGCATTAAATAGGATGTCTTAATGAGTTAATAAGTTAGGGTTTGTCATATTGAGCACTTAATAGCCATCTAAGACAATAAATTTGGAAACTTTATGGGTAAGCACAACATTTGAGGGCTAGATATTGAATTTGGATGAAAGATCTTAAATGAATAAGCTCTTAAAAAAAGGAAAAAGAAACAGCCACGTACAACGGGCATACCAAATGGTACATTGCACATACACAATCAACACCCTGTTTCTGGTCAAGCTCCAGTATGCCCCTCGTAGATACTAAGTATGCCCAACATACTCAGCTGAGATGACTCGTTTTGACACTATCACTTTTTGACTTGCACCATGTTTGACCTAAGGGTGTTTTGGGTATTTTAAGTTGTATTTGAGTTTGCTCCCTATTGGATGCATAGGTGACTGGTAGAGATGATATTTAGAGTACTGTCCTGTTCAACGACCTTTTAGACTAAGAGCTGAGCATTGTACTTATGGATCGAAGGCACCAATATCAGCACATTGGTTATGTATCTTGGTTTAGAGGATGTTGATATGAAATAGTGATCTATAGACCTACATGTTAGACTAGTGAATAGTTATTTGATTATCTTCATACTAGATATAAGTTATATGCTTTGTATATGTCGACATTATATGGTTGGGTTGAGGCGATAATGCATTGTAAGGAATCCAACAAACCTGGGAGCAAGCCAGACATAAACTGTGGGCCCTAGGGGCAAGACAGATTTATGTTATGGGTCGAGAGGCATGCCAAAATCATGTCGTGGACGCAAGGGTAATCTAGTATGGTAGCTGTAAAGCCAATATGCATGTTGTTATATGTTAGTGTGATGGTACTTCGGGTGAACTCACTATGTGTTGCCTTACAGTTTCAGTTTACGGTTTCAAGTAATTCAGATGATCGTGGCAAAGCGAAGGCGTGATCGTGTACATCCTTTGAACTTTATGTTACTTGGATTTTGGGACACTCTAATTATTGATTATCACTTTTGAAACAATGTTTTGTAAACAATTATGGTCATTGGGTTGTTTTTGAAAAGAAAAACTTTACTCTGATTTTTGGGATGTTTCAAAGAGCATCATTACAACAGGATCAATTGGATCTGGACAAAGGTTGTTTTTCCGAAAGAAGTATGAAGGATGAATGGAATTCAATAACTCACACTAACACTCTCAATTTTATATCTCTCAAGCACACTCTAATAGTGATACGCAAACCACTATTGATTGAGGTGCTATAACTACTTTTTTTTTTCTCTCTCTCTCTCTCTCTCTCTCTCTCTCTCTCTCCCTCTCTCATGTCACAAAGCTTCAATCCTACATGCGCAAGTTGATCTTCTTAAGCCAAGACTTTACTAGTCATCTAATAGAGAACTTTGTACCCAACATTTTCCCCAAAAAAGTTAGGAAAGCATGACTCGACTTCAATCTCCAAAAAGATAAACTTTGCAAACGACTACTCAAGCTTGACAAATGTAGAAATTAGTGTCAAATCTTCAAGTCTTCAATGAATTTTCAATTTGGGTTCTAGAGTTTGAGAAATTACAATCTGAGGATCAAAAAGTAATTTGGAGAATCCAAAACTCCACGCATTAATTACCGAATTTTGAGCATAAAAACATACCTCAAATAATATTCGTTATGTCCAAACCCTTCACGAAACCAGGAAAAACCCTAACCACATTAGAATTTCCATTTCGAATTACTTCATGATCTACTCCCCCTCAAGGTCACATTGGTCTTCAAATTTGCCTAATATGAAAAATCGAAAACTTTCAACTTCGAATTTCATATTAATAATGTCTCCCCCTTTTTATAATTGAAATATGATTATAAAATCCTAATGGGAATGAGAAATCGATCAATTTGTAATATGCAATACAATCCAACCCCTTGATATGTGGCATAAATGTTTCACACAAATCCAAAAATTCAAAAAAATATGACAGTTTTTGAATTCTTCATTTCCCAAAACATCTTTGATTCGAAAATGAACAAACTCATTCAATATTTTGAAAAAACGATTCTTACAAAAATGACCACTTCTCGAAAACCATAAAAACATCTTCAATTTTGGACAAGATTGTGATTTCTGGGTAAAAAGAGTCGATTACTAAAACTAAAGGGACCAATTATGAAAGATCTATTATCTCCTTCCCCAAGTACACTCTAGTTGCAAGGTGAAAAATTAAGGAAAACCGTAGTAGAAACCTCACTTTTGACTCCATGAAATTTTCCATACCTTTTGATACCAAGAAAAGAACATTCAACTATCAAGCTTGACTTTCGACTCCATAGCTCCAACTCACATCCCAGTATCGAAATATAATCATTCGACCTTACAATCAAATTCTTTTAATTTCTTAACCTTTCGATTCCAAGCCCTTTTCCAACAATTTCGATCCTTCACAATACATGTTTCGATTGCAACCAAGATTGATTTCGACTATTGAAGTCGAAACATATATTTGATTTTATGTCATCATCAAACATTTAACATCAAACCAAAACATTGTTTTATGCTTTCTTAATCGAAAATCGATACCCAAAACTTGTAATCACTCAGTTCCATTTTAAACTCCACAAACCAAAATCGATATCAAATGTTAAATTCGATACTCAAACTTAATCTCATTCGATTTCCATATCTCATCGATATTAACCCATTTTTGTTTCTCAAAAGATTTCGTTACCACAAATTGTAACGCCCATAGAATTCATGAAAAATTCAAACATTTAAAACCAATACGTACATCATCATTGTTTACAAAATAGTTCTCAAAATATGCTTAATATCACAATTTTCCAAAATCATAAAACAAAACACGTGGAGGTGCATGATCACGCATTCGCCTTCCCGCGATCATCTCAGGTACCTGAAAGATAACCCAAAACTGTAAGCCTAAAGCTTAGTGTTTTCCCCCAAAGTACCAACACACAATAATTACCACATATACAATGCGTCCACAACTAACAGACTGGATTACCCCTGAGCCCACATCATAAGTCTAGTTTGTCATCAACGCACAACTTATGTCTGCTTTGATCCCCGACTAGATCAATCCTCGAACTGAATACCACTAAGCCCTTAGTATGAGTCTAGCATGCCCTTCTCAGTCCTTAGTTCGTATCTAGAATGCCCTTGATCTGTCATTGTGAATCTGGTATGCCCTCCCCAACCTCAACTTCTATCTAGATTATTCTAATGTTTGTTGGCTACTGCACGGAGCAATATAACCTCAACCCAACCCACACAATATGTCGACATATAACAAATAATAACATATACAAATAATCAGACAATATCACTAGTAATCCTAATGATCTATGTGACAACCCGAAATTTCCATTCTGTACAAACCCTAAAAGTCAATAGAAGTTAGAACAGTTACGGTGAATTTCCAGACTTTTGGGTATAAGTTTGACAGTTTTCCAGGATTTACACTTAAGGAGATATCAGGAGAGTGGATGCACTAGGATTTTGTGCAACACTATTATTCCAAAACTCTAGGATATTAGAGTTCATTTCGGGAATAAAAATATTTTCTGCCAAAAATCCTAGGACTATATATAGAGTTCTGAACCATATTTATTTCATTAGTTACATTTCCAACTAAAGAAAATCCAAATTCTCTCTCACAGATCTTCGGTTTTTCATCCCAAATCGTGAGTACTTCTATCTAGTTGTATTATATAGCTTAGAGTGTGTTTAATAACATCAAAATCGGATCAAAACCCAAAGATTTGAGAGTTTACCGCCCAAGAACACTTGGAGAGTAAACTCTTTTATAAGGGCCAAAGTATGCCAATGTCCCTCCAAACCTTGGAAATGAACCTTGAGACTACCCATCGCTTGTTTAGACATTCAAAACATTAAGAATAAAGGGTTGAAAGTGAGTTCACGGCCAAGGAAGTTCTTGGGCCGTGAACTCCATTTTTATGTGCCAAAATGCCCTAAAAGCCTTCCTTAAGCCAAGAGACTAATTTTGACAAGTACCTAAATGAGTTTAGGGCTAGCAAACACCATTAGAACACCAAGAATAAGGTGTTCACGACCCAAGAAGTTCCAAGGCCGTGAACTCCCAACAATAGTGCCAAATGGTGCTATAAACACTCCTAAAGCCTTGTACACTAGCATAAGTTTAGTTCCTAGTTAAATTAGGGACTTGAAAACACCACAAACACCCTCCCAAGGGAGATTACGGCCGTAATCTCCAAGGGATTGGTCCCAAGGCCGTGAACTCCTAAAAGGAGTTAAAAGGAAGCCCAAACACTTGTTTAAGCCTTGAAGCACTTCACCACTTAAGTTGTAATAATTTTAAGCTTCATTTAGTGACCTAATAGAGAGTTTACGGCCAGGAGTTTACTACCATGGGCCGTAAACTCCAACACACATGGTCTTTAGACCAAAAACTCCCGTATGAGGTCTTGCACTCCTTTGTTGCAAACCATTAGCCTCCTAGCACTTGCCCAAAGTGTTTTCCTCGCATTAGGATGTTTATACATGGTTAATTATTGTTATAATCACTAATTGTTTATATACATATGTCTTCATATGTAAATAGGACCATTGTGTGTGTCTAAAGTCTTCGCTTGACACCTAGCAGTCCTACCTCTTCAGTTCATCCGTATCACCCACAACAGGTGAGTTCATACCCCTTAATCAGCGTTGTAACTGTTTTTAAATGTTTTATGGGGGGTACAAGTAGAATTATGCTAATTACTATATCAATCACATGTGATTAGTAAGCAGCATTGAAATGATTGGCTAATCGTTAGCCGTTTTACCAAACAGTTTACTTCAAATGTTTTTCATAAACACTTTATGTGTTTAAAACTCCTTATTACACTGTACATTTTACTCTATATGTTTCATTTCAAACTCATTTACAATTGTGTTTCAAACAAATGTTTCTTTATACTAAACTGTTTTATCAAACCCATGTCTTCAAACCGTTTTATTGATTGACAACAAGTCAATATTTTCTTAGATAATAATTATGTTCAAAGGTTTTACAAAACTTACTTTATGCTTTTATATTATAAATTGCATGCCTATATATGTATAGTTATATGAGGAATGTTTAAAAGACTTAGGAAGGTTATCCACCCTATTTCCTTTTCCTCGATTTGGATGTGGTCTGGTGGGATATCAGGTATCTGTCCGAAGGTCGTTTAAATATTAGTTATATATTATATGTACATATATAGTCATAAAGGACCTTCCAGTTCATCCAATGCCCTTGGGTAGCAAGGGTATACATCCATGTCCATACGTACCAGTTAGACTACTAGTAAACTACCTTATGGGTAGTTTAGGAAGATACTAGAACTATTACTAGAACGCGATATCATACAATAAGTTAGTTCATTCATGAGTCAATACATTCTAGATAAAGAGAGAACACACATAATACAGCTAGTATAGACAGTACATTACTATACTATTACATAGATATGTTTACATGATTACACTTACATGATTACAATTACATGATCACACCTACATAAGAACAATTACATGATCACACTTACATGAGTACAACTACATTGTCACACTTACATGAGTACGCTTACATATACATAGGACAGACGTCACTAGATGCTATAGCATGGAACAAGTTCAGGATCTAACTATACCGATGAATCACAACGCAATTGTGATAGTTATATCAGGTATACATGATCATAGTAGTGTGGATGTTCACGGCTTGCATACATGCAGGGGTCGTGTGTAGGTCCCAAAATCCCTTTGACAGGGGAGCGTATAGCCTGGGATCTAGCCATCACATTATACCTTATCCCTTAAATAAGGCAATAAGAGTACCGATGTAGATAGTTATTACAATTACTACCGTACTCACCAGATTACCCTAGACTTGAGGTAATTGGTACAGTTGTAGTTGGACACTACACCATAGTACTATTTCATTTTCCCATTACATTCACTTCGTGAACATTCACACGACGCACGGTAATGTAGAAACTATATTTTTGGTTAATGATAGTCAGACTTGGGAAAATACACACTCTTTCAAGAGACATACACAGAAACTAGATGCCTTGGTAGAAGGCTACATTCAGACCAGTTAGGTCTTGGTAGAAAGCTACATTCAAAACAGTTAGGTCTTGGTAGAAGGCTACATTCAGAACAGTTAGGTCTTGGTAGGAGGCTACATTCAGAGCAGTTAGGTCTTGGTAGAAGACTCTCTTTTATAATAGTTGGAATCATAGGGATTTCTAGGGCTTTTCAAACGTTTACAAGTTGTTTTACAAACATTTTTATACTTACAATTCATATACATTTTCAATACTACAGTTCATATACATACAAATATTTACATACAAATTAAGACACTAAAATACTTATGATCTCACCAGCTTTAAAGTTGATACTCTCTTTCAAAATTACTTGTATCCTCAAGTCGTTAATAGACAGGTACCGATGCAAGGTTTAAAGAAGATGGAGCTCGTTCAAGACTCATCCTTCATTTTGATTATACTTTAGTGTCTATTATAATTTGACAGAACACACTTGTATTAAAATTATATTATTAATGCAATGGATGATGTTGTTGCTTTTTTACTACTTTTCATTGTTATGATACTGTACATGACGTCCTCCGCCCCAGAAGATTTCCGCCATTCTTGGTTTTGGGGTGTGACAGATTGGTATCAGAGCGTTGTTTATAGTGAATTAAGTATATCAACCCATAAAAGATATACAGACTATAAATACAATGGGATTAAAAATAATCTGACCAAGAGTTTATACTTTAAATAATAAAATATTTAATTAAGTATACATGCTGCATTCATACTAAAAGCAGTGTCACTAGGACAATACAAAAGAATTACAATTGTTGGGCAACACAGGTGGACTTAGAGATATATAGTCAAAACTGGGAAGATATAGCTTGATCAACTATATTATTCGAGGGTTGACTAGCATGTGCCTAAGTGTAGTTGGGTGGTTGCAACAAGTGTAAAATCTTACCAACCCTACCACAATGAGAACAGTAGAACATAACATTAAACCAAAAATACTATAAGAGTATTTGGTGTTACTATAAGTACTTTATACTTGAAAACTAAAACGGGATCTTCATTACCAAATTGATAGTTGCTAAGTGGATACACTAAGGCTATATGTAATTAGGATGTTATAAGACTTAGAATCTGTGAAAATTTTACTTTACCCCTATTCTGTGTGAATTTGGAGTTAAGATCACTTATTCGAAGGCCTATCCTATTTTGATTACATATAACTGGTATGCACTTCACAAATAGTGATGTAACTAATGAAGATTTTCTAAATAATTATCTAGATAGTTCGCCTAATAATTATTTTCTTACCCCAATTCTCACGTAGATAACATGGCTAGACTCCATCCCCACGACAACCCGTACCTTCCGAATGAGGTCATTGTTGGATGGTTTGAAGAAGAGCCAGAGAATGATCATCCTATCCCTTTGAATGATCACCATGATGAAGACCTTTTCGGACGGTGGTAACTCCGAACCCGAGGTTGAGAACCTACCCCAGGCAGCTCCCGTTCCAATTCCTAACCCTCGTCCGACTTTTCATGGCCCGACGCGTCCATGGGTGGAATGCTTGGAAACATGGAGCCAAGAACAAGATCAGCCCATGGCATTTGATGGTGACTGAAGCTTTTATGACCTAAACAATGGGGGCTCAGCAGACAGAATCTTGCCAATCTTGGTCCGCAGAGTGGCCCGAAATGAGATTCAAGGTAGGACAGCCCTACATCAGATCACTAAAGTTGTCGCCAATGCGAGAATGCATACCCTCCGCACCATTCGTCTAGATTGTGCTTGTGAGAGATCTGAGAGAAACCATGAAACCCTGCTACAAGCACTAGCTGAATCCCGAGCCGAAGTCATAGAGCTCCGAGTACGCCAGAGGGTGTACGAAAGACACGTACTTGATGTAGAACGTCAACTGGCTGAACTGAGAGTTCACCAGAGGGATGACGGTCACCAGTAGTAGATGTTGTACTTTATTTTTCCTTGTTAAAAAGAATCATTTTCTGTCTTTACCCGATGTGGCATTTTCTATGAAACTATCTTGTACTGTAAGTACTTTTGGTTAGGTCTTTATGCTGTCAAGAACTATCTTCTCTGGATATGATGTAAGACCTTTTACAAGGTCATTTTCCCAAACTTGTACGTTATGAATATCAAAGATATTGACAGTCGACTAACTTCTGTGTCATTTTTTTTATTCAAGTACTCTTATCATTATTTCATTGGACTCCATATCAAACATGCTTTAGTTAAGTCATTGGACTATAGCAAGTTAGATCCGGAGGACATTTCCAAGTCTCTTTTAGTGGTTGGATCATGTTATTCGCCAACCATCGATACCTCGGCTTGAACGACAAACGTCTTGAGACCATTCTAAGAACTTACTTATACTCATTACTAGGACTGCATCATAGGGATCTAGGTCAACCCTTCATGAACACACTTCCACTCAGTACTAGGACTGCATCATAGGGATGTAGGTCAAACCTCCGTGAACATACTTCCAATTCGTACTAGGACTGCATCAAAGGGATGTAGGTCAAACTGTCGAAAACATACTCTTACTCTTGATTGAGCAATCGAAGTACACCTAGGGTCAACCAGAATCGCTCACAAAATCCTTATCTTTCGTGCTACAGAATCATGTCGTCTTCAGGAAGCAATCAGTCGAACAACGAAACCTCCGCTTTTCCTATGGATGCCACTACCTTCCAAACCACAGTTACAACTGCTGTAATGGCTGCCGTGATAGTTGTCCTTGCACACCGTAGCGCTATAAGCTCAATCAATGATGATGATGGGGTTGAAGTTTCTAATTGTGGTATCCATCGGATGTTGTCAAAAGGTAACAGTCACAGGCTCGCAAAGCTGAAAAGCAGAGAACAAGAAACGAAAGCGTCAAGCCCAGAAAGAACGCAAGAAATCCCAAAGGCTGGTTATGCAACAACAACAAGTGGAAACCCCTGCCATCCCTGTACCGAGCAAGCCATACGAGGGAAAACTCCCAAAGTGTGATAAGTGTAGTTTCCATCATGATGGGGCTTGCCATGATATGCAATGTTGCAATTTCCTAAACATAAGGCACCATGCTCGTAGCTGTGGAGCACCGGCACGACTTATCACTCAAGTCCTTGTCGTCGGGACCGACCCTACTCACGAAAGTAGTGATAAAGCCGAATGCTTTAGGAAGCAATATAAGGGAATGCTTCCAAAGTGTAGCAGGTGTGGCTATCATCATAATGGAGCCTGCCGGGTATTGCAAGGTACCAATTGCAATAGACTGGGACGCATTGCTCGTTTCTGTGGAACCACCGTCGCTAGAGCCAGCCAGGATTGCTATCATTGTGGTGAGTTTGGGCACCATAAAAGAGATTGCCCAAAAAGGGAGATCAAGGAAAGAACCCGCATCCCCATAACTTCTACTCGACACTTCACTTCAACCACCAATGTTGGTACTGTCCAGATATGTCACCAATGTGGTGAAACTGGACACCTCAAGAAGGATTGCTCGATAGCGAAGAATTCGAGTGCTGATGGGAAGATTTTTAGGATCACAGCTGCAGGAGAAACTACGTCGGACCCTCGTTAATGTATTTTAAGCATTTCGTTGTAACAGAATTATAACCCATCCAAAACTAGTGCAACTAGAGTCTTACCTTTTGCGAGATCCTGTCTGTATAGGGATGCTCGTGCTGCGTATACTTGTCTTTTGTAGTATACCTTATTCGCAGCAATAGTCTTGTCGTAAATTTAAAGTACAGTAACTCTGTTCATGGTTGCACGGTTGTGTTTTTTCTGTAAATGTCTTATGTTAAAATCTTATGTCTTTAAGTTTCCGTATGATTCCGACATTATCATACAACTATATTCAATTTGATCCACACCATACCAGCTTCATATGTACATCTCTTCTTCGAAATTGCTTTTCCATCGAAGCCGTCATATCAGAACACCGAAGTACTCATGCGTGGAGTACCTCTTAGTTCTTCTCTTTTCCGAAGAAATCCCTGAAGTACCACTCGTTCAGTACGTTAAGCTTAATCCAAGGATTCATGTGGTTGAGTTATCACTGAGGAATGTATTCATAAGAGTGATATATAATCAAGGTTCTACAGGTTTAGAATTGATGATTCCACTTTAACTTCTTTTCCTCGTTGGGATGTGAGCTTAAAGAAGAATCAGTTATTCAACTATCTTTTCAATCTTAATTATATACGATTCGTATACACAAGATGGTGATCGTTGAACCAGGTATGGATTCTAAAATGAACTTCAGGATGGAGAACTGCCAAGCTTATGAGTAATCGCATCCTCATGTGAACAAACTTAGAACCCAATAAGACTTCTGTAAACAGATCACTCTACAGTCTAAACATCTATAGAGATACAAGAACAGTCCGGACAACTTAGCGAACTACCCAGAAATAGAATTGTAAGACTAGGCTTCTCACCCTGGAGAGCCCCGGTCTTATTCTTCCAGAGATCGACGGATTGCATCGTATGTACCTCAGATATCGAGGACTCCGTCAAGATTTTTCCAATAGAAATCGTTGTCTCTGCCTTGCATAGATGAAGCGGTTGAGCAAACGCAAGGAGAGAATTACTTTCAGAAATGGATCTGAGATCTGAATATCACCAGTTCGAGTGTTAGGGAAGGATGTCCGGAAGACTATCTTCCGAAATCGATGCGGACACTTCGAGTCTGTAGTGGTACCCTTCGGATAGGACCAATACACCCATATCATTCATGAGTTAATGAATAGAGTCCGTCCTTCTTACTTGGATCAGTTCATTATTTTCCATGTAATGACTTACTTATCTACCCTCGTAGTACGAAGGAACCTATGGAAAAATTACCCTCAGAGAAACTTTCGCGAAGTTCTCTAAACATGATTTTTGGAATTGAAGAGTCAAAAATTCCTAAGGCACATTATTAGTGATGTGGAGATTCTTGAGTACTCTGTTAATTTATCCAAAACCATTGGGAATTTGTCGACATCGTAGACGCCGAGAGAAATTCGCAAAATTCTAGGTCTTGCAAACCTACTATCATAGTTCATTCAGAACTTCTCACAAATTACAGAAACCCTTACGACTTTGACCTAGCAAGGGGTGGCCCTTGACTGGGAAGTTAAGAAAGAGAAAGAAACCTGGGATATTCCAAGTGAGAGACCAAATTCTTTAGGAAAACTCACTCTGGGAATACTTAATGCGCTTTGAAAAGCATGGAAAGCTAAATCCAAGATAGTCAGGACCTCCTAGATTCTTACCAGAATCGGTCCTGTGTCTCGTAGACTAGATCTACTCCGCGAACTCAGTAACGTGCATTCTACTCTTCGCGTCTCGATCGTGAAACCATACCTTTCCGTTAGGACTTCTGTAAGTCCACTTTTCGAGATCCACTCCTTCGTATTAGAACTGTACTGACCCTCGACCGAGAGGTCAAGCGGACGAAGCAACGCCGTCGCCCGTTAGTGAAGGTTCGTTGGGATACCAACCGAGAACCCGATTTCACTTAGGAGCACTAGAACCAATCGATTAGGAAGTTTCCTCCTCATGACTCGATCATTCATACCTACTTCCTTACCTAAATTCTAATTTCGGGATGAAATTCCCTTTAACAGGGGGACGATGTGACAACCCGAAATTTCCATTCTGTACAAACCCTAAAAGTCAATAGACGTAAGAACAGTTACAGTGAATTTCTAGACTTTTGGGTATAAGTTTGATAGTTTTCCAGGATTTACACTTAAGGAGATATGAGGAAAGGGGATGCACTAGGATATTGTGCAACACTGTTATTCCAAAACTCTAGGATATTAGAGTTCATTTTGGGAATAAAAATATTCTCTGCCAAAAATCCCAGGACTATATATATAATTCAGAACCATATTTAGTTCATTAGTTACATTTCCAACTAGAGAAAATCCAAATTCTCTCTCACAGATCTTCGGGTTTTCATTCCAAATCATGAGTACTTCTATCTAGTTGTATTATATAGCTTAGAGTGTGTTTAATAACATCAAAATATGATCAAAACCCAAAGATTTGAGAGTTTACCGCCCGAGAACACTTGGAGAGTAAACTATTTTATAAGGGCCAAAGTATGCCAATGTCCCTCCAAACCTTGGAAATGAACCTTGAGACTACCCATCGCTTTTTTAGACATTCAAAACATTAAGAATCAAGGGTTGAAAGTGAGTTCACGGCCAAGGAAGTTCTTGGGCCGTGAACTCCATTTTTATGTGCCAAAATGCCCTAAAAGCCTTCCTTAAGCCAAGAGACTAATTTTGACAAGTACCTAAATGAGTTTAGGGCTAGCAAACACCATTAGAACACCAAGAATAAGGTGTTCACGACCCAAGAAGTTCCAAGGCCGTGAACTCCCAACAATAGTGCCAAATGGTGCTATAAACACTCCTAAAGCCTTGTACACTAGCATAAGTTTAGTTCCTAGTTAAATTAGGGACTTGAAAACACCACAAACACCCTCCCAAGGGAGATTACGACCGTAATCTCCAAGGGATTGGTCCCAAGGCCGTGAACTCCTAAAAGGAGTTAAAAGGAAGCCCAAACACTTGTTTAAGCCTTGAAGCACTTCACCACTTAAGTTGTAATAATTTTAAGCTTCATTTAGTGACCTAATAGAGAGTTTACGGCCAGGAGTTTACTACCATGGGCCGTAAAATCCAACACACATGGTCTTTAGACCAAAAACTCCCGTATGAGGTCTTGCACTCCTTTGTTGCAAACCATTAGCCTCCTAGCACTTGCCCAAAGTGTTTTCCTCGCATTAGGATGTTTATACATGGTTAATTATTGTTATAATCACTAATTGTTTATATACATATGTCTTCATATGTAAATAGGACCATTGTGTGTGTCTAAAGTCTTCGCTTGACACCTAGCAGTCCTACCTCTTCAGTTCATCCGTATCACCCACAACAGGTGAGTTCATACCCCTTAATCATTGTTTTAACTGTTTTTAAATGTTTTATGGGGGGGATACAAGTAGAATTATGCTAATTACTATATCAATCACATGTGATTAGTAAGCAACATTCAAATGATTGGCTACTCGTTAGTCGTTTTACCAAACAGTTTACTTCAAATGTTTTTCAAAAACACTTTATGTGTTTAAAACTCCTTATTACACTGTACATTTTACTCTGTATGTTTCATTTCAAACTCATTTACAATTGTGTTTCAAACAAATGTTTCTTTATACTAAACTGTTTTATCAAACCCATGCCTTCAAACCGTTTTATTGATTGACAACAAGTCAATCTTTTCATAGATAATAATTATGGTCAAAGGTTTTACAAAACTTACTTTATGCTTTTATATTATAAATTGCATGCCTATATATGTATAGTTATATGAGAAATGTTTAAAAGACTTAGGAAGGCTATCCACCCTATTTCCTTTTCTTCGATTTGGATGTGGTCTGGTGGGATATCAGGTATCCGTCCGAAGGTCGTTTAAATATTAGTTATATATCATATATACATATATAGTCATAAAGGCCCTTCCAGTTCATCCAATGCCCTTGGGTAGCAAGGGTATACATCCATGTCCATACGTACCAGCTAGATTACTAGTAAACTACCATATGGGTAGTTTAGGAAGATACTAGAACTATTATTAGAACGCGATATCATAAAATGAGTACAATTACAACATTACACTTACATGAGTACAATTACATGATCACACTTACATGAGTACAATTACATGATCACACTTACATGAGTACAATTACATGATCACACTTACATGAGTACGCTTACATATACATAGGATAGACGTCGCTAGATGCTATAGCATGGAACAAGTTCAGGATCTAACTATACCGATGAATCACAACGCAATTGTGATAGTTATATCGGGTATACATGATCATAGTAATGTGGATGTTCACGGCTTGCATACGTGCAGGGGTCGTGTGTAGGTCCCAAAATCCCTTTGTCAGGGGAGCATATAGTCTGGGATCTAGCCATCACATTATACCTTATCCCTCAAATAAGGCAATAAGAGTACCGATGTAGTTATTTATTACAAATACTACAGTACACAAGATTACCCTATACTTGAGGTAATTTGTAAGGTTGTAGTTCGACACTACACAGTAGTACTATTTCATTTTCCCATTACATTCACTTCATGAACATCCACACGACGCACGGTAACGTAGAAACTATATTTTTGGTTAATGATAGTCATACTTGGGATAATACAGACTCTTTCAAGAGACATACACAGACACTAGATGCCTTGGTAGAAGACTACATTCAGAGCAGTTAGGTCTTGGTAGAAGGCTACATTCAGAACAGTTAGGTCTTCGTAGAAGGCTACATTCAGAACAGTTAGGTCTTGGTAGGAGGCTACATTCAGAGCAGTTAGGTCTTGGTAGAAGACTCTCTTTTATAATAGTTGGAATCATAGGGATTTCTAGGGCTTTTCAAACGTTTACAAGTTGTTTTACAAACATTTTTATACTTACAATTCATATACATTTTCAATACTACAGTTCATATACATACAAATATTTACATACAAATTAAGACACTAAAATACTTATGATCTCACCAGCTTTAAAGTTGATACTCTCTTTCAAAATTACTTGTATCATCAAGTCGTCAATAGACAGGTACCGATGCAAGGTTTAGAGAAGATGGAGCTCGTTCAAGACTCATCCTTCATTTTGATTATACTTTAGTGTCTATTATAATTTGACAGAACAGACTTATATTAAAATTATATTATTAATGCAATGGATGATGTTGTTGCTTGTTTACTACTTTTCATTGTTGTGATACTGTACATGACGTCCTCCGCCCCATAACGTTTTCGCCGTTCTTGTTTTTGGGGTGTGACAATCTACCAGACTGGGATATCAAAACTAGCATGCATCTCTCTTCCAGACTTAACATTGAACAAATATCAACTTATCAAACAAATGGTCCGACCTTGATGCCTTCGACCCGCAAGTATAGTGAGGATAACTCACCTTGAAAATTGAACATAAGTGATAATGTTTGACTCCGATTCTCAACTCTCTAATTGGTACCTAATTCCATCAAATGACCAATTCCATCAAAATCCTAAAATACCCTCAACGTTAAATTTGGTCAAAGTCCACTGGTCAAACCCACTAAGCCAAATGATTCAATCCATCCTCGTATGGCCCTGTCGTCGATAATTGTGGCACCCATAAGATGGTCAGTACACTCCTTCATGAACCTTGTCACACTTCCCACAACTATAGCCCTTCCGACCCCAAAGTCTGACATTAGTGGTCTTAAACCGCTTTGGCCGAGGCTGCGACTGCATCAGGGTCGGTCTCTGCTCATCTGCAAGTCAATCTTAATCTCATGCCACCTGGCGGCCTCCTGCAAATCCAATAAAGAACCATATCGTTCGGTGGAACGAAACTGTTTGATCTCCGTCTTGATCATGCTTAAGTAATCGTTCATTTGAGCCTGCTTAGATGCAACATACTCAGGACAAAACATAGCCCTCTTTGTGAACATCTTGGTGATATCCGTCCCCTGCGTTACGTCCAAATACTCCTAGGCCAACCTTTCACGATCCACTAGCAGCACATACCTATAACAGAACATCTCCGAGAACTGATCCAAAGCCACAACAGGTCCCTGCTTAGAGGAATACTAGCTGGTAACAAGTATCCATCAATCCTTTGCTCCGGACCTCAGAAGGTCCATAACGCACCTAACCCTCTGGTCCGCTGGTCAAGAGTAGGTGAGAAAGCATATATCAATATCAGATAGCCACTTCATAGCTATGATCGGGTCCTGAACTCCATCAAAACCCAGGGGCTTCGTATTGTTGAAGTCTCCATACTGAAAAACCGGAACCAATCCAACCCTTGCAGCAACATTGGTCGCAGTGATTGCAATAGTATCAACCTGAGACAAAGCAACATAACGCTCATCAAAGTATTCTATCACGGTGGTCTTAATAGACCCAAGCATCTCTGGTAACCGAGCTCAGAAGCGAGCGACAACCTCCTCCTGTAGGATCTCCCTAACCCTATCATCAGATGCAGCTGGCCCATCCCGACAACCAGCTCTTGATCCGGATCCAGACCCAACCTCAAATCGTCTCGTCATCACCATACTAAAAATAAACCAAGGATTTATCAGATAACATGCATATCATAACAGGGGTACCAACTCCCAAACAAAGCCCTAGAGGTTGTGACTTCCTTGAGAAGCATACAGGTCATATGCTTTTAGGAGTTTGGGCCCATACTACCTTCCACACGTACCCATATTTGTCTCAGCGGATCGCCCCAACAACCCTAACGATACACACTAGAATGCTTATATATGAGATCTGCACATATTAGTGGAATACTATACATATCTAGACTGGTTGGCTGACCGCACATAACTCGTCCTACCACCAATAGCCACATGACCCTCCATTGGTGCCAGATAACTATCGTATGAATACAATCACATGTGGCACAATTTAAACAATCATGGACTAAAAGAATCAATCCTACAATGGTTGCACTTAGACAAGAGTTGCGCAGTAGGACCAAATCTCTTATCCTAAGATCATTTAAGGCATGTAGCATGTGGCTTAGTGTATTCACTAAATAGTTGGTTCACACGCAAAAGAGTCAAACAACAATCAGTAAGGGATTCTATAAGAGATAAGGCATCATATATCAGGCAATTCTATCTTACAATTCCTAAAGACCCCTATCCTAATACTAGCATGTTGTTATAACATACCAAAGCATAATCTCAAATAATTATGTGGTAATTTGGGGTCTACATACTGGCTCCGTCTGATCGTACACATCACATCCTCGATTATTTTGAAAACAATCTAAATTTTTTTTTTGAATTTTTTTTTCTTAGCTTGAGATTGGATTCACACGAGTGCTCCTCTAATTCACTCAAACCAAGAATCTAATACCAACTTGTAACTCCCATAAAATTCATGAAAATCTTAAACTTTCAAAACCAATCCATAAATCATCATTATTTAAAAATAGCTCTCAAAATATGTTTAATATTAGAGTTTTCCCAAAATCATAAAACAAAACACGAGGAGGTGCACGATCACGCCTTCATCTTCCCGCAATCATCTAAGGTACCTGAAACGTCCCCCAAAACTATAAGCCAAAATGTTAGCGAGTTCCCCCAAAGTGCCAACACATACAATATCAACATGAAATGGGTCGAAAGCTAACAGACTAGATTAACCCTGAGCCCACATCATAAGTCTAGTTTTCCCTCGGCCAACAACTTATGTCTGTCTTGCTCCCCGATCAGATCAGTCCGCTGACTGAATACCACTAAGACCTCAATACGAGTCCGACATACCCTTCCCTGACATCAACTAATATCTGGAATACTCATGAGCCCTCAATATGAGTCTGGCATGCCCTTTCAGGCCCTCAAATCATATCTAGATTGCTCTAGGGTATGTTGGCTACTGCAAGGAGCAGTACAACCTCAACCCAACCCATTCAATATGTTTACATATAACAGATAATAACATACACAGATAATCAGACAGTATCACAGGTATTCCTACAAATCTACCAGACTAGCATATCTAACGTAGCATGGATATCTATTCGATACACAACATATCAACAAATATCATGTTATGAAATCAATGAGCAGACCTTGACGCCTTCGACCCATAAGTATAGTGAGGAGAAATCACCTTGCTAGCTAAATAGAACTGATAAGGTTCGACTATGTCACACCCCCGAACCAGACGGCGGAAACGTCCGGGGGCTGTCGTGACTCAATTGAATACCATAACATTGAATATATATGAAACAAAACAACATTCGTCACCATTCATCAACATAGTACAACCAGTAGTGTTTACATGTCATACATTGTTTTAACATTACATTCCCCAAAAATTAATTTGTTCAATTCATACAAAAATAAACTGCAACCGTCACTGAGTATGATTTCCCCTGATTCACTGGTTCCCTGAGAATACAAGTATTTTGAAAAAACGTCAACATATGAAATGTTGGTGAGTTCATAAGTAGTGTTTGAAATCGATTGTTTGTATTTCTTGAAAAACCACCAGAAAATCCGATATTTTCTGAAAAGAAAAGCTTTGGAAAACGTTTGTGAAGATCCATAGGTATGCTTGTTTGTTTCTATACTTGAAAAAAAAATGTTCATTTAAGATGTATGCGTTTCAAATCTGTATGTAATAAAAACCCTAGGGAAACCCGATGTTCCCCTAGCTCTTTTGAAATCCATTAAGTTGCGTTGAAACCATTACGAAAATAGTAGTGTCTGTCCCAGGCGACGTTGGAAGGTTCTCGAGCATTGATTATTTACTACAAACCCGCATTACACAAACGCCCAGTTTATAGTTATACTAACGAACCCGAAGGCGTCGTCCGTACTAATCACGTTATCCAATCGCCCGGACTAAGTGTAGTCCCACATCCGTAGAGAAAGAGGTCACGAAGACCCCGGTGACTCCATTAACCGGTTGGGGAAAATATGCGTGCGAGGGGTCCCCGACCCGCCTCGTAAAATAAGCAGACTCTTCTAGCAATACCAGGGACCCTTGGGGAACAGTGGTACAAGCCATTGAAAGTCACTCTACGTTGTGCCGAGTCGGTAAAACTCAACACTCCGTAGAAAATAAGTGTCTTCGGGCCTTAAGATCAGGTCATTGGGCTAGCTAGGCCCAACAAGCAAGATTTTACACTTTTGGGGCCCGAAGATGGTGCGTAGACGTCTGTGCACACTCGTATGTATATGTATTACCAATCGTTAATTGTATGTATCGAAGAGTTAGTAGTTGTAGATTTCCATTGGCTCGAGACCGAGCCAATTCGTTTCACAACGACTTTTGGTATTGTAATGAGTTGTATTTCGTTGATAGTCGAGGTATCATTATTTAATCAAATTGTACATAATGAATCAGCCTTGAGATGTTTCTGTTTTCAGCCCCTCATTATTTGTAAAATTTACATTTTCAACCCTTTTATTTCAATATTTCCCGGTTTGGTCCTTAAACTATTTTTCTTGACATTTTAACACCAAAAAGTATTGAAATTAACATTTTCCAGCATATTTTTCATAGAAAACAGTTTAAGCCCCTGAAAATGCAGTTTTTCTCGGTTTTAGCCCTTCTTTTCGCAATTTTGACAATTTTGGCCCAAATTGGAATATTTTTGCAACTTTGGTCCTTTTTAAATTTGAAAAGCATTTTAAACCTTTGAAAAGGGTTTGGGACACTTATAGTCCACTGTTTTACAGAATTTCACAGTTTTGGCCCTTCAAAACAGAAAAATTCGAATAATGGGCCTCCTTGGGCCGAAATTTTCATTTTTAGCCCAATAAGCTTGAAATTTATGTTTTTAATCCTCTAATTGAATAAAATTCCAGAAATAGTTTCATTGAAACTGTTTTGGCACATTCCAACCATCAGAATCTGAAAAATGTCAATTTGGGCCCTTAATTTTGTATTTTTCACATTTTAGGCCCAAAATTTGTATTTTTGACCCAAAGAAAATTATTACTAAACCACTTAGCCATTTTTCTTGAAGCACTTTGTGTTTAGAAATATATTTGAAGCTAAAATCATTTAACACAAGATATATCTCGGTTTTGATGGGTTTTAAGGCTAGATCTAACATAAAAACACATAAAAGCATACATATAAGCATGGAAATCATACAAGGCATACAAACACATATAGATCTACACTTTCACTTGTATTCCCCCCCCACAAAACTTCATAAAAACAGAAAATAGGGGTATGAATCTCACCTTGGGGTGTTGACTCGGTTTTTGGAAGAAAAGATGGAAGAAAAATGAAGTGTTTTTGGCCTTGGCTCCCTTTGATGAAGATCTTGAGTTTTGAGATGATTCTAGGGTGTAAGATCACGATTTTTATATAGATTAGGAAAGGATTTTGATAGCAAAAGAGTTTAAACTATAGATCTATGCATAATCTTACCTTGGATGATGATTTACTTGCAAAATCCTCTTGGAAAGTCCCTAAATTTCGAGATTTTTGGAGAGGGGAGGAAGGAGAGTTCTTGAGTGTTCTAGAGAGAAGGTTGAGATATTTTTGGTGTGTGTGGTGTTGCTTGGCCGAGAGCAAGAAGAGAAGAGAGAAAGAAGTGACTCTTGAAGTGATACATGCATGGAGGTATGTGATATGTGCCTAGAAATCCATTAGGTAATAGTGAGGTGGCAACACAAGTCAACTTCCCTTGGATTTGGGCCTTGGGCCGAGAATATGAAGGGAAAGAGGAAAAATTTGGGCTTTTGCCCCCAAGCCCAACATTAGAGGTAGTTTAGGGTATTTATTGGACTCATAAAATAAAATTGTGATTTTTGTGCTTTATTAAGCTAGGTTAGGTTTAATTATGGATCAAAACTTGTGTTTTATTTCCTTCTAGGTTCTACCTAGCCCAAAATATTGAAATAAACGAATGTGGGTCCAATTAGAGCCCAATTAGGGTCCTAAACCCATGATAGTCCAATTGGGAGCTTATTGGTCCATTTGGATCCAATAAGGAAGTCTTAGTCCAAAATGGACTTAACCAAAACTTCTAGGGTCTCCAATTGTTTGATGACTATTTATAGTTCTAGCACGTTGTATTTGATTGAAGTTTTTGATTCACATTAGGTTGAATGCATAGATTACATGGCTCAAAATTTACAGTTGTGACATCATCCCCCCGTTAGAGGGAATTTCGTCCCGAAATTCTGTTTGAAAGCTAGATTTGAGAAAACTAGAATAGGTGAGGGTACTTCTGCTTCATTTGATCTTCGCGTTCCCACGTGAATTCTGGCCCACGCTTTGCGTTCCACCGTACCTTCACGATCGGGATGCGACTTTGTTTAGTACGCTTCACCTCCCTGTCCATGATTTCGATTGGTTCTTCGACGAACAAGAGATTCTCATTGATCTCGATTTCGTCCAGAGGAATGACAAGGGTTTCATCTGATAGGCACTTTTTCAGATTAGAAACATGAAACACGGGGTGCACGCCGTTTAGCTCCGTGGGTAGTTGTAGTCTGTAGGCTACCGGACCTATTCAGGCGACGATTTCGAAAGGTCCAATGTATCGCGGGTTTAGCTTTCCTCGTTTTCCGAAACGTATAACTCCTTTCCAGGGTGATACCTTCAACAGTACTCGATCACCGACCTGAAATTCTAAGGGCTTCCGCCGTTTATCAGCGTAACTCTTTTGCCGGTCACGCGATGCTTGTAATCGAGCTTTGATCTGGACAATCTTTTCTGTGGTCTCGCGAATGATTTCCGGTCCTGTCATTGCCCTATCCGACGTATGTGTTCTTGCTAGCTGGGTGTCACCTACTTCAGCCCAACATAACGGTGATCTACATTTACGCCCGTACAGTGCTTCGAAAGGGGCCACCTTAATGCTCGAATGATAACTATTGTTATATGAAAACTCGATCAGCGGTAGGTGGGTATCCCAAGACTTTCCGAAGTCTATCACACATGCACGAAGCCTGTACTCGAGCGTCTGGATGGTTCGTTCGCTCTGACCGTCCGTTTGTGGGTGATACGCGGTGCTCATATCGAGATGAGTTCCCATGGCCTTGTGGAGCGACTGCCAAAAGCGTGACGTGAACCTACTGTCCCTATCCGAAATGATAGATTTTGGCACTCCATGAAGTCTTACAATCTCTCGTAGGTACAAACGCGTCAGCCTCTCCATCTTGTAGGACTCTTTGATTGGCAGGAAATGGGCAGATTTCGTCAGTCGGTCGATTATTACCCATATGGTGTCCAATCCGTCCGACGTCTTGGGCAGCTTGGTCACGAAATCCATAGAAATCCCCTCCCATTTCCACTCGGGAATTGCCGGTTGCTGTAACAATCCAGAAGGTTTCTGGTATTCCACCTTTACTTTGGCACACGTAAGGCACTTACTCACATAAGTTGCGATTTCCGCCTTCATGTTAGGCCACCAATAGTGCTGCTTGATGTCCAAATACATCTTGTCCGAACCAGGATGAATGGAGTATCGTGTCTTGTGGGCTTCCTGCATAACGGTCTCTCTGAATCCTCCGATTTTTGGAACCCAGATACGGTTCATGAAGTAGTATACCCCATTCTCTTTGACTTCCAGGTTCTTCTCCATTCCGCGCAATGCCTCGCTAGTTCTATTTTCCGCTTTCATAGCCTCTGCCTGGACCGATGCAATTTGAGTGGTCAGATGAGACTGAATGGTTATCGAGTGCGTTTTCGTACGGCGATTTGTGTATTCCTTCCGACTTAATGCGTCAGCCACCACATTGGCCTTGCCTGGATGGTACTTGATCTCGCATTCGTAGTCGTTTAACAACTCCACCCATCTTCGTTGTCTCATGTTCAGCTCCTTCTGATTCAAGATTTGCTGGAGGCTCTTGTGGTCTGTGAAGATGGTGCACTTAGTACCGTACAGGTAGTGCCTCCAAATTTTTAGGGCGAAGACCACGGCTCCCAGTTCTAGGTCATGGGTCGTGTAATTTACTTCGTGCGTCTTTAGTTGACGGGACGCATATGCTATCACTCTTCCATGTTGCATGAGAACGCAACCTAAGCCTTGATTTGACGCGTCACAGTAAACTACAAAATCTTCCGTTCCTTCAGGTAGAGATAGTACAGGTGCGCTGCAAAGAGCTTGCTTCAAGGTTCGAAACGCAATCTCTTGTCGGTCTGTCCACTGGAATGGCACACTCTTTTGCGTAAGCAAGGTAAGTGGCTTGGCGATCTTAGAGAAGTTTTGGATGAATCTCCTATAGTACCCTGCTAGGCCTAAGAACTGACGAATTTCTGTGGGCGTAGTCGGAGTTGCCCATCCTTCCACAGCTTTGACCTTAGAGGGATCCACATGAATTCCTTCTTGGCTAACTACGTGGCCTAAGAAATTCACACTCCGAAGCCAGAACTCGCACTTGGAGAGTTTGGCGTAAAGCTTTTCCGTGCGCAGAGTCTCTAAAATTTGTCGGAGATGACGGCCATGCTCCTCTTCGCTTCGAGAATAGACGAGGATGTCATCGATAAACACAATGACGAAGTTGTCCAGGAACGGTCGACAGATTCGATTCATTAGGTCCATAAATGCGGCAGGTGCATTCGTTAGACCGAAGGGCATTACGACGAATTCATAATGTCCATAGCGGGTTCGAAAAGCGGTTTTTGGAATATCCTCTTCTCGGACCTTGAGTTGGTGGTATCCGGATCGTAAGTCTATTTTAGAAAAATAGCTAGCTCCTTGGAGCTGGTCGAATAGATCATCGATTCGCGGGAGTGGGTAGCGGTTTTTGACAGTGAGTTTGTTTAACTCTCTGTAATCGATGCACATTCTGAAAGATCCATCCTTCTTTTTGACAAAGAGCACCGGAGCTCCCCATGGCGAGTAGCTAGGTCGGATAAATCCCTTGTCCAGAAGCTCACCGAGTTGGCTGGACAATTCCTGCATTTCAGCAGGTGCCAACCGATATGGTGATTTAGCGAGGGGAGTTGCTCCTGGAACGAGGTCGATTCGGAATTCAACCTGTCTCTCTGGGGGTACTCCTGGAAGATCTTCGGGAAACACGTCCGGAAATTCACACGCTACCGGAATGTCTTGGATGTTGGTTTCTTCTTTGGTCTTGTCCACTATGTGGGCCAAGAACGCCAAATTGTTCTTTCGCAAGTGTTTTTGCGCTTTGATGCACGAGATGAGGCGGAGATTCGTACTGGGTTTGTCTCCGTAAATTACTAGGGTTTCGTGATTTGGGAGACGAAGGCGAACGGCCTTCTCGTGGCACATAATCTCAGCATGGTGGGGGCTTAACCAATCCATGCCGATAATCACATCGAAACTCCTAATTGATACTGGCATTAGGTCTATTCGAAAGACGTGCTGGTTAAGGGTTAGGGTACATCCGATGTAGATCTCCCTAGTGGATTCGGTTTTCCCACTGGCCATTTCCACCGTATAGGTTTCATTTAGCTTCTGGGGTTGTTGTTTTAGTAAATGTTTAAACTTCTCGCTTACGAAACT
This sequence comes from Lactuca sativa, assembly GCF_002870075.4. Lineage (NCBI taxonomy): Eukaryota > Viridiplantae > Streptophyta > Magnoliopsida > Asterales > Asteraceae > Lactuca > Lactuca sativa. Next base: position 102,914,527 of record NC_056623.2, on the reverse strand, counting down.
TCGCTCCGCTCCGGTATCAAATAAGATGCATGCATAAGTGTGGTTTAGGAGAAACGTACCGGTCACAATTGCGGGATCTTGAACTGCATCACTCTGACCCATAGTCAGCATTCTTCCTGTTCCTCTGTTTCCTGAGTTGTTGTTGTTGTTAGGGCAATCTCGTCGGAAATGTCCCGTCCTTCCACACCCAAAACAGGTGTGGCTAGGCCCTGCGTTGTTGCCGCCGGCATTGGTGTTGTTGTTGTTGCGGTGATTGTTGTTGTTGTTCTGGTTGTTTCCCTGACTCTGGTTCTGAGAAGGATAAGTCCTGCAGAACTTTGCAGTGTGTCCCCTTCGGTTGCAACTGGTGCAATGGAACTCCTTACATTCTCCATGATGATGGAAGCTGCACTTATTGCACTTGGGAGCGCTACCAGAATAGGGTCTTGAAGTATTTGAAGCAGCTGAGGCTGGAGCATGTGAGGTGACTGGAACCGGCGCAGTAACAGCGTTAACTGCCACTGTTTGTTGCCTTTTTGAGGTCTCGGGGCCCTGACGCCCCTTTCTTTTCTGGTTCCATCCCTTCTTACCGTCACTCTCCTTCTTCTTCTCAGCCTCCACTGCTTTTTCGCCCTTTTTGTGGTTATGATCATATAGCCTCTTTGCCAATCTCTTCGCGCTGTCAAACGTTTCAGGGTTGGCAGCTATCACGTTCCCTTGAATGGGGGATGTCAGTCCCCAGATGAATCGTTCAATCTTCTTTCCCTCTGATGTGATCATACCTGGGCACAGCAGGGATAGCTCGCTGAATCTCGATATGTAAGCATCGATGTTCCCATTCTGCACCGTGAGATTCCAAAGCTCCTGCTCCATCTTCTGTATTTCACCTCGGGGGCAGTACTCAGCCGTCAACATCTCTTTCATTTCCGTCCAGGGTATAGAGTTGGCAACAGGGAGTGTCATAGCTTCTATGTGACCATTCCACCAAGTGAGTGCTTGGTCCACGAAAGTGCAGGCCGCGAACTTCACTTTCATCTGCTCGGGGCACTCGCATATCTCGAATACCGACTCTACCTTCTCGATCCATCGCTTTAGGGCGATCACTCCCCCAGTGCCGTTGAAAGTTCGGGGTTTAGCGTTCGCAAAATCCTTGTAGGTGCACGTTTTAGTGAGCCCTTGGTTCGTCCCGTTGTTCGAACTTCCGGAGCCTTGACCATTGCCTCCTCCGTTGTTTCCTCGGTGAAGTTGTGCCATAGCTGCTGTGACCGCAGCAGACACAGCTGCCTGGAAAGCAGTGGAGTCAACTTCCGGCGGGGTTGGTTCGGGATTTCCGCGAGTAGCTGGGCGAGGCATCTTTCTGTCATGAAACGGAAAGATGTTGAGTGTACGTGGTTTCGGTGAGGTTATGATCCTATTAACTAGGTGTAGGGTACGAACCTAAGCATTACTATCATCAAGCATACAATAACACCTCAACACATAACAAGTTAACAACTGAGAATATCATAGCAAAACACACAAAAGTTTATTAATATTATCCGTGTTTAGTACAAGAAAATTTGCTCGTAGGAGCATACATAAGTAACACTAATCCGACAGCATAACGGCTCCATGAGTAGTGTAGTCACTTAAACATAGAGCCGGAGTACATAACATAGTTACTAATATCCTACTACGATAGGTCTATCCCTAACCGCGATGAGCTGCGTCAGGAGGTGGTGCCGAAGTCATATGCCGAAATGTTGCGCTAGCAGCTGCGCCATCTCTGCCATGTCTCCTATAACCTCATCCCTCTCATGTTCTGCTTGCACTGCCCGAGCCTCCATAGCATACAGCTGTTGTCGCAGTGCAGCGATCTCAGCTTCGAGGGAACGGTTCTCTCTTGGGGGGTTCACTGGTGGGGCAGGGTGATCTGGTTGTGCCTCGTCCTCGCATGGCGGGATGGGGTCCTGGTCCCCGATCCGGCCGTCTTCGTCGTCATCGTCGAGCTCTCCAAATTCGTAGTCAGTGTCTACGTATTCGTCGGGTCCGACATCGTGTGCTTCGCCTGGATTCCCTTCTGGCTCATCCACAAGCATCCCGTGAGCTACTAAGGCCTGATGAAACTGGATACCCTGCTGTTCCTCCCCGGGCTCCTCCTCCTCCTCTAGCCACCCGTTGTTTCCCTGATTAGGGAAGTAGGGGTCTCCAGGGTGATGAAAACCAGCCATGCTGTCTGCGCGAGTACGTAATTATACTACATTATTCCTAGGGTACTATAACTATTGTACAGACTAAGCATACATTCTCTTTTTGGGTGATAAAGGGTATAGTTTTAGGTTCCCTGGCTATTCCGATCTCATCGAGACGTGTGTTAGTTTTACCTTGGAGAGAATGTAGTTGATCAGGCTACATTCGCCCCTTGGCATCACTAAGAACAGTCCCGAGTTGACCGAGATACCAGCATTATGGTGTTTGATTCAGCGTTAGGTCCTTACTCCTAATGCAGGCAAGTGTGTTTTATTTATTTGTTTTGTTCAGAGTTATGTTAGTCCTTCTTTTTGGTTTATAGTTGCATATCAATGTATGGCTCGACATGCTAGTTCACTATAAACAAAGCTTTGATACCAACCTGTCAAACCCCCGAACCAGACGGCGGAAACGTCCGGGGGCTATCGTGACTCAATTGAATACCATAACATTGAATATATATGAAACAAAACAACATTCGTCACCATTCATCAACATAGTACAACCAGTAGTGTTTACATGTCATACATTGTTTTAACATTACATTCCCCAAAAATTAATTTGTTCAATTCATACAAAAATAAACTGCAACCGTCACTGAGTATGATTTCCCCTGATTCACTGGTTCCCTGAGAATACAAGTATTTTGAAAAAACGTCAACATATGAAATGTTGGTGAGTTCATAAGTAGTGTTTGAAATCGATTGTTTGTATTTCTTGAAAAACCACCAGAAAATCCGATATTTTCTGAAAAGAAAAGCTTTGGAAAACGTTTGTGAAGATCCATAGGTATGCTTGTTTGTTTCTATACTTGAAAAAAAAATGTTCATTTAAGATGTATGCGTTTCAAATATGTATGTAATAAAATCCCTAGGGAAACCCGATGTTCCCCTAGCTCTTTTGAAATCCATTAAGTTGCGTTGAAACCATTACGAAAATAGTAGTGTCTGTCCCAAGCGACGTTGGAAGGTTCTCGAGCATTGATTATTTACTACAAACCCGCATTACACAAACGCCCAGTTTATAGTTATACTAACGAACCCGAAGGCGTCGTCCGTACTAATCACGTTATCCAATCGCCCGAACTAAGTGTAGTCCCACATCCGTAGAGAAAGAGGTCACGAAGACCCCGGTGACTCCATTAACCGGTTGGGGAAAATATGCGTGCGAGGGGTCCCCGACCCGCCTCGTAAAATAAGCAGACTCTTCTAGCAATACCAGGGACCCTTGGGGACCAGTGGTACAAGCCATTGAAAGTCACTCTACGTTGTGCCGAGTCGGTAAAACTCAACACTCCGTAGAAAATAAGTGTCTTCGGGCCTTAAGATCAGGTCATTGGGCTAGCTAGGCCCAACAAGCAAGATTTTACACTTTTGGGGCCCGAAGATGGTGCGTAGACGTCTGTGCACACTCGTATGTATATGTATTACCAATCGTTAATTGTATGTATCGAAGAGTTAGTAGTTGTAGATTTCCATTGGCTCGAGACTGAGCCAATTCGTTTCACAACGACTTTTGGTATTGTAATGAGTTGTATTTCGTTGATAGTCGAGGTATCATTATTTGATCAAATTGTACATAATGAATCAGCCTTAAGATGTTTCTGTTTTCAGCCCCTCATTATTTGTAAAATTTACATTTTCAACCCTTTTATTTCAATATTTCCCGGTTTGGTCCTTAAACTATTTTTCTTGACATTTTAACACCAAAAAGTATTGAAATTAATATTTTCCAGCATATTTTTCATAGAAAACAGTTTAAGCCCCTGAAAATGCAGTTTTTCTCGGTTTTAGCCCTTCTTTTCGCAATTTTGACAATTTTGGCCCAAATTGGAATATTTTTGCAACTTTGGTCCTTTTTAAATTTGAAAAGCATTTTAAACCTTTGAAAAGGGTTTGGGACACTTATAGTCCACTGTTTTACAGAATTTCACAGTTTTGGCCCTTCAAAACAGAAAAATTCGCATAATGGGCCTCCTTGGGCCGAAATTTTCATTTTTAGCCCAATAAGCTTGAAATTTATGTTTTTAATCCTCTAATTGAATAAAATTCCAGAAATAGTTTCATTGAAACTGTTTTGGCACATTCCAACCATCAGAATCTGAAAAATGTCAATTTGGGCCCTTAATTTTGTATTTTTCACATTTTAGGCCCAAAATTTGTATTTTTGACCCAAAGAAAATTATTACTAAACCACTTAGCCATTTTTCTTGAAGCACTTTGTGTTTAGAAATATATTTGAAGCTAAAATCATTTAACACAAGATATATCTCGGTTTTGATGGGTTTTAAGGCTAGATCTAACATAAAAACACATAAAAGCATACATATAAGCATGGAAATCATACAAGGCATACAAACACATATAGATCTACACTTTCACTTGTATTCCCCCCCCACAAAACTTCATAAAAACAGAAAATAGGGGTATGAATCTCACCTTGGGGTGTTGACTCGGTTTTTGGAAGAAAAGATGGAAGAAAAATGAAGTGTTTTTGGCCTTGGCTCCCTTTGATGAAGATCTTGAGTTTTGAGATGATTCTAGGGTGTAAGATCACGATTTTTATATAGATTAGGAAAGGATTTTGATAGCAAAAGAGTTTAAACTATAGATCTATGCATAATCTTACCTTGGATGATGATTTACTTGCAAAATCCTCTTGGAAAGTCCCTAAATTTTGAGATTTTTGGAGAGGGGAGGAAGGAGAGTTCTTGAGTGTTCTAGAGAGAAGGTTGAGATATTTTTGGTGTGTGTGGTGTTGCTTGGCCGAGAGCAAGAAGAGAAGAGAGAAAGAAGTGACTCTTGAAGTGATACATGCATGGAGGTATGTGATATGTGCCTAGAAATCCATTAGGTAATAGTGAGGTGGCAACACAAGTCAACTTCCCTTGGATTTGGGCCTTGGGCCGAGAATATGAAGGGAAAGAGGAAAAATTTGGGCTTTTGCCCCCAAGCCCAACATTAGAGGTAGTTTAGGGTATTTATTGGACTCATAAAATAAAATTGTGATTTTTGTGCTTTATTAAGCTAGGTTAGGTTTAATTATGGATCAAAACTTGTGTTTTATTTCCTTCTAGGTTCTACCTAGCCCAAAATATTGAAATAAACGAATGTGGGTCCAATTAGAGCCCAATTAGGGTCCTAAACCCATGATAGTCCAATTGGGAGCTTATTGGTCCATTTGGATCCAATAAGGAAGTCTTAGTCCAAAATGGACTTAACCAAAACTTCTAGGGTCTCCAATTGTTTGATGACTATTTATAGTTCTAGCACGTTGTATTTGATTGAAGTTTTTGATTCACATTAGGTTGAATGCATAGATTACATGGCTCAAAATTTACAGTTGTGACAGACTACGAGTCTCAACTCTCTAACCGATACCGTATTCCATCAAATGACCAATTCCATCAAAATCTCAAAATGCCCAAAATACCATCAATGTCAAACTTCGTTAAAGTCAAAGTTAATGTCCACTGGTGAAACCCACGAAGTCAAATAAATCAACCAGGCCGAGTCAACTCAACCAAGCCGCTCATAAAACTACGCAGGGTGTAACCTAGAGGTACGCTTAGCGTACTTAAAGCCTTGTATTGACCACCATCGGGGTGGCTAATCAAGTACACGGGGCGTACTCCCTCCTACGCGGGGTGTAACCTCGCAAACCCCGAATCTTCATTAAGTTCTTAATGGATTAAGCACTAAATCCTATATTTCAGATCCGCACTAAAGCCCATATTTCAAATCCATGACTAAAACACACCCTAGAGTCATAAAGTTGCCAAATTTAGGACTTTCCACACCTATTAGATCATAACACAAAGTCTTAATCCATTAAGACCTCCTACACATTGCATGGAAGAAAACTAACCAAAAGGGCTTTATTTTTATGGCTAAGACGCTTCCTAGGGACTGAAAGGACAACTGAACACGTGCAGAACATGCCACGCTCAAGATGATATTTTTGGGACCAAAAAGATGAATTAAAACCCCCATAACTAGATCTACAAGATTAAGAGACAAAGGTGCAAGCTTTATACCTTGAAAGGCTTGCAAATGAAAGATAGATCCCAGATCTAAGGTGCTTCTTCGTCCAGGTTGAGCTTGATCTTCTTCCTTTCTCTTCAAATCACACAAACACACTCTTTAATGCTTTAAATGACCTTACAAGGTGCTTCTAGGGTATCAAATCATGAAGAGAGGGTAGAGGTTGGTTAGGTGAAGTAAAATGAGGCCATAAAGATGCTTAAATACCACCCAAACTCTATAAATTAGGGTTTCCATCTATCTTTAGTACGCCCCATGTACATGAGTGTACGCCGAGTTTACTAGGGCACGCCTAATAAAGTAATTTGTCAAACTAACAAAAGTGAAAATTGGAATTGTGAGGGTTGTTGGTTCAAATTTTTGACTTTTGATAGTTTGACCCCAATAAACTATTATCCATGAACACTAAATCGGTTTCCTCTAAATTCTTTTCAAATAAAATCATTCAAGTTAAATAAATTTATTGTTATTTTCATCCGTTCTTCATCATTTTTGACAAACTCAGAGCATCAATAATCACCAAATCATAACGAATAATTAGATCGAGAATCATAATCAGTATATACATCTAAGTGAGATTCTCATAAAGAACGATAATAATGAAAGGAAACAAAATTGATTGAACAATTTAGATATTGAAGATAATCAAACATAATGTTGTGAATCAATTTATCGGGAAAAATTATAATGAGAATCGATGTGAATCAATTTGGTTTAATTTAATGATTCGAAAGAAATTTGGGCTAAAACATGTAAAGATCGATGCATAATAATAGAGACAAATAATTGCTTGGGCTTCCAATGAGTGGTATCTAATTGAGATGTTTGGGCTCAAAAGATATGAATAGTAACAGATCACTAAACCAAAATCGAAAATTTAATTAATTTGTACTCGGATCATATGACTTTGAATTGAATTTATGCTTGAAAATCAATGAAATCAACAAATGATAAATGGATCAACAAAAATTGGACTCAAAACAAATTTTGTTTAATAATAACAAAATGAACCACAATCGATAAAAAACGAGAGATTCCAAGAGATTACAAGAGGTTATGAGAGACCCACCATAGATTGTTCACATTTTGTTGATTGTTGTCAAATCGAGAACCGTGTCCATTAAAATATATCTTGAATCTTCATGGTTAGGCTCTAATACCAATTATAGTGTTATGCACATTTGATTTGACATATAAAAATATAAAGAACGTAATGAACATGGTGATATGGGAATCTAAGAGATGCATCCGATTATTAATGGTGTTTCAAAAAAGTGTAAGCTAGATCTAGACAAATAAATAACTCACACTAACACTTTTAATGTTGCATCTCTCAAGCACACTCTAATAGTGATTTGTAAGCCTTTATTCAGATAGGTGCTACAACTATTCTCTCTCTCTCTCTCTCTCTCTCTCTCTCTCTCTTTATCTATCTACCTCTCTGTCTCTGTCTCTGTCTCTCTCTCTGTCTCTCATGTTACAAGGCTTCAATACCACATATGCAAGTGGGTCTTCTCAAGACAAGCCTTTACTAGTCATCTAATGGTGAACTTTATACCCAACAACAAGCATTAATGAAATGATGGGCTTTTAGCGGTTATGGGTAGGGTAGATGATGGTTTGAAACCAAGCAACTGATAACCAACCATTAATGCAAAGATGTGAGGGCAACTCATTTTCAGTTTTGATGTCAAGGTCAAAGATAATTGGTTCACAAGAGGTGGAGGTTATTAGTATTGATTTTGATAGGGAAAAGCGAGGAAGTGAGAGGATTGAGAGAGAGAAGTGTGTTCCTAATATTTTTTTAGAAGAGAAAGGAAAGGGAATTAGAGTATTAGGGAGGAGTAGTAAGAAGAAAAAAAACATGGTTTGTATCCTCTCACTTTTGGGTGGATTGAAAAGGATAGGAAAAGAAAATTTCCTTTTACCGTTAGCCATTTATTATTTGTAGTTTTCATAGGAGGTATACATGTCTTTCTACCATAATATTCCTTCCATCCTCTAAAAATCAAGAACATGTCTATCCCCTCTCTCCTCTTCATCCATATCTTTCCCTTTATTTTGCTTCCCCTCCCTTTCTTTCCATGTCCTAATTTCTTTAGTATGTGCACAGGGTGATATGCTTAATGTTTCTCAGAGTGCTTCTCAAGGAATGGTTAACATTCCTTCTAATCATTATGTTGGATCCGGGACTATATCGATTTCTTGAGTATAGCTCAGATAGCCAAGAAAATCATATAATTTCGTTCCTTCACGAATGTGGGATTTATCCTCACAGCGTAGGAGCTACTAGACAGGGAATTCAGTAGGTCGCGAAGTTTGAGAAATAAAGTGTTGAGTGCTTTCGTGTAGAAAAATGATGGAGCAAGATATACACTAGACTTAGAAAGTTTGGTTAGCTCACAATAAGTATATCATTATCCTATGACAAAGATTGACAATGGTAGGAGATAGTGTTTCCCTTTTATTACATTCTCAAGTCCTTATTTGATGTACATGGAGGTAAAATAAGAGATGCCTATAAGAGGTTCATTCAGTATGGACTATGTCCATTAAATAGAGAAGGTAATACCTTCCAAAGTTGACTAATGTATAAACATTATACATATGATTGACGGTTCAAGTAGTTGATCCATGGTATACAAATTGGTCTTAATGTTATCAAAAGCAGCTAAGGATAACTAAGAGTCTCTAGACTGAATTGGTTGGGGTTTAGGTATATGAGGGAATCCTTTTTAAACTTGAATGAGCAGTTGTGATTCCTAGGAATTCATCTTTGAAGATGCCATATCAGTTAATGTGGTCTTGTGATGATACCAATAGGGTTTCAACCTATAATCCTTGTTAAAACCTACCAAGGCACCTGAGCTCCAAAAGACCAATGCGTAATACTGGCCCTATGAAATGAACCACGCTTTGTCAAAAATGTTTATGAAGAAAGCTGGACATTAGGATTATGAAGTCGTCAAGGTCCTAATGGCGTGCAAGTTGAAAGATCGAGAGTCTTTGTATGCTCATCTGTAGAAAATGTAGATGCGTGTAGAAATATTGGAAAATCTTAATGTGAACATTGATAAGGAGCTTTCTATTGATATGGTGCTTAACTGATTTCCTACTAGTTATCATCAACTCATCTTCACCTTTCAATTAAACAAAATTGTGACCACGTCAATTGAGCTTCATAATCTTTTACCAATAGTTGAAGCAGGTATGAAGAAGTCTCATTCCAATAGTGTTACAAAAGCCCCAGTGATGGTCATCAACAAGGAAATGGTAAAAAGAGAAAGTCATATTCCCAACCCAAGTGGAAAGGAAAATCCCATATTAGTAAGTCTGGCGAGTCAAAGGGAAAGCCTAACTTCAATACTACTCCTGTTGCACGCTCAAAAGAGGCTATGTACTTTCATTGTGGCTAAAAGGACCATTGGAGAAGAAGTAGGCCCAAGTACCTACAATAAGTGAGAGAAACCAGGGACTAAGTGTCTAGCTCTTCTAGTATGTATTATATCCAAATCTTGGTATTTTAACTTCTTAGGTTCTTGATACGGTAGGTGGTTTCCATATTTGTTCTGATATGAAGAGGCTAAAAGAATATGAAGAGTTCGAGCATGGGAAGTTCAACTAGATCATGGGGAATAGGTGAAGGTTGGATGTTACTAGGATTAGGACTTATGTGGTTGTGTTTGATAGTGTTAGGGTGGATTTAAACAATTTTTGCTATTCGCGACAATGGCTAAAAACATAATTTCATTTCATGCGTTAATTATACTAGGATTCTGTTATCATTTTGATGATAATTATGGTACAATTAATGTTTATCATAAGGATTCAATTATTTTCGAAGCTTATCCTTGTGATTATGTGTATAAAACTATTGTTTATGTGAATGAATTTGGCAATAATGTTTATAGCATTGGTTCTTCTAATAGTTTAGACAAAGCATGCTTATAGCATTGTCGTCGTGGGTACATCAACAAGAAACGCATCGTCCATCTCCAAAAGGATGGTGTGTTTTAATCTTTTGACCTCAAATCAGAAAATGAATGTGAGAATCGTTTGTTTGACAAGATGACAAAATCTTCTTTCACTAGTACTTGTGAAAAAGGTGAAGATTTGTCGTCCCTTATCCATACTGATGTATGTGCTCCCTTCAGATCCACGACAAGCTATGCTAATCATTACTGTGTGACGTTTACTGATGTTTATATTAGGTATTGCTATATCTACTTAATCAACTATAAACCAAAAACTTTTGAAAAGTTGAAAGAGTTTAAGCATGAAATAGAGAAACTATTGGTAAAGAAGATAAAGATACTCCGATCTGATAGAGATGGATAATATTGTAGTACTGATTTGAATGAGTATCTAAAGGAATATGGAATTGTTTCACAACTGAAACCACTGAGGACACCATAACTTAATGGTCTTGTGGAGAGTCGTAATCAAACCTTGCTACACATGGTTTGTTCTATGATGATTTGAGCATCCCTCCATATATCATTATGGGGATATGCTTTAGAAAGAACAACCCATATTAGGAATATTGTTCCTACCAAGAACGTTACCAAAACACCTCATGAGTTGTGGACATGGAAACCTCCCCCACTTACACAAATCAAGGTCTGGAGTTGTGTGGTTCTCATTAGGCGTTAGTCCCAAGACAAACTTGATCCCAAATTCGAGAGATGTATTTTCATTGGCTATCTACAAATGTCCTTTGGATACTTATTCTTTAGAGTTAGTGACAGTGTGGTCTTTGTAGCTCGAATATGAGTCTTTCGCGAGAGATATCTCATTTCCATAGAGGATAATGAGAGTATGATTGATCTTGAAGAAATTCATTAGTCATTAAATGAAGGAATTGATGGGTTTTTATACAAAAGACATTCCTAGGTGCTCATACAAAACCCTAAATCTTGGATCTGGGCTTCTCTATTGTACATGCAATTCATCCATGACTCGAAAACCCTAATCTAGCATATATTGTAATCGAAAAATATAATAAACTATTTTAGATGGTACCTTCCAATGATTGCAAGAATCCTTTGATCTTCAAGAAGCTCAGTATCACAAGTGTAACACCTCTAATGGCTCACAAACACCACAAGCAAGAGAATGATGTAGAGGGGAGAGGTTGAGAGGCAAAAGTCGGCTCCTAGCCTCCAAGGGATCAAGTAACCGATTTTGCTAGCCCTAAGGGTCCTTATATACTTGAGCTTCTAGGGTTTCAGTAAAAACGCTAATTGAATGACCTAGGCCCTAAGTAACTTGAGAACCTTCTGAAATAAGGCCTCTATGGCCGAAATTAAGATGGACTCATCCTTAATTTCGTCCATGCCCTAATCCATAAAGATTCTCATCCCAAAATCAACTATCACACAATTGACAGTTCTAGTCCCCTTTATTTAATTAATGTCTTTTAGCTATAGAATTAATTCTTAATTAATTATTGTCTAATATTAATCAAACTATATGATTTCTCTTTTAATATATTCTTCATATAATATATTAATGAACCATAATAACCTATCTCTTCATAAATCATACTATCAAGTTGCTTTGGTGAAGGCAACCCAAAAGGACCATGCATAACCGGGTCAAGTACATACCAAATATAGTTACAGGCTTAGACACTAATCCACAAGTCTCCCACTTGGCTAAGTCTAGTAACTATAGTGCAAGTACAATCCGATTAGCAATCATAGCTCTCAAAGACGTTGTCGACCTTTGATCTTATCAGTAACATGTCCTTTAGATAATGGATCATATAGTCCTCTGTTTTAGATATCGTTCGGACAATTACATTGAACATAGTCATACTTATTGTCCAACAGTTTGTTTCTCGATATTTGATTCGCCTGACATAGAACATAATTGAACACATCAATTCAGTCCTGACCGGGCCCGACACATAAGTGAAACCAAATCAGCGAGGGGCCCAGATATCGCTTTTACCCTCTTAGGATAAAAGGAACAGATAAACTTCGACTTATGTGAATTGACCATTCACTTAACAAATCATGCACAACAATACATTTTATAACATTAAGTTACTGATGTGTTTATGCATTATCAATCCATAACCAACTCGCAAATAATAAACCATATATCTAGGTTTTAAGACCATGTGATATTATCGTCTTGCGATCACACGGGATAAATTCCATGAAGTGATACCAGCAACCGCGACTTTATTCCAATGCTCAAATCTTATTCATAAGCACTCATGAACATTGCAGAAAACTTTTGCTATCTCGAATACACTTTAGACAATCTACAAACCAATTCATGACAATCTTCTTTCATATCTACTCACAAAGTATGAGCGACCGTGGAACGTTCGAATAATATTATTATTCAGGAAGTCAAAACACGCAAAGTGAAACAATAGGTAAACAATCAACATAAGACAGTAACTTTACTTATAAATAATACTCCTTTATTTAATCATCAAATGTCAATTACATTTATCTATTACATGTTTCAAAACTATCTAATCTAAACTAATATCGTCCTTCAGCCCGATGCTCATAGCGCGCGCTGTAAGTGTTTAACTCTACTCAGTCCCTTCGTAAGGGGATCTGCTGGGTTGTCCTGTCGATATGTCGAGACCTGCCACGATCCCTCGGTTCCTTTTTCAAGGAAACCACTCCTTTATTCTCACAGAAAATTTCCATGGGCTCCTTTATGACTGGCACAACTGCAAGGTCTCCGATGAAGTTCTTCAACTCTATCACCTCCTTTGACGCTTCGCTAGGCTCTATGTACTCTAATTCATATTTTGAATCAGCAACAATCTCCTGCTTGGAATTTTTCCAAGTCACTGCTCCTCAATTCAGGGTAAAGACCCAGCCTGACTGCAAATGGTAGTTGTCCCTGTCAGTCTAAAAACTGGCGTCGCTATACCCTCACAACCTTAAGTCATCATTCCCACTGAGAACTTGAACCCATTCCTTAGTCCTCCGAAGGTACTTAAGAATATTCTTGATTGCAGTCCAATGTGCTTTGCCAGGATTCCCTTGATATATGCTGATCGTGCTAAAAGAGAAGGCCAGATTAGGACGAGTACAAGTCATCGCATACATGATTGAGCCAACTACGGAAGTGTAAGGTACTCGACTCATCTCTGCTATCTCGACTTCGGTACTTGGACTTTGAGTCTTACTCAAATTGGCATTACTTTCGATTGGTAAATCCCCCTTCTTGGAATTCTCCATACTAAAACGTTTTAGTACCTTGTCCAGGTAAGTATTATAACTAAGTCATATTAGTCGTTTACTACTATTTCTCACTATCGTTATTCCCAGAATATAAGCAGCCACTCTGAGGTCTTTCATAGCGAAGCACTTCCCAAGCCAGGACTTAGCTTCCTGCAGCGTCGAGATGTTGTTTCCTATGAGTAGTATGTCATCGACATACAATACGAGGAAGCTAAATATACTCCCACTAGCTTTGACATATACACGTGATTCATCTTCGCTTCGCAGAAAACCAAACTCTTTGACATTCTCATCGACACGAATATTCCATTGGCGAGATGCTTGTTTCAATCCATAAATGGACTTCTCAAGCTTACACACTCTATTGGGGTGCCTTGCATCGACAAAACCCTCTGGCTGACTCATGTAAATTCTTCAGCCAACTTTCCGTTAAGGAAAGTGGTTTTGACGTCCATCTGCCAGATCTCATAATTATGAAATGCATCAATGGCTAGCAACACCCTAATAGAGTTTATCTTCGCAACTAGTGAGAAGGTCTCATCATAGTCAACTATGGGATTTGAGTAAATCCCTTCGCAACCAATCACGCCTTTTAGGTGTGTACCTTGCCATCCATGTCGGTCTTCTTCTTGAAGATCCACTTGAACCCGACCGTCTGACGACCTGGCATATTGTCAACCAAATTCCAAACTTGGTTGTCATACATGGATTAAATCTCGCTTTCCATAGACTCATTCCATTTTGCAGACTCCAGGCCTGTTATGGCTTCCTTATAGCTATTAGGTACATCCAAACTTATTAGTGTACTATCACTAATAAATGTATCACCCTCACTTGTTATATGAAAACCATACAACACAGATGGAACACTAACTCTACTGGAACGTGAAATCGGTTCAACCAGAGTTTCCTCCTCGGGTTGAGCGCCAGCGTTAGAGGTTCCTTCATCCCTAGACTCTTGAATATCCTCAAGATCGATTTTCGTACCACTGTCCCCTTGGCTTATGATTTCTCACTCTCGAAAAAACCCTCTCCTTGCAATAAAGACAAGATTATCATTCAGTCTATAGGAGAGATATCCAAAGGACTTCTGCAGGTAGCCGATGAATATACACCGCTCACTACGTGGTCCGAGCTTGTCGTGAGTCTCTCGTCTTATGAAAGGCTCGCAACCCCAAACCTTGGTATGTTTCAACGAGGGAGCTTTCCTTTTCCACATTTCGTGAGGTGTTTTGGCAACCTTCTTTGTAGGGGCTAGGTTAAGGATATGGACAACAGTCTCTAAGGCATACCCCCAACATGAGATCGGTACCGAAGCATGACTCATCGTGGAACGAACCATACATAGCAAGGTTTGATTACCCCTCTCATCCACACCATTCAACTGCGGTTTCCTAAGTGGCATTAATTGCGAAACGATTCCGCATTTCTTGAGGTAGTCGTAGAATTCAGACTTAGGTAGTCTCCACCTCGATCAGATCGAAGCATCTTGATTTTCCTGCCCAATTGATTCTTCACTTCTAGTTAAAACTCTTTGAAATTTTCAAAGGTTTCTGACTTGTGCTTGATTAAGTAGATATATCCATATCTACAATAATCATCGGTGAAAGTCACATAGAAGAGGTTCGCATCCCTTGTGGTGGATCTTAAGGGCCCACACACATCAGTGTGTATGAGATCCAATAAACCCTCACCCCTTTCACAAGTACTAGTGAAGGGTGACTTGGTTATCTTTCCATGTAAACAAGAATTGCACACGTCATCGTCCCTAAGATTGAATGACTCCAACACTCCATCCTTTTGGAGTTGGGTTATGCGTTTCTTTTTGACATGTCCAAGACGACAATGCCACAAGCATGCTTTATCCAAACTATTGGAAGAATCGATACACAACACATCATTTCCTAAATTATCTACAACCATCACAGTTTCATATATTACATTACAAGGCAATGCTTCAAAATAGAAAATACCATTAAGATAAGCATTAGTAGAACCCTTTTGTCACACCCCCAAACCAGAAGGCGGAAAAGTCCGGGGGTGGAACTAAATTGTTTTAAAAAGTATGACACACGCATTATAGTAATCAAAGTACAAACAAGCATTGTATTTAAAAAGTATAAGTATTTACATGTGTTTTAACATTGTATACTGAAACTAAATAGTTGTACAAACGAAGAAGGCAAGACATAAATAACTCCATCTTCTCAAAGACCCGGGGTAAACCTGTCTACTGGTTCCCAGATAATACAAGTAATTTGAAAAGAGAGTGTCAACATAAATGGAGTGAGTGCATAAGTATTTATGTTTTGAAAAAATGTCTTCTGTTTTCTTGAATATGTAAACTGATTCCAGAAAATCCTATATTTTCTGTTGTATATGAAAAGTAATTGTATTTGCATAAAACTGTTCTACTTAAAAACCAATGTTCTGTATTTGTAATTATTTGTTAAACGAGTATTTGAGAGTATACCTGAATTCAGCAATTGTTATTGTAAACTGTAATGTAATACTATAAATTGTATCTTGTAAACTAGTACTTTGAAATAGTACATAAGTTTAATTAATTATACACTAACGTATTGTTAATGTCTTTTAATGAGTTATTATAACCACACTGACTAGATGGCCTGAACCAATGCTATGAGTGCACTGAAAACATGTTGATAACAATTAGTCACTCACAGGCATGTACGCCTAATTGTAGCTAGCAGTCCGAGTGCGGGGTTGTCAATCCCAATATAGATCTATACACACATTGTTTCGATCCCCGACCGGAGATTCTGGTTATAAAACCAGGACTTTACTATATTGTTTAAATGAATTAAACAACCTGTACTACTTGAATCATAAAAGCATATAAATGTTACTTGTATAATAATTATGAAAACCCAATCATTCTCAAATAAATGATTTATAGTATGCTCTGTGACAACCCAAAACTTTATCCTGTATGATTGATCTGTATATCAATATTTATCTTGAATTCATCATCTTTTTAGTGACATTGTGGGTCCATATGAGTGCTTTAGGCTTACTATAACTTGGATATGAGTCTTAGGAAGGGTTAGAAAATGTATAGCTTCACGAAATCGAGCCAAACACACCAAAGAAGGTGTGTATTGCCGCACACCCATGTATGCCGCCAGCCAACCGCACACCCTATCCAGCCTCACACTCGACCATATATATAGTAGAGGACCCCCCTTTCATTCACTTCTTCTTCTTTGACTGCACACTACACTCTCTCTCTACTTTCTCTCTCTAAAAATCTCATCCAAGAACACACTAAGGACCTCAAAATCATGATGAACACCATCATCTAGCTTGTATTACAGGTAAATCACCAAAATCTAGGCCTAAAATTCATAGTGTTCTTCGTGTTCTTCATCCATTGAAGGAGTGCGGCCGCACACCTTCATATGGTGGCCGCACACACTCAAATACCCTCCAAAGTGAGAGTATGGCCTCTATAATTGATCGAAGACTTAGCCTAGAACTTGAAACACTTCAAAAATCGACATTTCAGGCACAAATGAGGATTCTACGGCCGCACACTCCTGTGTACGACCGCACACACACCCTCTGTATGGCTGCACACTCCTGTGTACAGTCGCACACACAAGTCTGGCCGCACTCCCTGGCCGCACACTCACCTTTATGGCCATACACCCACTCTAATGCTCATATTTGGCCTTAGACTTGCAAGGATCACTACGTGTGGAACCTAGAACACTTAGTACAAACATTTCCAAGACCTTAGGATGGTTTCCCGTCACGATTAGTCTTGAAATATCCTAATCTAATACATATATGTGTTACCATATGATTAATAGGGTCCACTTGCGTTCAAAACATTTGTTGACACTCAACACATATCGATCATACACCCGAATCCTACGTTAAACTGTGAGTTCATACCCCTACACTTTTCTGAGGTTTTCATGTTTTCAGAGGGGGGGGATACAAGCTAAAGATAAAGATTTTCATAACTTAAAAACTGATGCAATTACAATGATTTTCTATTAAACGTTTAGATACAATTATCCCATTTGTATTTTGAGGAGCATAAGGGATGTTTTAAATTCATAATTTGTAACGCCCGTAGATTAGTCAATTTAGAGACGATAGGCGTCAAAAATGGTTTTTTTATGAAAGATTATTTAGAATGAATAATCTTAACTAAGTTATAGTATATGTTACAAGGTTTCCGTTCATATAAAGAATGTCGAAATCCGAGTTATAACGAAGAAGTTATGACCTGTCGAAGTTTCGCGACAGAACCGACACGACGTTGAATGACGTAAAAAGTGAATTTACGTTAGAGAGATATTTAGCCTTAGTGATCTAAACGAAAGTTGTAGAGTTTGTTAAACCTTGAGCGTGCATAAAAAGAACGTCCAAATCTGACTTCGTATGAGCAAGTTATGATTTTTCTAAGTTTCAGCTTAGAAGTATGCAACCCGAATACTCGATTTGAGATCGAGCAGTTTTTAGCCGAAACAATCTAAACGAGAATCGAAGATCTCGTCAATTGTAGTGAAACGATAAAAAGATAGGTGAAAACGGACGTCAGATGAAGAAGTTATGAATTTATAACGGAGTTTTCCTGTCCCGGCCTACTAAAAATAATATAATAAAAATAAAGTCAAAATTATCCAACGGAGTCTAAATGAAAGTTAAAGAACATAATCTCACCTACGCGTGGATATAAAGAACGTCGAAAAAGGAGCTCGTATGCGAAAATTATGAATTTTTGAAGATTGTGGCACGCATACCAAAGCTTATCCGAAGATTACGCCCAGCGCACTCTATGTACGCCCAACGTATTGGTTACGCCCAGAGTACTCCAAAATTACGCCCAACGTAATCCCAGACCCAGCAGCCTATAAATAGAAACCGAGATCGCCCATTTGCCTTGCCATTTTTCTTCCTTTCTCTCTAAGTTTTGCATCGTTTTATGTGCCAATTATATCCCGATGCCCCGATATCATTCCCGAGCCCCGAAGCAAGTTCCGAAGCCTCGAGGATCCCGAGAAGTGGGATTCCCGAGCCGAAGCCCTGCCCACGAAGAGCCCGGTTTTTGTGAAGATCTTCCAGATCTATCCAAGAATACTACTTCTACAAGTCATAGTGTTGTCCGATCATCTTCTAATAAAGTGAGTGTATAGTCACTTTCATCTTACACGTAGATATGAAGTATTCGCTGTGAAATACATGCTATGTGTTAATACATTGTTTGTTTACTTGAGATGGATGCTGAATGAATGTTTTATACAAGTTTTTAAATAAGCTGCATATGTAATTTATATCTACAAATATGTTGGGTAGAACATGAGTAGTTGAAATAGTTGGTGTGTGATAAAAAAATGTGATGAGAGATAGGTGAGGATATAATGTTGATGATAAATAGGTGATGATATATAGGTGATGAATTACGAGTCCAGGTGATGTTGTGGCTACATATTCATGTGATGATAGTCTAACCCTTATTATGAATTACGAGTCCAGGCGATGTTGTGGCTACATATTCATGTGATGATAGTCTAACCCTTATTATGAATTACGAGTCCAGGCGATGTTGTGGGTACGTATTCATGCGATGATAGACTAACCCTTATTATGAATTACGAGTCCAGGCGATGTTGTGGCTACGTATTCATGCGAAGATAGTCTAACCCTTATTTTTAATTACGAGTCCAGGCGATGTTGTGGCTACGTATTCATGCGATGATAGACTAACCCTTATTATGATTTACAAGTCCAGGTGATGTTGTGGCTACGTAATCATGCGATGTGACAACCCGATATTTCGAGGCAATATGATGGAACGCAAGTCAAATTTAGTTCAAAATTTAACTTTCCAAAAATCTTGTTTGGGTTAAATAAAGTAGTAGGAATCGTGTCAATGTTTTCATACATATAAAGAACCCTAAAATCCGAGTTATAGCGAAGAAGTTATGACCAACCGAAGATTCTCGGCAAAACCGACAATACTGATAAACGTAAAACGCGAAGTTTCAATACAATAGTTTTTGGCCTTAGGTATCTAAATGAAAGTTTTAGATATCATCAAACCGTAAACGTACATAAATAGAACGTCCAAATCTGACTTCGTATGAGGAAGTTGTGATTTTTCTAAGTTACAAATATAGTAGTAGACAGCTAAAAACTCGAAATACAGATCGAGAGACTTTTGGCCGACACAATCTAAATGAGAATCGAAGGGCTCAACAATACTAGCACAACGGTAAAAAGTCTAACGAAACGCACGTCGGATGAAGAAGTTATAACTTTAACAGACTTTTCCTGTCCCGACCTATTAAAAATATAATATTAAAAATAAACTCAAAACTAGCCGACGGAGTCTAAAAGAAAGTTGTAGATCGTAGTCTCACCTTCGCGTGAATATAAAGAACGTCGAAAACGGAGTTCGTATGAGAAAGATATGAATTTTTGAAGTTTGCTAATTAATTAAAATATAAATTTAATTAAAACCCGGTATTATCCGAAGAACGAGTCAGCGGTCCGATCTCTCGTACGCCCAGCATACTCGGATGCTAGGCTCCGGTTCGTCCACGTCGCTCCAATGTTTCGACCGAGGATGCGCTCATGCATGACGCATGAGTACGCAGCGCGTACTCTAGTACGCCCCGCGTAACGCAACCTCTCAGACCCCTATAAATAGAGATGCAAGGGTGCCGGCCAAAGTTGCTCAATTCCCTTCTTTCTCGCGCCGAAACTCTGCGTTTAAGCCCCCGAGACCCTCCCAAAGCCCCGGTTTTCACCTTCAATTCCCGAAGGAAGGTTTTGGTGTTCCCGAGATTCCCGAGAATCCCGAGATTTTTCCACGTTTTCAACTCTTCCTGTCAAAGTTCTGCTCGGTTTTCGTCACGCTTTCTTCAATCAATCAAGTGAGTTCATACCCCTATAAACTACACTTTTCAAATGTTTTATAAATACTTTTATATGCTTTTAAGGGGGGGGGGGAATACAAGTTAAATACTCGATTATTGTCGTGTGTTATATAATAAAGTTCTTTATACGCTTTTTATCAATGAAATCATATGTGATTTATAACTAGTATACAAATGGATTTACTACAAGTTTAATAGTTTTACTAAACATATTACTTCAAATGACTTTCTTAAACGTTTTTACATGATTAAAGCTCGTTATCAAACTGTCTTACATACTGTAAGCTTCCTTTCAAACTTGGTTACAAAGGTGTTTTCAAACAGTGGTTTTCCGTGTACTTAAACTGTCTTATCGAACAAAAAACTTTCAATCATTTTATAAACTGACGTCAAGTCACAAATTCTTTATTAGACTTTTCAACGGTTTTACAAAACTTCTTTATGTTTTTATATTATAAATTGCATGCCTCTATATGTATAGTTATATAAGAAATGTTTAAAAGACTTAGGAAGGCTATCCACCCTATTTCCTTTTCCTCGATTTGGATGTGGTCTGGTGGGATATCGGGTACTCCTCCGAAGGTCGTTTAAATATTAGTTATATATCATGTATACATATATGGTCATAAATGTTCCATCAGTTAATTTAGTTCCGATACTCTTGGGTAGCAAGGGTGTATAAACCTACTTGGACACTCATCAATTGCATTCTTCTAAACTATTATAGGAATAGTATAGAGTAAACAAAACACTATCCATACTACAAGAAATTACACCAGAGTCAGTTCATTCATGAGTCTAGACTACGTATTATATGAAAGAATACTCTTACATGAATACTTATACATGAATACTTTTACATAGACATTGTATGGCAAATTACTACTACATGTTATATGAAAGAATACTCTTACATGAATACTTATACATGAATACTTTTACATACACATTATATGGAAAATTACTATTACATGTTATATGTCTAGATACGGTTATATAGTTCGCCTTTCTATCTTTACCTTGTGATACAATCACATCATCGACGAGATAGATTGGACTTTATATCCTAGTACGAAAGGATACTTTGAGGGACTAACCATTCCGAGAACCACTGTTAGCTACAGAGGTAAATGAACAATCTACGGATGTTTTAGGTTGATACCATCGCGGGTATACATAAGGGACTAACTATTCCTAAACCCGGCTATTAGCAACAGAGGTAAATGAACAATCTATGGATGTTTTAGGTTGATACCATTTCAGGTATACTTAAGGGACTAACTAATAATAGTTATACAGGGAAAAACCGTCACATTTTTTAGTGATACGTACTTTCAAAACATTCGAGTCTTGGTAGAAGACTACTTTTATACTAGTAGGAAATAAGGGATTTTCTAGAGTTTTTCATACTTATGCTAAATGTTTCATCAATCATTCACCAGTCTTTCATAACAACAAATCAAAGCAATGACATTAAATACTTATGAATTCACCAGCTTAAATGCTGATCTACTCTTTCAAAATAACTTGTATTCTCAGGTTACAAATAGACAGGTGCCGATGCAAGGTTTAGAGAAGACGGAGCAGTCAAGACTTGTCTTTTATTTTGATTAGTTATTCTGTTGTCTTGTACTATGAAAGAAAACAATTGTAACTAAAATTATACTATTAATGCAATGGATGATGTTGTTGCTTATTTACTACTTTACATTTGTTGTGATACATTACATGATGTCCTCCGCCCCAGAACGTTTCCGCCGTTCTCGGTTTTGGGGTGTGACAGATGATACCCTAACCCTTGCTAGACACATATATAGGGAGTAATCCACGAATTAGTATTGTCTATGCGATGTAGGCGATGATCTTTAGGAAAAGTTCTTAAGAACAAACATATAAGGAAATACGATGTAAGGAGATGAGAAGTACATATGATATAGCAGATGACCCTTGAGATAATATCTTTAGGGAAGACAAAAAGAAGATAATGGGGATGTGTAATTGGGTTGATTGTTTGATGATTAAATATAATAATTATATTATTATGGGTTGAAAACCCTATATGCTCACCAGGCTCCCAAGCTTGACCCACTAAGTTTTCTTTTCATTACAGGTAATGGCACAAGAGTATAAGTTGGTGGACTTGACGAGAGATTTTGGATTATAGGCCAATAGTTATGAATAACTGTTGTAAGGTCTATTTTGTTCTGTTTATGCTTTTGGTCTGTATTGAACATGACATCCCAAGATTTTGTTATATAATGAAAATAAATTTCTTTAAAGAAATTCTTTGATAATTTTTATCATATTTTGTTTTGGGAACAAATTTCGCAACTGTATTCTTTAAAAGATTACTATGATTTAAAAAAAAAAGCATAAACAAATTGGTCTTTTCTGACCATGAAATTGGGGATGTCACAGTTGGTATCAGAGCATTAGCTTAAGCGAACTAGGAATGTGGATTTATTTCTAGACTTAAACTTAGGATGCTAAGCGATGATTGTGAGTTGAGTGTGTCCATTATATTTTAGGTAGTACACCTAAATTGACACAAACACTAGTTTATTTTAGGTAAGATGCCTAAAATGTCTTTAAGTGCTAAATGTTATATGTTTTCCATATATGATATTATTTGTTCGGATCTATGGTCTGTTGACGACCGGGTCTGGAAACCTTATGTGTTTAGGATTCTAAGCGTACATCTACGATATTAGCACTAGCATGTAACGTTTCGGAGGGATATGGACGATCATAATATCTATCGTAAATAAGGATGTAATTTCACCCTATTCGGTGTATAGATCAAGATGACAAGAACAAGAAGCGGAGTTGGAAATTCAAACGAGAATAGGAATCAACCACCAGTGATTGAGCAAATACCTGTTGTGGCAGCAGCACCTGAGCCAATAACAATGGTTGGTGTACAAATGATGATTCAAACAATGTTGGATCGTCAGATGGACGAGACCAGGCGGTTGCTTCGATAGAATCGTGAAGAACTATGAATTCAAGTGGAAGAGCCCGAAGTAAATGGAGGGCATTCGGAAGGGGGAACTACAGTGGAATCGTTGGTCAAACCAACCCACCAATAGTTCGCCAAAACAACCAGGATGGAGGAAATGATGGAAGTGGGTTCAAGTACAAGGATTTCATGGCATCCAAACCACCGTGTTTTTCTGGGGGCCCGACACCGGTGCAAGTCATGGACTGGATCTCCGAAATGGAGACAATGTTTGAAAGTTGCGAATGTAGCAACAGACAGAAGACCGCTCTTGCAATTCCTCTATTAAAAACTGGAGTACTGAGCTGGTGGAAGTTACTGGCTGGTTCGATGCCCAAGGGGGAAGCTAGCAAGATGTCTTGGGAAGAGTTTGTGGTGCAACTAAAAATGCAATACTGCTCTGAGCAAGATCTTCTGGAAATCAACAATGAGTTCCAGAATCTGAAGAAGGGAAAATTGAGCATCACTGAATACGCTACGAGCTTTACGGAGAAGATGAAGCTTATTCCATACCTAATTCTAACTGAACTTTCCAAGGTCAACAAGTTTGCCAATGGATTACCAGCGGACTTTGGTCCGATAATTAAGCAAGCAACCACTCTGAAGGCCGCCATCTGAGCAGCCAAGAATGTTGAGACCCAAATAAAAGAAAAGGGTCAGGAAAGAGCTGAAGTTGGAGAGAAAAGGAAACGTGAAGGATCTTCAATAATCGACAAAGAAAGCAAATTCTCAAAATCTAGGGGAAGAGATGAAGCTAAGTGGTGTGAGAAGTGCAAAAAGAAACACTTCGGGAAATGTAGCGAGGAGATGACTTGCTACAAATTTGGGAAGACAGGGCAATACACCAACAAGTGCGCACCTATCAAGAAAGTGTGCTACAGATGTAACGAAGAAGGGCATATTTCTAAAGACTTCCCAAAGAAAAACACACCTCCACAGCCAAGCGCATTCCACATGTTCCTCGATGAAGCAAAAAATTATGGGAGGATTAAAAGATGAAGACTTCGTATCTATATATAAAGTCTGTATGAGGAAGTGTAGCCTGTTACAGGCATAGTATAGGGTAAACATGAACCTTTGTGTAATCATTTCAACAAATAATATAAACCCTGGTTTTGTTATCTCGTGTGTTGAATGATTGTATGATTTTCATTTATGGTGACTTGCTCGACTGCAGGATAATACTTGGGACAAGTACGAGTAGGTGTGAAAGGTAGTAGATGCATATACTACCGGAAGCACAGGACTCGCACTTAGATCAGGGAAAGTCACAAGGTTACCATGAAGCTAGTGATTCATTCCATTTTATTCTAGTATGTCATTACCATTGTTTCGGTAATGACTAGTAAGATGGTTTTAGTTCCGACCCTAGTGGTCATATCCAATTGGAGTCCGACTATGGTGAGTGTGTTACGTGGTTCGGAGAACCTAGTTCGAAGTAACATCGAACGTAAGTCAGAATATTGAAGTTAATGTGATCATTGGTATCGCACTCATTGTTCATAAAGTTTGTAGCTAGAAATGCTACATGCTAAAATGTTATTATATCACATTAGAATATGAAGGAAGGTATATTCCCTTTTGGAATTTAACTTTAAAAAGACCAAGTCTAAGCGTCGCATCGTGCGATGAGAGGTCAGTAGAGCACGACCCATCGGTCTGTTACAATAGATAAAGGAAAGTATTTATCCTGAGAAGAAGAAGGAGTCCTCAATAAGGACCTATTTTGTAACTCAAAGGTTACGATTGAAAGCCCAACATAGTACGAAGAGCAGGTGCAAGATTGAGCATCACGGTGATTACTTAGGATGGAAGTATGACATATGGAATCATTATACAAGCCCTATTTCGTTGATGATTCCGGGACGTAATCATCCGAAGGGGGAGATAATTGTAACTCCCGTAGATCAGGGCTAGTCAATTTAGAGACGATAGGCGTCAAAAATGGATTTTTTATGAATGATTATTTAGAATGAATACTCTTAACTAAGTTATAGTATATGTTACAAGGTTTCCGTGCATATAAAGAATGTCGAAATCCGAGTTATAACAAAGAAGTTACGACCTGTCAAAGTTACGTGATAGAACCGGCACGACGCTGAAGTGAATTTACGTTACAGCGATATTTAGCCTTAATGATCTAAACGAAAGTTGTAGAGTTCGTTAAACCATGATCGTGCATAAAAAGAACGTCCAAATCTGACTTCGTATGAGGAAGTTATGATTTTTCTAAGTTTCAGCTTAGCAATATGCAACCCGAATACTCGATTTGAGATCGAGTGGTTTTTAGCCGAAACAGTCTAAACGAGAATCGAAGATCTCGTCAATTGTAGTGAAGCAATAAAAAGATAGGTGAAAACGGACGTCGGATAAAGAAGTTATGAATTTATAACAGAGTTTTCCTGTCCCGGCCTACTAAAAATAATATAATAAAAATAAACTCAGAATTAGCCAATGGAGGCTAAATGAAAGTTGTAGAGCATAATCTCACCTACGCGTGTATATAAAGAACGTCGAAAACGGAGCTCGTATGCGAAAGTTATGAATTTTTGAAGATCGTGGCACGCATACCAAAACTTATCCGAAGATTACGCCCAACATACTCTATATACGCCCAGCGTACTGATTACCCCCAGCGTACTCCAAAATTACGCCCAGCGTAATCCCAGACCCAGCAGCCTATAAGTAGAAACCGAGATCAGCCATTTGCCTTACCATTTTTCTTCCTTTCTCTCTAAGTTTTGCATCGTTTTGCGTGCCAATTATATCCCCAAGCCCAGGTATCATTCCCGAGCCCGGAAGCAAGTTCCGAAGCCCCGAGGATCCCGAGAAGTGAGATTCCCGAGCCGAAGCCCTGCCCACGAAGAGCCCGGTTTTTGTGAAGATCTTCCAGATCTATCCAAGAATACTACTTCTACAAGTCGTAGTGTTGTCCAATCATCTTCTAATCAAGTGAGTATATAGTCACTTTCATCTTACACATAGATATGAAATATTAGCTATGAAATACATAGTATGTGTTTATATATTGTTTGTTTACTTGAGATGGATGTTGAATAAATGTTTTATACGAGTTTTTAAATAAGCTACATATGTAATTTATATCTACAAATATGTTGGGTAGAACATGGGTAGATGAAATTGGTAGTGTGTGATAAAAAAATGTGATGAGAGATAGGTGAGGATATAATGGTGATGATAAATAGGTGATGATATATAGGTGATGAATTACGAGTCCAGACGATGTTGTGGCTATGTATTCATGCGATGATAGTCTAACCGTTATTATGAATTACGAGTCCAGGCGATGTTGTGGCTACATATTCATGCGATGACAGTCTAACCCTTACTATGAATTACAAGTCCAGGCGATGTTGTGGCTACGTATTCATGCGATAATAGACTAACCTTTATTATGAATTACGAGTCCAGGCGATGTTTTGGCTACGTATTCATGTGATGATAGTCTAACCCTTATTTTTAATTACGAGTCCAGGCGATGTTATGGCTACGTATTCATGTGATGATAGACTAACCCTTATTATGATTTACAAGTCCAGGTGATGTTGTGGCTACGTAATCATGCGATGATACCCTAACCCTTGCTAGACACATATATAGGGAGTAATCCCCGAATTAATATTTTCTATGCGATGTAGGCGATGATCCTTAGGAAAAGTTCTTAAGAACAAACATATAAGGAAATACGATGTAAGGAGATGAGAAGTAAATACGATATAGCAGATGACCCTTGAGATAATATCTTTAGGGAAGACTAAAAGAAAATAATGGGGATGGGTAATTGGGTTGATTGTTTGATGATTAAATATAATAATTATATTATTATGGGTTGAAAACCCTATTTGCTCACCAGGCTCCCAAGCCTGACCCACTCAGTTTTCTTTCCATTACAGGTAATGGCACAAGAGTATAAGTTGGTGGACTTGACGAGAGATTTTTGATTATAGGCCAGTAGTTATGAATAACTGTTGTAAGGTCTATTTTGTTCTGTTTATGCTTTTGGTCTGTATTGAACATGACATCCCGAGATTTTGTTATATAATGAAAATACATTTCTTTAAAGAAATGCTTTGATAATTTTTATCATATTTTGTTTTGGGAACAAATTCGGAAACTGTATTCTTTAAAAGATTACTCTGATTTAAAAAAAAACAAAGCATAAACAAATCGGTCTTTTCTGACCGTGAAATTGGGGATGTCTCAAAAGTGCATAGTTTTCAAAACCATACATCAAAGTAACAACCATTCACACTATAATAGGTATGGTTTGGGATTTCATTACCAGTCTTACAGGTTCAAACTTCATGCAAAGTCAAACATATAAACTATATCGGATTTAGTTTATCCATTACTACAAATACAAAACTAGATTATCATTCTAAATAATTATTTTATGTATAATTATTTATACTCTACACCTTTGCAAACGATTTCGAACTCGAGAACAACCGAACAGATACATAAACTAGTTAATACAGGATTGTGAGACTATCTTCGTTTTGCCCCTCGGGGTACTAATAAATTGTCACACCCCCAAACCAGAATGGCGGAAACATTTGGGGGTGGGTGACTTCACGTAGTACCATAACAATTGAATATTGTAAAGAAAGTAACACAACCATCATATATATAATAAAAACGTACATTATTGCGTTACACATGTTTCCAAAAGAATATTACAATAAGGTGGTTCAAAATGTTTGATAATAAATGCCATAGCGTTCCTTCTTCAAAAGCTGGTAGTTACATGTATTACCGATTCCCTGAGAAATACAAGTGGTTTCAAAAAAGTGTCAACAATAAAGTTGGTGAGTTCATAAGTGTTTTTGTATTGAAAAGTATGTCATTTTGAAAGAAAGTAGATGAACATAGTTTCCAGAAAATCCAATATTTTCCACATTTAGTTTGAAAAGTTCCCAAAGTTGGAGTGCGTTAGTATCTTTTTTACTTAAATGATAAGGATAAACCTTGTGCTCAAAATAATGTAAATACTGAATGCATTTATGAGTCTCGTAAATAAATCTTGTTTGTATACTTTCGTGTGAGTTTAATAACCATACTATTGACACAGACTGCTTGTAACAACATTCATCAGGTGTTGTAGTGTTATGACATTTGTCACCCCAAACCTACCGGTCTAACTGTAGCTAACAGTTTAGGTGCAGGGTTGTCAATCCTGTATAGATCTATACACAAGTATCATGCTCTTCCTCCAAGAGATTATGGCTTATAATACAGGACTTGAAATGCATACTTAAGAGTATGTTGAAGTTGAATATCACACATCACTTATTATAAAATAGATTTACGATAAGAAAGTCTTTATTTCGCTTCAGATGAAAGTATTTCGTTTTTCAAGATGTTTACGTAAAAACGTGCGAATAACTCACAAAACTATACCCATTATAGTTTTTCTGAAAATGTATTCCGTTTGGTTGAAAATAAATTGGTGAAATACTAACCTTTTTCGTAAAGTAAAATGCTGATATCGAATAATGATAAGATAGAAGTTGTATTTATACCTATATAAATCGATACGTTTTCTTTTATTGTACTTGTATTTCCCCTCCTAAAACATGAAAGGACTTGAAAAGTAGGGGTATGAACTCAATTGTTAGGTTTGGAGAGAGAGAGACTAGAGTCGAGCAGAACTTCAACCGCGGATAGTTGCGCCTTCGAGCTTCTCGGGGATCTCGGTAGCGTAAAACCTTCGTCAGGGGCTCCAGTAAGGAAATCGAGGGTGCCGGGACTGCCTCTGGTGCTTGAAATTGTGTGAGAGTAAATGTGAGTTTGAGAAATGTGTGCTAAAATCCGGAGCTTATGCCTTCTATTTATAGGGCTGGAAATGCGAGTATGTTGGGCGTACCACCGGAGTACGCTGGGCGTACGCGTTACGCCAGGCGTACTTCGGTTATGTTGGGCGTAACTTCGTGTCATGGCTTACGACTCGGGTCTAGCTAGGCGTAGAGCTTGCAGATGATGGGACTCAACCCTGCACCTGAGTACGTTGGGCGTATTCCTGAGTTACGTTGGGCGTAATCCCAGCTTCAATTTTCTAAATTCTTCAACTTTTGCATACGAGCTCCGTTTTTCGCGTTCTTTATATCCACGCGTAGGTGAGACTATGCTCTACAACTTTCATTTAGACTCCGTCGGCTAGTTTTGACTTTATTTTTAATAAAATGTTTTTAATAGGTCGGGACTGCTAAAGTCCGTTAAAAATTAATAGTTTCTTTATCTGACGTCCGTTAAAAATTAATAGTTTACTCCTGATGTGGAGACCTTTAATTCTCGTTTAAGTTGTGTTAGCTAAATATCGTTCGATCTTCAATCCGAGTTTTTAGCTCTCTACTATCGTTACGAAACTTTGAAAATTCGTAACTTCTTCATACGGGGTCCAATTTGGGTGATCATTTTATGCACGTTCGTCGTTTAACGAAATCTACGACTTTTGTTTAAATACTTAAGGCCTAAATGAATTTTATTGAAACTTCTTATTTTACATTTAGTAATGTCATATCGGGTGCGTCGTGAATGTTTGAGTAGTCGAAATCTTTCCATTATAACTCGGTTTTGAATGTTCTTTATGTTTTTGGAAACCTTGGCACGATATCTATCATTTGGTGTATCCCAACTTTAGATTTTGAACATTTTATTTTTGAGGTTAATTTCGTTGATTCCAAAAAGTTTCATTGTATTAGACTTTTGAGTGTTACATTGCTTTGGAAAAATATAGGGTTGTTACATCATCCCCCGTTAGAGGGAATTTCGTCCCGAAATTTAATCTAAGATAGAGTTTACGGGTTAGGAAAAAGATGCATGTACTTTTGTTTCATTTGATCCTCGCGTTCCCAGGTGTATTCAAGTCCTCGTTTGGCGTTCCAGCGGACCTTTATGATAGGTATGCGACTTTGTTTGGTTCTTTTAATCTCCCGATCCATGATTTCTACTGGTTCTTCTAGGAATTGGAGATTCTCATTTATTGCAATTTCATCCATAGGGACGAAGAGGGTCTCATCGGACAAGCACTTCTTTAGGTTTGACACGTGGAAGGTAGGGTGTACATTGTGGAGTTCCTGAGGTAATCGAAGTTTGTAAGCCACCGGACTGATCCTGGCAAGGATCTCGAATGGTCTGATGTACCTTGGGTTCTGTTTCCCACGCTTTCCAAAATGTATTAATCCTTTCCAGGGCGAGACTTTTAGTAGGACACGGTCTCCAACCTGGAATTCCAAGGGTTTCCTTCTGTCCCTTGATGCCTTCAGTCGTTCCCGGATTTGAACAATCTTCTCCGTGGTTTCGCTTATGATTCTTGCCCAGTCAGAGTGTTGTATGTTGCTTGTCCTCTTGCTAGCTGTGTATCACCTACTTCAGCCCAACACAGAGGTGATCTGCACTTACGGCCATAGAGGGCTTCGAACGAGGCAACCTTGATGCTAGTGTGGTAGCTATTGTTGTACGAAAACTCAACCAAGGGTAAATGGGTGTCCCATGCCTTGCCAAAAGCGATTACGCAAGCTCTCAGCATATCTTCTAGGGTTTGTATGGTTCTCTCACTCTGGCTGTCGGTTTGTTGGTGATACGTTGTACTCATGTCAAGTCTCGTGCCTAGAGATCTTTGCAGCGACTGCCAGAACCTTGAGGTGAATCTACTGTCTCGGTCCGAGATAATGGATATGGGCACATCATGCAGTCGTACAATCTCTCTGAGCTATGTTCTAGTTAGTTTCTCCATTTTATCCGTTTCTTTGATCGGTAGGAACTGCGCGGATTTAGTTAACCTATCGAAGATCACCCAGATGGTGTCGAGTCCGCTTGCCGTTTTGGGTATTTTGGTTATGAAATCCATCGTTATCCGCTCCCACTTCCATTCGATTATTTCTGGTTGTTGTAACAAACCCTAGGGCTTTTGGTATTCCACGTTGAATTTGGCGCACGTCAAACATTTGCTCACGTAGGTAGCAATTTCGGCTTTCATGTTTGGCCACCAATACAGTTTCTTGAGGTCCAAATACATCTTATCGGAGCCGGGATGTATGGAGTATCGTGTCTTATGGGCTTCGTTCATGACGATTTCTCTAAACCCACCAAACTTTGGTGTCCAGATTCGACCCATGAAGTAAAGAACTCCATCACTCTTGGCTTCAAGATTCTTATCCATTCCCCTTAGGGCTTCTCTTGTCACATTTTCGGATTTCAATGCTTCTATTTGGGCTTCCTTGATTTGCGTGGACAGGTGTGAATGGATTGTCAGAGTTAGAGACTTCACTCGGTGGCCCGAGTATTGCTTTCGACTGAGTGCATCAGCCACTACATTAGCCTTCCCTGGATGATATCGAATTTCGCATTCGTAATCACTTAGTATTTCTACCCATCGTCTCTGTCTCATGTTACGTTCTTTCTGGTTGAGGATATGCTGGAGGGTTTAATGATCGGTGAAGATTGTACATTTTGTGCGTCGTGTAGTTTACTTCGTGCATCTTTAGTTTCCTTGAGGTGTAGGCGATGACCTTCCCTCGTTGCATCAGGACACACCCAAGTCCTTGGTTTGACGTATTGCAATAGACCATGAAGTCCTCTGTTCCTTCTGGGAAGGTTAGAATGGGCGCACTACATAAGGCTCGCTTTAGTGTCTGAAACACGATGTCTTGTTTTTCTCCGTAGTTGAATTTCATGCTCTTCTGTGTTAGGGTGGCAAGTGGCTTGGCAATCTTCGAAAAGTTCTGTATGAACCTTCGGTAATACCCGACGAGTCCCAAAAATTGCCGGATTTCTGTAGGGGTTCTTGGAGTCGTCCAACTCTCTATTTCCTTGATCTTGGAAATATCCACGTGTATCCCTTCTTTGCTTACAACGTGACCTAGGAAATCTACTTCCCGAATACAAAACTCGCATTTTGAAAATTTTGCGTATAGCTTCTCTGCCCTCAATGTTTCCAAAACTTGGTGGAGGTGTTGGTTGTGTTCTTCCTGGCTTCTTGAATAGATGAGTATATCATCTATAAACACGATTATGAATTTATCCAGGAAAGGACGACACACTCGGTTCATCAAGTCCATGAACACCGCTAGTGCATTTGTCAATCCGAAGGGCATCACTACAAACTCTTAGTGACCATAGCATGTTCGAAATGCCGTTTTGGGGATGTCTCCTTCCAGTACTCGCAGTTGGTGATTACCAGATCTTAGGTCGATCTTTGAGAAGTAGCTTGCTCCTTGTAGTTGATCGAACAAATCGTCTATGAGCGGTAGCGGATATTGATTCTTGATCGTGATTTTGTTTAGTTCTCGGTAATCGATGCACATGCGGAAAGATCCGTCCTTCTTTTTCACGAATAGGACAGGTGGTCTAATGAAGCCTTTGCTCAGCAGCTCGTTTAGTTGGCTGGACAGTTCCTGCATCTCGGCCGGGGCTAGACGGTATGGCGATTTTGCTACTGGAGTAGCTCCGGGAATTAAGTCGATTCTGAACTCGACTTGGCGTTCTAGTGGGATCCCTGGAAGATCTTCTGGAAAGATGTCTAGGAAGTTGCAGACTTTCGGAATGTCTTTAATGTTCTTCGACTCCCGTTTCTTGTCTACTATATGGGCTAGAAGGGCATGATATTCTTTGCGAAGGTATTTTTGTGCTTTAACACAGGAGATGATTTGTAAATTTGAACTAGGTTTGTCACCATAAATGACAAGAGTTTCGCCGTTTGGGATATTGAGGCGAACGACCCTTTCGTGACAAAGTATATCGACATGGTGAAGGCTTAACCAGTCCATACAGATGATGACATCGAAACTTCTTATTGAAATGGGCATAAGGTCGATTTGAAACAAGTGTTCATTTAAATTTAATGTGCATCCTACGTACATATCACTTGCGCTTTCTGTTTTACCATTTGCCATTTCTACAGTGAATATTTTATTGAGTCGTTGGGGTTTTTGATTAAGTAGGTGTTTGAATTTATGACTCACAAAACTTTTCTCCGCACTGCAGTCAAAGAGTATGCATGTGTCACACCCCACTAAAGCGGAAACGCAAGGTATGACAGCGATAACGGTTTCAATGCAAAAGATAAAGATACATCACCATAGCAATATTTAAAAGTTACAACCCATAGCTTCAAACGAAACAGAATACAAGTTTTTCAAAATGACATTGTTCAAAATATAACTTCATAATAGCTTCAACACGATGCAGCATGCTCTATGATGATGAATCTTGACATTCACTTACTAATGATTTCCTGAAAAAGCATGTAAAACGAGCGTCAACTATGAAAATAGTTGGTGAGTATCACAAGTTTATAAAAGCGAGCTTGAAATAATGCTTTTCGTAAGTACAAGTACATTGCTTTAATGATACAAAGTTGATTGCTATTAAGGAATACAAGTTTATTGCTATAACGAGAAACGCGTTTGTATGTGTATGAGCAAACAATGAGTCTCAACCAAACCTATGACTGAAGCCCTATCGAGATCTATGCTTATCGTTCCATAGATGAATATGGTATCATGCACTCCAGCGATTCGGGCGAGTGAGGAGTTGTCAATTCCTAATAGCGCTATCCATAATGACCATTGGCTCAAAGAGTTAATGGTTAGAGATAAGGGAAGGGCCTTAGTACGATAAGTTCTCATGTTCCGTGTTGCATAGACATACATAAAGAAACATAGCAATACAATAGCAATCATGATTGATACAAATCAATTTACATACAACATGCAAATTATAGTTTTTCTGGACATGCTTTTCCACCCCAAAACATAAAAACTGAAAATAGGGGAGTGCGTGAATACTCACAATGTGCAAAATATAGTAATCCAGTTTATACGAGTCAATTAAATATAACGAACATAAGTAGTTTAGGACATGCTTTTCCACCCCAAAACATAAAAACTGAAAATAGGGGAGTGCGTGAATACTCACGATGTTTTGTGTAGACACAAGCGGTACTTCGGGATGCACCAACGTCTTACTACCGGGATCCTACGACATCAAACACACGCACTAGTGAGTTTCCATGTCGATATCTAATGCTAATATACTAAATTCTACATATAGGGAAATGCCAATTTATGTTTTAGTATTGGATTTTATATCAATTAGTTACACTTTTTCTTAAGTAATGAAATTCTATATATCGGGCGATTAATTACAACCTTGGAATATAGACTTTCCAAATTTTTAAGTCCTTATTACAACATAAATTCACGAAAATAGCATTCGAGGGATAAAAATTCTCAAACTTTTTATTTAACTGTTATTACACAATACTAAGCTGGGAAAATTATAAAAATGGATTTCCAAGCTGTTTAATTATATTTTATGATTTTTGAGCATCTATTTCAATAAAAATTGAAATAAATAGAAAACAGTTTCCAAAATTACCCAAACTTTTTATTTAGTTGTTAGTATACATAAATAGGCTGGGAAAAATATAAAAGATATTTTTCAGTGGTTATTTGTATTTTTCCTTGTTTTATTCCTTTAAATAGTCATTAATTAAAGAAATAATATTAAACAGTTAAAATAAATCACCATAAATTTTTGTAACATCATTTACAGTATAAATATCCTAGGAAAAATATCAAAAATGGTTTTCATAATGTATAATCTGGTTATGGGTTTTTATGTATATTTAAGTGTATTTTAGTGCAATTAACTTTAGAAAATAAGAGAAAAATAGTTTACAGTAGAGAAAACTATTCAAAATTTTTGTGTAACCTCCTACTGTATAATATTATATCCTGGTAAATTTTCATGAATTTTGGATAATCAGAACTATTTTTCCCATTTTTAGACCATTATAATTACCAAGAATTGGTAAAAATAGTAAGACATGATGAAAAATCTTGAAATTATTCTCTGAAGTTACCCATAACAGTTAAGGTATGTGAAAATTGTTAGATACAATTTTCATATCCTCTAAGGTGGTTTTGTAATTTATCATGTCCTAAACAAAAGAAAATTAGAAATCGTATTAAACAGTAACAAAAATTGCTGAAATTTGGTGAGGGGTCATTATTCTCCATAAGTATCATCCATGAATTTATTTAGGATTTATTGACCTCTGGAAGTATTTTATATGATTTATGCCCTTGGTTTTAGCAATAATTCTAATAAATCAAAGAAATAACAAAAGCTCTTGAAATTTTCCAGATTATCTCATGCATGCAAGGGCTTTCAAAAGGAAAAATGTAAAAAAAAGTATTCAGAAGAGAAATGAGGGTAATGATTCCAAACAATTTAAGAAAAGTTGCATGCAATAATGCATGAAGTGTAGATGTGGCTGAGGTTCATGAATTTTTGTAGCCCATTCAGTGAGGTTTTAAGCCACGAAATTTCAACCATCATTCACTAGATATGTTAAGTTTCTAAGGTATTTTTCCTCAGATTTATGGTTGGGTTTAAGGCCATTGTTTAAGCAAGATAAAAATAGTGATCACAGAAAAAGAGCTGTATGCGCAACCTTTTTGTAAAATCTGCCAAAAATCGGATATTTAATATTTTACAGTAAGACCAGTTGGGTTTGAAAGTTAATTCGTGGAACTAACCAATACAAAAAGAATATCATGTTTTGGTTAAGAAATGACTGAGTTATGACTGTTCAAAGTCGAACAAAGTAATCTGGCAGATTGCATGTTTGCTTGTGTGCATTATTAGGGTATTTCAATAAGAACATCATGCATGTCTTTGGTAAGGCCCGATTTCTAACACATGCATGGAATGAATGAGCATCCAAGATGTACTAGAAATGGTTTAAATGCTTTTGTTCATGCATGAACACAAAAGAAATGGAGAAGAACATGAAATATTAGGTTTTGATGTCACATGATCATATGTGCATCTTTTCCACTCCTTGCATGGGTTTGATCCCGGATTTTCACCATCTCTAACACATGCATTGTGTTATGGTGAGAATCTACAAACCACAAGGGGAGAATAAAGATTTCTAGTCATGGAAAGGCATAGAATCCGAAAAGTAGAGAAGACTAAGAAGAAAAAGAGGTTTAACCATGAAACTATGGAAGAAGATGTTGTTGTTTACCTTGGTTTTGACCTTGAGAGAAGTAAGAACACTTCAAGGGCTTCACAATCTCGAAATTTTGCAGAGAATTGAGAGGATTTTCGTGAGTTTAGAGAGAGGGAAGAAGAGAGTGAAGTGTGTGAAGAGAGTGAAGTGAGAGAGTGAAGAGGAAGAGGTGGAGTGGGGGTTTAAGCTTAATGATTGAAGTTTTTGGGAAGAGGGAGCATGGGGAGGGGAGAATGGCCAGATTTTTGAGTGGATTAGGGCCTTCTCTCTCCTCAATTCCAATTTTATAAAAATCCCTCCTTAATTTTTATAAAAATCTAATTTTTATAAAAGTGATTATTAAGCAAATTTGGATTTATTTAAAATCTTGTTTTCAACAAATGAATTATGATTAATACTTGGTAATTTAATTTCTATTTCATTGACTATAATTCATAATTTGATTAATAAAAATTTGATATTAGGAAGTTTATAGCCAAATTTTATAAAGTTTTTAAGCTTTATAATTTATAACTTTGGATTTTTGGCTCTTTAGGGTTTTGGAATATTGTTTGATATTCAACAACATGTTGAAGTATAACTAGAATGTTTTAATTTATTTTTTTAGAGTTTTATACCCTATTTCAATTATAACAAAGCTTGAAGCTTTATTCTAATTATAGTATTGGCATTTCCTATTGTAGCTAAGCAACTTACTAGAATTGTAAGTATCAAGTATATTAGTCCTAGACCTTAGTTGGATCCTAGTTTATGCAAGATTTTTGACCTAATCTGTACTACTAGGTCATGGCATGTTGTGCATGAATGGTTTTTATAAAGATGCATGAGTCCGAGAATGACCTGAATTGGCAGTTGTCACAGTATCCCCCACTTAAAAAGAATTTCGTCCCGAAATTCATTCTATGTCATCGCTTGTCATCGCAAGGGAATAGTTGCGGATACTTTTCCTTTATGTAGTCCTCGCGCTCCCAGGTGTACTCCGGACCGCGTTTTGAGTTCCATCGAACTTTCACAATCGGGATCTTACTCCGCTTAAGTTGTTTTACCTCCCTGTCAAGGATTTCTATCGGTTCCTCAACGAAGCTCAGCTTATCATTGATCTTAATTTCCTCCAGGGGTACTATCAATGTTTCATCGGCTAGACATTTCTTAAGGTTGGAGACGTGGAATGTGTCGTGAATGGCGCTTAACTCTTGGGGCAATTGAAGTTTATACGCTACCGGACCAATCCTTTCAAGGATTTCAAAGGGTCCAACATATCTCGAGCGTAGTTTTCCTTTCATACCAAAACGCACAAGCCCTTTCCAAGGCGACACTTTTAAAAGTACCTTGTCTCCTACTTGGAATTCTAATGGTTTTCGACGATTATCCGCATAACTTTTCTGACGATCTCTAGCAGCTTTAAGCTTATCCTTGATGATAGCAATCTTGTCGGATGTTTCCTGGATAAGTTCGACTCTAGTCAACTGTCTGTCTCCGATTTCTGTCCAGCATAAGGGCGAACGACACTTGCGTCCATACAATGCTTCATATGGAGCACATTGGATACTCGTGTGGTAACTGTTATTGTAGGAAAACTCAATTAGGGGTAAATGAGTGTCCCAATTTCCTTTGAACTCAATGACACACGCTCGTAGCATGTCTTCCAATGTTTGTATTGTTCTCTCTGTTTGCCCATCTGTCTGAGGGTGGTAAGCTGTGCTCAAATCTATCTTGGTTCCTAGTGCCCTCTGTAACATCCACCAAAATCGAGATGTAAAACGACTATCTCTATCAGAAATGATAGATAGGGGTACACCATGCAGAGAAACAATTTTGTCGATGTAGATTTGGGCCAATTTTTCCATCTTGAAATATTCTCGAATGGGGAGAAAGTGAGCAGATTTCGTCAGTCGATCCACTATGACCCAAATTGCGTCGTGTCCTCTAGCAGTTCTAGGGAGTTTGGTAACGAAATCCATAGATATTTGCTCCCATTTCCATTGGGGAATTTCAGGTTGTTGCAACAACCCGGATGGTTTCTGATGTTCAGCTTTGACTATTGAGCATGTCAAACACTTCCCAACGTACAAGGCAATATCCTTTTTCATTCCAGGCCACCAATAGTACTCTTTAAGATCCTTGTACATCTTATCTGCTCCAGGGTGGATGGAGTATTTAGATCGATGAGACTCCTCTAGTACCATGTCTCTCAGGTTGTTAACCCTTGGAATCCAGACCCTGTCTTTAAAATAACGAACTCCATCAGGTTTGGTTTCAAATCTTTCTTCCAAACCATGTAAAGTTTCGCCTGGAAGATTGTCCTTGCATAACGCTTTCTCCTGGGCATTAATGATTTGAGATTTCAAGCTTGTCTGAATTACCATTCCCAAAGCTCTCACATGGGAAGGTTTCACTCTTTCTTTCCTACTAAGAGCGTCGGCTACTACGTTAGCCTTTCCTGGGTGATATCGTATCTCACAATCATAATCACTAAACAACTCTACCCATCTTCTCTGCCGCATGTTTAACATTTTCTGATCCAGGATATGCTGAAGGCTTTTGTGATCAGTATAAATGGTGCACTTGGTTCCGTACAAATAATGCCTCCATACCTTAAGGGCGAAAACTATTGCTCCTAGTTCTAGATCATGGGTGGTATAATTCTTCTCGTGCGGTTTGAGTTGTCTGGAAGCATATGCAATGACCTTATCTTTTTGCATTAGCACACATCCTAATCCTTGATGAGACGCATCACAATACACCACAAAGTTCTCTGATCCTTCTGGTAAAGCCAGAATTGGTGCATTGCACAACTTGTTTTTCAAGATTTGAAACGCCTCTTCGTGTTTCTCTTCCCAGAGAAATTTTCTATCCTTTTGGGTCAAAGATGTTAATGGTTGAGCAATCCTAGAGAAATTCTCAATGAAGCGTCTGTAGTACCCAGCTAATCCTAGGAATTGTCGTATTTCTGTTGGGGTTTTGGGGGCCTCCCATTTCTTGATTGCCTCTATCTTAGCTGGATCTACATGGATTCCTCTTTCGCCGATCACATGACCAAGAAAATGTACTTCCCGAATCCAAAATTCACACTTAGTGAACTTGGCATACAATTTCTGTTCCTTCAACAGCTCCAACACTAGCTTTAGATGTCTATTGTGATCTTCTTTGGTCCGCGAGTAAACAAGTATGTCATCGATAAATACAATTACAAACCTGTCTAGGTATGGTCTACAGACCCTATTCATCAAATCCATGAATACAGCGGGTGCGTTCGTTAGTCCAAAAGGCATGACTAAGAACTCATAATGTCCATAACGGGTTCTAAATGCTGTTTTGTGAATGTCCTCTTCGTGAATTCTTAGCTGATGATACCCTGACCGAAGGTCGATTTTTGAGAAGTAGGAAGCGCCCTGCAACTGATCGAACAAGTCATCTATTCTAGGGAGGGGATATCGATTCTTGATTGTCAACTTGTTCAATTCTCTGTAATTAATGCACATTCGGAACGAACCATCTTTCTTTTTGACGAATAACACTGGGGCTCCCCAAGGTGAAGAACTTGGTCGAATAAACCCTTTGTATAGAAGTTCTTGAAGTTGTCCGGATAGTTCTTGCATCTCGGATGGTGCAAGGCGATATGGTGCTTTTGCTACCGGTGCCGCTCCGGGAATTAAGTCTATCCGAAATTCGACCTGTCTATAAGGGGGTAGACCGGGCAATTCCTCCGGAAATACTTCGGGATAGTTTTGAACCACCGGAATCTCCTTGAGTTGCTTAGCTTCTGGTTCTCTTTCTAGCACGTGGGCCATGAATGCAATACAATTCTTCTTCAGGTACTTGTGAACCTTCACGCTTGATACTATGTTTAAACTTCTTCCTGGCTTCTCACCGTGTATGACAAGGGTTTCTCCATTAGGGAGAGACACTCTAATGACTTTCTCATAACCACCAATGTCCACTCTATTTTTGGATAACCAATCCATCCCTACTATCACATCAAAACTACCTAGCTCTATAGGAATTAGGTCATTGCTAAAGAGTTTATCAGCTAAATTCAGAGTACAACCAGGAATTATATCACTAGCCCTAATTCATACCCATCAGCAAGTTCAACAGCATAAGCATTCCTCATCTTTACCGATTTCAAGCCAATTAACGGTCTAAATGCTAAAGAAACAAAACTCCTATCTGCTTCCGCATCGAATATTACTGATGCAAAATGGTTGTTCAGGAGGAACGTACCTGTTATCACTTCAGGGTTCTGACGAGCTTCTCCTGCACCAATCACAAAGGCTACACCTCTTGGCTGTCCAACTTGATTTCCTTGAAAGTTTTGCCTGGCTTGGCCTTGTCCATTGTTACCAGGTCCATTGTTCAGTTTAGGACATGCTCTACGGAGATGATCAGTACTCCCGCACTCGTAACATGCCCTCCAAGCACATAATATGCTGTCATCGCATGACCTGCCTCTCGTCTAGCAGCACTAGTAGTGTCAGCAGTCTCCATCGAATGCTGATACAGGATTTCCATTCCTGCCAAGACTTCATCCAAAACTTCTCGATGCCCAGCTATCACAGCGAGACTGTGACGTAGGCCCGCTGCTATCGACTGCAATCTCCGGGACTCCTCAGGGGTCATACCTGGCTGTCTGACAGGTATCCCTATGACTTGCTGAGGTGAGGATGCTCTCGGTCCTGCATCGCTGGGTCCTACCCCGCTAGGTCCTGCTGTGCCAAGTCCTGCTGTGCTGGCGGGTATCCTTCCTGGAATGGGAACACTCTTCCTCGCTGTCCTCCGAATGCGAAGTCCATAAAGCGGTGGTTGTGGCAACACCGATGGAGGTGATGCCTCGCGTCGTTGACTCGGGGCGTTGTCATTGCTGATCTCCACCGAGTTCCCTATATCTTCCGTATCCTCTGATGGGTCTTCTTCTACCGAGGCGGGGGGGGGGGGATTACGTCGAGGGATAATAGTGACGTAGCCGGATTCATCGGCTGAGGCGGTAGCGCGGGAAGATGACGATGTTGACATAATGGACTGTGACATAGTTTCAATGAGATATGAAATAAATGACAATGCATGCCTATAATATGCAATGCTTACACACACCAAAATTAACCTTTTGAAATTTTTGAAATAAAGTTTTCTCAAATATTTTTGTTGAACATATTCCCATTATAATTAGCTCAAGCTTTGTATAAATCTTTTCTTAATTAAACATAGGTGATCAGGCTATGTTTAATCAAGGTCCAATAATACAACTCCCGACCTAATTATACTAGTAATATGTTTGATGTAAAAAGAATTTCTTTGTAAGTTTTAGTTATAGGTTGTGTTTTCTTAAAGAAAAACTGATGTTCTCTATAACCTGGCTCTGATACCACTTCTGTCACACCCCACTAAAGCGGAAACGCAAGGTATGACAGCGATAACGGTTTCAATGCAAAAGATAAAGATACATCACCATAGCAATATTTAAAAGTTACAACCCATAGCTTCAAACGAAACAGAATACAAGTTTTTCAAAATGACATTGTTCAAAATATAACTTCATAATAGCTTCAACACGATGCAGCATGCTCTATGATGATGAATCTTGACATTCACTTACTAATGATTTCCTGAAAAAGCATGTAAAACGAGCGTCAACTATGAAAATAGTTGGTGAGTATCACAAGTTTATAAAAGCGAGCTTGAAATAATGCTTTTCGTAAGTACAAGTACATTGCTTTAATGATACAAAGTTGATTGCTATTAAGGAATACAAGTTTATTGCTATAACGAGAAACGCGTTTGTATGTGTATGAGCAAACAATGAGTCTCAACCAAACCTATGACTGAAGCCCTATCGAGATCTATGCTTATCGTTCCATAGATGAATATGGTATCATGCACTCCAGCGATTCGGGCGAGTGAGGAGTTGTCAATTCCTAATAGCGCTATCCATAATGACCATTGGCTCAAAGAGTTAATGGTTAGAGATAAGGGAAGGGCCTTAGTACGATAAGTTCTCATGTTCCGTGTTGCATAGACATACATAAAGAAACATAGCAATACAATAGCAATCATGATTGATACAAATCAATTTACATACAACATGCAAATTATAGTTTTTCTGGACATGCTTTTCCACCCCAAAACATAAAAACTGAAAATAGGGGAGTGCGTGAATACTCACAATGTGCAAAATATAGTAATCAAGTTTATACGAGTCAATTAAATATAACGAACATAAGTAGTTTAGGACATGCTTTTCCACCCCAAAACATAAAAACTGAAAATAGGGGAGTGCGTGAATACTCACGATGTTTTGTGTAGACACAAGCGGTACTTCGGGATGCACCAACGTCTTACTACCGGGATCCTACGACATCAAACACACGCACTAGTGAGTTTCCATGTCGATATCTAATGCTAATATACTAAATTCTACATATAGGGAAATGCCAATTTATGTTTTAGTATTGGATTTTATATCAATTAGTTACACTTTTTCTTAAGTAATGAAATTCTATATATCGGGCGATTAATTACAACCTTGGAATATAGACTTTCCAAATTTTTAAGTCCTTATTACAACATAAATTCACGAAAATAGCATTCGAGGGATAAAAATTCTCAAACTTTTTATTTAACTGTTATTACACAATACTAAGCTGGGAAAATTATAAAAATGGATTTCCAAGCTGTTTAATTATATTTTATGATTTTTGAGCATCTATTTCAATAAAAATTGAAATAAATAGAAAACAGTTTCCAAAATTACCCAAACTTTTTATTTAGTTGTTAGTATACATAAATAGGCTGGGAAAAATATAAAAGATATTTTTCAGTGGTTATTTGTATTTTTCCTTGTTTTATTCCTTTAAATAGTCATTAATTAAAGAAATAATATTAAACAGTTAAAATAAATCACCATAAATTTTTGTAACATCATTTACAGTATAAATATCCTAGGAAAAATATCAAAAATGGTTTTCATAATGTATAATCTGGTTATGGGTTTTTATGTATATTTAAGTGTATTTTAGTGCAATTAACTTTAGAAAATAAGAGAAAAATAGTTTACAGTAGAGAAAACTATTCAAAATTTTTGTGTAACCTCCTACTGTATAATATTATATCCTGGTAAATTTTCATGAATTTTGGATAATCAGAACTATTTTTCCCATTTTTAGACCATTATAATTACCAAGAATTGGTAAAAATAGTAAGACATGATGAAAAATCTTGAAATTATTCTCTGAAGTTACCCATAACAGTTAAGGTATGTGAAAATTGTTAGATACAATTTTCATATCCTCTAAGGTGGTTTTGTAATTTATCATGTCCTAAACAAAAGAAAATTAGAAATCGTATTAAACAGTAACAAAAATTGCTGAAATTTGGTGAGGGGTCATTATTCTCCATAAGTATCATCCATGAATTTATTTAGGATTTATTGACCTCTGGAAGTATTTTATATGATTTATGCCCTTGGTTTTAGCAATAATTCTAATAAATCAAAGAAATAACAAAAGCTCTTGAAATTTTCCAGATTATCTCATGCATGCAAGGGCTTTCAAAAGGAAAAATGTAAAAAAAAGTATTCAGAAGAGAAATGAGGGTAATGATTCCAAACAATTTAAGAAAAGTTGCATGCAATAATGCATGAAGTGTAGATGTGGCTGAGGTTCATGAATTTTTGTAGCCCATTCAGTGAGGTTTTAAGCCACGAAATTTCAACCATCATTCACTAGATATGTTAAGTTTCTAAGGTATTTTTCCTCAGATTTATGGTTGGGTTTAAGGCCATTGTTTAAGCAAGATAAAAATAGTGATCACAGAAAAAGAGCTGTATGCGCAACCTTTTTGTAAAATCTGCCAAAAATCGGATATTTAATATTTTACAGTAAGACCAGTTGGGTTTGAAAGTTAATTCGTGGAACTAACCAATACAAAAAGAATATCATGTTTTGGTTAAGAAATGACTGAGTTATGACTGTTCAAAGTCGAACAAAGTAATCTGGCAGATTGCATGTTTGCTTGTGTGCATTATTAGGGTATTTCAATAAGAACATCATGCATGTCTTTGGTAAGGCCCGATTTCTAACACATGCATGGAATGAATGAGCATCCAAGATGTACTAGAAATGGTTTAAATGCTTTTGTTCATGCATGAACACAAAAGAAATGGAGAAGAACATGAAATATTAGGTTTTGATGTCACATGATCATATGTGCATCTTTTCCACTCCTTGCATGGGTTTGATCCCGGATTTTCACCATCTCTAACACATGCATTGTGTTATGGTGAGAATCTACAAACCACAAGGGGAGAATAAAGATTTCTAGTC
Organism: Lactuca sativa; assembly: GCF_002870075.4. Taxonomy (NCBI): domain Eukaryota; kingdom Viridiplantae; phylum Streptophyta; class Magnoliopsida; order Asterales; family Asteraceae; genus Lactuca; species Lactuca sativa. The sequence goes on along the minus strand of NC_056623.2, from coordinate 102,869,778 downwards.
ATGGAAAGGCATAGAATCCGAAAAGTAGAGAAGACTAAGAAGAAAAAGAGGTTTAACCATGAAACTATGGAAGAAGATGTTGTTGTTTACCTTGGTTTTGACCTTGAGAGAAGTAAGAACACTTCAAGGGCTTCACAATCTCGAAATTTTGCAGAGAATTGAGAGGATTTTCGTGAGTTTAGAGAGAGGGAAGAAGAGAGTGAAGTGTGTGAAGAGAGTGAAGTGAGAGAGTGAAGAGGAAGAGGTGGAGTGGGGGTTTAAGCTTAATGATTGAAGTTTTTGGGAAGAGGGAGCATGGGGAGGGGAGAATGGCCAGATTTTTGAGTGGATTAGGGCCTTCTCTCTCCTCAATTCCAATTTTATAAAAATCCCTCCTTAATTTTTATAAAAATCTAATTTTTATAAAAGTGATTATTAAGCAAATTTGGATTTATTTAAAATCTTGTTTTCAACAAATGAATTATGATTAATACTTGGTAATTTAATTTCTATTTCATTGACTATAATTCATAATTTGATTAATAAAAATTTGATATTAGGAAGTTTATAGCCAAATTTTATAAAGTTTTTAAGCTTTATAATTTATAACTTTGGATTTTTGGCTCTTTAGGGTTTTGGAATATTGTTTGATATTCAACAACATGTTGAAGTATAACTAGAATGTTTTAATTTATTTTTTTAGAGTTTTATACCCTATTTCAATTATAACAAAGCTTGAAGCTTTATTCTAATTATAGTATTGGCATTTCCTATTGTAGCTAAGCAACTTACTAGAATTGTAAGTATCAAGTATATTAGTCCTAGACCTTAGTTGGATCCTAGTTTATGCAAGATTTTTGACCTAATCTGTACTACTAGGTCATGGCATGTTGTGCATGAATGGTTTTTATAAAGATGCATGAGTCCGAGAATGACCTGAATTGGCAGTTGTCACAGCATGCATAACTGTTGTCGAGGAGAAACATACCCGTAACCACCGTGGGGTCCGCTATTGCTTCATTTTGTCCTATTCCCAACACTCTTCCAACACCGCCAGCATTCCTTGCCTTGGGGCAATCCCTCTTGAAGTTCCCAGTTTCTCCACACCCATAACGTGCCTGGCTTACTCCAGTACCAGGAACTTGAGTGATTAGTCGCATCGGTGCTTTACAGAAACGGGTAGTGTGCCCTTTCCTGTCGCAATTTTTACAGTGCATTTCGCGGCAGCTACCGTGGTGATGGTAATTGCATTTGTTGCACTTTGGCAGGTTCCCAACATATTGCTTCGTTGGCGCAGGGGTAGCAGGGGTTATAGTGGGGGTTGTAGCGGCATGGACCGCCACCATTTGTTTCTTTGAAGGTTCTTGTGAAGTTTGACCTTTCCTCTTGTTCCAGAACTTCTTCTTGCTGTTGTTGTTGGCACCGTTGTCGTGGTTGTTGCTTCCTTTGGTTGGTTCGATGACGACAGTCGCGACACTCTACCAGACACCATGATCGACGAGAGATTGCACCAGATCATTGGCGCTGTCTAACATCGTAGGTTCGGAGGCTAACACACTCCCTCGAAGTTGCGGTGATAGTCCCCAGATATACCTTTCCACCTTTTGGCTTTCCAGGACCATCATTCATGGGCAAAGTATTATCAAATCACTGAATCTGTTGGTATAGCCTGCAATGTCTGAGCCTACCATTTTAAGGTCCCACAGTTCTTGTTCGAGCTTTTAGATCTCTCCCCTGGGGCAGTACTCTTGTAGGAGCATTCGTTCCAGGTTTTCCCAACCCATGGAGTTCGCCACTGGTAGGGTTAGTGCTTTGACGTGGCCGTTCCACCACGTTAGGGCTCGTTCGGAGAAAGTATAGGCGGTGAATTTTACTTTGCTTTCTTCGGGGCATGTGCAAATCTCGAACATGGCTTCCGTTTTCTCTATCCATTGGGATAGAGCCATTACTCCCTCAGTTCCACTAAAGGGAATAGGTTTGCTGTTGGTGAAGTCCTTCTAAGTACATTCTCCGGGACGGCCCTGACTTAGGCCATTTGTAGAGTTGTTTATCCTTCCTCCTGACCCGTTGTTACTGATTTATGCCATCGCTGTGGTTACGGCAGATGTTACTGCAGCTTGGAACATCGTTGTATCCATAGTTGAAGGGGGTGGTGTTGTAGCTGGGTTTTTGCGCGGTGTTTTACGAGGAAGCATGTTCTGGTAGAGAAATAATAATAAAGACTATAAGTTTCTAATGAATTGACAATTGTGCACTAGAGGGTTAGTCACATATTGTAATTTGTTTTGACATCCGTTCATGGTTTCAAAGTAAATATAGCAATTTAAATAATCTGATGAACTTCGATGGTTATATAAAGACATACTTCATATGTATGTCGCACATACGGTGCGTTACATTATGCTTCATGTTTTAGGAAAATTTTGACCTATCTAGAGGTCTCCGATTACATGTTCAAGGAAAATACAAAAAACTTTATCCGAGGTCCTATTCTATATCAAAATTGTTGGAGTTAGGCAAGTCCTACTTGCGGCGTGTTGTGTGTTCTGAGCTAGATTCTGCATCCGATTGTTTGACTCCCATTAAACTTCTCTCAAGAACCGCTTGTTGTTCCTTCATCTCTCTTATTTCTGCAAGTGCTGCCTCCATTTGGCTTTGAAGCGCCCCTGTGTGGAGTTGGGTATCTTCGTGTAGTTCGTCCAGACGAAGGATGTCCGCGGCGTTTCCCTGTGCAACAGCATTGACCTCACAAATTCTGGCCGCTTGCATGTCCAACTGGTAGGTCTGGGTGGCTATTTGTCCCACAAGGACTGGAAGCGCCCTATCGGCTGAGCCTCCTCAACTAACATTCTAAAACTCCCGACACATGCCGAAGGGAGGGCGTACACCTTGCTAACGGCTCCAATAGTAGAGGTGGCTTCCCCAGATGGGAATAGGAGGTTGGTAACCCATTCTAACTTCGGGAGAAAGAGGAGCGGGTGGGATGATCACTTCCGGATCGGAGTCTGTTCCATCCGTAACTTCCTCTTCTTCCTCTATTGGCTCTTCTTCCTCTTCGACTTCCTCATCGACTTCGTATTCCTCTCCGAATTCGACTTCGAATTCCTCTAGGTCTTCTTCTAGGTCTTCCTCTATCCATCTACCATTACCTTGGTTTGGGTAGTAGGGATCTCCCGGTAAATGGAATCCGGCCATTTTGTCTGTACTAGGATAGAGGTATAAGAATTTTATAAGAAAAGAAATTTCTATTTAACGGTATCCTAAGTTTAGCTATATATTGTGGTGTGCAAGTTTTTATTGTCCTTATATTTTTATAATAATACTCCTATAGAATTTTGAATTTGTAAGTTTAGAAATTTTTATTTGGTACCTTTTTGACTTGTTGTCCACTACGACCATTCCTCGACGTATGTTGGTCAAATCCAGGATAAATATAGTTGATCAGGCTATATTTATTCTCGATTTGATTACATACCTCAAGGCCCAATCATACCTTCGCAACTCGCCTTAATACTTTTTAGAAAACTTTTTTATGATACGAGACCGATGCATGCGTATAAAAAAATGTATATTTTAAAAGAGAATATGTCGTTTATGAAAACGTGTTGTCAGAGTGTTTTTGGTCCCCTTTTTGCATTTATAGTTTGTATATCTTATGTGGTTCGATATACTTAGTTCACTATAAACAATGCTCTGATACCAATCTGTCACACCCCTAAACCAGAATGGCGGAAACATTCGGGGGTGGGTGACATCACGTAGTACCATAACAATTGAATATCGTAAAGAAAGTAACACAACCATCATATATATAATAAAAATGTACATTGTTGCGTTACACATGTTTCCAAAAGAATATTACAATAAGATGGTTCAAAATATTTGATAATAAATGCCATAGCATTCCTTCTTCAAAAGCTGGTAGTTACCTAGATTACCGATTCCCTGGGAAATACAAGTGGTTTCGAAAAAGTGTCAACAATAAAGTTGGTGAGTTCATTGGTGTTTTTGTATTGAAAAGTATGTCATTTTGAAAGAAAGTAGGTGAACGTAGTTTCCATAAAATCCAATATTTTCCACATTTAGTTTGAAAAGTTCCCAAAGTTGGAGTGCGTTAGTATCTTTCGTACTTAAATCATAAGGATAAACCTTGTGCTCAAAATAATGTAAATACTAAATGCATTTATGAGTCTCGTAAATCAATCTTGTTTTTATACTTTCGTGTGAGTTTTATAACCATACTATTGACACAGACTGCCTGTAACAACATTCTTCAGGTGTTGTAGTGTTATGACATTTGTCACCCCAGACCTGCCAGTCTAACTATACCTAACAGTTTAGTTGTGGGGTTGTCAATCCCATATAGATCTATACATAAGTATCACGCTCTCCCTCCAAGAGATTATGGCTTATAATACAGGACTTGAAATGCATACTTAAGAGTACGTTGAAGTTGAATATCTCACATCACTTATTATAAAACAGATTTACGATAAGAAAGTCTTTATTTCGCTTCAGATGAAAGTATTTCTACATAAAAACGTGTGAATAACTTGCAAAACTATACCCATTATAGTTTTTCTGAATATGTATTCCGTTTTGTTGAAAATAACTTGGTGCAATACTAACATTTTTCGTAAAGTAAAATGCTGATATCGAATAATGATAAGATAGAAGTTGTATTTATACCTATATAAATTGATATGTTTTCATGTATTGTACTTCTATTTCTCCCCCCCCCTAAAACATGAAAAGACATGAAAAGTAGGGGTATGAACTCACTTGTTTGGTTTGGAGAGAGAGAGAGACTAGAGTCGAGCAGAACTCTAACCGCGGATAGTTGCGCCTTTGAGCTTCTCGGGGATCTCGGTAGCGTAAAACCTTCGTCGGGGGCTCCAGTGCGGAAATCGAGGGTGTCGGGACGGCCTATGGTGCTTGAAAGTGTGTGAGAGTAAGTGTGAGTTTGAGAAATGTGTGCTAAATTCCAGAGCTTATGCCTTCTATTTATAGAGCTAGAAATGCGAGTACGTAGGGCGTACCACCAGAGTCCGCTGGGCGTACGTGTTATGCTGGGCGTACTTCGGTTACGCTGGGCATAACTTCGTGTCATGGCTTACGACTCGGGTTTACCTAGGCGTAGAGCTTGCAGCCGATGGGACTCGACCCTGCACCTGAGTACGTTGAGCGTACTCCTCAGTTACGTTGGGCGTAATCCCAGCTTCAATTTCCTAAATTCCGTAACTTTTGCGTACGAGCTCAGTTTTTCGCATTCCTTATATCCACGCGTAGGTGAGACTATGGTATACAACTTTCATTTAGACTCCGTCGGCTAGTTTTGATTTTATTTTTAATACTATGTTTTTAATAGGTCGGGACTGCTAAAATCCGTTAAAAATATATAGTTTCTTTATCCGAGGTCTGTTTTCGTTTGTCTTTTTATCATCTTACTCCTGATGTGGAGACCTTCAATTCTCATTTAGGTTGTGTTAGCTAAATATCGTTCGATCTTCAATCCGAGTTTTTAGCTCTTTAATATCGTTACGAAACTTTGAAAATTCGTAACTTCTTCATACGGGGTCCAATTTGGGCGATCTTTTTATGCACATTCGCCGTTTAACGAAATCTAAGACTTTTGTTTAGATACTTAAGGCCTAAATGCATTTTATTGAAACTCCTTATTTTACATTTAGTAATGTCATACCGGGTGCGTCGCGAATGTTTGAGTAGTCGAAATCTTTCCATTATAACTTGGTTTTGAATGTTCTTTATGTTTCTGGAAACCTTGGCACGATATCTATCATTTGGTGTATCCCAACTTTAGATTTTGAACATTTTATTTTTGAGGTTAATTCCGTTGATTCCAAAAAGTTTTGTTGTATTAGACTTTTGAGTGTTACATTGCTTTGGAAAAATATAGGGTTGTCACATAAATCCTCACCGGTAGTATAACCAGAGTCTCCTGGAGGGAGAGCGTGAAATTTGTGAAGAGATCTATAGGGTTCTTTATGTTTTTGGAAACCTTCTTCTATAGTTTTATTTTAACTGATAAAACTACTTATCTAGTTGCTGGAGGGTATTCCAAGGACAAAATCTATAGTTTATTTTAAGTAATAAAACTACTATACATACTGGTGGTAGTCCAGGTTTTCAAACAGAACGTACCTTTCATGCGGAAAAATAACAAACATATTAGAAAATGTTGGATTTTCTTGGTAAACATGCGTGCATATTACAGAACTTAGTAACAACGGTTTTCGATACAAACGATATTTACTTATAATGGAAAGAAAACATTTATACAAATTCAGTGACTAGTTTTCAATACTAAAACATGCTTATGAACTTACCATCCTTATGTTGATACGTTTTCAAAAACGCTTGTATTCTCAGTACAACGATAGACAGGTACCTAGCCAGCTTTTGGAGAAGACGGAGCATTTTTTTTAGTTTCGTGTTTATCTTTTGTTATATAATGTTATGTATAAACTATGTTTTCAAACAGATGTAAATATTCATATTGTAATTTAATGGTTGTGTTTTCTTTGATTGTTATGATATGATTGTTGTGATACTACGTATGACGTCGCCGCCCCCGGACATTTCCGTCGTTGTCTTTCCGACAGTTTGGGGGTGTGACAGATTGGTATCAGAGTTATTGTTTATATTGAACTAAGTATACCGAACCTTACATGGTATACAACTATAAACACTAAGGGGCCGAAGTGCTCTAAACTAAAAGTATACTTTAAAAGCATAAGTATTTTACTCCAAGTGTACAAGTATAGCTACATACCATAATCAGTATCGTGAAAAGAAACAAACAATAATATTTGGATGTTGAACACTGTGGTTAAACCTGGGCAGTTATGTAATCATGTCTAGGGTCAATATAGCCTGATCAACTATATTCATTCGAGACATGACCAACATGTGCTTGGGAGTGACTGTGGGGTTGCAACAGGCCTAAAATGTACCAAATTTTCCTACCACAAGTTATCGATAGAACAAAACCTTTAACATAAAATACTATATGAGTATTTTAATCAAAGCAGGATACATTGTAGAAATTCATTCCAAGTGTTGCTACTCATTATGCCCTAGCGATAGTTTACATGGTTTAGTAACTCCTTCCTATTTATCGCTTAGTAGAGCACATTATCCATCATAAAGAGATACATCTTGTTTCATATCTCTTGATTCAATTTAGTGAACTTACCATCCTCTCCTTCCTGATCATTTTAGAATGAGATATCCTCCAAAGAAAAGACCCAGCTCAAAGAACAACAATCCTCCACCACCACCTCTCTAGTTCGATCCCGCTATGTTCCAGGCAGTTGTTACTGCCGCTGTGGCTACCGCAATATCACAGATGAACCCTGGCGGCTCTGGGGGTTCTGGAGGTGGTACCCATCCCCCGAATCAGGAAGGTGGTCAGGGACACCAGAAGGAGTGTTCCTATAATTACTTCATGAACGCAAAACCCACATCTTTTGACGACACTGGAGGTGTCATTACCTTGACTCGATGGTTCGAGAAGGTCGAGTCCATCTTCGAAATTTGTTCCTGTTTGGAAGCCAATAAGGTGAAATATGCTGCCTGCACTTTCACTAATAGAGCATTGACCTGGTGGAATAGTCGAGTCAAATCCCTAACCCTACCAATAGAAAATGTTATGGGTTGGGAGAGGTTGAAAGAGCTCATGCTTGCTGAATACTGCCCGCAGGGTGAAATGCAGAAGCTGGAGCACGAACTCTGTAACCTAAAGATGAAAGGTTCTGATATTGCTGCCTACACTTCTAGGTTTGAAGACCTAGCACTTTTTTGCCCGGGAATGGTCACCCCTGAAAGCAAGAAAATATAGATATACATTTAGGGATTGACGCCCCCAACTCAAGGGAATGTCTTGGCTGCTATGCCAAACACTTTTGAAAGCGCCAAGTTCCTGGCGCAGACCCTCATAGATCATGGAGTTGATCTTGATGCAATGGCAGCCACTCCTGAACCAGCAAGGGAGAGGGGTGAGAATAAAAAGAAATTCTGGAACAAGTGAAAGGGTCAGAGTTCGCAAGGGTCCTCCAAGAAACAAGATACTGTGGCAGTCCATGCTGCCACAACTCTTGTTGTTGCACCTGCAATGCAAGAGCCTACCAGTGGATATACTGGTACCCTCCCTTGGTGTAGCAAGTGCAATTACCACCATCGTATTCCTGGACCATGTCGTGAAATGCTCTGCAACAACTGTGGCAAGAAGGGTCACACTACTCGAAACTGTAGAACACTAGCCCAACCAACCAATCACACATCTAGAGCAGGTGTCGATCAGACCTGTTATGGTTGTGGCGAGGTCGGGCACCACAAGAGAAATTGCCCCAAGGCAGCAACAACTGGCAATACTGGGAGAGTTCTAGCAATGTGGCAAGAGGAGGCAGTTGTTGATCCTACCGTTGTCACGGGTACGTTCCTCCTCGACAACTCTTATGCATGCATTCTTTTCGATTCTATTGCAGAGAGAAGTTTTGTTAGTCATGCATTCAAACGTCTTCTCAAACATAAACCTCAATCTTTAACCGAAACATTTACTGTCAAAATGGCTAACGGTGAGAAAGAGAGCATTAACGCTATGTTCCGTGGTTGTACCCTTACCCTAAACGATCATTCCTTTCCTATCGATCTTATGCCAGTTTCCATAAAGAGCTTCGATGTCATTATTGGCATGGATTGGTTGAGCCCCAATCGTTCTGATATCCTTTGTTTTGAAAAACCTATCCGTCTCAATCTTCTCTCTTGCGAAACCCTCATGATCTATGGTGATAAACTTAACTCCAGCCTCCGCATGATTTCATGTATCAAAGCCCAAAAACTTCTGCGAAAGGAGTGTCGTGCATTCCTGGCCCACGTTGTAAATGAGAAACAAGAGGTTAAAGCTCTCGAGAGCATCCCCGAAGTCTGCAACTTTCCTGATGTCTTTCCCGAAGAGCTTCCAGGAATTCCTCCTGAGCGCCAAGTCGAGTTTCGCATCGACTTAATCCTCAGAGCTACCCTCGTAGCTAAGTCCCCATCTCGCCTAGCGCCAGCAGAAATGCAAGAGTTGTCCAGCCAGCTCAATGAGCTGCTCAACAAAGGATTCATCAGACCAAGTTCCTCACCCTGGGGAGCCCCGATTTTATTCGTGAAAAAGAAAGATGGATCTTTTCGGATGTTGATCGACTACCGAGAGCTGAACAAGCTCACCATCAAAAACCGCTATCCTTTTCGTCGGATCGACGACCTCTTCGACCAACTTCAAGGAGCCAACTATTTGTCCAAGATAGACCTCAGATCAGGGTACCATCAGCTACAAGTCCACTAGGGTGATGTCCCTAAAACAACATTCTAGACTCGATATGGTCACTACGAATTTGTGGTGATGCCCTTCGGTCCAACCAACGCACTGGCATTGTTCATGGACCTGATGAACCGGGTGTGTCGTCCTTTCCTGGACAAGTTTGTTATCGTATTCGTAGACGATATACTTGTCTATTCTAGAAGGGAGAAAGATCACAAACAACACTTGAGATTAGTGTTAGAAACTCTATGAACAGAAAGCCTATACGCAAAATTCTCCAAGTGTGAATTCTAGATTCGGAAAGTAACTTTCTTGGGTCACATGGTGAGCGAGGAAGACATACACGTGGATCCGTCCAAAATCAAAGCGATAGAGAATTGGTCAGCACCTACGACACCCACGGAAATCCGTCAATTCTTGGGTCTTCCTGGATATTATCGTAGATTCGTCTAGAATTTCTCCAAAATTGCCAAACCCCTAACCACTCTGACTCAGAAAGGTGTACCCTTTTGTTGGAGTGAAAAGCAAGACACTGCATTCCAAACATTGAAGCGAGCCTTGTGAAGCACACCTATCCCGTCTCTGCCTGAAGGGATGGAGGACTTCGTTGTATACTGCAATGCATCTAACCAGGGTTTAGGCTGTGTGCTTATGCAACGAGGAAAGGTCATCGCTTATGCCTCGAGACAATTGAAAGCACACGAAATCAATTATACAACTCACGACCTGGAGTTGGGAGCAGTTGTCTTCTCATTGAAGATTTGGAGACATTACCTCTACGGAACAAAGTGCACGATCTTCACTGACCATAAAAGCCTGCAACACATCTTCGACCAAAAAGACTTAAACATGAGACAACGACGATGGGTAGAACTACTCTGTGATTTTGAGTGTGTAATACGCAACCAACCCGGCAAGGCTAATGTGGTAGTAGATGCTCTCAACTGAAAGGAGTACTCAGGTCGTAGTATGAAAGCACTTACCATGACCATCCATTCCCAGCTACCTGCACAAATTAGAGAAGCTCAGTTGGAAGCCCTGCAACCAGAGAACGTGGCTGAGGAATCCTTGATAGGAATGGATAAGAACCTAGAGATCAAGGGAAACAAAAGTCTACTATTTCATGGATCGGATCTGGACCCTAAAGTTTGGTGGTTATAGAGGGGTCATCATGAACGAAGCTCACAAGACTAGATACTCCATCCACCCAGGATCGGAAAAGATGTACCTCGAACTCAAGAAGTTATATTGGTGGCCAAAAATGAAAGCAGAAATTGCTACCTTCGTGAGCAAGTGCCAGACTTGTTCTAAGGTCAAGGTCGAATATCAGAAGCCATCATGTCTACTTCATCAGCCGGAAATACCTGAGTGGAAGTGGGATAGGATTATCATGGATTTCAATACCAAATTAGCCAAATCTCCGAGTGGATATGACACCATCTGGGTAATAGTCAACCGATTGACGAAATGCGCTCACTTCCTACTAATCAAAGAAACTTTAAAAATGGAAAGACTCACACGAATCTACATCCAAGAGATAGTTCGACTGCACGGTGTGCCTGCATCCATTATCTCCGATCGAGATAGTAGGTTCACATCGATATTCTAGCAGTCCCTACAGAAAGCTCTTGGAACCCAGCTGGATATGAGTACAACTTATCATCCCCAGACAGATGGACAGAGTGAGAGAAACATCTAGACCTTGGAAGACATGTTGAGAGAATGTGTAATCGACTTCGGTAAATCATGGGACACCCATTTTCCCTTAGTTGAATTCTCTTACAACAATAGTTTTTGATGGGTTTTAGCCATAACAACTTTCCCATGTGCGCATGCAAAACCCTAATGCTTGGATCTAGGCTTTCTACTTAAACATGCTATGAATCCAAGATTTCTAATAACTATTTAGGCTAAATAACAACATTGAAACAGATCTAGAATCATACCTTTGAATTCCTTGTTGACCTTGTTGTCTTGGAGCTTCTAGAGTCACAAATGTCACTCCTCTAATGGCTTACAAACACCAAATAGCAAGGAGGATGATTTGGGAGAGAGGAGAGGGGATGTAATTCGACCAGAGGTTCTCTACTTTAGGTGAAGTGTCGAATTCCCTCAGCCATAGGGTCTATTTATTCTTGTAGACTCCTTAAGGGTTACAATTTAAACCCTATTGGGTAATCTTCTCTTAAGGCTATCCAAATCCATTCCTAGATAACACCATGGACGATTTGAGCTATCCTTTAGCTCCTAGAATTCGTCCAATCCATATCTATATGGATTTACAGTCTAAAGTTTAACTATCAAACAATTGACAGTTTATACCCTCTTATTTAATTAATCTCTTTAAGTCACCAAATTAATTCCAATTAATTTTATGACTTATATTAATCAAATAACAATATATATTATTCTTTATATTATTCTCATAATATATTAATAATATTTACTCTCTCTTAATAAATCATCCTATCAAGTTGCTATGGTGAAGGCAACCCAAAAGGACCATGCATAACTGGGTCAAATACTTGCCTAATATAGTTGCAGCCTTAGACATTATTCCAACAGTCTCCCACTTGGATAAGTCTAGTAACTATATCCACAAGTACAATTCGGTTTGCAATCGAAGCTCTCAAAGACGCTGTCAAACTCTGATCTAATCAATCTTGTCCTTTAGATAAGGGATCTTACAGTCCTCTGTTAGATATCATGCTGACAATCCTATGGAATGGTTAGTCAAGCATTTAGGTTTCTCGATCTCTAATTTATCCGACATAGAAAATAATCGAACACATCAACTTAGTTCTGACCGGGCCCGGCACATAAGTCAAATCAAATCATCGAGCGGCCGAGATATCACTTTTACCTTCTTAGATAAAAGTTACAGATAAACTTCGACTTATATGCATTTACTTATTCATTAACCAACTATACATAACAATGTGTTTTATAACACCGAGTTACTGATGCGTTTTCGCATTATCAATGTACAATCAATTAACAAATAACAAATCATATATCTAGGTTTTAAGACTATATGATATTATCGTCTTGCGATCACCCTTTTATATCTTATTCCATAAGGTGATTCTAGCAAGCACGGGTTTGTTCCAATGCTCAAAACCAGTTCATAAGCACTCATGAACGCTGCAGCAATCCTTTGCTATGTCTAACACCATTTAGATAATCTACACACCAATTCATGACAATCTTCATTCATATCTACTTCCAACATAGGAACGATTGTGGACAATTTGAACAATTCGATTATTCCTAATAAACTCAATTATTCTGGAAGTCAAAACATGCAAAGTGAAACAATAGTTAAACAATTAACATAAGATAGTAACATTACTCATAAATAAAACTCCTTTATTTAATCATCAAATGTTAATTACATTTACCTGTTACATGTTTCTAATACTATCTAATCTATACTAATATCATCTTTCAGCCCAATACTCCTAGCATGCTGCAAGTGCTTAACCCTACTCAGTCCCTTCGTAAGCGGATCTGTTGGGTTATCTTCTGATGATATCCTCTTCAGTACGAGTTGTCCTTCTTCTACACGATGTCTAATGAAATGGTATTTTCTATTGATATGTTGTGATCTACCATGATCCCTCGGTACCTTGGTCAAGGCAACAGCTCCTTCGTTATCACATAAAATCTCCATGGGCTCTTTTATGGCAGGTACAACTCCAAGATCACCGATGAAGTTCTTTAGACATATTGCCTCCTTCGACGCTTCGCTCGCTGTAATGTACTCTGATTCGCTCGTTGAATCAGCTACGGTTTCCTACTTGGAACTCTTCCATGTCACTGCTCCACCATTTAGGGTAAAGACCCAGCCCGACTGCGAACGGTAATTGTCCCTGTCGGTCTGAAAATTGGCGTCACTATACCCTCGCACCTTTAAGTCATCACTCCCTCCGAGGACTAAGAACCATTCCTTCGTCCTCCGAAGGTACTTAAGGATATTCTTCACCGCAATCCAATGTGCTCTGCCAGGATTCCCTTGATATATGCTAACCATGCTCAAAGCGAAGGCTACATCAGGGGAGTACAAGTTATAGCGTACATGATTGAGCCAACTGCGGAAGCGTATGGTACAAGGCTCACTTCTGCTATTTCAGCTTCGGTACTCGGACTTTGAGTCTTACTCAACTTGGCTTTACTTTGTATCGGTAATTCTCCCTTCTTCGAGTTCTCCATACTAAAACGTTTTAGTACCTTCTCTAAGTAAGTGTTCTGACTAAGTCCTATTAATCTCTTACCTCTCTCTCTTACTATCCTTATTCCCAAAATATAGGAAGCCTCTCCGAGGTCCTTCATAGCGAAGCACTTCCTGAGCCAGTTCTTAACCTCCTGCAGAGTCGGAACGTCGTTTCCTATGAGTAATATGTCATCGACATATAGAACGAGAAAGCTTACTATACTCCCACTGGTTTTGACATATACACATGATTCGTCTTTGCTTCGTACAAATCCAAACTCTTTGACTTTCTCATCGAAGCAAAGATTCCATCTGCGAGATGCTTGCTTAAGTCCATAAATGGACTTCTCAAGCTTACACACTCTATTCGGATGCTTCGGATCCACAAACTGTTAGGCTGAAGTTCTGTTTTGGGTTGCGTCTTTTGGGCTCGTAGATTAGCCTTGTATTCTCCGGTTTGGGCCTGTCCAACCGAGAGCCTTTTATGTATTGTATATAAGTTATCGCTTGCATGCATATTAGGTTAAGATTCAAGATTTCAGTTTTAGCATTCCAGAGTTTTACGATATTGCTCTCTTGTAATCTTCCAATCCTTTACAGTTGATGTTCTTAATCGAGCTCTTCTAAGGATTTTATTTAATCATTCGACACGTTTGATTCAAGCTGTTTGTTCTTATTGTTGCTTTCTGCCTTGTTATTAATATTGTGTTCTTGCAGTTTCATATTCATATACTTGTTCAAGATCTAATCGATCTTCATAGATTAAAAGTTGTTTTAATCTCATCAATTGGTATCAGAGCAGGAGGCTGTGTAATCGATACACATCTTTTCTGTGAAAAAGATTTTCATTAGGGTTTTCCGCAATCATCGATATTTATTGAGCCGTCATCTTAATTGAAGTATCTTAGTATTTATTGTTTTGCCCTAATCTGCTTTATTACAAGTCTGATCTTTGAACAGGTTATTACGATCATTATGGACGCAACGCAATCAAACCCTATTAATATTTCCAACAACATTGGTTCGACGACAAAGATTCCAATCTTATACACCCATGACTATGAAGTATGGGCACATCATTTTGAAGATTACGTGATTGGATCGGAGGACAATGGTTTTCTCATATGGGAAGCCATTATCAATGGACCGTTTTCTCATTCCGCGACATCCAGAGTTATTAAGATGCAAAAAGAATACAACGATTTGCTCAAGGACGTGACGAATATTGCGCAGGATGAGAAAGATAAATTCCAGTGCAATATTAAGGCACTAAGGTTGATCAGATTCGCCCTTCAGTCCGACACATTCAGACTAGTCAGCTCATGCACTACGTCGAAGGAAGTGTGGGATAGACTTCGCGAACTGTATTCAACAGACGAAGATCTTGAACATTCCATCCAAACCTTGCTTCTATCTGAATTTGGTGAATTCAGGCAAGGGGCCGAAGAATCTGTGACCCAGACGTTTGATCGCTTCAATCATCTTCTCAGCAAGATGATCAAACACGACATTGAAAGGAAGCTCATCGAACAAAAGGTTACTTTCTTGAACGGACTGCGATCTGAATGGAGAGCAGTTGTTTCCACCGTCAAAGCCCATGAACAGTTTAAATCATATTCTTTGGCGAAACTGGTGGGTATTCTAAAGTCCCAAGAAAAAATTGTGGTTCAAGAGAAAAATGTTGTCTCCAGTCTTGGTTCGTTGGCCCTCCTATCTAAAAGTAAAGCTGTGATGGAGGATGAAGAGCTCAATTTAGAAGAATATGACCTCTCAACTGAGGATTATGCCATGATGGTATCCAATCCTAAGAGGTTCATAAAGAAAAGATTCCCCAACAACAAAAACCGAAACTGGCAGGGGAGTTACAGCTCTGAAAAGGCGAACAATGAAACGAAGGCTGAGGAGTCCAAGAAGGAACCGAAGGCAGATGGCGATTCTGGAGTAAGTTGTTTTTACTGTGGTGGCAAGAACCACTATGCTAAGGACTGTGTTCTTAAAAAGATGGCTGAAAAGGATGACGGAAAGGATGAAGAAGCCGTACTGCAGAAGAGATTGGATGAGCTGAGAAAGAAAAAGTCTACCGCTAACCCTTCTATTAATGCTCTTATTGTTCAGGGTTCGGTTAATGATGATGAGTTCGGTTGCACCGAAGTTTGGTCTACTGACTCAGAAGACGAAGAAGTGAGGAAGCCTACTCATGGAAAGGCTTATATGGCTAAGGAGGAAAGCAGTGGTGGAAAATGCTTCATGGTGTCAAGCGCATCTCAGATGAGGGGATACAATACCGATGGAGGAAGCAATGGACCGAAGGTGCAGGAAGATATGTGCTTCACAGCCAAACCACTCAGCCAACGGTTCAATGAGCTTGATGAACTGATGAAGAAGGTACAATCTGTTTTTATTTCATCTAAAGTACCATCATCCTCAGATGAGAAAGAACTAAAAAACGTTAACACAAGAATTTCTCATTTAGATAGTAGCTTAACTCAAACTCGAGTCACCAATTCTAACCTGACTGATCAATTAAGCAGGGTGGCGTCGAAGAGTGAGGAGCGGCGTATGTGGATTGAGTTAAAAGAATCGGAATTAATTAAAGTCAAAGACGAAAACATTTATTTACAGAGAGACAATTTGAAATTGTTAAAACAACGAAATGTTTTTTGTTTAATAGCTAAACGTTTATATTCCAATATTACTCAGCTGCACTTGGACTGTGAGATAGGCAAAAAGATCCACCGTATGATTTTACCATTCCTAGAATTTAAGGAGGATGAAATCGATGCCGAAGCTTACAATTGTGAGAGTGTGATTTCGTCTGATGATGTCAACCCAACTTATCAAATTGGACTGGACAAAATTGAGTCCTTCATTAAATCCAAAGACCATAAGGACATGCTCAAAAATCTTTTGGACGAAAATGACAGACTTAAACTGAGAACCGAAACCATACAAAAGTTTGACTCTCTAAATGCCAAAGTAAGCTCAGAAAATAAAATCGATGTTGAAAATACATCTGAGCTTAACGAGGATGAAAACATGAGTGAAATTTCTGTAGAGGATACGGTTGACTGCTCAGAATTTGTTAAAAGTGAAACTGAAAACCACAAAAATCTTGTTTCTGAAAATTCTGTGGAATTCGCTAGATTGTCCCAACAAAAGTCCCCGAAATTAGTAGAAAAGGCTGTTGTGTATCAAAAAGTCAGAACCACTCCGAATCAGGTATACAAAGTGACTGGAGTAACCGAACTTCAAACAGCTGAACTCACGGCTATTGTTAACGAAGACAATGCTGATGGCTGTGATGAGTTCTTCTGGGAAGCTCCTATTGACAATGGAAACGAAACCGTTGGCCTATCTGAAAGAACCTCTTGGATGAAGAAAGGGAGATACATACCTGAACCCTGGAACAAGCCTGATAATTTCAGTGAACCAAGCACAAGTGGTACAAAAGACACTCCTCAAGAGGTTGATCGTTCAGCGAAAGAAGACATTCCTTCAACGCCAACAGCTCGAAGTGAAACTTCATCAGATACTCCTTCCACTTCCTCAGGGCAAACTGAATCTTCTTCAGATATTCCCTCTGCTCCCTCGGTTCAAAGAAAAACTCCTAAAGTGCAAAAGGAATCAGCAAAGGCGACATCAAAAGCGAAAGCGAACGTTCATCATCAACCTAAACAGATGAGGGATAAAAAGATAGAAAGGAACCTAAGATACAGGAAAAACCTTTCTGAAAGGAAACAATTCTGGCACTCCCAGAATGCATACTATTCACACAAGGACAAGAATCTGAAGTATGAAAATAATCCCGTAAGAAAGCAAGAAAATTCCAACCGAAAGTCAAGGTTCGATTCACAAGAGGATTTCAACCGAAACCAAAGGTTCGGTTCCAAGAACAACTCCAACCGAACTCAGAGGTTCGGCTCTGAAGTCAGACGAGAACAAGACTCAAACGTTAAACCCACCAACGATCAAAAGCAAAAGGGTCACCTAGAGTCATCAGCAAGGAAGACACCTCCATCCAAATCCAAATCCTCTCTTCCTAATTCTTCTTGTTCATCTCCATCTTGCTCTAACGCTAATTCCATGGGTTCTCAAAAACCACGTCCATCTGCTGAACAGAAGGGAAACCAGAAGGTCGATGAATTCAAACCTGAGTCTAAAGCGAACAAACCCAATCCTAACAAAATAAAAGTCTTCACCATTAAAAAGAAAGATGAAACAACTTTAATTAAAAGAACATATCTTGTTGATATCTCTGTAACTATTCCTGTTCCCATGAAAACCTCACATGGACCCAAGAAACTTTGGGTTCCTAAATCTGCTTAATTTTTGCAGGTTATAAGTGGCGAGTAGTTTGACGAAGAATGGTACATCGACAGTGGCTGCTCGCGTCACATGACAGGAAGGAAGGAGGAACTCAGGGAATACAGATCTCTTGCAAATGGTGGCAACGTTAAGTTTGGAAATAACTCTTTCGGCACCATAAAGGGATATGGGATGATAACGAATGGTGATTTTACCATAAGAAAGGTGGCCTATGTGGAAGGACTTCAACACAACCTCATCAGTGTATCTCAGCTTGTTGGAGGTACAGGTCTCAAAGTTTCATTCGATGATGAAGGTTCTGAAATCATAGAGAAAACGACAAAGAAAGTGATTCTGAAGTCAGAGCGAAAGGGTGAAATGTTTCCGTTGAACATGAAACCCATCAAAGGAAACCCGGCAATATGTCTGCTATCAAAAGCTCAATCCGACGAAAGCTGGTTGTGGCACAGAAGACTCTCTCATCTCAATTTCAAAGATATCAACCGACTTGTCACTGGAGGTCATGTTAGGGGTCTTCCATTGCTCAAGTTTGACAGAGAGCATTTATGTGCTGCATGTGAAATGGGAAAGCAGAGTAGTCAAAGTCACCCATCCATAATTAACACAAAAGTTGTTGAACCACTCGAATTGCTTCATATCGATTTATGTGGTCCTTCATCTATTGAAAGCATCGGTGGTAGCAAGTACATTCTTGTTGTCGTTGATGACTTCTCTAGATTTACATGGGTGTTCTTTCTAAAGCTCAAATCTGAAGCGACTCAAAAGCTGAAAGTATTTATCAAGGAAATTGAAGTCCAGCTCAAGAAGGTCGTTCGCAACATCAGGAGCGACAATGGTCTCGAATTCAAGAACAGGTTGTTTGAAGCGTTTCTTGCAGAAAAGGGAATTAGCCATAATTTCTCAGCTCCCTACACACCACAGCAGAATGGAATAGTCGAAAGACAAAACCGATCTCTGTGTGAAGCTGCCCGAACTATGTTAAGTTTCGCCTCCTTACCTCTTTATTTTTGGGCTGACGCTATTTCTGCTGCTTGTTATACACAAAACAGGTCCTATCTCAACAAGCGATTCACGCTCACACCATATGAGATATTAAACAACAGGAAGCCCAATGTGAAATTTTTCCACGTTTTTGGCTCAAGGTGTTTCATCTTTAACTCTAAAGAACACCGCAACAAGTTTGATGTCAAAGCCGACGAGGGAATCTTTCTGGGTTAGTCACTCACTTCAAAGGCGTACAGGGTCCTAAACAAACGATCAAGAAGGATTGAAGAGACATACTATGTGACCTTCGACGATAGCTATGTCAAGAAGCTACAGGCCGTAGATGACACTGCCAGGGAAATCTTCCCTCAAACTGGTCAAGTCACAGTCTCAATCGCCAATATGTACGAGAATTTTCTGGATCTCTTTGATGAACCGGAAAAAGCTTCTCTCTCAGAAGCAGGGGCAACCGACAACAAAATAGATCGTATAAAGCAGATTGTCGAAGATGCTGCAAGAAGAATGCATGAAGGAGAATTGCCTACTGATGAATCTCCAACCAACAATGCTTCAGTCGAGGGGGAGCCAAATTCTCTTGTCGAGGGGGAGCCTAGCTCACAAGTCCAGGGGGAGCCAAGCTCTACTACTTCAACCGAAGGTCCTTCATCAACCGAAGGTAACTCTCCAACCGAAGATGCACCTCCAAACGAAGGTGCTTCAATGCCTGAAAATCCAGCACCACAAGAAACCCCTGAACCTCATGTTTGTCAAGACTCATCGATTGAGGGGGAGCATGATGATATGACACTTGATTTTGATAGCCAATCCGAGCCTGAAGAGATGATCAACGCTGAACTAGATCCATCCTTTGATCCGAATTACCCTCCTCTTACAAAATGGACCAGAGATCATCCTATCTCTCAAGTAGTTGGTGATGTATCTGAAAAGGTTCTGACCCGATCTCAACTGAAGGCAAAACAGACATCCTTATTCTCAAAAGTTGAGTTTTGTATGTTTAACTCATTTGTATCAAAAGTTGAACCGAAGACAGTGAACACTGCCCTCGATCACTCTGATTGGGTTCAAGCAATGCAAGACGAACTAAACGAGTTTGAGAGGAACAAAGTCTGGTGCCTCATTCCAACTCCTCCGGATGCTTCAGTTGTTGGTCTCAAATGGGTTTTTAGAAACAAAATGGACAAGGAAGGTAATGTCATAAGGAACAAGGCTCGTCTGGTTGTCAAAGGATACTGTCAGGAGGAAGGGATAGATTACGAAGAGACGTTCGCTCCAGTAGCTAGGCTAGAATCAGTTAGAATATTTCTGGCCTATGCTGCTCACAAAAACTTTGAGGTTTTCCAAATGGACGTCAAGTGCGCATTTCTCAATGGAGAACTTGAAGAAACGGTGTATGTGGAGCAACCTCCTGGGTTCGTAAACGAAAAGTATCCAAATCATTGCTACATTCTGGATAAAGCTGTGTACGGCCTCAAACAAGCTCCGAGAGCCTGGTATGAAACGCTTACAAAATTTTTAAAGATGTCCAAATTCAAACAAGGTTCGGTTGACCCAACCTTCTTTCGCAAAAAGGAAGGTAACCACCTTATGATAGTTCAAATTTATGTTGATGACATCATCTTTGGCTCTACGAATCCCAGCTTAACAGCTGAATTCAGAAAGTTGATGGAGACTAAGTTTGAAATGAGCTCAATGGGTCCTATTAATTTTTTCCTTGGTTTAAATATAAGACAGGGACCCGAAGGCATCTTTATCAACCAGGAAGCTTACACAAATACTCTCCTAGCAAAGTTCGGCATGATGGGAGACTCAAAAGTCAAAGTCCCTATGGCATTCGGCACCAAACTTACCCCTTCACTGGATAAACCGGCTGTCGACATCACGCTCTATCGTCAAATGATAGGCTCACTGATGTATCTAACTGTTAGCAGGCCTGATATCATGTTTTCTGTATGTTATTGTGCTCGATTTCAGGCTAACCCACGCGAACCTCACATGCTGGCAGTGAAGAACATCCTACGCTATCTCAAGCGAACCGCCTCCTTGGGTCTATGGTATCCATCCAACTCTGGCTTCTTCGTTCAAGCCTATTCTGATGCAGACCTTGGAGGATGTGGACTCGACTGCAAAAGCACAACTGGTGGCTGTCAATTTCTTGATGGGAAGTTGGTCAGCTGGCAATCCAAGAAACAAACATGTGTGTCGCTGTCTACTGCTGAAGCGGAATACATTGCCGCTGCATCCTGCACATCACAAGTGATTTGGATCCAGAGTCAACTTCGAGACTATGGACTCAATATGAAGAAGATCCCTCTATATTGTGACTCTGAAAGTGCAATTAGGATCTGTCATAACCCGGTGCAACACTCTAAAACCAAACACATAGCACTGAGGTATCACTTCATTAAAGATCATGTGGAAGATGGAAATGTCGAAGTTCACTTCGTAAGAACCACTGATCAACTGGCTGACGTCTTCACCAAAGCTCTTCCAGAAGCCTCATTCAATAAAATTTTGCAAGGGCTAGGTATGATGGAATCAGAGTCAGTTCCTCACACTACCTCTCGATCTCAAACGTAAGAAGCGAATCCAACCGAACGTTCGGGTTCGGTTCAACCATCTCACTCGCTCATTACTTCAAAGGTAGTTTTTCAGTGCTGTATATTTCGTGTGCAAAATTTGTTTTTCTTTATGTAAAAAGTTTTTCCAAATTACCTTTCTAAACTCCTTGGTTTTTTTTTAAAATTTTTTTTTCCCCAACACCGAAACCTCCAGAAGGTTCGGGTACGGTTTTTCAAAATTCTCCAGAACCGAAACCAACCGAAGGTTCGGGTTCGGTTTTTCAAAATTCTCCAGAACCGAAACCAACCGAAGGTTCGGGTTCGGTTTTTCAAAATTTTCCAGAACCAAAACCAATCGAAGGTTCGGGTTCGGTTTTTCAATTTTTTTTCCAACCGAAACCAACCGAACGTTCGGGTTCGGTTTTTCAATTATTCCAAAGTTTTTTTTGTTTTTTTTTTCTTTTCACTCTTTTATATTTTTTTAAGTCTCATTTTAATTCTTTTTATATATCAAAACTCCAAAAATATTTTATATTTTTTTCTTCTTTCGTGTGCTCCTTTCTTTATGGGAATATATTCGATGACTTACTTAAGTATTCGTAGAAGCATGCTGCTATATGTGTCCCAAGCCTCATAAGATTTTCAATAATAGCCTTCATGACCTGGTAAACACAAACCTTGTCTTCCCAATAAGGCTAACTCATTTATTCTAATCGTGAGCTACCTCACTCTCTTCTCATATGAGTTCAGAGTCTCCTGCTTGGTCCTTATGTTCGCAGCAGAGGTACTATGTCTTCTTTGACCATCCCCTTCATACTTCTCCATAACATTCGCATCATCACTGTAACCCTTGAGACTCTCAGCAACTACCACTGAGGTTTATGGTTACACAACATCTGTGTTTATGATCTTAGCTTCGTGCCACTACGAGCTGAGTGAAACCCAAAACTCAACACCAACGAATTGACCGTGACCAATTAACTTGATCAAGTTTTCACCAATGAATTAACGAAAGTACCTTCATGAAATCTAAATTTCTTTTCTTTTTTTTGAGTGATTCCAATGAAATTGTTACACACCATAACATTTCTTCCCAAGGGATCCAGTTTTAAATTTTTATCTGAGATTTCATATTAATCCAAGCCACTACAAAATTCATTCAAACCTACTTGTTCAACAGACTACACCGGTCTCACAAGTACTTTGTTCACATTCGTTCTTATATCAAGAATTGAATTGTTGAATCAAAGCAAAACCACCCTTAATAAGTCTTATTAAAAGAAGCCTTTCAACATTTATTAATAAATGTTTGATCGTAATTCAACGGGATTCCACACTAACACTTTGAGGTCTCTCTTGATCTTGAAGGAAGAGATTCGTGCCCGGGATCATCAGTTTCGTGTCATAATTGACATCACAGATAATCCTAACAAGAGTTGCTTTATTTCTTTATCTTTTACACTCTTTGCACGAAAATCCAAGATTTTCAAAATTCCGTTACTAATTATATTACAGGCTGGTTTTTTAATGAGAGATTACTAATGAAGTTGTGGCTAAAAATAAGCCACGTGGGTCCTAAATTGACTACAGCAGATTAAAAAGGGGAAGAGACAAAAAGTTGCTGACGCGGCGGAAGTTCAAAGGATAGAAATTCAAACGACGGTACAAAAGGAGGGCGCGTGAATTTGAAGCGGCCGCGTTTTTTTTTATCTGACACTATTGGACGCGTGTGCAGTATTGAAGAGTCATCCATCTGGCATTAATGGCGCGTGTGGAAATGGAAACGGTTCCTCTCTCTGAACCGGCGCTTATTGGGCGGCGTGATCCTAGGAATCTGACACTCTCTCTCCTACGTGATCATCGCACGTCCCAACTGTCACCAATCAGTCACTCAAAAACCCTTCCGTATTTCAATAAGAGATTTGAAACGATCTTTCTCTCTCCTATCACCTACTATAAAAAGCCATCAAAACCACCTTTTACCTCTTTACTGCCCCCATAATTCCTAAAGCAAAATTACTCCCAACACTCTCTCCCGGTCATCTTCTTTTCCACACCTGCAAAAATGGCTGAATCTTCATCCGTTCATGCCACTTCTCAAATTCTTCCAATCAGACCTCAACAATGCCTTGTCATTGATCTGAACCCACTAGCCTATGATCCCTACATGTCGCCGGTTATCGAATGCCTCAAGTACTCACAACTTGCTCCGGCATTGTTCAGAATTGAAACGGTGCCAATGGTGGCTCTATCTCAGGTCTATGCGACGGCCTACTATGACAAGGGCGTCGAAAGGATATTTTTCGAAGTGGCGGAACACAAAACGTCGATTTCTCGTCCCCGCTTCTGCACCATGCTTGGGTTTGCTGCAGACCCATCGCGTATTAACCCAGAGACGATTCCGGTTGGTATGTTATACAACATGTTCTACAACATGGGCTACACGGAAGCTCTTACCTCCGTCGCCAGGTTCAAGAAGTCATGCCTACCGCCCCTGTGGAATGGGTTATTTACAGTTCTCTTCAAGGGACTGTCTGAGAGGAGTTCAGGATCGGACGGGGCCAGTCGTCTTTTCCTGTCAATCATGTATGGGGTGTACAACGGGATCAACCTCGATTATGGGTCTGTCCTTTGGCAACAACTGATTCAGAGCCTTTCTTCCACTTCTCGACACTCTGAAGTGTCGCTGGCCCGGTTCTGGATCTTGATCACAAGATGGGCCATGGACAGGTTTGAGGTCCCAACTGCTGACGGTGCACCGATGTCTTCTGTTGGTACGTTCCATACCAAGAAGATCATCGTATCCGATGCATCGAAATTCTCCTTCATTGGCTCTATCCCGGAGTCGATGTATGGAAGTGTGCCATCAGACAGCAGTATGATCAAGGCGATCAAGGAGTTAGGGCCATCTGGTCCGAGGGAACTGACACCGGACATGCTGTGATCAATTCATGATGCCGACAAACCGGTGGCGAGGGGTATGAAAGCAGACAAGGGGAAGAAACCATCCAAAGCCCCAAAACCTACTCCCAAGAAACGCAAACATCCAAAGGCTGCTTCCTCCCCACAACCGAAAAGGAGGAAGACCCAACCGAAACGAAAGCTCGTCCTTCCCTCAACCTCCAGTGAATCCGAAGGTGGGAGTTCGGACTCTGAGGGATCACAAGGAGACGAATATCCACAAAGAGGCAACACACCTCCTCGGTCCCCAACCCCGGAGATGGAACTTCACCAATCCCCAGTTCCTTCCCCTCCACCCACAATTCCTATTTCCATTCCCACCATAAACCCTATTATACCACCAACCTCATTCCCTATACCACCACCCATATTCACCACATCAACCGAAACACCACCTGTTACCGAAACCCCACCTGTAACCGAACCTCCACAAACCGAAACTCATACACAACCACCACCCGAAACTAACCCCCCACCCACTCAACCTGAACCAACCAAACCCATAACACCTCCAGCTTCACCACCACCTCAATCTCCAGAAGACGCCTCCGATGGCGATGATCAATACCTTGGTGGTGATCACCTGAACTTTGATTCGGTCTACTATAGTCCGTTTCAAGTTCAAAGTGATGAGGAGGATGATGCTCCTGTGACAAAGAATCATCTCCGCGAGCTGAACGAGAAGGTTGATCAACTTCTCGCCTCCTCTTCCAATCAGCAGTCATCCTTATCTGAAGCTGCCCTTCAGAGGATAGTTGATGCCTTCTCTAGGGCTCAACATGACTCAGTGGCCTCAGCTACTGCTGCAATAGACGCCTCCACCCGAGCTTGTGAGGCGGCGACCGAAAAAGTCGATAAACTATTCCATGACGCTACAATCCTGCTGCAGTCTATGCAGGAAAGCGCCGAAGCCACCAAAACAACTCTGGAACCACTTGTTAATGAATTGGCCCAGTTTGTAAAGACGGAGTTATCCTCGTTCGCTACCCTCAGACAAAACCTTAGCGACGACAACTCGGCACTCCGTGCCTCCATCGATGCCCGCTTGGCAAAGCTACAAGAGGATCTTGCGGCTGAAAATTCACTGATGGACGTCCTGGCGAGTAAGACTACTGCCCTCAAGGTCAAGAGCACCCAACTTTCCAACTCCGAACAACAATTGGAGGCTCTTCGATCCGAGAGGGAAATCATCAACACGTGTGTTTCGGATGTCCACGCCGCTCTATCTAATATCCTGGAAGCACACGACCCCATCCTCAATCACTCGGTGAGGCGTACCCTTGCTGAGAAACTCTCTCCGGCCATGGACCTCTTAAGTAAAATTGAAGGCCTACCCAGTTTCGTGTCCATTCCGAAACAAGGGGGAGATGAGAAGAAAGGATCGAAACCACCTCCTTCCTCAAAAGCAACTCACACAACCGAACCACCCCCAACTGGTCATGCCTCGGGTTCGGGTGTGAAGGACAAGGGTAAAAACATTGCAGAGGGAGGAGATGGAGATGAAGATGAAGATGAAGACAAGGAGACTATTGCGGACATGTTAAAGAGAAAGAACAGTCGCAATACTAATGACGATGTCAGTCGTGTGGCACGTGAAGCTGAAGAAGCCGAACGTAAACAAAAAGAAGCCAACGATCTCCTTGAGAGCCGAAAGCTGCTCTTCCCTGCCTGTACCAGGGATCGTCTGATAAAAGAGGCCATAGAGACTCCAAGCATACTATGGCTCGAGCCGGTGGTATCGTTCGACTGCATCAACTCGGTCGATTCACAATTTGATATGCCACTGACTCGAAAGGCGTTCATCTTCCACGCCTTCTCCAACATTTTCGAAGTCCCGCATACGAACGATGAGCTTGACAGGGAGCTCATTGACTTCTACCTGGAGGCCGCTCGCCCTCAATACCTTACATGGAGCGCCCAGAAGATTGTCAGTGTTCGGGTGATGAAACCGTTTGCCGTGGGGAGATTCACAAACGTCAAGTTCAAGCTTATCAGAGGATCTGCAAGAACTGCTCACATGATCTCTCTGGCGGATCTGCCCAATCTGAACCCTCATGATTGGATAGTCTTGTACAACATCTTGCTGACAAACGAAGCCGAATATGGTCCCATCTTAGACCATGTCAAAAGGATGCTGGCATGCTATATCATGGAGGTGGCCCTAATGGATCAGGAGGTTGCCACAGTGTTTAAGAAGAAACCGAAAGTCAAGCCTGTGGGATCAGCCAGTGATCTAAACACGATGAAAATGGGCAAGATAGATTCAAGGCGAAACTCTGTGATGTTCACCAGAGCCGAAGGACAGAAATGTCTGTTCGCATTAGCTGACAAGTACCTCTACACCACTACCTGCTTGGAACACGTCCTATCAATCGTCAAGCGGTGTAAGGACAATTCGGCTGATGACATCAAATACTTTGAAGATATGATCAATTGGTACATCCGGTTTAGACAGACCATCCTTTCCATAACCAAGTGTCTGTTTAGTACCGTGAAGAAGAAGGTACCAGCTTCAGCCGCCGGCCCAAGTAAGAAGTGAAGGTCTCGCTCCAAATTGACGCAAAGGGGGAGATTGTTAGGCTGAAGTTCTATTTTGGGTTGCGTCTTTTGGGCTCGTAGATTAGCCTTGTATTCTCCCGTTTGGGCCTGTCCAACCGAGAGCCTTTTATGTATTGTATATAAGTTATCGCTTGCATGCATATTAGGTTAAGATTCAAGATTTCAGTTTTAGCATTCCAGAGTTTTACGATATTGCTCTCTTGTAATCTTCCAATCCTTTACAGTTGATGTTCTTAATCGAGCTCTTCTAAGGATTTTATTTAATCATTCGACACGTTTGATTCAAGCTGTTTGTTCTTATTGTTGCTTTCTGCCTTGTTATTAATATTGTGTTCTTGCAGTTTCATATTCATATACTTGTTCAAGATCTAATCGATCTTTATAGGTTAAAAGTTGTTTTAATCTCATCACAAACCCCTCTGGCTGAGCCATGTAAACATCCTCAGCCAACTTTCCGTTAAGGAAAGCGGTCTAGACATCCATTTGCCAAATCTCATAATCATGAAATGCAGCAATAGCTAGCATCACTCTAATAGACTTTATCTTTGCAACTGGTGAGAAGGTCTCATCATAGTCAACTCCGGGAGTTTGAGTAAAGCCCTTCGCAACCAATCGTGCCTTATACGTGTCTACTTTTCCATCCACGTCGGTCTTCTTCTTGAAGATCCATTTACACCCAACGGTCTTACGTCCGGATATATTATCAACCAAATTCCAAACTTGGTTATCATACATGGATTGGATCTCGCTATCCATTGCCTCTTTCCATTTCGCAGACTCCGGGCCTGCCATGGCTTCCTTAAAGCTATTAGGTTCATCAAGGTTTATTAGTGTACTATCACTAATATACGTGTCCCCTTCGGTAGTAATATGAAAACCATATAACTGGGGTTGAAACCTAACTCCTTCGGAACGTCTAAGAGGTAACGATACGTCAATCGGTTCAACCGGAGTTTCCTCCTCGGGTTGAGTGTCAGCGGTAGAGGTTCCTTCATCTATCGATTCTTGAATCTCTTCAAGATCGATTTGCCTCCCACTGTCTCCTTGGCCTATGAGTTCTCGCTCTCGGAAAACTCCTCTCCTCGCAACAAAGACAACGTTGTCCTTCGGTCTATAGAAGAGATATCCAAAGGATTTCTGCGGGTAGCCGATGAAAATACATCGCTCACTTCGATGTTCGAGCTTGTCGTGAGTATCTCGTCTTACGAAAGCCTCGCAACCCCAAACTTTGACATGTGCCAACGAGGGAGCTTTCCCTGTCCACATCTCGTAAGGTGTTTTGGCAACCTTCTTAGTAGGGACTCAGTTAAGGATATGGGCGGCAGTCTCTAAGGCATACCCGCAAAAAGAGATTGATAATGAAGCAAGACTCATCATAGAGCGAACCATATCCAATAAGGTTCGATTACGCCTTTCTTCCACACCATTCAACTA